>NW_024871039.1:2911000-3577500 GCF_019054845.1 Dipodomys spectabilis
ACAGGTGATTTATCACACTCCGTGTGAGGGCACTCGAAGCCCAGGCAGTCTGTGGTCATAAGACAGGGACATTTCTTTGTGTGGGCTTGCACTGAGGATCTGGAAGCAGACTCTCTGAGTTTTATTGCTCAAGGCTGGTGCTCTACCTCTTTATCCACAGCTCCACTTCTGGCTTTTTGGTGGTTCCATGGAGAGTAGAGTCTCACGGGCTTTTCAGATTATGGCTGGGTTCAAATAGTGATACTCAGATCTCAGCCTCCTGAGTAACCAGTATGACAGGGATGAGCCTGAGCCCCAGGTGACAGGCATCAAATTATTTTTTTTGCTCCTGTTTATGTCCAGTCAACTAGGAAGCCCAAGTTAAAATAATCAGTTACTGGGGATCAAAATTCTCTCCTACGTCAGTTAATCCAAAGAACTAAAGTGTCTTTGGAAAAGGTTAGTCTGAGTTGGCAGGGGTATTTGTGTGTGTGTGTTTGTGTGTGTGTGTGTGTGTGTATGTGTGTGTGTGTGTGTGTGAGTGTCAGGGATACCTACCCTTATATCTGTGGTGCCTCATCCTCCCAGCAGGGAGTGCATCAGGATCCTGACCCCAAGGAAGGTGGATGGGCGAAGGTACTTAAGGTCATATCCAGGGGGATGATCTGAATTCTGTCCTGCAACCAAAGCCTGGATAGATAATGGAGAGAAGGAGAGGTTTAGGGGAACATCAAGGGAAGCCCCTTACCTTTGGGTAGAAGTACCAGCCAGCTAGAAGACTGAATCCATCTTTCTTGGTAGTCAGATAAAAGGTGTACACTGTTCATTTTATTATGATTGTGTGAACCCTAGGGCTTGGATTCAGGGCCTGGGTGTTATCCCTGAGCTTCTTTTGTTCAAGGCTGAGGCTCTACCACTTGAGCTACACCACCACATCTGGCTTTTTTGTGTGTGGGTTTGCGGGGGGGCGAGGTGGTTTATGAGAGATAAGAATCTCAAGGACTCTTCTGCCCAGGCTGGCTTTGAGTCACGACCATCAGCCCTCAGACTCCTGAATAGCCAGGATGATGCGTGGGAGTCACAAGCTCCTGACGGCCACCATCCATTTATAATCCCTTAGTCCCAGGGCTGTGCCACCCACACTGCCCCTCCTTGTTGGGAGTGGGAAGCAGACATGAGTGTGTTTGATACTTCAACAGCCTACCTATCTTTGAGCATTGTTCCGGGTCAGTCTGATGGCGGCTTCCTCCTTATCCACAGCAATGACTTGGCTCTGTCACAAGAACAAATGTCCCCCGGGAGGTGTCAGGTCTGGGGTCTTTCCTCTGCAGCCCGCCCCCCTAACAGAAATGAGGGTCTTTCTTGCCCAAGCTGGCTTTGAGTTGAACTGTGATCCTCAGATTTCCACTCCTGAGTACTTAGGATGATAGCCTGGCCAAAGATACTTTTCCAAGCCTGTCATCCTATCCCCTCAGGAGACTGAGATCTGAGGACTGCAGTTGGATGCACCCTTCTCAGCAATGTCCATGAGAACTCTTATCTCTAAACACCCAAAAAAGTTGGAAGTGGAGCTGTAGCTCAAATGGTAGAGTGCTAGCTTTGAGCATAACACAAGGGATGGGACCCAGGCCCTAGTTATAAACTTTTTCTAGCATAGACCCACCCAAGAAAGGGAAGCAGGTGGGCACACGGGAGCTCAAAGCTCACACATAATACTCCAGACTCACAGAATAGACCCCCATTCTCTAGATTCTATGTCCTAGATTATGGCAGTCTTAGATGGGACTGACCATGCACCAAGTCAGGACGTTCAAGTGCAATCTCATACTGAGGATCCCGTGACCTCATCAAGGACTCAAATCCCTCGACACTGGGCAGTCAGTTGAGGTCTAGTTATCTAGCCACAAGATATGGGATTGAAAGGATTTCTTGGCCAAGGGATGCAGACTGGAGGGTTGTAGGTCCCTCTCTCTCGGGAAGGAGAAAAGGCCTATCTATCCCAGGAATGTTCCTAGGTTATGAGTATCCTCAATGAAACAACCCTGCTCAGAGCTCAGTACCTCTGGTTTTCCCACCAGCCTCTACCCAGCCCTGCCCCACCTTCAGTCAGCCCTCTCTGAATCCTAGATCTGCCATCTAGACTTAAGGTTGAGCCAGCAAAGGGTCCCACCTCTATCTCTGAGAATGGCAGTCATGGGGCCCTACAGTCCCCTAGAGGAAGTCTTGGGGCAACATGGGACTGATGTTCCCCCTCATTCTCTGGATGTCCTGTGTCAGTGGCAGGCTTATGTCTGTCTCTGGTCGAGGAATGAACACTGGGGGTGTCATCTTCAGATTGAGCCAACAAAAGTCCCAGTCCCCAAGGATGTACCACACAGGCATCCAGCAGTGGATGACAGCCAGCTGGTCAATGGTGAACCCAAAGTGCCAGGACTTTTAACAGCCATGTGGCTGGGTCAAAGTCTCAATCACTGATGGTCTAAGTTGTTAAGTGAGGTCATGTCTCCAATGGCCTGACACACCTGACCTGGGATTGTCCTCCCTCTTCATCTTCCTGCTTATCCCTTGCCACCCACCTCTTGACACTCCCTCAGCCTATACTTCCCTATCCCTTGGACAATTTCTTCTTATCTGACTAGAAAATAAACTCGGTGGGCCAGGGGAGACTGAAATTTGGTGACACACCCTGAGCCCTAGGGTCTACCCAATGCTGTTTCCCTCTGCAGTTGGCAACCACACAGCTCTGGATGTCATGAAGTTGCTGAGGGGTCAGTGGCTTGGTCTTACATACTGGCTTTAGGCTCTGAAACTGTCCCCACAGAGACTGTGAATGGTTGGCTCCCTTGATTCAGGGACTCCAAACCAAGGCTTGCATGTTCCATTCTTCCTTCCTTTCCTCCTTTACTCCCTCCATCCTACCCTCCTCTTTCTCTTTCCTTTCTTTATGTCACTCCTGGGCCTTGAACTCAGAGCCTGGGTGCTGTCCTTGAGCCTTTTTACTCAAGGCCAACTCAAGGCTTGAGCCACTCATCCAATTCTGGTGTTTACTTTTTGGTAGTTTGTTGGAGATAAGAGTTTTACAGGCTTTTCTTCCTGGGACTTAAGCCTCAGTCTTCCTATCTCAGCCTCCTAAGTAGCTAGGATGACAGGTGTGAAGCACCTGCATCCAGCTCAAACCAAGATTTCTTCATGTGCTGTGGAACCAGCACTGGAACCTTTCATTGTCTATGACTGCCTGGACCTGGCACTCACTGTAATGGTTTGTTGGATAAATAAATGAGCATCTCTCTATGACAATATTACAGAAAACTCCCATCCAACTCAGGTAAGCATCCTGGGGGTGGAGGGGTTGGTGGGGAAGGTGTCGAAGCCTGAAGTAGCTCTTCCACAGTTCTCCCTCGTCCCTCGTCCTGCCCTCCTGGTGCCACTGCACTTAACTCTTTTGGCTCTGAGGATGTGAGCCACGATGTACTCGCTGGATTCTGGGGCCTCTGCGATGCCTCTCTTCTCAAAAAAATTTGTCCAGAGGCTAATCCACAGTTTGGCACTCAATTCTGCGCTCAGGTGTGAATGAGGCACGTGAGGTGAAAGCCTGGCTCAAGGGGCCTCCTCTCCTCCCCCTGGGGCCAGATAGGATGGTCCACCACATCCGGCCCCCAAGTTTCATGGTGCAGAGAAAGGATCCTTGAGGCATCCCGGTTCTCTGAATCTCCCAGATTCCAGTGCAGGTGCTGTGAATCATCTCTGTTCACATCTGGCAGGCTGGGGATGGCAAGGTCACTATCTCTGCTCCCCATGATGTCCTTGACTGTGGTGGTCACCCTAGAGAGAACCAGAGGAGAATCAGCAGCTGCTGGAGGAAGGTAGTCAAAGCAGGATGTTCATGACAGGAGATGATCTGGCTTGGGAACTCTGCCTGTGCCGCGTTGAACATTATTGTTTGGCAGCTGAAATGGTCCATCTAATTTGACCCAGAATCCCACTCATTAGTAGTAATTGCCAGCTTAAAGAAAAATTCCTGGAAAAACTGGCATTTCAGTTGTCCCAATCAAACTTAAAGGCTTCCAAAGTCAGTGGTTCCCTTTTCCTTCCAGACAGCCTACAGCAGGTTTCAGAAACTGGCATTCAGCCAGCACTAGCTAACTGCCATGGCCTGATACTGTGCAGGCTTCAGCAGGGGAATGCACTTGCCTACCACTGACCAGCTGGAAACAGCCCAGGCGGGACACAGATTGGAGTCTACAGGACTCCAGGGAGGACTGCCCACCAGTGCACTACCCTAGGAAGGAATCCATGCCACCAGTGGGGGCCTGGAGTCCCCTGCCCAGATGCCCAGGGACACCGCCAAAGCACTGGGTAAGGTTCCCCTCTCATCCTTGTTTGTGGTGAACCATCTGCCATATCACACCATTCGCCACCCACCAGACCCTCCTAGCTTCACATCTTCTGCTCTACTCCCCCCATCTCATTCTCTAATTATGTTTGGCAGACACATTCCCAACCCTTGAATTAACTCCAACTCTACACACCAGAGCAGGGTGTCTGGCTGTATGAGTGTGGCTGTGGTCACACTTGCCTCACCAGCCTGAAGACAGAAGGACAGGTGTCCACACTGGTCTGTGATTCACACAGACCTCCAAGGGGAGACCCACACAGGCCCAGCAGCTACTGTGAGCTACAGGAAAGGAGAAGAGAGAGGTGGAAAGAGGTGGGAAGGAACATCTACTGAAACCTTCCCAAACGATTCATGTAACAGTGAAGGAGAAAACGAAAATTGTGGCTGGGATCATACTTGGCATTGATGACAAAAGAACAATACACATACACACAAATAAAATGCTTTTGCTCTTTTTAGACATGGTGACTTAAATATGTTTCCATTGTTCTCATCTCCCTGCTCTCCCAACACATACACACACACACACACACACACACACACACACACATACACACACACAAAACACATACACACACACAAATCCAGACCTGTGACAGAAGACTGGTCCATGCAGCACCTGCAATTTGCCAACTGATGGCTCACCTGAGCACAGTCATGCTGTACAAGATGAAAGATGATCTTTCTTCCTCCCTCCCTCCCTCCCTCCCTCCCTCCCTCCCTCCCTCCCCCCCCCCCCTCTCTCTTTCTCTCTCTCTCTCTCATACACACACACAGACTCAGAGCAGTGCCTCTCCTGAGTTTGTCAGTTCCTCATCTGGCACAATGTACAAGCTGGGGCATGGGGTTCCCTTGTCAGAACCAGGGGATCTCACCAAAGGGGAGCACCACTCTAATAACAAAGAACCACCCTGACTCTCCCTTTCTCCAGGGCCAGAATCTTCCTCTTGGGAACAACAAACCTTAACTCCACATAAATCAAAACCCTAGGCCAGGATGCTGGATAAAGGAGCCCTGAGACAGGTGGCTCCTAGGAGCCAGGACCGATAACAAGCAGGGGTTTATGGTGCCCCCAGAGGGGTGTCTGACCTGGGGTGGGGGCGGTGTTGGGGAAATGGATGGGGTCCTAAATGTTACATACATGGATGGACTTCCTACTTCCAGCCTACATGCTTCTGGGCAACTTGGCACATTCTTGGGGAGGATGAGGAGACCAGATGGACCGGGAGCACCAGCAGATTCTGGCAGAGCTGGGAAATGTGATCACCCTGTGAGAACTGATGACAGCTGGGGTGGGGAGAATAGGCTGGGTGTGTGGAGGAAGGGGTGTGTTCCTCCCAGATATTCATTTTCTATCTGACCCCCAGTGCCCTCACGTCCCTAGTGCACTCTTCTGGGACCCTCCTCAGGTGAAAGGGTGACCAAGCATAGAGGACAAGGGCTCACACAGCGAGGGGGTCTATCTTCTGCATCCAACACCCCCACCCCCAGAAAAAAGGAAAAGACCTGAGAAGGCAGGTTTGGAGATGCTGCTCCCCACCTCTGACTGAACCCACCATGTTCCCACCAAGGTGAGGAAGGGTGCAGATGGGTGGCTGTGTGGCTCCATTACTCCAGGCCAGGAGCTCTCTGGCGCCCCCTCCTAACCCAACCCTGCATCTCCCCGTTTCCTTGGACACTGACCACTAGGGACATGAGAGGGATCCTCTGGTTGCCACCCCCCCCCACCCCTCATCCCTGGGGTGCATTTGCAGCACTGTGGGATGCAGGGGAGGCACAGGTGGGACAGGAGAGGGGAGGCGGGAGGCACGGGTCCGGGTCCGCAGAATGGGGGAGGCTGTGAGGAGGGGTTGAGGGGTTCGCTGGGCAATGGGGTCCCAGGGTGTGGGCCCGCAGGGTGACCACTCATGTGTGCTGCTGGAAGAAGCTTAGGCAGTTGCTCCAGGTGTGGCAGGCCCCGAGTCCAAGGACCAGGGACCTGGACTGGGTCACTGAGACAAGCCGGCCAGGGGTGCGTTATCTCAGCCGGGCAACTAAGAGAGGCTCCCCGGGTCTAGGCCAGCAGTGCCATTTTTGAAACGCAGCACCTTGGCGAGGGTCAGGGAGGGAGGGGCGGGGTCTGAGGGCGTATGGTAGGATGAGCACGACCTCTCGTGCCCCTCAGCTGCAGACAACTCAGCTCCTGCTTCATGCACAGCCAGACCTATTTCCGCCGATGCCGACATCACCCCTGCCACTGCTGCCGCCAAGGCTGCCTCTTCAGCTGCCTCTCTCTGAGCTCAGCTGCTCATTGAAGGTGATTGCAGCTCATAGGTGGTTCTGAGTTCCTGCTGCTGGGCCAGAGACTGCTCTTGCCACTCCTGCAGCTCCCAAGCTGCTTGGCTTTCTCTCTCACCCACCTCTTTCCATTCCTCTATCTTCTCCTCTGTGTGGTCCAGCTGTTCCCACAGATGTTTCTTCACCTGCTTCTCTGAATCCAAGATGCTGGCTAGCTTCTCCTTCTCACTGCTCACCATGTGGAGAGCGTCCCGCAGCAGGGCCAGCTGTTCCTCCATCTGTCCGTTGCACATATGCGCATCGTGGGATCTTGCAGATCTCCTGCTGATCCTTGGCCTTCTCCTCCAGTCTCCACAGTTGCTTCTGCTGCTCCGTGTTCTGGAAACGGAGACTTTGGTTTTCCTGGACCTGGATGTGAATTTGTTCCTCCAGGTTTTTGAACTCCATCTGCGTGCAGTAGGTCTGGGCTTGCACCTGCCATTTGGACGGAGATGGTCCCAAAGGGGGCCATGTCTCTGCTAGTTTCCTTCTCAGTTTCCCCAGCTCCTTCTCTAGGTCAAATACCTGCCTTGCCCCTCGATTCTTCTCCTCTGTCAGATGGTTCACCCACTGGGTCAGCCGCCGGGCTTTCTCCTTCTGCATGGACCTCTCAATGCTCAGGTCTTCTGTGAAGGTGTCTCACAGATCAGGTTATCCAGTAGTCCCTTTAGTACCTCACGCCCCGCCAGCGCTTGTTGGAACTTGCAGATTCTGCTCTTCATGTTGCTCCACTGTGTCCAGTGTGCTTCCAGCTTCTCCTGCAACTCAGTGTTCACTTGCTCCAAGTCATTGAAGCTTCTGATTTTTTCCTCCAGCTGAAGGGTCACATCGTTCAGCTGTTCGAAGAACATTTCAGTCTCATTCTGTGATCAATGACCACAGAAGCCACCATCTCCAGCTCTGCCATATGCTACTCTGCGGTCTGCAGGCAGCTGGTGAGAGCTTCATGCTCCCTTTCTCTGTCATCGGTCGCCTGCTGCACACGGGCTGATGAACATTGTAAATCACTTTCTGCCCAAACCAACCTCTGTATGGGTGCCTTGTGATCTCTAGCTCCCTTTTCATTGCTACATGCAATTGGGCTATCTTCTCCCTCTCTTACTCCCGTTCATCCTGCAGGTCTGTCTTTTCCTGCTTCAGTGGTTGGATCTTGGCACAGAGCACCTCTTTTCTTCTTTTGCTGGGATCCAGGGTGGGCACCACATGTCAGTACACCTCTGCAGATCCTTGGTGTTATCGGGACCATTGACACTCTGGACCCTAGTGGCTGTGACTGTATCCAAAGGCAGGGGAGGCCTATGGTCAGCATCACATTTGGCTGGACTCTCCTTTGAATCACACTCCCCAGTGGCGTTTATCTTGGGGATTCTTCACTTTTTCATGTTCTTAGTTTTCTTGAATGTTGCAGATGTGTTAGGAGGATTCTTCTGCCAGTGTTCTTGTGGTAATTTCTTGCCCGCAGCTCTCTCATGGAGTCCTGTTGTTTCAGACATCTGAGCGTTGGGACAGGAAAGATGGGCTGGCCACTTTCCCAAGGTCTGGGAAATACTCTATTCACCCACTCACTGTCAAGGACCTCAATTTCTTACTCTACTCCAATGTGGCCTCGAGTATCTTGCTCACCACTCAGCCACCTCTACCTTCCTCAACTGTTAGTAGTGGTGTCATCCAACTGAGGGAATCCAGGTGCTACCGGGTAGCATGGAATGTGGGCGTGGCCACCATTCCTGTTTCCCATTGGTCAGAAAGAACCATGAAAGAATGGGGGTGTGGACGGAATCCTGTGATGCAAGCAAAATGGGCAGAGTCAAGATGACAGCAGCCCCTTTCACATCAAACTCTGTCCAGTCCAGTTGGGGACAAGAGGGTGACCTGCTTTAGGTGGATGGCTGCACAGATTGTTGTGTATGTCTGTTTGTTGCCAGCCCCTGACCTTGTCAGGATCTGGGCACAGTCCTTGAGCTGCTTTTGCTCAAGGCTAGCCTTCAACTAGTGAAGCCACATGGCTCTCCTTCTGGCTTTGTTGGCACTGAAGTTGGACAGGGGTCTCAAGGACTTTCCTGCCTAGGGTGAATTTGACCATGATCCTCCTATCACAGCCTTCTAAGTATCAAGGAGGACTGCTGAGAGCCATTGGTGCCTGCCTAATCATTGGTCTTGCTGATGTTCTTGGACAGACCAGTGATTTCCTTATCCTCAGGTTTAAGACCTGGAGCCCACATCCTGGTCCTGCCACCTCTAAATGTCAGGTGATCCTAAAAAACTCAATCCTATCCATATGAGTATCAATGCCATGTGGTATATGTGAATTGAATGGGCAGTTCTTGAATGATTCTAGGATAAAATTATACACAATTATATTATAGGACACTGATCAATTTTAATTAATACTTTATGAAGCATTTAAACAATCACATTCATTAAATGGAGGCAGAATGAAATACCTAAGAATTGGACATCACATAGTATACAGCTGCCATTTTTTCTGTCAGGACTGGAATCGGAACTCATGGTCTGGGTAACTCTTTTGCACTGTGTGGAAAGGGGAAGCTCCCCTCCTTGAAGTCATGAAATTCAAATCTGTTCCTTAGACCTGAAATCGATACCCAGCACTAGAAAACATCTTATTCATGTACATTTTAAATATATGATTTCTATTTATATACATAGGTTGATTCCATATAGCATTCAGTGCATTCATTTTTATTTTTTGTTTTATTCATGTATTGGCCATTTATTTTATTGACAATTATAGCACATAGAACATTGATTCCATAGGATATAGGTCTGCATATGTGTTCAACTTCATACCTGACTCCCAGGACTTTCACAAAAAAGGAAAACGTTTGTCACCATCAGCTTCTTACTCCACGATTCATTTTTTGGGAGTGCTGGCATCTGAACTCACGGCCTACAAGGCCCAATTCATGAATGGATGAGTGTCAACACACCATCCTGGGGCAAATTGAGCTGACAGGCAGTTCCTAGGCAGTTCCTAGATCGAGCCCCAGGGTTTGACAAAATAAGAACAGAGTAACACCCAGATGGTAGTATGCTAATAAATATATATCTTTATAGAGTGCCAGACATGTCTACACATTATTCAGTTATGTAGACTATATTCCTACCAATTCTTGTGTATTTATTATGCCTCCATGTAATTAATGTTATTGTTTTCATCCTTAAAAAACTATTAAGTAAATCAGTGTCCTGAAATTATTGTGTCTCTCTAAGAAATAGTATTCTTTTAATGCTTCATATTAAATAAAATCAGTCTACTGAAATCATGCTGTCTAATTTTATACGAGTAGTAGTCACGATCAGCTCATTCAACCGTGCCATTGATAACATTCCATCATTATTACTACATAAACATACTGCTTATATACATTATAAAGATAGGATTTCTACTTACATATAGATATTCAGTCCATATTGTGGTTATTGATTGTATTTTTGTTTTATTCATTTATTTACCGTTTATTGACTGTGATGACACACATTCCATTTATTATATTGATGACATCCAATCACATAGTATCTAAATTTGTAGACGTGTTCTCCATCATGTCTGACACCAAGGACTCTCAGAGAAAAGGAAAACAGGTGTCACACTCGGCTTCTTACTCCATGATCCAATTGTTTGCAGTTCTGGGATCTGAACTTAGGGCCTAGCAGACCCAATTCATGAATGGGTGTGTCAACACAGCAACCTCTAGCCAAGGAAGCTGCCAGTCAGTTCACAGACCCTGAGATTGAGCCGCAGAGGTGGACAAAATAGCCATACATGGATAGGCAGGAGGTATATATCAATAAATATGTGAATAAATATGGGAACAAGTCTCTTAGGATGTCCGCCATCTGGAAGTGTCATTACTGGGATTCAACACTAGGCCTACATTGCCATGCAAGACTATGGCTTCCCCAATAGCCCACCATCCTTCAGCAATGCAAGGTGAAGTACCCTTTGGAGCCGTGTCATTCAGACACAAATGGTCACAGTGCAAAGGAATAAAATGTAAAAACGCAATCCTGCCACTTTTTTTTGGGGGGGTGGCGTCAGTCATAGGGCTTGAACACTGGGCCTGGGCGCTGTGCCTGTGGTCTTCAGCTAAAGGCAAGCACTCTACTGCTTGAATCACAGCGCCACTTCCAGTTTTCTAGGGGTTTCTTGGAGACAAGTGTATCATGGACTTTCCTGGCTTTCACCCAAGATACTCAGATCTCAGCCTCCTGAGTAGCTAGGATTACAGGTTTGAGCCATCGGCGCCCAGCTCTGCCACTTTTTTTCTGTGCATATTTTTTCCCAGCACAAGGCCTGGAGGTCTAGGATCCCAGGATCGGCTGTGGCTCCAGTGGCTGCACCACAGCCTAGGGTGATAGAAGCTGAGGCAGAGTGCCATGATCTGAGTTTAAGACCTTGCTTTACAAAACAAAACAAAACAAAAAACCCCTCCCCCCCACACACAGATTTAGTCCCTGGCTTGCAATTCTCGCCATCTTTTCTAATTTGGATTTGAGCTCAGGATCTGGGAAACTCTGCAGCACTGTGGATAAAGGGGAAGCTCACCATGTTTGAAGACAAGAAAGTCGGGCCTGGTCCCTAGGCCTGAATTCAAGCCCCAGCCCTGGAAAACATACTGTTTATATACATTATAAAGATAGGATTTATACTTACATATAGATGTTCAGTCCATATTGTGGTTATTGATTGTATTTTTGTTTTATTCATTTATTTACCATTTATTGACTGTGATGACACACATTCCATTTATTATATTGATGACATCCCATCACATAGTATCTAAATTTGTAGACGTGTTCTCCATCATGTCTGACACCAAGGACTCTCAGAGAAAAGGAAAACAGGTGTCACACTCGGCTTCTTACTCCATGATCCAATTGTTTGCAGTGCTGGGATCTGAACTCAAGGCCCAGCAGACCCAATTCATGAATGGGTGTGTCAACACGGCAACCTCTAGCCAAGGAAGCTGCCAGTCAGTTCCCAGACCCTGAGATTGAGCCGCAGGGGTGGACAAAATAGCCGTACATGGATAGGCAGGTGGTATATATCAATAAATATATATTTGTATAGAATTCCAGAGTCATCTACCTAGGATTCAATGACATCAACTACATTCTTACCAATTCTTAGGTATTTATTATGATTCCATTGAAGGAATAGTATTGTTTTCATGCTTAATAAACCATTCATTAAAATCAATCAACATCCTAGGATCATTGCATATAATTTTAGACTAGAATGATGCCCGCAGAAACTTCTCATTTAATCATAAGTTTGCTCACATCCCATAGTTATTTCCATGCATAGGAACTAGTCTCTTGGGAAGTTCCCCCATTTGTAAGTATCAGGACCAGGATTCAAAATCAAGGCTTATGATGACATACAGGCCTGTGGCTTCCCCAATAGTTTGCTAGCCGCGGCCAATGCAAAGTGAAGTACCCTTTGTAGCCATGTAATTTGGATCCAGGTTGGTCACCATGCAATGGAAGAAAATGCAAAAAATCCATCCTGTGGCTATTTTTCTGTGTGGGTTTTTTTTTTTTTTTTTTTTTTTTTTTTACTCCTGCAAGGCTTCAGGGCCTAGGATCATAGGGTCGACTATGGGCCTGTAGCAGCTCACCAGCCTAAAGTGATCAAAGCTGAGGCAGGGTTGCCATGAAGTGAGTTCAAATCCTTTGATTAGCAAAAAAAAAAAAAAAAAAAAAACCCTAAAAACTAATAAAGCACCCTAGTTCAGAATTTGCACCATTTTTCTGCCACAGCTCAGATTCCAACTCAGGTCTAGGTAACACTATAGCACTGTGGGGAAGGGGAAGCTTACCATCCTTGAAGACTACAAGGTCAGGCCTGCTCCCAGGGACTAAATTGAAGCCCCAGCACTGGCAAAAATCATATGCCTATCTATTTTAAACATAGGATCTCTAGTCACATACATTTGTTCAGTACAATTATTCTTTTTATTGTGTGTCTTAGTCATGGATGCATTTTTTTTATTGAGCATGATGACAGATATAACTGTGCTAGCATGGATGACAATCTATTCCCATGTCTATAGAGTTGCTTAAGCCTTCTCCATCCTAGCTGAGACCCAGAACTCTCACAGACAGGAAACAGGTGGACGGATTGGATTCTCACACCTGCATTCCTATTTTGGCAGTGTTGGGATTTGAACTCAGAGCCTAGCAGGCTCAATTGGAGAAAGGGTCAAGGTGAGGACACCATGATGTGAGCATCTAAGGAACTAGGCTGTTCCCAGGACCTGAGATTGAGCCCTGGGGGTAGGGCAGGTGGAGAGCACAATAGTCATCCATTCATAAGCTGAAGATAGTGTGCATATTTGTTTAGAGTCGGAGAGATGGCGACCTGTGATGGAATCCACTCTACCTTGTGAGTATTGATTCTTGGATCTTTCCCGATGCCTCCATTTCATGACTGTGATGATTATGATCACGCTTCATCAATTCTTCATTAAAAATAATCGATACCTCAGGAATCTTGCCTATCATTTCCCACTCACATCCTGCAAGAACTACTCATTCAAGGATGAGATTGATCACATTCCACAACTCTTCCTAGATCTGGAAACAAGTATCTCAGGATCTCAGGCCAATCCCTCAATGTAGGGGAGATGACCAGGATTCGACCTCTGGGCCTTTTGGCCTGGATGGCCTGGGGCTTCCCCAACAGCTGCAGGCCTTCAGCCACTCCAGGTAGCCTTCACTCTATAGGTCGCCGGGTTCAGATGCACCATGGTCGCCGTACAAAGGAAAATGAACGTAAAAGCACCAGGTGGAACTTCCCACCACTTTTTTTGCCCTCACAGCTTTCTTTTTTCCTGCAAGCCGTGGGGTCCTAGGATTCGAGGATGGGCTGTAGGTCCAGAGGCCACAGCATAGGATGGTCAGAGGTAAGGCATATATATATATATATATATATATATATATGAATGTGTGTGTATATATATATATACACATTCATATATATATACGAATGTGTATACACACACACACACACACACACACACACACACACACACGAATGAAGCATCCTAGTGCAGAATTCGCACCATTTTACTGCCAGAGCTGAGATTTGAACTCAGGTCTGGGTAACTCTGTTGCACTGTTGGGGAAGGGGAAGCTAACCACCTTTGGAGACTACAAGGTCAGAACTGGTCCCAGGGCCTGAATTGAAGCCCTAGCACTGCCAAAAATCAGATGCCCAACTATTTTACACATCGGGTCTCTATTTACATACATGTGTGGAATGCATCATAGTTTTTTTAATTGTGTATCTTAGCCAGGGATGCATTTTGTATTTTATTGAGTATGATGACAGATATAACTGTGCTGACATGGATGACAACCTATTCCCATGTCCATGGAGTTGCCTATGTCTTCTCCATGCCAGCTGAAACTAAGGACTTTCACAGGACAGGAAAACAGGTGGACCTATAGGTTTTCACATCAGGATTCTGCTTTTGGCAGTGTTGGGATTTGAACTGAGAGTCTAGCAGGCCCAATTGGTGAAAAAGTCAAGGTGAGGACACCAGCATGTGAGCAATTGAGGAGCTAGGCCGTTCCTAGGACCTGACAGTGAGCCCCAGGGAGGGCCAGGATAGGCATAAATTCATACTTGAAACATAGGATCTGTATTGACATATATGTGTGGGAAGCATCTTGCATTCGGTGCATTTCTTCTCCTTAATTTGTGTCTAATTCATGATGGTATTGTTAATTTTACTGAGTATGGTGACAGATACAACTGTACTGATATGGATGACAACCTGTTCCCATGGTTATAGGATTGCCTATGCTTTCATTCTCCATCCTAGCTGAGACCCAGGGCTTCCACATTAGAGGAAATCAGGCACAATAACTGGCTTCTGACATCAGGATGAATCTTTTGTCAGGTCTGGGATTTGAACTCAGATCTGGGTAACCCCGTTGCCCTGTGGGGGAAGGGGAAGCTCATTATCCCTGAAGACTAGAATGTCAGGCCTGGTCCAGGGGCTGATTTGAAGCCCCAGCACTGGACAAAATAACAAGCCTACCTCTTTTAAACATAGGATCTCTATTTACGTACAGGTGTGGTATGCATCTTGCTTTTAATTTTGAGTCTGATTCATGGATGTATTTTGTATTTTATTGAGTATGGTGGCAGGTATATCTGTGCTGCTATGGATGACAACCTATTCCCATGGCTATAGAGTTGCCTATATAGCATTCTCCATCCTCGATGAGGCCCAGGACCTTCACAGGACAGAAAATCATGTGGATCCATTGGTTTCTCACATCAGGATAAATCTCTTGGCTCTGCTGGAGTTTGAACTCAGAGCTTAGCAAGCAGAATTGGGGAATGGGTCAAGGTGAGCACACCAGCCTGTGAGCCACTAAGGTGCTAGGCCGTTCACAGGACCTGAGCTCATGCCCCGCGGGCATCAATATACTCATGAATTCATAAAGACAGGAGCTATATTTCCATACATGGGTGGGCGGCATCTTGCATTCAGTGTACTCATTCTCTTGATTTCGTGTCTTATTCATGGATGCAATATGTATTTTACTAAGTGTGATAACAGTTATAACTATCCTGACATGGCTAGCAAACAATTCCCACGAGTATAGAGTTGCCTATATGACATACTCCATTCTAGTTGAGACCCAGGACTTTCATAGCATAAGAAAACAGGTGCAACCATTGGCTTCTCATATCAGGATGAATCTTTTGGTAGTGCTGGGATTTGAACTCAAGGCCTAGCAGGCTCAAGTGGTGGATGAGTCATGGTGAGCACACCAGCACATGAGCCACTAAGCATCTAGGTCTTTCCTGGGACCTGAGATCAAGCCCCGGTGGGCACTATAGTAGTCATAAATTCAGAATTTAAACAGAGGATCTCTAGTTCCATACATGGGTGGGCGGCATCTTTTGTTCGGTGTAGTCATTGTCTTTATCTGGTGTCTTACTCATTGATGTATTGTGTATTTTCTTGAGTATAGGATGACAGATATAACTGTGGGGAACTGGATAACAAGCTATTCTCATTAGAATAGAGTTGCCTATGCATTTTCCATCCTAGCTGCGACCCAGAACTTGCACAGCACAGAAGAACAGGTGCACCGAATGGTTTCTCACATCAGGGTGAATTTTTGGAGTGCTGTGATTCGAACTCGGGGCCTAGGAGGCCCAACTGCCCAATGGGTACACATGAACAAACCAGCCTGTGAGGCACTAAGGAGCTGGGCTGTTCCCAGGAGCTGAGATCAAGCCCCAGGGAGGCCACAAGAGTCCTCAATGCATCATTGAAACATGGGATGTATACTCACATCCGTGTGTGGACTGCCTCATGAATTGAGCGTAGTTATCCTCTCTATGTTGCATGCCATTCATGGATGTATTATGTATGTTCTTGATATGACAAGTGTAACTGGGCTGACATGGATGACAACCTTTTCCCATGGCCACAGGGTGGCCTATGCATTCTCCATCCTAGCTGAAACCCAGGACTCACACAGGAAAGGAAAACAGGTGCAACGTCTGGCTTCTGACAGGATGAATATTTTGGCACTGCTGGGATCTGAACTTAGCACCTAGCAGGCCCAATAGGCAAATGGGTAAGCACACCAGCCTGTGAGCCACTAAGGAGCTAAGCCATTCCCAGGACCTGAGATCGAGTCCCAGGGGTAAGGCAGGGGAAGCACAATAGTCATCCATTCATAAGCTGAAGGTAGTAAGCAAATAAGTACCTATCTGTATAGAGTAGGAGAGATGGTGACCTATGATGGAATCCAATCTACCCTGTGACTACAGATTCTTGGATCTTCCCCAATGCCTCTATTTAATGACTGTGATGATTATGGTCACGCTTCATCAATTCTTCACTAAAAATAATCGATACCCCATGAGTCTTGACTATCATTTCCTACTCGAATCTTCAGGAACTACTCATTCAAGGAAGAGATTGATCACATTTCACGGCTCTTCCTAGGTCAGGAATTGAGTATCTCAGGAACTCCTGCCATTCCCTCAATGTAGGATGGCTGACCAGGATTCGACATCGGGGCCTCCGTTGCCCGGTCGTCCTGTGGCTCCCCCGATAGCCAGCAGGCCTTCAGCCACACCAGATCACCTTCAGTCTGCAGTCCACCGGGTTCAGTCTCACCATGGTCAACATTCAAATGAAAATAAACCTAAAAGCGCCAGGTGGAACTTCCAGCCGCTTTTTTCTCCTCCAGCTTTTTATTTTTTCCTACAAACTCTGGGGTCCTAGGATCCGAGAATGGGCTGTGGGTCCAGAGGCTGCAGCCTAGGATGATCAGACCTGAGGCAGAGTTGCCACAACTTGAGTTCAAGCCCCATGTCTGGCAAAAAAATATTAAAAAATTGAAAAATGATGAATGAAGCACCTTAGCTAAGAATTTTACTGCCAGAGCTGGGATGTGAATTCAGGTCTGGGGAATTCTGTTGCACTGTGGAGGAAGGAGAAGCTCATTATCATTGAAGATTACAAAGTCAGGCCTGGTCCCAGGGCCTGAATTGAAGCCCCAGCTCAGGCAAAAATCATATGCCCACCTATGTTACACATAGGATCTCTATTCACATACATGTGTGGAATGCATCATGTTTTCAGTGTAGTTATATTGTGTGTCTTATTCAGGGATGCATTTTGTATTTTATTGCATATGATGACAGATATAACTGTGCTGACATGGATTGCAACCTATTCCCATATTTATAGAGTTTCCTACACCTTCTCCATCCTAGCTGAGACTCAGGACATTCTCCGGACAGGAAAACAGGTGGATCAATGGGCTTCTCACATCAGGATTCATGTTTTGGCAGTGTTGGGATTTGAACTGAGAGCCTAGCAGGTCCAATTGGCGAAAGAGTCAAGGTGAGGGCACCGGCCTGTGAGTAACTAAGTAGCTAAGTCATAAACAGGCATAAATTCATAATTGAAACATAGGATATGTATTGACATATATGTGTGGATAGCATCTTACGTTCGGTGCAATCCTTCTCCTTATTTTGTGTCTAATACATGGAGGTATTGTGTTTTTTTACTGAGTATGGTGACAGGTATAACTCTGCTGACATGTATGATGACCTGTTCCCATGGTTATAGGGTTGCCTATGCTTTCATTCTCCATCCTAGCTGAGACCCAGGACTTCCATAGGAGAGGAAAACAGGTGTAAAGACTGGCTTCTGACATCAGGATGAATCTTTTGTCAGGCTTGGGATTTGAACTCAGATCTGGGTAACCCCGTTGCACTGTGGGGGAAGGGGAAGCTCATCATCCCTGAAGACTAGAATGTGAGGCCTGGTCCAGGACCTGATTTGAAGCCCCAGCAGTGGACAAAATATGAAGCCTACCTCTTTTAAACATAGGATCTTTATTTATATACAGGTGTGGTATGCATCTTGCTTTCAATGTAGTTATTTTTTAATTTTGAGTTTTATTCATGGATGTATTTTGTATTTTATTGAGTATGGTGGCATGTATATCTGTGCTGCCATGGATGACAACCTATTCCCATGGCTATGGAATTGCTTATATAGCATTCTCCATTCTTGATGAGGCCCAGGACTTTCACAGGACAGGAAAACAGCTGTAAGGATTAGTTTCTCACATCAGGATGAACCTTTTGGCATTGCTGGGAGTTGAACTCCAGGCCTAGCAGGCCTATCTTTCTAATGGGTCCATATGAGCATACCATCTTTTGAGCTATTAAGTATCTAGGCCCTACCCAGGACCTGATATTGAGCTCCGGGGTGGGGTTTGTGCACCATATTCATCCATTCAAAAGCTGAAGCTAGTATGCTAATAAATACCTACTTGTATAGAGAAGATGTGGCAAGCTTTGTTGGAATTCTATCTGCCATGTGACTACCAATTCTTGGATCTTTCCCAATGCCTCGATTTCCTGAATGTAATTATTATTGTCACATTTCGTGAAGTCTTAATGAAAAATAATTGTTGTGCCAGAGGTCTTGCCTATCATTTCCTATGTGAATCATGCATGAACTTCTCAACTCTTTCCTAGGCCTGAATTCAAGCACCAGCCCGAAAAATGTAACATTTATAGACATTTTAAATATGTGATTTATATTTACATCTATATATTCAGTCTGTATCGTGTTTGTTGGAGTGATATATTATTATTGATTGATTGAATTAACCTTTATTTTATGGACTGTGAGTACACCTATATCATTTATTACATTTATTCCAATCTATTCCGTAACATGTAGCTTTGCACACATACTATGTACACCATACCTGACACCCAGCATTTACACAGAAATGGAAAACAGGTGTCTCACTTGGAATCTTACTCCGAGATGAAATTTTTGGCAATGCTGGTACCTGAACTGAGGGCCAAGAAGTCCCAATTCATGAATGGGTGAGTGTCAGCATGGCAGCCTCTAGCCCATTCAGCTGCCAAATGGATCCCAGGACCTAGGATGGAGCCACAGGTTTGGCCAAAATAGCAGTACCTTTCTATGCAGATGATGGTATACAGATAAATATATATTTAGATATTTTGATACTGCCAGTGATGTCTATGTGGAATTAAATGACATATACTATGTTCATACAGATTTCAGGTCTTTAGTGAGGACTCCATTTAATGAATAGTATTCTTTTAATGCATAATAAACTATGAATTAAAATTAATCTGTGTTCTGTGATTATTGGGTCTAAATTTATACTAGACTGATTGATGAACTACTCATCCAACCATGACAATGATCACATTTCTCTGGTGTTCCTATTGACAGGCAATAGTTTCTTAGGCTCTCCAGCCCTTTGTAAGTAGCATGACTGGGATTCAAACTCAGGGCCTAGGTGTGCAGGTTGGCCTATGGCTTAGCTGACAGCCTGCCAGCCTTCAGCAATGCCAGATGACCTACAGGTTGCAGCAGTGTTATTTGGACCCAGGATGGTCACCATGCAAGGAAGGAAAACCAAGAAACTGCCATCTGTGGGTGGTTCCTGTTTTTTTTTGGTGCCATTTTTATTTTGTTTTCCTGTCAGCCCCCGAGGCCTAGTATCCCAGGATGGGCTGTGTGTCCAGAGGCTGCACCATCCCAGCCTAGGGTGATGTTAGCTGAGGCAGAGTTGCCATGATATCAGTTCAAGCCTCATGCTGAGCAAAAAATAAAAATAAATAAATAAATAAATAATTTAAAAGTATTTAAAATAGCCTGGCACCGGCTATGGTTCACGCCTGTAACCTTAGCAATTCAGGACGCTGAGATCTGAACATCACAGTTCAAAGCCCTCGGGCAGGAAAGTCTGTGAGACACTTATCTCCAATAAACCACTAGAAAACCAGAAGAGGTGCTGTGGCTCAAGCATTATAGCGCTCGCCTTGAGATGAAGAGCACAAGGACAGCTCTCAAGGCCAGAGTTCAAGTCCCATGATATATATATATATATATATATATATATATATATATATATATATATATATATATATATATATATATATACATACATATATATATATATATATATACATACATACATACATATATGCATACATACAATACTAATGAAGCTCCCTGGCTTGGAATTCGTGCCCTTTTTTTCTGCCAGGCCTGGGAAATGAACTCAGAGTCTGGGTAACTCTAATTCACTGGGGGTGGTGGGGATGGGGAAACTCACCCTCTTGGAAGACAAGCAATTCAGGCCTGTTCCCTAAGCCTGAATTCAATCCCCAGCCCTGTTAATGTAATATTCATCCACATTTGAAATAATGATTAATATCTACATACTTATATTTATTGTAATTTTCTTTGAGTGTATTTATTTTATTTTTTGTATTATTCATTCATTATTTTACTGACTATTATTACACTTATAACATGTATTAAATTGATTACATCTCATTAGAACTGTAGAGATTTGCATATGTATTATATATCTTACTTCAGACCCAAGACATTCATTGAAATACTATAGTAGATCATCCCATGCTTAGAAAAACAGAAAGAATACATCAACCAAATTAATTTATCCCTAGGCACCCCAATGGCTCACATCTGTAATCCCAACTACTCAGGAGGTGAGAACTAGAAGATGAAGTTTCAAAGCCAATCCAGGCAGAAAAGCCTGAGAGATGACATCTCCAATTAACTGGCAAAAAGCCAGTCTACAGGTATGGCTGAAGGGGTAGAAAATCAGCTACGAACAACCAAGCCAAGAAAGAGCAAGCTGAGTTCAAGTGCGGGGAGAGGGGGGTAGGGGGATAAAGGGGAGAGAAATCCTCCAAAAACAGAGAACAAAACAACAGTACACAAATCCCACCTAATTTATGGTACCAACAAACTGAAAAAAATATCAAGCTTGTGCATTTGTATGATTTTACATGAGCACATATGTTCTTAGGTACACTTCAAAACTATGTTTTTAATAATGTGTATATATAAATTAATAATGTATATATATATAAATAAACTAAGAAACTAGCCAATGAAAAAATACTTCTGAATTAGTGCCTTAACCATGGCACTAATGGAGACTCTTACCTCCAATAAATTATTTGTACAAAAGTATGTTCGAAGTTTCTTTCTTTAGAATCAATCTTAAAATGTTTGTTAATTATTTGTACAAAAGTATGTTCGAAGTTTCTTTCTTTAGAATCAATCTTAAAATGTTTGTTCACGCACCAGGCGTCAGTGGCTCACACATAAAATCCTAGTTACTCAGGAGACTGAGATCTGAGGATGGCGGTTCAAGGCAAGCCTGGGTAGGAAAGTCCAGGAGACTCTTTCTTCCAATAAACCTCTAGAAAACCAGAAGTGGCAATGTGGCTCACGCTGTAAAGTTCTCGCAAAGAGCTGAAGAGCGCAGGGATAATGCCAATCCCAGAGTTCAAGCCCCACCACCGACAAAAAAAAAAAAAAAAAGGAAAGAAGTTTGTTCATACAAAATTGTAACATTCTAAGCTTTAGGAAACTTTTCTTCCAGGGTCTTATGTTCTTTAGGCAACTATTCCACTGCTGAGCTACCTCTTAGTACCAATGTTTTTGTTTTTCATTTTATAATCCAGTTTCTTCCCAAATTGCTTACAAGTACTTACTGTCCTCACAGAAGTGTTTATTCAGAAACTCAACCTTTGGTGGTATGAGGACTCCCCTAGTCTATTTCGTGGTAGGCACTGAGGAAAACTCACAGGACACAATTGCAGACATTTTATAATTGTAAAAATAACTCTAAATAGAAATAACATCAACTGCCGGGCATGGGTGGCTCATGCCTATAATCCTAGCTACTCAGGAGGCTGAGATTTGAGGAAGGCGACTCAAGGCCAGCCAGGGAGGAAAGTCTGAGACTCTTACCTCCAATAAACCTCTGGAAAACTGGAAGTGGGTGCTGTGGCTCAAGTGCTTGAGAGCTTGCCTTGAGCTGAAGAGCACAGGGACAGCACCCAAGCCCAGAGTTCAAGCCCCACGACTGACAAAAAAAAGAAAAAGAAAAAAGAAGAAATAACATCAACTGTCCCAACCTTCTAGGGAGAAATGATATCCTCATTTTCATTCTCACTTTTTATGGCAGATGGTCAAAAACACCAATGTGCTATGCTGAAATGTAAAAGTTTAAACCTCTTTTTTGAAAAACTCTCATTTTATAAAATCAAAATGTTTCAAATAAAGGCAAAGTGAACTTTAAAAAAAATATTAAAAATGCTAATGAATCCCCTTGGCTTGGAATGTGCGATTTTTTGTCTGCAAGGACTTGGATTTGAACTTAGGGACTGGGTAACTATGTTGCACTGTGGGGGAAGAGGAAGCTCAGTATGCTTGAAGACCAGAAATTCAGGCCTGTTTCCTAGGCCTGAATTCATGCCCCAGTCATACACCTTATATATATTTTAAAAATAGGATTGAACTTCCATAGAGATGTTCAGTCTATATCATGTTTGGTGTGGTTATTCATTGTATTTGTTGTTTTGTTCATTTATTTACCTTTTATTTTACCGACTGTGAGGACACCTAAACATACTATCACATAGCAGCGAGATTTGTAGACTTGTTCTCCATCACGCATGACACCCAGAACTCTCCCAGAAAAGGAAAACAGGTGTCACACTTGGCTTCTTACTCCAGGATGAAATTCTTGGCAGGCACTGAGATCAAGCCCCAGAGGTGGCCAAAATAGCCATAAATGGATAGGCAGGTGGTAGTATGCCAGTAAATGCGTATTAGTAGAGAGTGACAAAGCCATGTATCTAGTATTCAATGATATTTACTATGTTCCTATGAAGTTTTAGGCATTTAGAGAGCCTAGATATTATAGAGGAAGAACATACAAACATCCAAGAAAAGTCCAAGAAATATGATAGATCTATTCAACATTTGGAAGACACCATCAGAAGGCCTAATCTGAGAATAATGGGTGTAGAGGAGCACCTAGAAACAGAAGTTAATGTTCTAGGAAATTTATTTAACAGGATCCTAGCAGAGAACTTCCCAAACATGCAAAAGGATAAGCCTATTCAGATACAAGAAGCTTTTAGAACTCCAAATAGACCAGACCAGAACAGGACAACCCAGCATCACATTATAATCCTCACAGGAACAATTCAGACCAAGGAAAAGAACCTTAAAGCTGTCAAAGAGAAAAGATCAATCACCTATAAAGGGAAACCAGTTAGAATCACCTCAGATTTCTCAGCAGTGACAATCAAAACAAGAAGAGCCTAGAATGATGTATGCCATGCCATTAAGACAAACAACAATCAATCAAGAAAACTGTACACAGCTAAACTCTCCTTCATAAATGAAGGCCAAATAAAAACCTTCCATAGCAAAGAAAAACTGAAACACTATATCTCCACCAAACAAGCCCTACAAAAGATTCTTAAAGATGTCTTACACATAGAAAACCAACAAGACCTCAAAAAAGGCCAAGAAACCGTATCCAAACTGAAAATCCAAGAAGGATAGAAAGAATCCCACTGCCACAGCCCCCAAGAAGGTGGATAAAATAGCAGGAACTCCCAAATACTTCTCAGTTCTATCTCTCAACATTAACGGACTTAACTCTCCAAATAAGAGACATAGACTGTCTAGTTGGATTAAAAAGCAAGAACCTTCTATCTGCTGCCTTCAGTAGTCACATCTTGCCCATAAAAACAAACACAATTTCAATGTGAAAGGCTGGAACAAAATCCACCAAGCAAACGGTCCCCATAAACAGGCACGAGTTGCAATCCTAATATCAGATAAAATAGAACCTCAAACTAGCTGCAATGCTTGATAAGAAATGTACGCATTTTCCTGCCCATGAAATTGTAGCCCCTCTGTACAGTATGTTCACAAAAATAAAATAAAATATAAAAAATAAATAAATAAAAATATAAAAAAATAGACCTCAAACTAAAATTATTTACAAAGGATAAAGATGGTCTCTACATACTAATTAAGGGAGCTCTCTTTCAGGAGGATATTACAATTCTAAATATCTATTCGCCAAACAAGGGAGCACTCAAATTTATCCAAGAAACCCAACTTTCCCTCAAATCCCACATAGATCCAAAGACATTAATTGTTGGGGACTTTAACACACCACTATTCCCACTAGATAGATCAACTTGGCAAAAACTCAACAAAGAACCTGCATATCTGAACAACTGCATAGATCAACTAGTTTTAACGGACATCTATCGAAGATTTCACCCAGCAGCATCAGAATACACGTTTTTCTCAGCAGCATATGGAATATTTTCCAAAATAGACCACATTTTAGGCCACAAAGCAAACTTGTCCAAATTCAGATACATTGAAGTTATACCTTGCATTCTCTCAGACCACAAGGGATTAAAAGTAGGAGTCAACACCAAAAGCCACTAAAGAAACTCGTGTAACACATGGAGGCTGAACAACACACTGCTGAATCATGAGTGCATCATGGAAGAGATTAGAAATGAAATTCAAATGTTCATGATATTCAACAAAAATGGGCACACAAATTACCAGCTCCTCTGGGACACAGCAAAGGCAGTAGTCAGAGGCAGGTTTATAGCTCTGAGTTCCTACATCAACAAATTGGAGAGATCTTAAACCAACAATTTAATGAGACATCTGAGCCTCCTTGAAAAAGAGCAGCAGGATAAACCCCTACCCAATGGACAGAAAGAAATAATTAAAATTTAATCCGAAATAAATGAATAGAATCCAAAAAAAGCCATAGAAAGAATCAACAAAACATTGGTTCTTCGAAAAATTAACAAAATTGACAGACCCTTAGCAAATCTTATCAGAAAAAGAAAAGAACACACCCAAATAAATAAACTCAGAGATGAGAATGGAAACATCACCAGAGAAACAACCAAGATTCAGAACACTATAAGGAAATACTTCTCAAAACTTTATGCTAATAAGATTGAGAACTTGGCAGAAATGGACCTTTTCCTAGCAAATACTGACATTCCAAAACTAAACCAAGGTAAGTTAAATCACCTTGACAGGCCCATATCAAGCATTGAAATATAAACAATAATAAGAGATCTCCCATCTAAGAAAAGCCCAGGTCCAGATGGTTTCACTGCGGAATTCTACAAGGTCTTCAAAGCAGAGCTCACACTAATAACCCTCCAACTCTTCAATGAAATTGAAAGAGAAAGTTCACTACAGAACTCATTCTATGAAGTCATCATAACTCTCATCCCAAAACCAGGCAGGGTCTTATCAAAGAAAGAGAACCATAGACCTATTTCTTGGATGAACATTCATGAAAAACTTCTCAACAAAATTTTGGCCAATCGACTTCAACAATTCATCCAAAAAATCATACACCAAGATCAAACAAGATTCATTTCAGGGATGCAAAGCTGGTTCAATATACGGAAATCAATTAGTATAATTCATCACATCAACAGGAGCAGGGATAAGAACCACATGGTTATCTCAATAGATGCAGAAAAAGCATTTGACAAGATCCAACACCCCTTTATGATGAAGGTTCTGGAAAAATTAGGAATCCATGGAACATTCCTCAATACAATAAAGACTGTATATGTATATGACAAACCAACAGCCAGCATTCTAATTAATGGTGAAAAACTGAAACTATTTCCTCTTAACTCAGGAACGAGACAAGGACGTCCACTCTCTCCACTTCTCTTCAATCTAGTATTAGAATGCCTAGCTACAAATAAGACTAGATGCAAACATAAAGGGGATCTAAATATGGAAAGAAGAAGTAAAACTCTCCCTCTTTGCACATGACATGATCTTGTATTTAAAGAATCCCACAGACCCCACTCTCAAATTACTCAAGCTGATTCAAAATTTTGGCAAAGTAGCAGGGTATAAAATTAACCCTCAAAAATGGCTTTTCTGTATGTCAACAATGAGAAAAGTGGGGCTGAAATTAGGAAAGCAACTCCATTCGTATTAGCCCCACAAAAAATAAAATACTTAGAAATTAACTTAACCAAAGAAGTGAAGGACATCTATGATGAAAACTTTTGAAAACCTAAAAAAGGAAATCAAAACAGAACTTAGGAAGTGGCAAAAACTTCCATGCTCCTGGATTTGAAAGATCAAGTTCGTGAAAATGGCCATACTTCCGAGGGCTATCTCCAAATGCAATACCTATCAATATTCAAACCTCATTCTTCAAGGAATTAGAAGAGGCAATCCAAAAATATATATGGTACAGTAAAAGACCCCGAATAGCAAAAACAATCCTCAACAGAAAGAACAGGACTGGAGGAATATCAATACCAAATTTCAAACTCTACTACAAAGCCATATTAATCAAAACAGCATTGTACTGGCACAAGAACAGACCTCAGGACCAATGGAACTGAATTGAAAACCCAGAAATGAACATACAGACCTATAGCCAACTAATCTTCGATAACAGAGCTCAAAAAATAGAATGGAAGAAAGACAGCCTCTTCAGTATATGGTGCTGGCAAAATTGGTTAACTACTTGTAGAAAATGAAAGCTAGATTCTTATATATCATTCTGCACCAGAATAAACTCCAAATGGATCAAAGACCTCGGAGTCAAAGTAGACAATCTGAAAACATTACTGGATGGAATAGGAGAAACCCTAGGTCTCCTTGGCACAGGGCGAAATTTTCTTAATAGAGACCCAGAAACACCACAAATCAAAGAAAGGTTGAACAAATGGGATTGCACAAAATTGCAGAGCTTCTGCATGGCCAAGCACATAGCTAGCACGATTCATAAACCCCACAGATTGGCAAAAGATCTTCACTAGCCATACAATGGATAAGGGCCTCATATCTAAAATATACCTGGAACTCAAAAAATTAAATCCCCCAATAACAAATCTCCAAAGAAACAACTGCACAATAAATACGTGGGCTAAAGACTTACAGAGAAACTTCTCTGAAGAGAAAAGAAGGATTGCCAATAGACACATGAAGAAATGCTCAACCTCTCTAGCCATAAAAGAAATGCAAATCAAAACAACATAGAGATACAACCTCACCCCAGTTAGAATGGCAATAATCAAGAACTCTAATAACAACAGATGCTCGAGGGGATGTGGAGAGAAGTGAACATTACTACATTGTTGGTGGGAGTGTAAACTTGTTCAGCCACTTTGGAAAGCAATATGGAGGTTCCTTAAAAGACTCCACAAAGAGCTCCCCTATTTCCCAGCAATCCCACTTTTGGGCATTTACCCAAATGATCACAAACAAGACCACACTAAAGCTACCAGCACGACTATGTTTATTATTGCAGCATTATTTACCATAGCTAAGATATGGAACCAACCCAGATGCCTCTCAGTAGAGGAATGGATCAAGAAAATGTAGTATATATACACAATGGAATTCTATGCCTCCATCAGAAAGAATGACATTACTCCATTTGTTAGGAAAGGGAAAGGCTTGGAAAAAATTATATTCAGTGTACTTGTTAGATTGGTAGTTAAATAAATGATATTATTGTTAATATGAATTTTAATGCAATTTCAGGGAACTCTCCTGTCTCTGACCTCGTAACACTTGTATTTTGGGATCTGTCTCTGGACATCTAGGATTTAGCAGGACTCAAAATAAACCAAGATCTTGCCCATGTAGTTGTAATTCCTTTGTGTGGTATTCTCACAGTTATAAAAAAAATAAAATAAGCAGAGAGTATTTGAATTCTACTATTAAGGTTTAATGATAGATCTCTAATGATCTTTTTCTTAAGTGTGTTGGAGAAACCAAAGCAGAAATTAACTTGGACTTTTGTGGTGGATGTAAATGTCTTAACTACCATTTCTGGTAGTAGGTACCATTAAATTTCAATTAGCCATCACAGGCTCAAGCCTGTAATCCTAGTTACTCAGGAGGCTGAGATCTGAGGATCGTTATTCAAAGCCAGCTCGGATAAGAAAATCCATGGGACTTGAACTCCAGTTGACTGCCAAAAAGACTAGAAGTGGAGATGTGTCTCAAGTGGTAGAGTGCTAGCCTTGAGGGACAAAGCCCAGGTTCTGAGTTCAAGCCTAGATACACCAATTAACAAATTCAGAGGTTCCACTGTGAGTGCTATATTCTTTTAGAGACTGAAGTATTTTTTTTTTTCGCATAGTCTTTCAAACATCAGCATCTCTAATGGAGAATCATTCTAGATCCTTCTTTTCCACTTGAATAATTGTTATTCTCCAGGAGTAGAGTGGCCAAGAGGCTTGCAGATCAAGAGCTCAGACATTAAATTGGCTAAAAAGAGATCAAATTAAAATGTATTCCTTGGTTGCAAATACCACATTTTTGGTTTGTGTTTGCTAGCTCTGGCACTTGAACTGAGGACCTGGGTGCTGTTCCTGAGCTTTTGTGTCCAAGACTATTGCTCTACCACTTGAATCACAACTCTACTTCGGGCTTATTTGTGGTTAATTGGAGATAAAAGTCTCACAGACATTCTGGACCTGGGTGGGTTCAAACTAGAACACTGAGTAGACAGGATTACAGGTATATGCCACCAGCATCTGGCTCAAATACCACCTATAATGTTAAAAGTCAAGGATATCTGTTAACATCTATCTCTGACAGATGTACAATGTTTTACTCCTCACTGAATGAATGTTCCTTTGAACAGTATTGCATCAAATGGAGTGGACTCAAGTTAGGTCTTGAACACCAACAATCTGGTTTGTTGGAAGTGGCCTTGTTTATCTACACCTTTGTTTTATCATTGGAATACAAAATAGGTACTGGTAACTTACTAGCATTTGCTTATGTGCCTTAAACAACTTTGGATTTAGTAAGTACTCTGTGTGTGTGTGTATGTGTGTGTGTGTGTGTGTGTGTGTGTGTGTGTGTGTGGTATGTGCTGGGTACTGGGGCTTGAACTTATGGCTTTTGCATTCTTGCTTGGCTGATTTTTCCTACAGTAAGTAGTTTTTCTCAACAGATTTAAATTAACTTAAGTTATCAAGAAATGCTGACATGCTGCTTTAGAATATTATTCTCATTTAGTCTTGAATTCCTGACAATGTCACAAGCTTGGTAAAGAAGAAAAATATACTGTTCGAATCAAAGATGACATATATCATATTGATAAACAAAAGCAAAAACAGACAATTGTCATATTTATTAGTATTTTAGTGAAAATAGTAGGATGGGATATTGTTCATTTTAGTATTTTTAATTTTCATGTGCCAGTACTGGGGCTAGAACGCATGGCCTGAGCACTATCTCTTAACTTTTGCATTCAAGGCTGATACTCTACCACTTGTGCCATAGCTCCAATTCTGTTTTTGCTGGTTTATTGGAGATGAGTCTCACAGAGTTTTCAGGCTGGGCTGGATTTTAACCACAATCCTCAGATATCAATATTCCTAGTAGCCAGGATTACAGGTGTTTGACCATGTTATTATATTTTTTAACTCTGTACATGCTTAAAATTAGACTCAAAGACTATGGATGGAAGAACTTAAAGCCATGAATTGATGGGAAGAAATAAAGTAGGTTGTTATATGCAAGGAAGAAAAATGGAGGAAAGAGGAAACAAAATTGATAAAAATCCTGTGCTGGATAGCACAAAGACAAATTTTCCTACTTCAATATTTTATAATAAGCAGGTTCCTGAAGCCATGAATATAATTATCTTGGCTGGAATTCCTGTGCTAGAGTAAACAGAAATTTGAGCACATCAACATATTATTTAATCAAACAGAGTGGGTGGCAGTGTGAAGGCGAAATTAAAATGTTCACTAAGATAATGTGAAACTGGCACTGGTGGCTCACACCTGTCATCCTAACTACTCAGGAGGCTGAGGTATGAGGAACCTAGTTTGAAGCCAGCTCAGGCAGGAAAGGCCAAGAGACTCTATCCCTAATTAACCAGCGAAAAGCCAGACGTGTATATGTAGCTCAAGTGATGGAGCACTAGTTGGATCAAAAAAGCCAAGCAAAAGCATGAGGCCCTAAGTTCAAGCTTGAGTACTGGTAACAACAACAACAACAAAAGACAATGTGTGAAAAGCTTCAATAGGGATAGAGTAAAGAAAGACAAGCACTCATATATACATAAGTATATACATATACACACAGATATGTATATATACATATATGCAAAATTGTTTTTTTGAGCACCAACTTAATCAGAAGAAAATGAAACAAAAATAAGCTTAGGAAAATGAAATTATATTACCGAAGAAAATATACACATTTGCATCAATCTGTTGAATTTTAACAATTTTTTGTGTATGCCACTACTGGGGCTTGAACTCCAGGCCTAAGCATTCTCCCTTAGCTTAGTGCTCAAGGCTAGCACTCTGCCACTTGAGCCACAGCTCCATTTTCAGATTTTTGCTGATTAATTGGAGATAAAAGTCTCATGGACTTTCCTACCTGGTCTAGTTTTGAACCTTGATCTGCAGATCTCAGCCTGCTGAATAGCTGGGATTAGAAGTCTGAATCACTGGTGTCCAGGTGAGTCTTCTTGCTAAGTTGGAGCTTGGGGTCATTGGAAATAGCATTAAGACCTTGGCGCAGGAAGAAGCCAGGATGAGGAGTCCCTGTGTCTCTACATGCCAGAAATAAGGGCACAGCTATCTGGGGGAAATCAGGAAGGCAAGTTAGCAAGCTAAGTGCTACCAGTACAAAGTTAGGAAGTACCAAAAGAAAATAAATATACTGTACTCCAAATTCAGAGCTTCTTATTCTTGCTTGGCTTTTTCACTGAAGGCTGATGCTCTACCAATTGAACCACAGCTCTACTTCCCTTTTTCATTTTTTGCTGGTTCACTGGAGATAGGAATTTCACAGACTTTCTAGCCTTGGCTGGCTTTGAACAAGAGTCCTCAGACCTTAGCCTCCTGAGTAGTTAGTATTACAAGTATGAGAACTTGGTAGTTTTCTTTTCTTTTCCTTCCTTCCTTCCTTCCTTCTTTCTTCTTTCTCCTTCCTTCCTTCCTTCCCTCTCCTTCCTTCCTTCCTTCCCTCTCCTTCCTTCCTTCCTTCCCTCTCTCCCTCCCTTCCTCCTTCCCTTCTTTCTTTCTTTCTTCCCTCCCTCCTTCCTTCCTTCCTTCCTTCCCCTTCCTTCCTTCCCCTTCCTCCCTCCCTCCCTTCCCCTCTCTCTTGCTTGCTTGCTTGCTTTTACCTATATCTTTTTAATATATTGCTCTTTCTGTCTCTCTCTGTCTCTCTGTCTCTGTCTCTCTCTTTATCCCTGTCATGAGGCTTGAACTCAGGGCCTGGGCACAGCCCCAAGCTCATTTCCTCAAGCTAGTGCTCTACCACTTTGAGCCAGATAGCCACTTCAGTGATTAATTGAACATAAGATCTTATGGACTTTCTTGCCTGAGCTGGATTTGAACCACGATCCTCAGATCTCAACCCTCTGAGTAGCTAGGATTACAGTTGCTAGCCACTGGTGCCAGTTTTCTCTCTAATTTTTTATTTCACTTTTCAAGCTTTCATAATGAACTAAGTTGTGTCATTCTCCTTTCTTTTAAAAAATTCTAAACATTTCTGTCCCTTGCAATATCTAATGATATCATTCTTTTCCACAATAATTGAACTATATTCTTGCACAAGAATGGTTCCTTATTTTTAACTCTTACACAAATAAATTTTGTTTGTCTAACCCCTTCCTATAGCATATAGGAACACTAGTTCCTTTCCCATAGTTATGACCAGTTGTACGAATAATGTATTCTATTACATATAGAATATGTACAATGCCAGATATATATCTGGCATTGCAATTAATGGTACTTGGTATTGAATTGGGGACTTTGTTATACCCAAGCCAGTGGTGAGAAATGACACATAAACCGTGCCACAACCCAAACCTGCCAAGTCAGACAGAATAATTCCATGGAAAGTTGTTAGATAACTGAAACTTCAAACCAGAAATGACAACAAATTTCAGATGAGCAAAGTTCAGTACAAAGAGCACACAAATTATACAAATGAAAGGCAATTAGAGGCATCAAAAAGTAAGTGATATTATAACAAAGGCTCTGCATGATAGTAAGGGGATGGAACCTCACACACTGAGATCAACCAGGAGAATGATGATAAGAACATTTAATGAGAGAAAAGAAGGTATGTATAAACACTTCAGTGAAATCCAAGAGAAGATAAATAAATACCTAATTGAATCCAAAGGGAATATAAATGAATAACTAAATGAGCTGAAAAAAGGATACAAATGGGGGCTGGGAATGTGGCTTAGTGGTAGAGTGCTTGCCTAGCATGCATGAGGCCCTGGGTTCGATTCCTCAGCACTACATAAGTAGAAAAAGCTGGAAGTGGTGCTATGGCTCAAGTGGAAGAACACTAGTCTTGAGCTGAAGATCTGAGGGACAGCGCCCAGACCCAGAGTTCAAGCCCCACAACTGACAAAAAAAGGAGCAAATAAACCCATAAATAAATGCAAAGAAGATGCAAATTAAGAGCACAAGAAACAAGAAAGATATGACAAATAATTTTACTAAAGTTGGAATTATTGAAAAATCAAACTGAATTCCTGAATATGAAAACTCTACATGACAAATAAGAAAGTTGAGCTGGGCACTGAGCGTCATGCCTGTCATCCGAACTACTCAAGAGGCTGAGAACTGAGAATCACAGGACAGATGGCTGGCAGAGATTCTTATCTCCAATTAACCACCCAAAAGCTAGAAGTAGATGTGTGGTTCAAGGGGTAGAGCTCCAGCCTTTAGTGGAAAGCAAGATTTCAAGGCCCGAAGTTCAAGTTTCAGTACCATAGCAAGGGCTGGGAGAGACTGGGGGAACCCCTATTCCTGGGCTGCAAGGTCCCCACATAATCTCCTCTAGCTCTAGGTCCTAGAGTCTGAGCCTCAGGCCACAGTGGGAGTCTAAGGCCTCAGGGCACCCTCAGCACCCCCTCCCCCCAGCAGTCTCTGGCCCACTTCCTCCTGGACTATTTTTGAGCCTCAGATCCCCAGGCCAATACCCTGTTATGGAACCCCCTCATCTTCAAGCCCTCATGGTTCCAGACTGGAGTGCAAATACCCCAGGCCCCCCCTACCACCTGCTACCCACACAGCACCAGGTCCTGGGGGAGACCCAGCTGAGGCCCCCACTTCTGTACCCACCAGCTGTCTAGCCAAGGCCTGCAAAGCTTTTCCCGTGAGCTCTTCTCACAGTGACTAAAACAGAGAAATGTGAAGACCATGGATTTTGAGAAGTGAAGAACATGCCTAAGTGTTTAATGTGCAAATAATGTTTGTATGTTAATAGATGCAAACACATGTATTGGAAGACTACAATCTAAAAAACCACTGTAAGTCACAACATGGTCAGAAGTACAGAGAGTACAGAGCAGAATCAGTGCCATCCTCAGTGAACAAAGCAGGGTCTCGAGTGTCAGCAGGGGAGAGAACATCTTGGGCATGAACACTTCACAACAGACCACAAGTGTGGATAAGAGTTGCAACTCACGACTGAGACTGACTGAGTGTCATGGGTATTTGCATAAGGCCATGAGTTCACGATTGGCCTAAGGCTTTCCAGACCTCTGTGGCTGGCAGAGTCCCATCACATGACCTTTGCCACCACTGCACTTTTACCAGCCACTGAGGTATTTTACTTTAATGCATTTTTTACTGTTATTTTAAAGGTGATGTACAGGTGGGCTTACAGTCACATAAGTCCAGTAATGAGTCCATTTCTTTTTGGGCAATGTCCCCCCTTCCCTCACTCTCTCTCAGTTTTTCCTCCCATGCCCAACCACAAGCTGTAGAGTTTATTTTCCACAGTGTCCAGTGAATACCACGGCTGCGTTTGTTTCTCCTTTGTCCCTCCATTTCTATGTCCCTGCATGCCCTCCAAAAGACAGATACATGGACAAGAAAAAATAAAACAAAAACAGCAATGAGAAAAAACCTCTTGTTTCATTTTTCTGGAGTTCATTTGGATAAATATCATTTTGTATGATCAGAGGTGCATAGGCATAGTGCCTTTGTGTTCCTCTCCTAAGATATCCTCCTTTGGTCTTACTGTGTGTGATTGCCTAGAGATGTGTCTAATTTATCATGTCCTAGTGAATTGTGTTTTTTTTAAAACATCCAGTGTGTTTACTTACAGATTTATAGGCACATTCTAGCTCCCACAAATGAGGGTAACCACACAGCCTATGTTTCTTTGTACTAGTTTCTCTTCTTCATTTGATTTTTTTGTGAGAATCTTGAGGTGACTGAATAACTCTCCTTGGTGGCAGGATTTCCACTGGAATATGGCTTCCTTGTTGTGGATTGAGACAAACCAAGCATCCTCGTGCTAGGCAGGTTTCTTAAGTGCAGCTGCACAGGGTGGCAGTGACCTCAGAATCTGTCACTCTATGCGGTATCAGGTAGGGTCAGGTCATTAGGCAGTGAGACATGTCACGGATGCCTTTGACACAAATCTCTGTGCTTCAGCCATGCATCAGTTAACGTGACTTGAAACATGGCCCAGAATCTCCAAGACCTGCTTGTGTCAGAAATCCCCGTTGTTGAACTTGGGTCATTTCAGATCACACAAATGCCACGCCTTGGTCCTCCTGAACTCTGGCTACCACTGCAGGACTGTGCACAGATGGCACCTTGAATGTGTGGGTCCTATTCCTGCCACTGCAATGTATAATCGAGTTCTTTCCTCTGCTGTAGTTGCTTTCTGGACTTCCAGGACCACGCCTCTTACGTGAGCCAACACTGGCCTTTCTCCTTTGTCAGCCCATGTTCCACTGTGTGAACTCAGGCCCCAAATGGCAGCAGTAGGGTGCTGATTCTTGAGCACTGTTCTTTTGGAAGCCAGGAGGAAAAAAAAGAATTATGACACAGTAAGATTTTATCATTTTTAAGCACAGACAGAATGTTTATTTCCTGTTTAAATTAGTCTTCACTTACTATATTTTCACTTATTAGGAACAGAAAATATATCGTAACTTGTACATAGCAAAAGCAAATGGGTGCAATCATTCAAACATTAAAATTGTAATCAAATATGTACAACAGATAAATAAACGTATATCTCTAAGAGTTATCTTATACAAAAAAAGCTAGCATGAAAATGCACACATTTATTGCCCAAAGTCACAAGTTCACTTCCAATTCTACTGTGGACACCTCTTATAAGAGGTGTCCTCTTATGCTTTAAATTTAAATTCAAAATTGTATTCAGACTTATTTGCAATAACTAGTATATGTCTGAATGATGATTTTAAATATTCACATTTCTCTCCCCATTCAATGATAGATTTATCTCTTCTTTCAATCAGAATATTTTGGATGATTATTGAAGTAATTATTGGCTTGATAAGAAATGTACTCATTATCTTTCCCAAGTAATTGTAACCCCTCTATATGGTATTTTCACAATAGAAAAAGAAAAAGAAAAGTTAAGAAAAGAAAATCATTATTCATAGAATTATACAAATGCTTGAGGAAAAATTATGTCAATATCATTTTTTTGAATCTTAAATATAAGAAAGGTTCCAAATCTGGATATATCGTTAGAACATAAATATGTATCATTCTAAAAGCAATGCTGAAAGTGGTAAAATATTTTTCCCAGCATAAACACTATTTAATGAAAATAGTAAATATTTTCAAAGTAACCTAATTGCTATAGCAGTTCCAACTTCAGCTCCAACTACTTCAGTCAAAAATAAACAGATATTTAGGTGCAGAAAGCAACTGAGTTATGAGCTTTTTGGTGGGGAGTGGGGGAGTGCTGGTACTGGGGCTTGAACTTAGGGTCTCATATTCTCACTTAGCTGTTATATTCATGATGAAGCTCTGCCACTTGAGCTACACCTGGATAATCTGAGATAAGAGTCTCAAGGACTTTCCTGCCCAGGCTGGCTTTGAACCTCCCTCCTCAAATCTCAGCCTCCTGAGTAGCTGATAGTACAGGTATGAACATCAGCACCCAGCTTTTTAATTCATTCTTTAAGGATCAGATATTCCAATGATAAGAAACATTTTTAAATAAACAAGTCCTAGAATAAAGAATGAAGTGTATTTTCTAGAATATTGTACAAATATAAATTTCTTTTGCTCACTTGGCCAGTTTTTCCTCTCATCATCATTATGGGCACAAAGTCTTAGAATACAGCTAGACACAGCACCCCCCCCCCCCCAGGACAATTCAAGGGACCGCGTCTCTAAGGTGTCACGTAGTTACGAATGCTAGAAACTTGAGACAAATTTTGTGGAAGATAAATAACTAAAACATCAAGTGTTCACTTAACATGTTCCAAATGTTGTAAGGCAGAGTTTTAATCCTACCAATCTGGGTGGCAATTGCTCACCTGTCATCTCCCTTAACTATTCAGGAGGTTGACATGTGAGGATTTAGATTTGAAGCCAGCCTGAACAAGAAAGTCTGTGAAACTATCAAAATCCCAGAAGTGGAGGTGCGGCTCAACTGGTAGAGCACCAGTCTTGAGGGAAAAAGCTAAGAAGAGATAGTGGCTAGGCCCTGAGTTCAAGCCCTAGTACACAGAAACACACAGACACACATGAGTCTCAACTGGCCTCCTCCACACACACCATTTTTAATCTTTCCAAAGTTCTATGAGAAATCACAATGAGTGTCTTCATGTTGAGAATGAAGGAGTCTAGATACAGAATAATTCATGCTTCAGGCTGAGGAATTAAAAAGTAGCAGATCAAGGTTAGACTTAAGCATTACTTTGCATTGTCAACTATCTTTAAACCAACCAATAGAACCAATAACTCAGTGTGATTAATTTTATTTCAAGAAGCCAGAGAACTGTAAAATAACCTGCTCAAGGTTATTTAGAAGATTAAGTGTCAGTGCAAGGGTTTAAACCTGAGTCAGGTTGACTACAAAGCCACCTTCCTCCTGCTTTGCTGCTTTATATCAGAGTTGAGACCAAATTCCGTACCATACATTGGCATCTGGAACTTGGTAGAGTCTTGACATGTGGTCATGGGTCCTTTGAAGGTGCTGATTCAGTCACTGGAGTTGGGGAAAAGAAAAATCCACAGAAACTCACACGAAGCAGGAACTGATGGTTCACATCTGTAATCCCAGCTACTCAGGAAGCTGAGATCTGAGGTTTGTGGTTCAAAGTCAGCTCAGTTAGGAAAGTCCATGAGACTCTTATTTTCAATTAACCAGCAGAAAGCTAGAAGTAGAGCTGTGGCTCAAATGGTAGAGTACTAGCCTTAAGCTGAAGAGCTGAGGGACAGCTCCCAGGACCAGAGTTCAGGGTCCATGACCACCACCACCAACAACAAAGTCAAACTAGATATATCAATGGTAATAAAAAACGTATATAATATTAGAATCTTTAAGAACTAGTAATATAACTTATGTAACATAATAATATATAATATAAAATGTAATATTAGAGTTTCTAAGAATTACATGAATTTTAAGAAATACATTTGAATACATACATACAACTAGAATATTGTCACATAGAAACAGGCTTTTAATCAATTTACCATTATAGGATTAGCAACCAGCAGAAAAGCCAGAAGTGGAGCTGTGGCTCAAAAGGTAGAGCACCAGACATGAGGGAAAAAAATCTTAGGGACAGTGCACAGGCCCTAATACTAGCACACTCAAAAATAGCAGCAACAACAAAAACCAAAGAAAAAGCATAATGTGAATAATGTTATACATATACACTATATTAAAAGGTTATATACACTATTATTAAAATAGTTAAAAGGTTTTATATATATATGTATACTATTATTAAAATAAGGTTATGTATACTATATTATTTTAAAAAGTAGCCAAGTTTGGTAATGCATGTCTATAATCCCTGCACTCTGGACGCAGGAGGATTAAGAGATCAAGGCAGTCTGGGCTGTATTACAAGACCCTGTCACGAAAAGAAAACCCAAAAATAAAAGCACTAAAACTAAGCCAAAACCAAAACAAGATATCATTCTTCCATTATTATTATTATTATTATTATTATTATTCCTGAATGCTATTACATATAGAAGTCTGCTTCCTTTTTTTGCCAATCCTTGGGCTTGAACTCGGTCTGGACATTTTGTTTCTTTCCTTCTTTTAAATACATTTTTTGTAAAAATACTGTACAGAGGGGTTACAGTTTCAGAAGCAAGGTATTGAGTATTGTTACCTCCTCCTTTGATTTTCTTCTACCATCCCTTCCCTCCCCATCTCCCCAACTACACTCTCTCCCTCCCCCCTTCCCCGCCTAAATTGGAAACTTCATTTTTCAACATAGTGTTTTGTACATCTCATTGTTACAATGGGTCAATCTGCATACCTATTTAAGAATTTTGCTTTTTCCCTTCCCCTCCCCAAGCTAGAGAAGTGTATATATAAGATGCAGGGAACCACGTCAAGTACAGTGAAAATGGGTTATACCATGGGGGAGGAACATACAAAGAAACAAAAAAAATCACATGTTTCTTTGGGCCTGGCTTACTTCACTTAATATAATTTTTCCAAGTCTTTCCATTTCCTAACAAATGTGGCAATGTCATTCTTTCTGATGGAGGCATAGAATTCCATTGTGTATATATACCACATTTTCTTGATTCATTCATCTACTGAGGGGCATCTGGGTTGGTTCCATATCTTAGCTATGGTAAATAATGCTGCAATAATAAAAATAGTCGTGCCGGTAGCTTTAGTGTGGTCTTGTTTGTGAATATTTGTGTAAATGCCCCAAAGTGGGATGGCTGGGTCTTAGTGGAACACTATGTGGAGTCTTTTGAGGAATCTCCATATTGTTTTCCAAAGTGGTTGAACACTCCCACCAACAATGAAGTAAGGTTCCCTTCTGTCCTTATTTGCAATAACTAGTATATTTCTGAGTCAAGAGAAAAGGTCAGGTAAGTTGATGTTAGGGAAATGAACCCTAAAATATGTATTCAAATGTATTATTCTTACATGTGATTATCTCTAACACATTTACAAGATTATTTCTTTGTTGCTTTGTATGTCCCTCCCCCACAGTATAACCCCTGCTTTCACTGTATTTGATGCTGGTATAATTTGTGGAGGGGAAGGGAAAAAACAAATTGGTTAAATAGGGATACAGGTGGACCCATTGCAACAATGAGATGTATAAGTCGTTATGTCGAAAACGAGCTTTACAACTTTTGGAGGGGGAGAGGAGGATTGGGTGGGGGGGCGGGGGAAGGATGGGAAGGGATGGGGAGGGGAAACAAAGGAGGAGGCTACAATGCTTGATAAGAAAGGTACTCATTATCTCACCCATGTAATTGTAACCCCTCTGTACAGTATTTTTACAATAAAATAAAAAATGGAAAAAAAATCACATAGTACATTATAAATTCGTTAGGAACAATAGTAAGAAAGAAAGAAAAAACGTGTCCCTATCTTGCGGTTCATTTCGCTTAGACTCCACATACAGCTTCCCTATGACCTGGCAATCCCACTTTTGGGTATTTACCCAAATGATCACAAACAAGACCACTCTAATGCTACCAGCACAAATATGTTTATTGCAGCTAAGATATGGAACCAACCCGGATGCCCCTCAGTAGATGAATGGATCAAGAAAATGTGGTATAAATATATAATGAAATTCTATGCCTCAATCAGAAAGTTATGAAATGGAAACTCTTGGAAAAAACTATATTAAGTGAATTCAGCCAGGCCCAAAGAAACATAATAGGTCCCATGGTTTCCCTTATTTGCAATAACTAGTACATGTATAGGATAAGCAGAAAAGGTCAAAAGCTCTGTACATAGGACCAGATAAGATGATGTTAAGCAAAATGGACACTTTCTGAGCTTCTTTTGCTCAAGGTGATCACTCTATCACTTGAGCCACAGTGCCATTTTTGACTTTTTTGAGTAGTTAATTGGAGATAAGAGTCTCAAAGAGTTAACTGCCTAGACAGGCTGTAAATCATGATTCCCAGTTCTCAGCCTCCTGAGTAGCTAGGATTACAGGCATGAGTCATCTGCACCCAGCTGATTATTCCTTTAAAACGATACCTGAGAGAGTGTGGATACTCCATATGCACATGCAAGTTTTAGAATTGTTTAATTGGGAATGTGGAATGGGAATGGGAAGAAAAATTTTGGAATTATTAGAAATGTGTTTCTTCCAATGGATCTTTCTCCCCCCTCCTCTCCTCTTTCTCTCTTTCTCTCTCCCTCCCTCCCTCCCTTCCTTCCTCCTCCCTCTCTCTCATTCCTTCCTTCCCTCCTTCTTCCTTCCTTCCCTCCTTCCTTCATCCCTGCCTTCCTTTCTTTCTTTCTTCCTTCCTTCCTTCCTTCCTTCCTTCCTTCCTTTCTTTCTTTCTTTCTTTCTTTCTTTCTTTCTTTCTTTCTTTCTTTCTTTCTTTCTTTCTTTCTTTCTTTCTTTCTTTCTTTCTTTCTTTCTTTCTTCCTCTCTCTCTTTCTTTCTTCCTTTCTTTCTTTCGTTCTTTCTCTCTCTCTCTGTGCCTCTGCCTCTGTCTCTCTGTCCATCTCTCTCCTCTCTCTCTCTCTCTTTCTCTTTCTTTTTGCAAGTCCTGAGGCTTGAACTCAGGGTCTGAGCACTGCCCCTGAGCATCTTTTGCTCAAGGCTCTACCACGTGAGCCACAGTGTTACTTCCAGCTTTTTCTGTGTATGTGGTACTGAGCCATTGAACCGAGGGTTTCACGCATGCTAGGCAAGCACACTACCACTGAGCCACATTCCCAGCCCTCTTTGCTTTCTTTTTTTTTTGGGGGGGGGGGAGTGGACAGCCCTTTTTCACTTTTTCAAAAAGGCCACAGAGATGAAATGCTGGAAGTATTAGAGAAATTATTAGAGAAAATGCTGGGTAGAAAGAGTGCTCCAAATGGGAAGTGCTTTGATGAACCCCATGACCTTTCAGGGTTACTAAGGAAATTCTTGTAGCAGGTTTTTTTTTTGCTTCCCCGCCCCCCCCCATCAGTGAAATAGTCAGCAAATGAAGCAATGCATCTGAGCATGCTCAAGTGCTAGGAAAACAAATCTGCTGTTTAAAGGACTTCTCTAATAAGAAGCAGAAGACAGATGACAGAGCTGGGTTGTGTTCTGTTCCCTTGGGGGACATTCTTTGGTGATGAACTTTTCCAAGAGCCCAGGGCTGATAAACTTCTCACCTCAGGAGCTCCTGCCAAGCCTGTGGACATTAAAAACCAGACACAGAGCAGAGACCAGTCCCACTGGCTCAGCCAGGTCTACCCTCCTTTAGCGATGGGGAAGAGACTGCAGGGCAACAAATACAGATCCAGTGTGATTTAGGGACTTTTTAAACACCTTTAAGTCTAAAGAACTTGTGACTATTCCTGAAGAAATAACCCCAACTTCTTTCATGATATGAAATTACTATAATTTAAAAAACCGCACCATTTTCCCTACTGAGGAATCAATATTATTTCAATTAGTTTAAATATGTCTTTATTCTGGCAAAAAAAAAAAACCCTCAATGTCAATAAAATGTGACATGCTAGGTGGGAAAGTTGAAATATAGAAATAAAAATGTAAGTAAAACTACTACAGTCTGACTACAGGGTACATGAATGCAGGGCTTCCAAGATGTATTAATTTACCATTCCCTTGTAAGTCTCTACTCTACTAAAATTGCTGCCATCTGTTTTTATGGGTACAGTTAGTGCTAGAGTTTGGGTTTGGAGTCATTTAGTTTGCTTTTTTTTCTCCCACTACCCTCCTAGCTTTGCATATCAAGAAAATCCAATTAGGTTAATGTAGAGAGTTGCCTGTTTGAGAAAGTTTATGATGCTCAACCATTAAGGAGTATGTCTTATATGAGATTCATCTAACCACAGCCCAAGTTCTCTAAGCAACAAAAGAAAAGACTGATGAAATTCAAGGAAGATTCTGGAAGGATGACTCAATGGATTGTTAAAGCTACTAAGTGATTCACTATTGTAGTTAGGAAGTAACTCTTCCCTTCAAAGTTGATGGATACCATGGAACAAGTTCAGGTTTTATACAAACAAGAGGTTCTATTTGCTCTGGAATAAAAGATCTTATATCTCAAGTCCTAGAAAAGAATGGTGTGAAACATGCTCTCAGGAAAAACAACAACAAAAAAGACACCATGCTTCTGTTTAGCCATGCTGTGAATAAATTAAAGGTTTTATACCATTGGTAAAAAGAGTTTTAACCAAGTTGTTTATTTTAGAGACTGGAAATTTGATGATGCGGGAGGTGGAGAGCATGATGTGACTCATCCTGTCTGGCGTTTATTTCTTCCTCTGATTCTTTTTACTCTCTCTCCTACCCAGCATCTTATAAATTGAAAAAATTCTTATTTGTATTGCAGTGGTTCTTATTTTTTAATCTCTGTATAAAAATTTGAGCATCTTTCTTGCTTTGACCATTGAAAGAAATAAGAGTTCCATTTCTGTCTGCTTTGCTTAACTTTTCTTTTCGACTTTTGTGTAGGACTTTTGTTTGCAAGAGAGCTATAGCTTTGGGTCATTTTAACTACTTTATACCTACAAGTGATCCCTAGATACCTATGTATCTTAATGCTCAGACATTTACTTATAGTTTGATAGTTTTAAAATATTTAATTATGTTAAGGAGAGAAATATCAAGTACTAAATTTTTGTTTTTGCTTTAGTTTTTTTTAAATAGTAGCCAAAGTTAAATGTATTGAAAAGGGATGGGGGTAGAAAAGTAGTGTCATGGCTTGTTTATCTAGAAATATTATTTACATTAAACTCCCTTTCCTGTGAATAAAACAAGAAAAGAAAATGCAGGAGAGGTCAAGTTCAAAGTGAAGTTGGGTTGCTTTCATATTTGTCTTTTGTTTTTGTTATTATTTCTTAATTAGAGAAGTAACATAATTGCAGCAACACCTTGACAAGCGTTCCCTTAAGTCACACAATTCCTAAGACCCACGAACCTCTCTTCTTCCCTCTGCCCCACCAGTCCCTCCCTCTCTCCTCCTTCCTCCCTCTCTCTTTGTCTCTCCTGGTACAATGGCTTGGGTATAGACTCTTAGCTTTTTCACTCATGGCTGGCACTCTAACACTTGTATCACAGTTCTACTGCCTGTTTTTTGTGGGTAATTATCAAGAATGTCATAGACTTTGATGCCTGGGCTAACTTTGAACTTTGATTTTCACAATCTCAACCTCCTGAGTAGCTAGGATGATTGGCTTGAGTCACCAGGGTACAGCTAGATTTATATATTTATGTATTTATGTATGTATTTATTTATTGGAATTCCATACAATTTTATCTGAACCCTAGTTATGGAACTCAAATATTAGGATTGTGGTAAATTGGGTCTGAGGCAGTGCTTTCTCCCCTTATATCCACAGAATTTATGTCTGTATTATGCATTTTGAATATTTGATGTCTTGAATGCTAAGATGGTCGTTCCTATAGTTCTAAGATCTCGGTCTTCAGGCTCTGTCTCAGAATCCAGGCTACCATCTCTAGTTTAGGCTTTAGAATTTTATATAAATATAATTTTAATCAAGAATAGTTAATACTGTATCTTTTTCCATTTATTGTTTTATTTTTTGTGCTGGTGCTGTAGCACGAACTCAGAGTTTTATCACTCAAGCCTAGCACTCTATCACTTGAGGCACATCTTTACTTCCAAATATTTTGGTAGGGAATTAGAGATAAGAGTCTCATGGACTTTCCTAACAGGGATGGCTTTGAAGTGGGATCCTTGGATTTCAGTCTCTTGAGTAGCTAGGATTACAGGCATGAGTCACCGAGGCCTGGCCTTATTATTTATTTTTATTATGAGGGGACCTTTTTTTTAAAAAGTTACAAAAAAGTTTCAATTCAACATGGCTGTTCATTAGTTCAATGCATCTAGATCACCATCATCTAGTACTGTATTCTTTTGTCCTCAATTATTTAATTTGCAGAATATGACATTGCAAAGGAAAGTCTACTGAAACTGGACATGCAATTCATGGAGGCACTTCCTGTGGCTGAGATATAAATAGGAGAACATCTTTTGTGAACCACTGTGATAGCTTGCACACTTCAAAGCCACTTTCTTTGAGAAAGCTTGGTGATGAAAGTTCTAAACAAAACTGAGGCCAAACGGCCTGGGGCAAGCTGAATTAGGGAACAAGGATTTTAGGGGTTTCATTAAAAGTAAAATTGCAAGCTGGGCTCTGGTGGCTCATGCCTGTAATCCTAACTACTCAGGAGGCTGAGATCTGAAGATCACGGTTCAAAGCCAGCCTGGGCAGGAAAGACTGTAGGACTCTTATCTCCAATAAACCACCAGAAAACCAGAAGTGGCGCTGTAGCTCAAGTGGTAGAGTGCTCACCTTGAGCTGAAGAGCTGAAGGACAGCACCCAAGCCCAAAGTTCAAGCCCCACGACGGACAAAAAAAAAAAGTAAAATTGCAGTTTCAGTGCTTGCCCTAATGAAGGTGTTAAAGAAAGCTTAGCCATTATCACTATATTTTTATATTTTATTTATTGCTTCTGTTTTATATTATAGACATTTATATTTTGCTTTACATATAATCAGAGGCTTACTATTGTTCAATTTTTCATGATCGGCTCTAATGTCATATTGACAGGAATCATTTTATCTAAAGGAAAGGGAAGAGAATGCATGTCTTTTCTACCCCCACTCTGTCCTGCTGCCTGCCAGTCCTGGTGTGCGGTCCCTGAGCATTTTTCCTTCTTCTTATTTCTCTCCTCTCCTCTCCCCCTGCTCTCTCTTTCTTTTTGTTTCTTTCTTCCTTGCCAGTCCTGGGGCTTAATGCTGGACACTATCCCTGAGCTTCTTTTGCTCAAGGATAGTGCTCCACCACTTGAGCCACAGCGCCACTTCCAGCTTTTTCTGTGTATGTGGTGCTGAGGAATCAAACCCAGAGCTTCCTGCAGGCTAAGCGAGCACTCTACCACTTAAGCACCAGCTCCACTTCTGGATATTTAGTGGTTAATTGGACATAAGTTTCTCTGACTTGTCTGCCTAGGTGGACCTGTGATCCTCAGATCTCAGCCTTCTGAGTAGCAAGGATTACAAGCATGAGCCATAAGTACCCAGCTAACATAAAGAATTTAAACCATTAATTAATTATGAAGAACCAATCATAAGGTTATATCTATATGATAATAGTGCGACCGTGACACTTCCCTTCCCTTCCCTTCTTTATTTTCTCTTCATTTCCCCTCCTTTCTTTTCCCTTCTTCCTTTCCTTCCTCTCCCTGACTCTGATCTCCACAGTAAAACAACATGACCACCTAGTGCCTTCTCATACAAGCAGCATATTTACAGTGAACCACAGACTGCATCTTTCTAAAAGATTTATTTTAGCCAAGCATCCACGGTTCAACCCTGTAATCTTACTACTCAGGAAGCTGAGATCTAAGGATTAAGTTTCCAATGCCAGCCCTGGTGGGAAAAATCCATGAGACTCATATCCAACAAGCCACCAAAATGGTGAAAATAGATGTGTAACTTAAGTGATAGAGTGCCAGACTTGAGCACAAATCTAAGAACATGAAGCCCTGATTTCAAGCCCCAGTACTGGAACAAAAGTATCTTTCAGTTAAGACTGATTTATTTCTATATATATATATATATATATATATATATATATATATAATAGATTATTATATTTCTTTATAATTACAAAATATTTATAGTTTATTTTGCAGTATATTTATCATAGATTATATCTATATTATATTAAATATTATATCTGTAGTAATTATATTCTTATGTATCTATATTATATTATTAATTACATTATGGATTGTATCTATAATATCAATATTATATCTATATATGTCATAGGTTATATCTGTGATATATAATAGTATATAACATATACTATATATTATACATGATAAATAACACTATATAATCTATATCAGATTATATCTATAATATATAATTTATATCATAGCTTATATAAGGCATAAAATAATATAGATTTTATCTATGATATTTAATATATTATAGATTATCATAGATTATATCTATGATATATTATAGTATAATTGTGTATACATAGTATATACTATAATATATATAATATATAACATGAGAGAGCTTTTTTGCAAAGATAATACTTTTTGTTATTTAAAGCTTCAGTGTTTCAAAAAATCATGTGTTTCTTGGGGCTGGGAAGGTGGCTCAGTGGTAGAGTGCTTGCCTTGCTTGCCTGAGGCCCTAGGTTCGATTCTTCAGTACCACATAAGCAAAAAGAAAAAAAACCAGAAGTGGTGCTGTGGCTCAAGTGGTAGAGCGCTAGCCTTGAACTGAAGAGCTGAGGGACAGCGCCCAGGCCCAGAGTTCAGGCCCATTACCGGACCCCAAAAAAAAGAAAAATCATGTGCTTCTTTAACTACAGGCATATAGTAATAATAATAATATTTAATTTTGTAATGAAAACCTGGTGAGGTGAGAATTGGGAGTCAGGGGAATGCTTTACATTGTTCTTAGGAATGGAAGTTGCAACATCATTAAGTTCTAGAAACATGGTTCTCACTATTGGCCAAAGGGAAAATGCGTGTAAGATGTTCACTAAAAATATCTACAAGAATGTTTATAGAGCACTATTCAGAACAGCTAGGAATTAAGTACCACCCAAATATCAATTACATTACAATGGATGAGTAGAACAATTACATAAATGAATAGTACACTGCAATCAGATTATATAAACCACCAGAACACACAGCAATATAGGTGATCTCAGAAATTTAACTTTGAACAAAACAAGGGCTGATGATGTAGTGATGTTTATATATGACTAAAAAACTGACCAAGCTCTTTTATTGGGACCTTATGCCTATAATCCTACCAACTCAAGAGGCTGAGGTCTGAGGATGTGTGTGAAGCCAGTCTGGGAAGAAAAGTCCATGAAACTTTTTTTTCTGATTGTTTGCTTTTTTTCTGCGTAGTCCTGGGGCTTAAACTCTAGTCACTTCACATTTTTTTTCTGTGATTAATTGGAACTAAGGGTCTCACAGACTTTGCTGCCTGGGGCTGGTTTTGAACCATGAGCCTCAAAGCTTAGCCTCCTGAGTACCTACCATGTACTTGGCTCCGTAAAACTTATCTTAAGTACCATAAAAGTCAGAAATGGAGCTATGACATGGCAATCAATGAAAAAAACCAATAAAGAAGGAGAATTTTCTTACAATGAGAGGGTCAACTTTAGCCAGAAGCTGGTGGTTTATACCTGTAATCCTAGCTACTTAGGAGGCTGAGCTCAGGATGGCAGTTCAAAGCCTGGACAGTGTTAGGCCCTGAGTTCAAGCCACATGAATGACAAAAAGAAAGAAAGGAAGAAAGAAAGAAAGAAAGAAAAAGAAAGAAAGAAAGCGAAAGGAAGAAAGAAAGAAAGAAAGAAAGAGGTCAACTATAATAATATAATTATAATCTTTTCCAGTTGAATATGTTATGAAGGTGTTTAAATAGTTAATAACCATGTAAAGATGGGAGCACTATTCTAAGTAGAAATTGTTTACTTTTCTGTGTCTTAACCAGTTTGTGTTTTAAAGATCTACACCACTGACATAATCTACTGTGTGTCACAAGAAGTTATCTTACATGCAATTAACAAGGTTGAATGGTATAAAGGAGAGAAAATCATACTGCAATGAGAGTGGGTTCCTTAAGTATACACCACAACACTGGGCCTGGCTGGAAATGCCTTGGGTAGGAAAGTAAAGTGGTAAGTGATCACAGATGAAAGAGACCTTAGAAACTGACAAATTGGATGGATACCCTGTGCAAAACTACCTAAAGATTAAATAAGATGAAAATAAAACAATAAGAAAGGAATACCAACCATCCTTTTGGCAAGTGAGAATGCCAAGACTGAATAATATTAGGGTTATGTTTGCTAGTAAAACAATGGAGTTTCAAGTTTAGTTTCTTGTGATGCATTAATGTGAATATATTTCTGGACCTGGATTTTTTGTTTTGGCCCTATATAGAAGCACATATTTATTTAGAGAGGTATCAAATAAAACACTTAGGGTGATCAGAGCTTATTAGCAATACGCTCTCAAATGGACTCAGGAAAATTAAAACGTCTGCATCATTTCTATCAATTTTCTCAAATTGTTTAAAATAACCAATTTAAAAAAGATAATATATTGTAAGAAGCAAAATGAATATAATAAAGATCAACTGTGTGTGTGTGTGTATATATGTGTGGGGGTGTAGGGGGTGGGTGGGTGCGCACACGCGTGCGTGCATGCCTGGGGCTTGAACCTCAGAGGTCTAGGTGCTGTCCTTGAGCTTTCCACCCCATCTTAAGTCTACTGCACCATCACTTGAGCCTGAACTCCATTTCTGGCTTTTTGTTGATTAATTAGAGATGAGTCTCCTGGACTTTTCCCGCCTAAGCTATATATGAACTACAATTCTTAGATTTCAGCCTCCTAGTTAGAATTATAGGTGTGAACCACCTGCACCTAGCTAAAATCAATTATTTTAATTAAACTTGTGCTTTCCATTTGAAACTAATGTACAGCAAGTATATATATATATATATATATATATATTTCAGACAAATGAAATAAATAGCATCAGAAAATAGGAGAATGGGAGAACCAGCTGAACATTCAATAAGGGTCTAATATCCAGAAATGAAGGGTTTATGAAATTATAAGTCAAAGAATTAATAACCCAATAAATAAATGGGCAAAAGAACTAAATACAGATTTCTTAAGAAGAGAAGTAAAAAAGGTCAATAAACACATCAGGAAATGCTCAACATCTCTGGTCATGAAGTAAATGCAAATCAGAAAAAGTGAGACTCCATTTCACCCCAGTGAGAATGGTCATCATCAAAATTACAAATAACAAATGCTGGTGAGGATGCATTATTTGTGAGAATATAAACTGGTGTAGAAATTATGGAAGGCAGTTTAGGGATTTTGTTTTTTTGGGGGATCCAGTAGTGGGGCCTGAACTCTGGGCCTGGATGCTATCCCTCAGCTCTTCAGCTCAAGGCTAATGCTCTACCACTTGAGCCACAGCGCCACTTCCGGCTTTTTTCTTTTTGCTTATGTGGTGCTGAGGAATCGAACCCAGGGCCTCAGGCTTGTAAGGCAAGTGCTCTACCACTGAGCCACCTTCCCAGCCCCAGTTTAGGGATTCTTAAAATAACCAACATAGGATTATCCAGCCATACCATTCTTGGGAATCTATTCAAATGTTTACAAGTCATGATATGGTAAAGATATTTGCACACCCATGTTCATTGTTGCATTATTCACTGTAGCCAAGTTAGGAATCAGCCTAGATGCCTTCAAATGGATCAAGAAAATGTGGTATAGATCCACAATGGAATTTAACTCATCCATCAGGAAGAATATTATTGTATCATTTTAAGGAAATGGACGGACAAAATCATGTTAAGAGAAGTAGGTCTAGACCAGAGATACAAGGAACATGTTTTCTTTCACATATGGACGTTAGATTTAAAGTATACACATTTGTGAAAACACATACAGGGTCATAGGCATTTCTATACAAGCTGAATAATTACAGTATAGCATATACACGGGAGGATTGCAGTGGTGTAACTCTTTTGAGTAATTTTTACAATTTAAGAAAATAAATATCAGGAAGATGGAACATGTGTTGTTGGTGAGGAGTGGTGGCAGGATGAAGTCAAGGGAAAGGAGCAAAGGCATGGAGAAAGGAAGAGTGGATAAATACAATCATTATACTCAATGTACATATTTTAAAAGGAGCAAGGTAGATTGAGGTGATATATGAGATTGAAAGAAATGTGATCCCAGCAGTGGCAGAAGCTGGGCAATAAAAATTAAAATGCTTGCTACAGTAAATTTCAAATCTTGCCTGGTAATTAATGTCTGATAGGAAAATATAGCATATGCCTAGAGACTGAATTTACATTTCAATCTTCCATGCCTAACTAGTTAACATATGTGTGTCTGGGCATGTAAACACACGTGTGTGTGTGTGTGTGTGTGTGTGTGTGTGTGTGTGTGTGTGTGTGTGTGGTGTGCGTGCGCGCATGCTAGTACTGATGCTGAAATGGAGGCTCTGTGTACTATCCCTAAGCTCAAAGCCAGAGATCTACCAATTGCAGATTTTTCATGGTTAGTTGTACTTATGACTTTTACAGGAATTTTCTGGACAGTCTGGTTTCATACTCTGAGCCTAACATCTCAACCTCCTGAGGAGGTAGGATTATAGGTATGTGTAACCAGTGTGGAGCTTTAGTAGTCCTTGATATTGACTTATTGACCAAATTTGTTGTGCTTGTTGCTAGTTACCAAACCATAATCTAAATCCACATGGATCCAATGGATGATACTACTTTCCCCAGTTCCCTTTAGACAATTATTAACACACTATCACAGAAATCAGCTTTCACTGACATGAGCATGTGCCATAGGGAGGTCATATCTGGAAAAGATCCTCTGATTTAGAACAGAGAGAATCTGCATAGTCTAAGTGCTCATAGTGTGGACCAGCCCAGATGCCACAAGAGAGTATACATTGACCTTCTGCGTTGTCAGGCGTGGATGCTGAGGAGAGTACATTGGTGAAGCTGGTGGAGTGAGGGGTGAGTCTAAGGCCTAGCTTCCACTTAGATATGATAAGCCATTGCTACCATGTCTAGAGGACATAAAGGTCCACTCAATGGCCCAAAGATGTTAGATACTCCCAGGTATGGCTCTGCCACCAGCATAGGGTACATCTTGACTTTGCACTTGCTAGCTATAGTCCCAACAAGTCCTCATACATTCATATATGCAAGGAGAGCCTTTAGGCTGGATCTTCCCTTTCTTAGACAAAATGAATCCTTTGTTTTCTTCATCTTGGCTCCAAAGATTTCTTCCATTTCTCCCTCCCCTGTTGGTCTTCCTTCCAGCCCAAGGATGTCATTCCAGTCCCAGTGCTTCCACTTCAGCATGTATAGGTGTGTAGGGTTGCACAGTTAGAGCCTGGTAGTCCAGCCTCTAGTCTAGTCCTGGGGGTATGGGATCATATCCAGGCATCCACAGATTCCAGTAGGACTACCTGCTAAGTGGAAAGTGACAGTTTTCTATGGTGGCCAAGGGGGTACCCACCTAGCAACCAGCACAGGGCTGCGTAGCAGGTAATCATTCACAAGCAGCTTGAATTAGAGGACAATCTGGTTCAGGATGTCACAATATCAACACAGGAAGGTGAGGTATTGGTTCCTTTTTCTGGACACAACTTTTCCCTTTATGCTGTAAGAAAAACAATTCATCTTATAACTCTCTAGTATAAAAAAAAAAAAAGAAGAAGTACTTTCTTCCATATTATTCTCCATGCTTCCCAGGTAACCCTGGGGACTATAAGGTGATTGCCACCATGTAAGAACAGTGTTTAAGGGCTGCAAACTTAGACTTCTTCCATCATCGAGCTAGCCTCTCCTCTTCCCACATTCAGAAAGGATTCTACCCATGTCCGCTCTCATTGCTGAAGTTAGGCACACTTCATTTATAGGCAAAGTAAGAGTCGCTATCAAAACACAGTCTCCAAGGGTAGTTTGGAACATCCACATCCTAAATTGTCCTGAAATCTCCATAGTAGACATGTTTTTGCTGCTAACATTTTTGTGCCTGAGCTAGGGATTAAACTCAGGCCCTGAATGCTCCTGAGCTTTTTTTTTTTGTTCAGGGATTACAGCCTATCTCTTAAGTCACAGCTCCACATCCAGAATTCTGGTGGTTAATTTGAGATAGGAGTGTGGTGGACATTACTGCATAGGCTGGTTTCCAACTGTAGTCCGTATAGCCTAAGTAGCTAGGATTAGAGGCATAAGCTACCAGTGCCTGGCTGTTGCTACTGTTTTTATGTTACCCATAGTGAGGTCTCAAATAACAATTAACAACTGAGTCCACCATCACTTTTCTTGGTTTCCAAACCCTTGAGAGAGATGACCTCTAATGGAACTTCTTCCTCCATCCCATTTAAGTTTGAAGCTAACCTATTAAGGCCACAATTCTGACATAAGACCATTTCTCTCATGTGTTCCTAGCCTGCTGTCAGAATGGCTTCTCCCAGAACAAACCTATCCAGACTAGAGAAGCCTCCTGTGATATTGTTTGGGGACATTTATTCATACAATTCTAAGGATTCATGATTCCAGTCACAGAAAAAGTAAAAAAAAATCCAAAAGAAGGTGACATTATAATGAATCTTGATAAATAAATACCACCAGGGTATTGAGTACTGCCTCAAAAGATGGCATGAGAATTTCATCCTTTTGGTATGAGAACAGGGTTTGAAGTCTTTGGAGTTGCAAATTTCTAACACCTTTTGGTTCATGTGTTATGTATTACATAACTCTGATAATAGAAAGGGTGTTAGAGTGGAGTGTTTGTCATTATCTATTATATTGCACACACACACACACACACACACACACACACACACACACACACACACACACATCTTTCAGTTCCTTTGGTTATCAAAAGATATTCATTCTATTCCTTTATGTTCTTTGTATTTTCTCAGAAATTTCAGGTAAGTGTTCTTTAGAGCTGAGACTCTACATGATTTATATTGTTCTTGGCATCCTGAATAGCTTCCGGGTTTCAGAAAGGACCAAGTGGGCTCAGAAAGACCAGGGGTTGGAAGATGAGAGATGACAGGAGCTGTTATATGTTCATGTGTGCTGATATTTTCAGAGAAGGCGAATGAAGAACCAGCCCATTGCTGATAGGAAGTGCTGCCATCAGAGTTTTTTTTTTTTCTTTTACTCAATGGAAAAGTTGAGAAATCATCTCTCAAATGAGGGAAGTGTCTCATGAGTCAGCTAAATGTGGACAGGTGGTGGCCAGATTCAGAGGGTTTGTGATCTGGTGAGGTAATAAGACCTCTCTCTACACAGCATCTGAAATCACTACCTGTGAATTTAAATCCACTACAAAAGTCACGAGAGCCTCAGTCTCCAGCTCACCTGCTCAGCAAGCTGCAGTGAATGGAAACCCTTCAACTGTGAGAACAGTGCTCTGCCCCTAATAGCCCCACCTAGCCAACTCCTGCTACTTTCCTTAGCCCTGTCCCTCTCTGACTTGCCTAGCCAACAGGAGCCACTTTAATGAGGCTCTGTTCCCTTCCTTCCAGAATGCTTCATTTTTACCAGGGCTTCACTCCTCTCAATGTCCACCCCCTGTGTGACTTTAGCAAGGCTTCACTCTTTTTCCTATCTTGTAAAATTCAAGATGTACTCATATCATGCTACTCAACTGTTTTGTGGTTAATGTTAATTTCTTTCTTTTTCCCTTCTTTTTTTAAAATAAATATAATGTCATAACTCGTAGACACATTTGTTTACACCAAAATTGATGAGCTTCTCTGTGGTTTGAATTTAAAACCATTTCCTTTTTTTAACTTTGGCCTGTAGAGCCAGTTATCTCAGAGCTGCCTCAAAACAATTTACTTTGGACCTTCCTAGTCAGGCAGTAGGGTCATATCAGTTTGGTAGATTTTAGGCTCACATCACCACTACTGTTGATAAAAGTTTTTCCTTTTAACAAACAGCAAAATTAATAATTATGTCCTTTAACACAGGTTTACATTAGTTACATTAAATGAAAAAGCAAATAATTTTAGACCATGATAACAATTTTTATCCATTACAATGAAAGTACTTTAAACATGTTTACATACACACACACACTTTTGCACAAAAATTTTAAGGCATGATTTGTTTTTAAAAAATGAAAATCGGGCATAAGTTCTTCAGAATTCTAGTGGCAAAATACATTTTGCCCATTTTATGATCAAACCATGGGCTCAATGCTAGAAAAACAGGCAACACCAAACAAAGTAAAAGTCAAACCTTTAAAACAATTTTAATAATAAGACACACTATCATATTAATTGACCTTTAAGTACTTGTTAAAAGTGTGGGGTTGTATAAAAACCAACCACATGGCCAAGATGGCAAAAAACATGTCAGGATGGTAAGAAAACTTGGTGGAACATTAAGTAAGTAAGCAAAGAGGAAGCAGGCAAACAGGAAGCAGACAAATAGGAATCAGACAAATATATAAACAAAAAGGCAGACAGATCACACAGTAACACAATGTGGATGTACTTGAGGAGAGAGAGAAAGTTATAGATAACTGGAGTGAGGTGATATCTCAATGTTGTTTTGATTTGCATTTCTTTTATGGCTAGGGATGTTGAACATTTCTTCATGTGTCTATTGGCCATCCTTCTTTCTTCTTCAGAGAAGTTTCTCTTTAAGTCTTTCGCCCACTTATTTATTGGGCAGTTGTTTCTTTGAGGATTTGTTGTTGGGTGGTTTAATTTTTTGAGTTCCAAGTATATTTTAAATATGAGACCCTTGTCCGTTGTATGGCTAGTAAAGATCTTCTCCCAATCCGTGGGCTTTCTATTGATCTTGCTAGCTATGTCATTTGCCCTGAAGAAGCTCTGCAACTTTATGCAATCCCATTTGTCCAACCTTTCTTTGATTTGTTGTGTTTCCGGGTCTCTATTCAGAAAATTTCGGCCTGAGCCAAGGAGACCTAGGGTTTCTCCTATTCCATCCTGTAATGTTTTCAGAGTGTCTGCTTTGAGTTCAAGGTCTTTGATCCATTTGGAGTTGATTCTGGTGCAGGGTGATATATAAGGATCTAGCTTAAGTTTTCTACATGTAGTTAACCAATTTTGCCAGCACCATACTGAAGAGGTTGTCTTTCTTCCATTCTATTGTTTTAGCTCCCTTATCGAAGATTAGATGGCTATAGGTCTGTAGGTTCATTTCTGGGTTTTCAATTCTATTCCATTGTGGACACTGTTGATTGCATCCTTTGTTGCCTCCCGATTTGTGTTTTCCCACAATGAATGACCCTACTCTGATGTCATTTTCCAGTATGTCTTCTGGTCTTGTATCTACAAACCATCATATTGATTTGTACTCCTGTTATTGTAACAGTGAACTAAAGATACAAAATTATGCTCTGGTCACCTATCTACTTCCACTTTTGGATCTCTCTCCCTCAGCTTTTAGTAATGGTCTTGGGGCATATCCAAAACTTACTAGGTCCATAAAACCTGTACAACCTTAAAGCCCCTATATTTAGTTAGTTCTAAAGGAAATATGTGACATCCAATTTCCCTTTTTTCCTTTTTGTACTTTTTGGATTGTAAAAATACTGTACAGGTGTTACAGTTACATGAGTAAGGTGATGAGTACATTACCTATCGAGCACTCTTGCCTCTTCCAGGCAAATAAGATGAAAATTGAGAGCTTTGTAATATAAAAGCACACCAAAACTCTAGATATATATTTTTCTTCATATGAGTATTTAGAATTGTGTGAAGCTAGAGATATAACCTACTTGCAAGTTAATAATGAACTTGTCACATTTTCGTGTATGCTAGAAGATTTATGATACTCTTGGGTTAGAGGCAAAAAGGAGTTAATTTGTACAAAAATAGTGAAAGCCAGTGAGATATGTGTGGGTATGTGTGTGTATTTATATATTTGAAGTGAATCTCCCAGCCCTCAGTGCCACGGAGTGAAGTAAAGATAGCCATGTGAAACCTATACAAACAATAGGTTCTGACTTTGAGCAACCACAATCTATATAATGAGACCTAGGCATACCTGAACTTTACTCTGGAGGATGACAATAGCTTAGAAATAGCTTATGAAACTATTCTTGCAAATATACTATAGAATATAGAGCAGCTAGTGTTCACTTGAAGGTATATGAAAATACTTGAGACTGCCATGAAATTATTCTTTTTCTTTTGTTTCTTGAAGGTTCCTAGCTACCAAGACAGATACATATTTCTCCTAATAAGTACATAGCTCTCCTTAAAAATGAGGCTTGACACTTTGTTGAGAATACTTATTCTTTGTCTAGCTCTAAGCCTTAAGATGAAATAAGGATTTCAATCCTATCTAGAGTACAATTCAACAAAAGAATTAGATGGAGTTCAAATTTTACACATCTAGAAGTTTTTCTTTTAGAGACATTTCTTAATGCAGGTGTGGAAGAAATTAAGGAAAAAATAGGTCCACGAATATATTTTAAGAAGAAAGTCTAAGTATTTTAACAGTATTAAAGGATTACATTTCTGTTTTTTAGTGTGTAAATATCTATAGTATGTGCAAAGAACCAAAGTTCATTCCAGGGCCTATCATGGAATAGAATGTAGCAAATTTTGTATTGTTTGTATATTTATAGAATTCACCTGTCTCACTTCTCTCCCATTTTCATAAACAGAGCACCACTTTGACATAATGAAAAACAAACATTATATTTCTACCTCCTACAGGATTCTACACACTTTGCTGTCTGCTAAATATAGAAAAGATTCATGCACAATCCTCATCTTCAAGGAACAATTTTCAGTAACCCAAGTAGCTTCTGTATATCTCCTACCCCTTTCTTCCCAGCTGTCAGACTAGGTGAGTGATGACTGAATTCTATAAGACATAAAAGCTCAGATAATTCAGAGGCATGCAGTTAGTATCCAATAGAATCTTCTTCACTTGGATATATATTATCACCATCTTTGTGAGAACTTCAGCTGCCTTATTTGAAAACTGCACTGTCCAGTTAACAGAGTAGATGAATCTCATTATTTAAAACTTCATTTAACTGAAATTGGAAGGATTAATTTCTCAGACACTATTAATGTTTGAGATTCTGTAGCCACATATAGCCAGTGGCTAGTCTGTTAGACAACGCATATATAGAATATTTCCATTATCAAAGATGTTTCTGTTAAAACTGTTTTAGAGTGTGTTTCTGTTTGTTAAGAAACAGTCCATCTTCCTAAACTACATATGCTCCATAGCTGGTACTCAGATTGAAGATCAGACCAGAAATTCTAGAAACCCATCAAGTTAAGATATAGATATAAATTGTTCTACATAGGCACATTTATTTGTGAGGAGGAAGAGGATCAAACAGTCAACGTCAGCAGAATCAACTCTGTCAACTCTAGGAATGAATAGATGAAAAATTTAGCAATTCTTTGCAGCATTGCTTCTGATTGGAATTGGCTATGGTATTCTCAATGGTGATTTTGTTGGAAAGTATAAATGTGTAATTATCACAGTAGCTCACAGAAGAATTAGGATCTGTGCTTGTAAATGTCATTTGGTATTTACACATGACATTTTAATTTTGCCTGGTATCAGTACACCACAAATATCTTTATATGGTTTCTGAGGGTTTTTTTTTTTACATTTTTTATTGTGAAAATACCGTACAGAGGTTTTACAATTACATGAGCGAGGTAATGACTTCATTTCTTATCAAGCACTGTTGCCTCCTCCTTCGTTTCCCCTTATGATCCCTTCTCATCTCCCCCTTCCCCACCCCCATGCCTCCCCTTGCACCAAAGTTGTAAAGGTCGTTTTTCGACATAACGTCTTGTACTCATTGTTGCAATGAGTCCACTTGTAACCCTAATAAACAATTTTTCCCTTCCCCTCCACATACTATACCAACATCAAATACAGTGAAAACAGGTATTGTACCAGGGGAAGGGACATACAAATCAACAAAGGAATCATCTTAATTATGTTAGAAACAATAACAAGAAAGAAAAAGCATTTGAGTACTTATCTTGGGTTCATTTCACCTAACATCAACTTATCTGACCGTTTCTGCTTATCTGAGACATGTACTAGTTATTGCAAATAAGGGAAACCATGGGACCTATGTTTCTTTGGGCCTGGCTTACTTCACTTAATATAATTTTTTCCAAGTCTTTCCATTTTCTAACAAATGGGATAATGTCATTCAACCAACTCCAAATTTATCGAAGACCACGGAGTCAAAGCAGAAACCCTGAAAACATTACAGGACGGAATAGGAGATACCGTTGGTCTGAGTTGTTTTTTTTTCATTCATTTTGATTCTTCTTACAGAAGGCATTTTAAAAATTAGTGGGAAACTTAAGACTTTCTTGTGTTTTATAGTCCCATTATTACTCAGTAAGCTTAATAAAGAAAGAGAATCCATGAACTATGTGAACAAATTGTATCTCCAACCACCCTTTTGTTAATTACTGGAGCTAAGAGAACTGGCTCCCCAGAATCTGACCTTCAGAATTAAAGAATGAGGTGGGAATAAGACAAGGAAAGAGAGACATAGTAATTCACACTGGAGTTACTTTGCTGTCACAATGAACACCTGTTCTCAGACAATCTTTTTGATTCCCACAGTTAGCTTTTATTTGTGCCTTTTTATTAGTATGACAAAGATAACTGACTTTCCCAGATTTAGATTTGGAAATTTGTGGGACATATTCCTTTATTATGTAATCTTTCTTAAAATTGTGTATCATTACTTTGGCTCTTGGTCCCTTTTCCATCCTTGTTGCAAGTATGTATTTCTACAAATGGAGACTTTGGTTCATCATCATGATTAAATTATGAGGATTTGGGAGATTGTGTGATTTGCTATAGAAGTAAGGTATTATGATTAGGACCCTTTGGTCCATGTTTACATTTCTTTGTGGAATTTTTATTGGGGTCCTTATTCATGGACTCATGTGTAAGTAATTCTTCCAATATTCCAGTATAATCCCATAGAGTGGGACAATGCATTAGAAATTTAAAACATGCATATAATTCTTTTAAAATATACTTTTAAATATAATATCATAAATAAAATCTTTGTTTTGTTTTTTGTAATTTTAATATTATTGTCAAGGTTATGTACAGATGGATTACACTTACATAAGTAAAGCAGTTATAACATTTCTTGTGTAACTTGTTACACCCTCCCTCATTTCCTTCCTCTTTCGCTGGCTCTCTCAATCCCACAGCCCAAGTTGTACAGATCATTTCCAACGTATTGTCACTTTTGATTTCCATTAAGTAAATTTTTGTGCTGTTCCCATTCTGGATCTCCACAATGTGAACACTGGAACATCATGGTTATACTCCTCTGCCTTACAGATATATATATATATATATATATATATATATATATATATATATATATATATGCCTACAATTTGGGTTCATATATGTTTGCTTATTCATTTGTTTATTACAAAAACTGCAGTTTGAATTCAGGGCCTGCACATTGTTCTCTGCGTTTTTTCCACCTCAGTGCTAGCCCCAGTTCCACTTCTGGCATTTTGGTTGTTGAATGGACTTTCTCCAGGAGCTGGCTTTGAACCATGATCCTCAAATCTCACCCTTGTGAGTAGGTAGGATTACAGGTGTGAACCTACTTTATACTTTGACTTTTCATCTCATTGTATCATGCGTATATTTCCTACCCAATAACATCCTTAGAAATTTCATACTGTTCTAAGAGCATCACTTATAATGATTACATGGGAGTCCAGTGTTTATAAATTCCATAATTAATTGAACTGTTTTTATTAATGAAAATCTTTGTTGTCTCCAAAATATTATATGTATCATCAAAGTTCTTTTGGATTTTTCACTCTAGTATTCATTTTTTATAGACAAGTATCTGCTAGTTAGAAAGAACCAAATACAAACTTTCTTCTTACATAATGATCCATCTTAACTTGGCTCATCTAAGACAGTAAGTTACTCCTCCCTGTGAAGTTACTCTTTTTCCCAACATATGGTTCCAATTTTGTAACTTTTACCCACCTTACCCACTATAAACTTTGTCTGAAATGACTCTTGCTATCATCCAGTTTTTGTAAAAACCTTTTCCATGGTATTTCACTAATAGGAAGGCGTATTTAAATAATAGCAACTTAATGTCATCATTTCCACGGGTATCTGCATTTCAGCCTGGAACAGGATTTTATTTTAATGGAAGAATCAGAGCATCATTTGGAAGGCAGAGATTACCCTTATGAACAAATTTGATCTTTCATTGCTTATTTTTGTTTTGGAATTTGAAGGCTAAAGGCTACCAACTCATATATCCTCTGTTGTCACTGTATTTGATTCCCGTTCCCTGCATCTTGTATATACATTTTTCTAATTTGGGGAGGGGAAGGATAACAAAATGCTGAAACAAGGATAGTGGTTGACCAATTCTAACAATGAGATGTACAATACACTATGTTGAAAATGAACTTTACAACTTCAGGATAAGGAGAAGGAAGAGTTAGGGAAGTAAGGACAGAGAGGAATGTAGGAGGAAAACAAAGGATGGAGTAACAATGCTCAACGGGAAATGTACTCATTACCTTACTCATGTAACTGTAACCCCTCTATACAATATTTTACAATAAAAATATTTTAAAAAATTACCAGCTCATACTCCCACATTTTACGTGCTGTACACCTTAAATGCTTCATATGGCTGAAAAGGGGGAAACCAAAAAGACAGCAACTTTCAATATAGATTGTCTATTTTTGTAATACCAAGATGCCAAATGCAGTGCCAAGTGCACAGGTACCCAGAGTACAGTCATTAAGCTCTAGAATTCTGAGTTGTTTGCTTTGGCTAGAAATCTCTTAATTTTATTATAAACAATATGCAGAAATGTCCTGAAAATTATTCATGCAGAAAAACCTTTCCTACAAATGCAGGAAAATTTGACCTAGTCAAAAAGAGTAAAATAACACAAGAAGAATTCTATTCCTGTTTATATATAAGCAAGGATTCAACATGGATCTACTAATAGTCTGAAGAAGACAAACAATTATTTAAGTGAGTTGTTATTATAAATGTAATGATATATGAAATCTGCCTGGGGAGTTGAAAAAAATCCTTCCTGCACAGTGTCTTGATACATAGGAAGGGAGAAAACAAATATTCTGTAAAATGATGAAAAACTTAGGAAGTTCAGTATTCTCCAAATATTATGACCAAGGAATGTAAGGTACCAGGAGCAAGGTGAGTTGGAGAGTGAAATTGGAGAGATGGAAATGGCCATATAGCTTGGTGTTATGGCACTTTCTTAATATGCACAGGGCCCTGGGTTCAATCCCCAACAATAAAAATGAAGGAAGGAAGAGACTAAGAAAGATTTGTGAGGTAGGCCTAGCATCATCATAGAAGTTTTATTCTCTTCCTCTTTTTTTTTTTTTTTTTTTTGGTTGGTCACGGGGTTGAACTCTGGGCTTGGGGGCTATCCCTGTGCTCTTCAGCTCAAGGCGAGGGCTCTACGACTTCAGCCACAATGCCACTTCCGTTTTCTAGTGGTTTATTGGAGATAAGAATCTCATGAACTTTCCTGCTTGGGCTGGCTTTGAACGATGATCCTCAGATCTCAGCTTCCTGACGAGCTAGGATTACATGCTTGAGCCTCTGGTGCCTGTCTACAAGTTTTATTCTCTAGCTCAGGATTTCATACTGTTAATTACACATTATTACTGCATGAGAGATTTTAAAAGTACCGTTGCCCAATTCTCAGCTGTTTTATCTGAGTGGGAACAGATGTATCAACTTCAGCTGATATGACATGGGGGCACCAGTAAAGCACCCAGGATAAAGATACCATGGTAGCATATAAGAGTGTAGAACTTGAAAAAATTTCTGTGAGTAGAAAAATAAGTGCACATAGTATGTTAGCCTAAGTAGGATTATAGATCAATCTGAGTTTAAATGAACCAATATACCAGTTTTGCAACCTCTCTTTAAACCTCAGTTTCCTATTTTGGACGTGGAATCCCATGAGACTACAGTGCAAGAGTGTTCATAAAGTGTTTTCTGGCTATGCATTTTAAAATTTATTACAACTACCATTAGTTGATTTGTTTATATAGTGTAAATTTGCACTAGGTGCTGATGAGCAAAGTGGAAGACGATGAAGTGTCCTGTCTTAGGTCTCTCGGGTACTTGATGTCATTCCTTACACTCCAAAATTTGTGAAGTCAGAATTGGACAAAAGGGCACTTTTAAAACGTTTCTCTATGGAGCTTTAGCATTTTTCAATATCAGAAGGACTCTGGAAAGATGGAAAAATAAAATAGAGAAACTGGCGCTGGGAAGGTGGCTCAGAGGTAGAGTGCTTGCCTTGCAAGCATGAGGCCCTGGGTTCAATTCCTCAGCACCACATATTCAGAAAAAGCCGGATTTGGGGCCTAGGCTGAAGTGATAGAGCGTTGGTCTACAGCTGAAGAACTGGGGGACAGTGCCCTGGGCCAGATTTGAGGCCCCACAACCAAAAGAAAGAAAGGAAGAAAGAAAGGAAGAAAGAAAACAGAAAGAAAAGGACAACAGTCCTTTTCAGCTGGCTTACTGTCAGTCCTTTTGACGTATGATGACAAATTACCAGACACTGAATTGCTTATAAACAACAAATTTATTTCTCCATTCTGGAGCCTGTAGGTCCAAGATTACAATGCCAGCATAGTCAGGATTTTTTTATTTCTGAGTGAGGCCCTGTTTTAAAGTTCAGGAGTGAAATCTATTTGGTTTTGTTTATTTAAATCCAATTCATGAAGTTTTGCTTGCATGACTTAATTACCATCCATGTACACACAAAGGCCCACTTCTATAACATTACATTTGAGATAGAATTTCGATATGTGAAACTGGTTGAAGGGAGTATATAAATGTATTGTACATATACATTCTTTTCTTTTCCTATAAGATTGTGGATCTAAGAACAGTAAGATCCAGACATTGAATGATCTCAAAGCTGAATCTTTGCCATTCTATGATTCTGGAGTTTTATATTGATCTGGATTATTTAATTCTCTGCCTTCATTACAAGTTTATTTGGAGAATACATATGATAATTACACTAAGTGAGAAGTTCAGAGAATTAATTCATATTGTTTACTTTTAATTTTTTTGGTAAATACTTGGATTCAAATTCAAAGCCTGGCATTTGCCAAGCAGGCACCATACCACTTGATTCATGCCACATCCAGCAATTTTTGCTTCAATTATTTTTGAGATAGAACCTTGCATTTGTTTATTCCTAGGATACTTGGGTAGTGAACTTCCTAGTTGTATGTCCAACATAGGTAGGATGACAGCCACACATTGACACAACCAGCTTTTATTGTTTGAGAAGAAGGTCTCTTGTATGTCTTCCAGCTTGACCTTGAACAGTGACTATCCATATTTCCATTTTCAGAGTAGGTAGAATTATAGGTATAAACCACCTCATTTGGTTTGTCTTATTTATGTTTATGAAAGGTCTGAAAGTATGAGAAAATTCTCAAAAATTTACTAACCAGATTCTAGGTGATCCACTTATATTTATTCTGTCACAAACACAGTTTGTGATATTGCACATCAAGAATACAAATATGTATTGCTAATGCCAATTTAAAGAGTTGTGATGATCTAATTTCTATGTGTGGATTTGTTTCCTGGCAAAACATCCTGAGTACATAGGCCAAAAATTTAATAGTCCTATAAGCAAAAATTACTTCTAGTATGATCAACAGTTTGCAAATAAGGATTCCATGCCTGTAGAGGAGACAGGTCACAGGGCAATTCCCTGCTGTGACCCTAAAATAAATCTGCACTTTTCAAAATACCAGAATGGTGCATTTTGTCAAAATTATTATATGGGAACTTTCTTGACCTGATAAAGAGTACTGCATTAGAATGAAAATATTCCCAGTTGTTCTGAAGTCAGGCAATGATGTCTTCCATTTGTATTCAAACACCTAGCAGGCATTTTTGGTAATATAATGAAGAAAAATATAAAGTTCTTCACAAATAGCTTTTATTTTTATATATATAAAGGACTCTTAAACACACGAATAAGACAATAAATAACCCAAATAAGAAGATACAGAGAGAAGGCAAATAAGCACATCCAAATCCCATATATTACAAAAATGTTATAGAAATTCTTCTGAAATGTGTTCAGATAATGTTTTATGGAATGTAAGGAATGTAAATAATTTCACTATCTTGATTCTTCCAATAATAATTTTCAAAAATGCATAAAGAACTTCAGATTTCATGGAATTTTTATTTCATGTTCTGTGAATAACCCTTTACAAAAGTGAAAACACCAATATTTTTACCTGTTTACAGGAATAAAACAACACATGACAACTCTAAGAAACATGTCCAATGTCACCCACCTAGAACAAAAATTTTAAGTTTTAGTATAGACACGGGGTTTGCAAATCATGAATTGAATTTGAGCCATGGATTGTGGTTTCTGCTCAGTCTCAGTTGTCATTTACACATCAGCCTTCAGATACACACTAAGTCTCCTCTTGCCTCCATTTCTGTATTTTGAAAATGAAGACAACTTCCTCCTAACCCTAGATGATTAGATATGTAACACCATCAGATGAAACAGAACACACATTTGCATTGTTGAAATTTATCCAACAATTGTTGAATAGCTTCTATAAAAATCTATGAAACAATGGTCTTACAGCTTTCATCAAAATATCAACCATAATTTTACTGTCTAAAAATCTTGCTTAAAAGTGTATCTCAAATTCCACCCTCATTCTTCAAGGAAATAGAAGAGGCAATCCAAAAATTCATATGGAACAATAAAAGACCCCGAATAGCAAAAACGCTCCTCAACGGAAAGAACACTGCTGGAGGAATATCAATACCAAATTTCAAACTCTACTATAAAGCCATAGTAATCAAAACAGCTTGGTATTGGCATAAGAACAGACCTCAGGACCAATGGAATAGAATTGAAAACCCAGAAATGAACCTACAGACCTATAGCCATCTAATCTTCGATAAGGGAGCTAAAACAATAGAATGGAAGACAGACAGCCTCTTCAGTAAATGGTGCTGGCAAAACTGGTTAACTACATGTAGAAAACTAAAGCTAGATCATTATATATCACCCTGCACCAGAATCAACTCCAAATGGATCAAAGACCTTGAACTCAAAGCAGACACTCTGAAAACATTACAGGATGGAATAGGAGAAACCCTGGGTCTCCTTGGCTCAGGCCGAAATTTTCTGAATAGAGACCCGGAAACACAACAAATCAAAGAAAGGTTGGACAAATGGGATTGTATAAGGTTGCAGAGCTTCTGCAGGGCAAATGACATAGCTAGCAAGATCAATAGAAAGCCCACGGACTGGGAGAAGATCTTTACTAGCCATACAACGGACAAGGGTCTCATATCTAAAATATACTTGGAACTCAAAAAATTAAACCACCCAACAACAAATCCTCAAAGAAACAACAGCCCAATAAGTAAGTGGGAGAAAGACTTAAAGAGAAGCTTCTCTGAAGAAGAAAGAAGGATGGCCAATAGACACATGAAGAAATGTTCAACATCCCTAGCCATAAAAGAAATGCAAATCAAAACAACATTGAGATATCACCTCACTCCAGTTAGAACAGCAAAAATCAAGAACTCTAACAACAACAGATGCTGGAGGGGATGTGGACAGAAAGGAACCTTACTTCATTGTTGGTGGGAATGTAAACTTGTTCAACCACTTTGGAAAGCAGTATGGAGGTTCCTCAAAAGACTCCACATAGAGCTCCCCTATGACCCAGCAATCCCACTTTTGGGCATTTACCCTAATGTTTACAAAAAAGACCACACTAAAGCTACCAGCACAACTATGTTTATTGCAGCATTATTTACCATAGCTAAGATATGGAACCAACCCAGATGCCCCTCAGTAGATGAATGGATCAAGAAAATGTGGTATATATACACAATGGAATTCTATGCCTCCATCAGAAAGAATGACATTGCCCCATTTGTTAGGAAATGGAAAGGCTTGGAAAAAATTATATTAAGTGAAGTAAGCCAGGCCCAAAGAAACATAGGTCCCATGGTTTCCCTTATTTGCAATATCTAGTATAGGTATGAGTCAAGCGGAAAAAGTGAGAGAATGTGATGTTAGGAAAACGAACCCTCAAATATGTATTTTAATGTTTTTGTTTCTTTCATGCATGTGTTTCTAACGCATTTATAAGATTATTTCTTGGTTGCTTTGTATGTCCCTCCCCGACAGTGTAACCCCTGCTTTCACTATATTTGATATCAGTATAACATGTGGAGGAGATGGGGACAAACAAGTCGTTTAAGGATTCAGGTGGACCTGTTGCAACAATGAGAAGTACAAAATGTCATGTCAAAACCAGCTTTACAATGTCGGAGGGGGGGAAGGGGGGGTATGATTGGGTGGGAGGGAGGGGGGAGGCTTGGAAGGGAGGTGAAGGGTAAACAAAGGAGGAGGCTGCAATGCTTGGTAAGAAATGTATGCATTATCCTGCCCATGTAATTGTAACCCCTCTGTACAGTATGTTCTCAAATAAAATAAAATTAAATTAAAAAAAAAAAAAGAGAATTTAAGCCAGGATGGCTTGCTTTGAGAAGGAATCTAGAGGAGGTTCCCTGAGACCCCGTCTGCACTTCACCTCTCAAGGGCACAAGGAGAGAGGCAAGCAGAAAGAGAGAGAGAGAGAGAGAGAGAGAGAGAGAGAGGGAGGGAGGGAGGGAGGGAGAGGGAGAGGGAGAGGGAGAGGGAGAGGGAGAGGGAGAGGGAGAGGGAGAGGGAGAGGGAGAGGGAGAGGGAGAGGGAGAAGAAGAGAACACATAGTGGATTTCCTTCCATTTTCTCATGCACTCATGGAAATTACATACAGAGAGAGAAACACAAAATCCCGAACATTAAATATACAGGATGGAACTCTGTAATTCCCAATTACATATTGTACTGAAAGGGAAATTACAATTAAATCGAAAATTAGATCATTTTGCAAGGATTCCAAAAAAATTAGTTCTTACACATTCCTTGTTTGTTATCTTGATGTGTTTGTGACTAGTTGGGTCATCTGGTTTGCATTAGGATGAAAACACTATATTATTCTTAAAATCCAAGGGAAAATTACAAGTGTGCAAATGAAAGAGGTATATGTATATTTAGATCAACCTTTATTTTCTTAGTTTTCAAACAATGTCATGGTCCCAAATAATAATGGATTTTGCACATATAAAAAATTGTGTTGATATATTTCTTTTTTAAAATGTATTTCTTATGAACAGATAAGACGTGTTAAGTGAAATGAACCCCAAGATAGGGACACAGGTTATTTTCCCTCTTACTATTGTTTCTAACATATTTATAATGTACCATGTGATTTTTTTGTTTCTTTGTATGTTCCTTTCCTATGGTATTACCCCTATTTTCACTGTATTTGATGTCAGTGCCCTGTATCTTGTATATACACTTCTCTAATTTGGGGAGGGGAAGGGAAAAAGCAAAATGCTTAAATAGTGATTCAGGCTGACCCATTGTAACAATGAGATGTACAAGACACTATGTAGAAAAACGAACTTAACAATTTAGGGGGGGAGGGAGGAGGAGTGTAGTTGTAGAGGTGGGAGGGAATGCATGGTAGGGGAAAAACAAAGGAGAAGGCAACAATGCTTGATAAGAAATGTACTCATTACTTTGCTTATGTATCTGTAACACCTATATACAGTATTTTTACAGTAGAAATGTATTAAAATGTATTTCTTAAAAATAGAAATATTTTTAAGTTCTTATGCACATTTCCAATTAGGCAGTTCAGATGATGTAGATATGAAATTTTGTTAGTTAGAATTTTGTGTATATGTGTGGTGGTCATTGGGTTTGAAGTTTGGCCCTGGGTGGTGTCCTCTGTCCCCATCCCCAATTTTTGCTTTTCAAGGTTAGCACCTTCCCACTTGAGTTACATCTTCCAGCTTTTTGGTTTTCAGTTGGAGATAAGAGTCTCTCTCTTTCCTGACTGAGCTGGTTTTAAACCATGATCCTCAGATCTCAGCCACTTGAGTAAGTTACCACTTAAATTTATTGTTTTCCTTTTATTAACATATATTTTTATTGTAAAGATACAGTACAGAGGGATTACAGATACATGAGTAAGGTAATGACTGCATTTCCTATGGAGCATTTTTACCCCTTCCATTGTTTTTCCCCTATCATCCCTTCCCTCAGACCTTCCTAACTCTTCCATCCCCTCCCCCACCTCCAAAGATGTAAAGTTCGTTTTCAACATAGTGTCTTGTACATCTCATTGTTACAATGGGTTAACCTGTATCCTTATTTAAGCATTTTGTTTTTTTCCCTTCCCCTACCCAAATTAGAAAAATGTATATATAAGATGCAGGACACCAGAATCAATAGAGTGAAAACAGGGGTTATACCATGAGGGAAGAACATACAAAAGAAATAAAAAAAATCATAAAGTACATTATAAATATGTTTAAAACCATGGCAAGAAAGAAAACACCACGTGTGTACTCTCGGGGTTCATTTTGCTTAACATCATCTTATATGGTCATATGTACATAGCTTCGGACTTCTTCTGCTTGTCCTAGATATATACCAGCTATTGCAAATAACAGAAAACATAGGACCTATGTTCCTTAGCGCCTGGCTTACTTCACTTAATATATTTTTTCCAAGTCTTTCTATTTCCTAACAAATGGGGCAATATCAGTATTTCTGATGGAGGCATAGAATTCCATTATATGTAGATTTATATATGCATGTATATCACATTGTCTTAATCGATTCATCTACTGAGGGGAAACTGGGTTGGTTCCATATCTTAGCTATGGTGAATAATGCTGCAATAAGCATAGTTGTGCTGGTAGCTTTAGCCACTTACATTTAAATCAGGTGATCTACTGAGTGTTTCCCTGTTCTCTTTTGTGAAAATACACCTACCCAACAGCAAAGGTAAAAGAACAAGTTAAAAGTTGTTCTGATACCCCCAACCCAAAGAAGATACATGATATAATTATTTAAATGCTAAGATAAAAAATTTGGAGTTGTTGAAAGACTGAGTTTCTTTAGTCACATTTTGGGAAAAGTGAATCAAATATTCAAAGTATTCCTAAAGAGAATAAAGTAGACCTGTTTTTTTAAATAAGGAGTAATGAGAAGGAGAATAGTTTTTGTGTCATTACTGTAGCCTATTTGAAAGAGTTGGAAGGTACAGATGATCAGGTATATTTTCTGCGTAGCAATCACTTAATTCTAAAATTCTTAGTTTTCCTCTGCATTTTCAGTTTGTTCTCAACAGGTGGTTTATTTGAAACATACACCTTGGTACTAGGTGTTTCTGTAGTTATTTTACTTTTATGAAAGTAATTTTAGGTTTTCTAAAGCCAGAAAAGCTAATAATGATGTCATTCTCTGAGATCCTTCACCAAGATCTCTACATTTCATTATATTTGTTTAATATGCTATCAGTATATTTATATGCTATAAAGTTTGGTTTTGCTTTTGGTTTTTGTGCTGGTATTGGGGTTTGAAGTCAATACATTGGTCTGTCACAAATGCCAGTCATTAATGGATCATGCCTGTAATTCTGGCTACTGGGAGGCTGAGATCTAAGGATCAAGGTTCAAAGCCAGCCTGGGTAGGAAACATTATGATACTCTTGTCTTCATGACTAAAAGGTGAAGTGTTGTTCAAGTGTCAGAGCACTGGCCTTGAGCAAAGAAGCTAAAGGGTAGCACCTAAAGGATAGTTCCCAAGTCCTGGGTTTAAGTACCTCTACCAACACACAAACCACACACACACACACACACACACACACACACACACAAAATTTTCTTTCTCCCCAAAGCATGTGGTTCTTTGTGTGTGGGGGGGGTTCTTTTTTATGTGACCCTGAAATACACTTTGTTTTCTTTTTCATTTAGTTGGTGATTTTTGCACAGGGAGAGCAGATTATTGGTGCTACCTAAGTCCTGGGTGCCAGTGATTCCGCTGGATGACTGAGGTCTGACTTAGTGAGCAATGGGGCACCAGGAAAACTCTACGAAGCAAATGGATGGGAAGATATGCATTCAGGTAATTCTTAAGTCTATCTTCTTCCTCCCAATTGTCTTTCTCTCTCTGTGGGGTGAGTTCTTTTTCTTACCAGGTAAACCTGAACATTGTATGGCTTTGTGTGTATACCCATATGCGAATAAGGGTTTTGTAAAATGTCAGCCATCACAACCTTGCTCTTTTTTCTTCTCTTACTATTAGTGAGTTTGTTGGCAGCTTTCATTGTTCTGAGAAAAATGGAATGTTCTAGATATTTTCATGGGATATTTATAGAATTAGGTCGGAATTTATTGTGTTTTTGCTCTAGTGAATTGAGAAACATCTATATGAATTTATAGGTAGCCTATAGTTAACTTATTTCTACAGTATGGATGAATTTTTGGATACGATATCTTTATGGAAAACCAAAGACATCTTTAAGTACTTTATCTAAATGAGGCAGAAATTGAGAGCACTTCAAATTTTTCAGTTTTAATCAGAATCTTGTACTAATTTGGCATAAAATATTTTTAAGTGCTGCAATCAATTAATTTCATTTGTAGGAAAAATGACAAAAAGGAATGTCCCTTAGATATAGTGTAAGTTTTTCCTTTTGATTAATTAAGAACATTATGTTTAATTTCAACTAAGGTATTGTGAGAAATACCAAGATATGAGATTCACTTTCTGCCAATAATTAGATTAAATTAGTAGGAAAACTCCTCTGTTTGCAGTAAAAATTGCAATATGATATATAAAAAGTGTGTGGTCAACACATTTGTGTCATTGTGTAGTTATAGAATTTTAATAAATTTCTTCAAGCACAAGGAAAAGTTTAAGACATGTTAGAGTTTTACACACAGCAAAGAAAATACCAGGTTGTTTTCAACAAATGTTTTCATTTTTCAATTTGTGTGTGTGTGTGTGTGTGTGTGTGTGTGTGTGTGTGTGTGTGTGTGTGTTGGTACTTGGTCTTCAACTTAGGGTATTGTGCCATACCAATATCCAGGGTTTTTTTCTATATGAGTATCATAGACATTGCTGCTTGAAATCCCTTTGAATCTAGAGCCTCAGATCTCAGACTCCTATGTAGCTGGGATTACAAGTGTGAGCCACCAGCATTCTGAGTGATGTTTTTGTCATGTTGTGTGGCAAGTTACCAGAAATTTAATGTTTGCTCACTGAATACCAACTATTGTAGGCTACAAGTTTGAGCTAGTAGTTTGGATGTGGCTTTTTTGTAGCAGTTGCTCAGTTTCTAGCAGGAGGCCACCAGGCTATAATCTCTCATGAAATGTTTGGACCTCTTCCAAACTTAAAGGATGCCTGGTAGGTTTTAGATCCTCTAGCTGTAAGATTATGGTTTCTGCTGTCTGGACACCTATCATACAGCCACTGTTGTCAGCTGCCAGGTACCCCCATACTTCCTTGACAAACATACCCTCATTACTGTTTCATTCACTCTGTGTTACTGACTTCTAGAAAGGCCTTAATTTGCACTCACTCCTTGGAAGTAACTCATAAGCACCTCTTGTGGGAACTAATTACATCTGTAGACTTTAAATTTGTTATCTACCAGAGCATATTGTGGGGTTAGCAGAAAATAAAAGACTTCCCAAGCATCTGGGTTTTTGTGCATTGACTTCGGTAGATTATTAGCTATTCATTATTAACTATTTATTAATCTAAGTGTCCTCAATTTCAAACACTGGAAATATTGAGTTGTTGTTTGATTTTAGCTTATCAAGTGTGCAGTTTAAGAAAATGAAAGATAATTCTTTCGATGGAGTAGAAAATAATTTGCGCTACAGTGAATGAAAGGCAGTTAGGAGTGAAACAAATAGATTCAAGAGCTTTGGCAGTGGCTTCAGAGATGGGACAGAAATAAACAGGTTAGACATATTTTTTAAAGAGAACATGTGGGAATGTAGCTTAGTGGTACAGTGCTTGCCTAGCATGCATGAAGCCCAGGGTTCGATTACTCAGTACCATATAAAGAGAAAAAGCCGGAAGTGGTGTTGTGGCTTAAATGGGAGGGTGCTAGCCTTGAGAAAAAAGAAGCTCAGTGATAGTGCCCAGGCCCTTAGTTTATGCCCCAGGACTGCCAAAAAATAAAAAGAGAGAACATGTCAATAATAGATGAGGGAGGGATCCAGAGGCCAAATTCATCACTGAATTTTTCTCCTCTATTTCAAAATCAAGACATCATTCTCAGAGAAACAATGGGGCAAAAAGATGATCCAGAAAGAAAATACCTTATGAAGTAATACTAGAATTTTTTAGTGCAACTGTCCTGTAGAGATAATTCATTAAGTATAATTGTGTCATTTTTTCTTTTTTTTATTGTGAAAATACTGTACAGAGGGGTTACAATTACATGGTAAAGATAATGAGTACATTTCTTATCAAGCATTGTAGCCTCCTCCTTTCCCTTTCTATCCCTTCCCATCCTCCCCTCTGCCCCCTCCACCGGTTCCTCCACCCCCCTCTTCCCCACCAAAGTTGTAAAATTCATTTTTCTACATAACGACTTATACATCTCATTGTGTCTTGCAATAGCACAAGAGCTCATTGTAATAGCCCATTGTTATCTAGAGATTTTGTTTGGGTACTGGTCCTAAAACTTGATCAGAACTCAGTTGTTATTCCTATTTTTCTTCCTCAAGGCTACTACTCTATTACTTAAGCCAAGGTTCCACTTGTGACTTTTTGGTGTTTAAATGAAGATAAGAGTGTCATGGACTTTTCCTGGTTCACCTGGCTTCAAAATATGATCCTCAAATATCAGCATTCTGAGGAGCTAGGATTACAACTGTGACTCACTAGACCCAGAGAAGCAATTTTTTTGAGTGAACGGAATTAAGAATACAGATCATCCAGGAAGATTCACTCTCAGTACTAAATAAATCATCATGACCAATTTCCATGAATACACACACATACACCACACACACACGCACACACACACACACACTCACACACACACACACACACACACACACACACACACACACACACACACACACACGGAACTCAGTGGTCTGTATCATCTTTCCCCAAAAGAAAGTGCCTTCTTAAGTGGCAAAGTATGGTGTCACAGGCCCATAATCCCAGCTACTGAGAGGCAGAGGTATAGGAGGATTGGGTTCTGAGGCTGGCTTGAGTGAAACTAGCACAAGACTCTATATGAAAAGCAAACTGTAAAAGAAAAAAAGGTTGGAGCCTTAGAGGGCTCCAGTGGTAAAATATCGGCTTAGTAAGTGAACGGCCCTCAGTTTTATCCTCAGTTCTATGGAAAAGACAATAAAGTATAGCATCTCAGTCCATTTTGTCATGATTTAACAAAATCCCGAAGCTGTATACTTCATACGGAAAAAGAGGTCTATTTCACTCACAATAGTGGTGGCTGGAAATTCTAAATAGCATAGTAGTGCATGGGACAAGGCCTCTAGGTGCATCACATCATATACGATTTTGGAATCATGGCATGTTCTAGAATGAGAGTGAGTAAGGGCTTAGGGTGTTTTTTTTTTTTTAATTTTAATTTAATTTTATTTTATTTGTGAACATACTGTACAGAGGGGTTACAATTACATGGGCAGGATAATGCATACATTTCTTACCAAGCATTGCAGCCTCCTCCTTTGTTTACCCTTCACATCCCTTCCCAGCCTCCCCCTCACCTAATCCTACCCCCCCACCCCCCACCCCCACACCGACCTTGTAAAGCTCGTTTTCAACATGACAACTTGTACTTCTCATTGTTGCAACAGGTCCACCTGTATCCTTAAAAGACTTGTTTTTCCCCATCTCCTCCACAAGTTATAGTGACATCAAATATAGTGAAAGCAGGGGTTATACTGTGGGGGAGGGACATACAAAGCAACAAAGAAATAATCTTATAAATGCATTAGAAACACATGCATTAAAGAAAAAAACATTAAAATATATATCTAAGGGTTCATTTTCCTAACATCACATTGTCTGACCTTTTCCGCTTGACTCATACACATACTAGATATTGCAAATAAGGGAAACCAAGGGACCTATGTTTCTTTGGGCTTGGCTTACTTCACTTAATATAATTTTTTCCAAGTTTTTCCATTTCTTAGGGTGTTTTTTTACAACTGCTAACAGTGATCATGTTAGTCCCTTGAGAGTTAATGAGATGGCATTAATCCATTTATGACAGAATCCTCTATTAAAGGTTCCACCTCCTGACACTGCTACATTGAGAAGTTAAACTTCAGTGTGAGCTTTGATGGTGACAGGCCATTAACAGGCTTCTGGTAGAGACAGGTGAGACCATTGGAAGCCGAGGGCATTCATACAACTAGGAACCCTGGACTGCTGCTTGGATCTCATTGATTCTGGTATTTGCTATATTTGGGACCATATCACAGCCAGGATCCATCGAGTCCATGTCTGTTCCATGTGCCAGCTTCAGTTATGCTGACTGACACAAACTGCTGGACAATAGGGAGGACAAGGATGGAGGTGGGCACGAAAATGGAGGTTTGGCGTTCTTCGTGACACTTAATTAACATTATTGATTTATGTAGAAAAAAATCATTAGAAAGCTGAATGTCTCCATAGAGCCATGTAATAACTACTGTATAACCCAGAAAGATACCTTGTAGAGCAGTCTGTTTACACATAATGCAGACATTCCTCTGAACACAAAAGATAAAAAAAAAAAAACAAGTTCTGGCCTACAAAATTAATTTTCATTAAATATATGGTTATGGACCAGTACTAGGTCTTGAACTTATGGGCCTTCTTCTTACTTCCACACTTCCAACTGGGATCTATACCTGTCTTTAATATTTTATTAATTTTTTCAAGGATAGATCTAAACACTGACCCTAATTTTTGTCTAAAATAAATTTTGAAAGTTTTCCAGTGAGTGAAGTGTTCTATTTCACTTCGTCATTCTATTATCTTCAAGTTTCTAGTGTTTCTTGGAAATTAAAGACAGGCTCTCGGTAGCATTTAAAAGGAAATCTTTTTTGCCTAGTCCCGGTCTATAATCTTAGATTGTTAGGAAGCTGAGATGAGAAGAATGTTGCCTTAAAGCAAAGGCAGAGAATTCCATGACATATCATCTCCAAAATTGTGTATTTTTTACATATATAATATTATATGATATATTTAATATGTAATATATTTGTGAAATATATACATACTATGTATGTATATATATACTGTGTGTGTGTGTGTGTGTGTGTGTGTGTAGAGCACGTGGGCAGCAAAGATGGCGCTGAGAGGGAGGAGAGTGGGCAGAGCCCGATTTACTGTAGAGCACATGGGCAGCAAAGATGGTGCTGAGAGGGAGGTGAATAGGCAGAGCCCAATTTGCTTTATGTTCAGTGTGTAAACAGACCATGGAAGCTTAGGTGCATGATAAGGTGTGGCCTTGACAATGACTGGTTTCTCTTCCTTTCCTGCCATGCCACCCACTCTTTTTTGCTTTAAAAATGGCTTGCTCTGTGTTAATAAACGAGTTTTCCGGCTTGACGACTCCCCGCTGCGTCTGATTGTCTCCCGGGCTGAGGGAGGCTGGGGAATGGGTCTGTGGCCGGCCGCACTTACCTTTCCTCGGACCCTGTCCATCTTTCGTGGGATAGATGGACGAAGACCTGACATCTGGTGCCCAACGTGGGGCACGAAAGGAAAAGATACCGGCCAAGGCTAAGTGGTCTCTCAGGGTAAGTGAAACCCTTAGTATGGGTAATACTATCTCACAGAAGAAGGAGGAGGAGGCAACATTAGGCTTAGAAGGAGTAAAGGAGGATTAGGACTTGGGAAGTGAGAAAGAAAAGGAATGGGTCAAATTCGACGGAGAACGCACTGAAACATACACAGTGGAAGTCAAAACAAGGGTGAAGGTTACCCCCTCTGATTCAGGTGCCCCTGATGGTCCTAGGCCCCCTCCCTATTCCCCTGATTGGAGAGGAGGTACGTGACCTGCGAGAGGGACCTGCAAGACTCGGACCCCTACCGACCTTCCATGGAGGGGCCGAGGGCTGGGGAAGTAACCTACTCGGAGGCCGACCCTGGAAGTAAAGGGCCACCGGAAAGCCTGGACCCTAGGCCACAGAATTCACTTCTCTAAGCGTATCCGGTCACTCTGGCACCAGGAGCTTATAGGTCCTTGGAATGGTATCCATGGGAAGCTAAGGATCTTAAAGAGCTCTGTAAGGCGGTGGCTGAGTACTGCCCAAATTCTCCTTGGGCTCAAACCCTATTACAGGACATTGCTTTTCACCCATGTGTCCCTAGGCTGGATGTGGCCAAAGCTGTCCTTACTAGTTCTCAGTTTATTAAACGGTGTGCTTTCTTTAAGGGGGAATGCAGAGTGAAAGCAGAGAATAACCCGTGATACCTATTATTTATGCCATGTTAACAGAGACGGGGGAAGGGTACTACACTGGTTCTCCAACAGGCCACAATACCTGGCCCATACTCTGACCAGGTGAGGCAGGTAGGACTTGCTGCTTGGTACAAACTGGATGATTGGACTACTGAGTCCCCCATAGCAGGAGTGAGACAAAAACCGGGTAAGCCTCTAGCTGAGTTTGTAGACCAACTCTAAAAGAGTATTAACCACAAGCTGCCAGCAGGAAACCTCCGAGATCAGTTTATAAAGCTGCTAGTCTGGGAAGGGATGAATGCAGACCACCACATGGCCTGCAAGGGATTGAGAGAGAGTTCCCCGAGCAGGTGGGTGGTGGCCTCACAGGATGTGGTAATGCAACAGGACCAGTCCCAATCATTAGCTTTAGCTTTACAGGTTCAGACATCTGCTATGACTGAGGCTATTACCCAGGCACTGGAAGCCCAGGGCCGAGGAACTCCAGGACCAATGGGGAGAGGGACTTGTTTTAAATGTGGCAGGAGAGGCACTTTAAGAGGGACTATTCACAACAATCCCTCCGACAACAGGCCTGGGTGGTCCAAACCGCTCCCTACACCCTCCCCCAGGTGCAGGAAGGGGTACCATTGGAAAAAGGATTATCAATACAAATTTTTTGTAAATGGGAAGCATTTAAACTAGGGGAGGGGCATCCTCCAGCCCCGTTAACTCAAGGAGGAACCCCCTCTGCTGTGAGGCCCAGGCAGCCTCGTGGCTGGGTGACCGAGGTCCATTGGACCGTCCCCCTGGTAGAAGGAATCCACCCTAAAATGAGTATTCTCATAGGCAGAAAGAGGTTTCACTGTTTAATTGACACGGGGGCAGATCAAACCATACTCAGGGAGGAGGAAGTACCCTTGGACTTTAAGCTTGCACATGGGCCCCCGATATTGGGGGGTAGGGGGCAACTCCTAGTCCAAAGAGACAGTCGCCCTTATGAAATGGACTAGCCCAGATGGAGAACAGGGAAAGATATGCCCTTTAGTGGCAAAAAACCTCACTGCCAATTTACTAGGGCAAGACACGCTAAGACAAATGGAAGTCGTGGTCACTACAGACCATTGAGCAGCCTATGATGATATCCTGGATGGAGAAGAAGCACAAAGGCTTAAACAGGATCTAGAGGGAGTTAAGGAAAAGGATTTTTTTAACTTTCATAATTACAGAGAAGAACATAGGGGACCCGCTCGGTGCACCCCCAATCCTAAAGGCCACTGTCCCCAGAAGCCCAGAAGCCCTATCTGGGTGGAGCAGTGGCCATTGACCAAACCTAAACTTGTAGCCCTCCATGTTTTTACTGATGGAGGTAAAGCAGGCTCTGCATATGCAGCATTTGAGGAGCAACAAAAGACCCCGAGCCAACAAAGATTTCAACCTTGTCAAGGGTCAGCACAATATAAAGAAATGCAGGCCGTAATTATGGCTCTTCAGGACATTCAAAAACCCTTTAATTTGTATTTTGATAGCCTATATATGATTAACTTGCTTCCTCATATTCCCCAGGCACATAGTAAGCTGGATGAAAACAATATTTCCCCTCTTATGGTTATCCTTAAAGGCCTATTAGAAGGGCGGGAGCCCCTATTCATATTCAGCACTTGAGAGGGCATTCAAAACTTCCTGGGTTTTTATCCCTAGGCAATAATTGGGCAGACCAGTTAGCGACTTGCATGCAAGTATTAATGTTACAAGAGGCTACCTGTTTGCATGATTTAACCCACATTAATTGGAGAGGTGTTCAGCATAGATCTCCTCAGATTCCTGTAAAGGACCTCAAAAGGATATTACATACCTGTAAAACATGCCAGCCCTTCTTAAAAGTACCCCCATTACAACCACCAGGGGTAAATCCCAGAGGCCTTAAACCTAACATCCTCTGGCAAATGGATGTTACTCATCTCCAAGCTTTAGGCAAGTTTAAATATATCTTTGTCTCTATAGATTCTACTCAGGAGCATGGTGGGCCACATCATATACAGGAGAAAGAACTAAACATTCATAAGCACATTTTCTTCAATGCTTTGCCACCTTGGGTCTACCAGCACAAGTTAAAACCCATAATGGACCCTGTTTTGTTAGTAAAGCAATGTCAGAGTTTTTTGACAAATGGCACATTAAATATTACAGGAATTCCTTATAATCCCCAAGGCCAAGAAATTATAGAAAGAAATCACCAATGTCTTAAGGAGCAATTATTAAAACAAAAAGGGGGAGTTAGCCCCCATATACAGTTACAGATAGTTTTGCTTACCGTTAACATTTTAAATTTTTCAAAAGGGGCAACTGAATCCAGATTACGGAAGCAATGGGGGCAACTAAACTCTAAGCCCCAAGTGAAAGTCAGGTGGAAGGACCCCCTGACACAAAAATGGAGAAGACCTGACCCCCTAGTTACTATGGGCAGGGGATTTGGATTCTTTTCTCCCATAGGGGAGACAGCCCCCATTTGGATCCCTGCCAGGAACCTTAAGTTTTTACCAATTTCCTCTATACAGTAGGATGCCTAAGGATAAGCTAACCAACAAGGAAAGAAAAATGGTTATGGTGGCCGAGGCTTGTGTTTAAAAGAGAAAAGCCAGAAAGATAACTACTAACCATCCCCAAGGGCAACCAGCCCTTGAGAAGCTCTTGTGTTCTCTAACAATTGCAGTTGTTGATACTCCAGCTGTTGGCTGTCCTGGCCCTCCCAGTCTTGGCAGTGGCCCTATGGAATCTGCATCAACCTCAATGGGTGACCTGGGCAATGATCAGCACTGGCAATGCAGAAATCATCAATAGCACCACAAGAGAAGCTGTCCCTTCGACCTGGTGGCCTGACCTTCATTTTGATACATAATGACATATGTCATTATGTATCGACTGTTTAATATTTCTGTAGGAGCCAATTATTTTAATGTTACCTGCTGTAATTATTCTTTTACTAATTGCTCGTATAGCAGCATTATTGAATCCATACTTATTGCTAAACAACCACTTTTTGTTATGCTTCCAGTTTAGGTCTTTTTCAACCCCACAGGCAAATAGCTGGATTAGAACAAGCCCCCCCTCTGGACTCTGAAGTGGCAAAGACTGCTATCCCATCCTTGACTAATGTAAAAGGACTGCTAATGACATTTTTTGGCCTGGTAATGCTTTTGCTGATGGTTTTTCTATGACTTCCTTGCAAAACTCTTATGAGCTTAGCCAGCCAGTTACATAAGATCAAGCTCCAAGTGAATAAAATTCCCCAAGAGGAATCGCAGCCAGAGATGGATAAGAGGGGGTGTCAGTCTGACCAACCTAAGACAGGGCCTTCAGCTTCGCTTTGAAGAAGTTCCCAATGATGGGTAAGGCAGACAAGGTGGTCCACCCAACCTAAGACAGGTGGGTTCGCTTCTTTAAACAAAGACTGGGGAGATGTTGGGAGCCTTTGGGAGCTGACAGTAAAGCTCAAAGGTCATTTTGACCCCTGTGCTTGCTTAAAGGTACGTACAAGGAACTGTCTTACTTAAAAGACACCAGTTGCCCAGGATTCCTTTGCTATGTCTGCAGAATTTGTTTTAAATTTTCCTTGTTTTTCTGGACTATAGTAGAATGGCCTGAGTGTGGGGTCCCACGAGGATGCACCATGCCGCATGTGTGGAACTCCCAATACCCAAGCTGCTCCCATATTCTGAAGAGGATGACCTTACGAGATACTGACTTTTATATATGCCCAGGAATTAATTGAACTGCTTCAGACATTTCTGTGGTGGGACTGTTTATTACTGTGCTAGGTGGGGATGTGAGGTAACTGGGATGGGCCCTTAGATCATGCACAAGGGCCCTCCCTATCCTTATCTGGCAAATCTCGCCCCCCAGACTTGGCTTGAACCCCCTGCATAGCCAATGCTATCCTTACCAATGTAATCCTGTTAAAATAACCTTTACAGTGGAGGGGAAAGGATAACTAACTGGGAGGTGGGTCTGCATTAAAACAAAAAAGGGGGAATCTGTAGAGCACATGGGCAGCAAAGATGGCGCTGAGAGGGAGTTGAGTGGGCAGAGTCCAATTTGCTTTATGTTCAGTGTGTAAACAGCCCGTGGAAGCTTAGGTGCATGATAGGGTGTGACCTTGACAGTGACTTGTTCCTCTTCCTCCCCTGCCATGCCACCCACTCTTTTTCTGCTTTAAAATGGCTTGCTCTGTGTTAATAAATGAGTTTTCCTGCTTGACAACTCCCTGCTGCATCTGATTGTCTCCAGGGCTGAGGGAGAATGAGGAACGGGTGAGAGGCCGCACTTACCTTTCCTCGGACTCCGTCCCTCTTTCGCGGGACAGATGAAGACCCGACATATATATATGTGCATGTGTGTGTGTTTGTGTGTATGTGTGTGTATACCTCACAAATTAAGCCAGGTTCAGTAACTGAAAGATTCAATAAGTAAACTTAAAAAAAACGAAGAACTGAAAGATTTCCTCCCATATCCATCCTTTCTTTAAATATTATGTGGGTTGTAGTCTAAAAAGGTAAATCTTCCACCAAAAAGGAAAACCTTATTTTTGATACATCCTAGGCCTTTTTTCTCCAATATTTAAAGTACTAAAACACCTACCTGGACAATGGGTATTGTCCATGTCATCCAAAATGATGAATGATTGTTAGATGAACTGTCCAAGTCTGTAGATAAGGATTCAAGCTGGAATTCCCCAGTGTGAAATTGAATTGAAGACCTGGGTACTGTTGTTTTATTATGGAAGGGCTCTGAACCCTTTCTCTTGAAAAAACTTTCTTTGTAATCTGTGAATGTTATTTTTAGGCCTGCACACAGCATCATATTCTGCAAATAGTGGTAGGTATACTGCTAGCAACTCTCCTCCAATCCTGTCTCTTATTTGAGATAGAATTTGTGATCTTATTATCCAAAGGGAAGGACTTTGTCCTCTTACCAGCATCTCCCATTGTTCCTCAGGAAGAAAGAGGAACTAAACTAAACCATAGATTCATGGTGTGTGATCATACTGGAACAGGAGTTCTTCTGCAGGAAGCAGAGGAGAATGGAAGGAAGAGTGGCACTTCTCTTCAGTATTGTTGGTTTGTCATCATAGGACAATTGAAATTCCAATGACAGGCAGGAAGTCAGGTTTTCCATTGTAGAGGAACAGGAAAGGTGTAAATTTCTACATGAGATGGGCGTACTGGAACAATTGTAGGCATTGACTTAATTTTGCTGCTGGCATTCTAGTTTAAGTCATTTTTAATAAAAAAAAAAATAGATGGCCATGATTTCATTGAATGTCCTGTCCAATATTGATTTGTGGGTATCAAGCAGGCTGTAACTCATGTCACACATGAGTGCAAGAATAATAGGGTTCAGCTCATTACATAGTGGTTCATCAGGATATAAGAAATATTCCTCGACTTGGTTGAGCTAGACTCCATTATTTGTTCTATACTCTGCCTATGCTTTGAGTCTGCAGTTTACAGTTTCAAGATGATATTTTGTCCTTTTGGAGACAGGTGAATGGAGCAATATACGTGACCTCCAAGACAATTATCTGTATCTGGCTAAAATTCATATATTCAAATGGGAAATTTGCCATCTCCATAAAATACAAAAGATGACTCCCAAGCACCAGATGTCTACTTTGCAGCCATTGTGGTTTTCATGCAGGAATATTTTGGGGGGGGTCCAATCGTGGGGTCTGAACTCTGGACCTGGGCTCTGTTCCTCAGCTCTTCAGCTAAAGGCTAGCACTCTACCACTTGAGTCACAGTGCCACTTCCGGCTTTTTTTTCTGCTTATGTGGTGATGAGGAATTGAACCCAGGGCCTCATGCATGCAAAGCAAGCGCTCTACCACTGAGCCACCTTCCCAGCCCTGCAGGAATATTTTATAGGGACAAAATCAAGGTACCAAATATGTCCTTAAGCAACCACCCTTGGGTAATCCTTGTGCTTATGCCAAAGTCATTGACCTTCACATTGCATTTGTCATCCAACAGGATGCTATTGGGTTTAAGGTCTCAGTGTGCATTTCTATTTTTGTTAAAGTAATGCACAGTACACACAGTCTGTTTGAACAACCTAATTATTGAATAGGCGGTATGATTTTCACATTTATCTCAGGAGGTCTCTGGGTGGCCAGTTCCATTACCAAGTATTGGTGCTCATCCTTCTCCCTCACCTGGTACGACCTGATCATGTGTCTGTGATGGAAAGTCTTAATAATATCCATCTCAATTTTGATCTGACAATTGTTGAACTCTCCCTTCACTACCATCTTGAGGTTTATGAGGTGGTGCTAGGTCAAATTTACATTTGGATAGCTACCATAGCAAATGATCTCCTTCATACTGTATTGTTCAGTGAAAACCTCTTCCGTCCATAGCCAATGATTGCATTCACACTGTATTATTCAATGAAAATCTCATCCTGCCATAGCCAATGATCTTCTTCATAATGTATTGCTCAATTAAGGTCTCCTCCTCTAAAGAGTTTGAGGATAATTCACTGTGTTCTCCCATCTTTCTGCTAGAATGACAAAGAGTAAATCTACCTAAACTTGGCTAAGAAAATAAAAACCCCAGAGCAATAACCAAAAGGAAATACCCAAACCCAAACAACACAAAGTTCCCACTGCCCCCAAAAAGCACGCGCGCGCGCGCGCGCGCGCACACACACACACACACACACACACACAAACACACACAATTGTCAACGTAGCACTGAGTCAAGCAGGTCACCAGGAACTTCCAGCACTGTAATAGATTGCAGAGACTGTTCACAATGGCTGCAATAGATCAATCACAGCTTGGCATGAGCCAACTGGCTCTTTTGGTCTTGAGCCTGGAGGACTACTGCCAAGGTTTCCACAGGGATGCGAGGGTAGAATAGGATGCCACTGCTGCTGCCATGGCAGTGTTGCAAGAAGTACAAGGGAATCAGCCAATGCCTTCTGTCCTTGGTGGCTGCCAGGTCCTAGTGTTTGCTCCCAGGGGGACATCAGCCAGTAGACTTTGTCCTTGAGTACAACCCATTTCCTTAGGCCTGATCCTGCTAGATCCCTGGCCATATGCAAGAACCAAACATATACCCACCAGTGGCTTCCATTCACCACATGTGTAGGTTTTGGAGCTTGCTCCAACACTCAAATAACAAAGTAGATTCCTATGTATTTCTAGGAGAAAGGGGTGCATGACAGTGTCCAACTGGGAAACTCTCACTAAAGTGGATCCAGATATTTTTGAAGGTAAGTAGTATTAGTCTCCTATAAAATGACTATTGCCAAGATGAATCCTCTGTAGAAATAAGTTTTTCCTTTTCAGTATTTACTAATACAATACATCCATGTATTAATGACAACACATTACAACTTTAATATAAATTAAGCATGTTTTCTATTCAACTCAGTGAATTTTGACAACTATTTAAATATGTAATGCTAAGAGTCCTCTTATACATCAATAAACTGGCACTTTTTTCATTTACATTAAAATGCAAAGAAACTAAGACCAAGAACGTTTTTGGCTTAGGTGGGTCATGGAAGCTGCTGTTTTCTTACTTATAAATTAAATCCAGTAGGATGCTACATGGCATTCATAATCTGAAAAGCTGCTCTAACTTTTGGCTTTTAAAAACCTCTTCAATTTACTCAAGATATTCAAGGACTTTTTTTTATACCTGGAGTGCCTGATATAAAAAAAAATAGTGGTATCGTTTCAGAATCTTCTGATAATGTAGCAAAATTCCCTATTCCATACAGCACCATGGAGTGGGTTACTAACATCTATAGGAGTGAGAGAAAAGAGAGCATCATCATACCCCATGATAGTTTCTTATCAGATAGTTTACAGCAGAAACCTTGAAATCCATAAGTTATTGTGTTGATATGTTCAAAGTGAAGGACAAGGGATGGAGTAGGGGCTTATGTGGTTGAACCCCTTCCTAGCAAATTGGAGGTCCTCAGCTTGAATTCTCCGACTGCCAAATCCATCAGTCTTTCCTACAGCTAGAGAAAGAGTACATCCTTTAGAGAAAGAGATATATCTGGGTGTTTCAATGCCATTGTGATGCTATAACAAAACTCCAGGTCCCAATAGCTTAGAGCAAGGTATTTGTAGTAAACAGACATTCTGAAGGACAAGATCTAGAACCTAGAAAGTTCAAGATACAGAGAGGTCAGCTTCACCAGGTTTAATGTGCTCACTTTTTGCTGCGTCCTCATATGGTAGAAAGGCTAGAAACTTATTTTAAAGAAAACAATATAGTTGACAGACTTCTTTCCACCATCCAGATGAAGTTTAATTTGTTTCAGATCTCTATTTTTTTCTTCTCTCATGGTCCTCCTCCTCCTCCTGTTTATTTGTTGTGCTTTTTTTAGCTGACTGGTCTTGAACATTTGAACCACCAAAGAAATGGAAGTTTGGATTCCAAGTACGTACCACCAAAATCATCTGCTGCTACTTCTATTTTGGAAGTAAACCACTTACTTGCCCCAAACCCTGTGCTTTATTGTCCTTCGTGTATTATGTTTTTAAATTTTTGGTCTGTTTCCAATTTTGCAGGAGATTTATCAAGGACCCTTCACAGATAATAGGCAAATATTCTACCACTCAGCTACAAATTCCTTGCATAGATTTTATTTCTTCATTGGTTGACTTCATGTTAAACCAACTTACTGAATAGTTCTTGGTGTATACCTGTAAACATGTTTGAATTTTTATGTAGACTACCATGTCATCTTGCTCACAAATTACAGTGTTTTCTTTCCATTGTGATCTTCTTCTTCTTCTTCTTCTTCTTCTTCTTCTTCTTCTTCTTCTTCTTCTTCTTCTTCTTCTTCTTCTTCTTCTTCTTCTTCTTCTTCTTCTTCTTCTTCTTCTTCTTCTTCTTCTTCTTCTTCTTCTTCTTCTTCTTCTTCGTTAAAACATCAAATGTGTCATCGAATTCCATCACTGAAAACAAATTTATCTCTTGATTGCATCAGAAATACCTCAGCTAATTTTTAAAAAACAGTGTGTGTGTTTGATAGATATTCTACATAAGCTAAAGCTATTTTCCTTCAGTTTCAGAGTTTTCAGAAATATTAAAATATTAAATACTTTTGTGTCATCATCTGTTCAGATGAATATATGGGATTTCTTTGTTACTCAGTATGATAAATTGCATTAGGTTTTCTAAATTTTAACTATGTAAGTAGGGTTGCAGCTTGTTGTTAGAATAACTTGATTACCATGTGTAAATCCAGTGTTAAATCTTCAGGAAAACACACGCATAGGAAAGAGGGAAAAAGGATAAATATAAACGGTCCTTCATTTCTGATACATATTTTCTTCTGTTTAGGATTTTTTGCCTTTCTCTTCATGAATAAAATTACTATAAATACATTCTCATTTTGTCATGGGGATTATAAAGTTAATTAGGAGGTGTTTCTTCTTTTTAAAAATTTCTGCAGTAGTCAAATAAGAGATATATAGTATATGTATGAGTCAAGCGGAAAAGGTCAGATAATGTGATGTTAGGAAAACGAAGCCTTAAATATGTATTTTAATGTTTTTTTTCTCTCATGCATGTGTTTCTAATGCATTTATAAGATTATTTCTTTGTTGCTTGTATGTCCCTCCCCCACAGTATAACCCCCGCTTTCACTATATTTGATGTCAGCATAACTTGTGGAGGAGATGGGGACAAACAAGTCGTTTAAGGATTCAGGTGGACCTGTTGCAACAATGAGAAGTACAAAATGTCATGTCAAAAATGAGCTTTACAATGTCGGTGTGGGGGGGGGAAAGGGGGGAAGGATTGGGTAGGGGGGAGGGGGGAGGCTGGGAAGGGAGGTGAAGGGTAAACAAAGGAGTAGGCTGCAATGCTTGGTAAGAAATGTATACATTATCCTGCCCATGTAATTGTTTTGTTGTTGTTGTTGTTGTTGTTTTTTTAATTCAATTTAATTTTATTTGTGAACATACTGTACAGAGGAGTTACAGTTACATGGGCAGGATAATGCGTACATTTCTTACCAAGTATTGCAGCCTCCTCCTTTGTTTATCCTTCACATCCCTTCCGAGCCCCCCCCCCTCCCCCCCTAATCCCAATCCTTCTCCTTCCCCCCCCCACCCCCCCCGCACCAACGTTGTAAAGCTCGTTTTGGACATGACAACTTGTACTTCTCATTGTTGCAACAGGTCCACCTGTATCCTTAAACAACTGGTTTTTCCCCATCTCCTCCACAAGTTATACTGACATCAAATATAGTGAAAGCAGGGGTTATACTGTGGAAGAGGGACATACAAAGCAACAAAGAGATAATCTTATAAATGTGTTAGAAACACATGCATGAAAGAAAAAAAACATTAAAATACACATCTAAGGGTTCAATTTCCTGACATCACATTATCTGAACTTTTCCGCTTGACTCATACATATACTAGATATTACAAATAAGGGAAACCTTGGGACCTACGTTTCTTTGGGCCTGGCTTACTTCACTTAATATAATTTTTCCAAGTTTTTCCATTTCCTAACAAATGGGGCAATGTCATTCTTTCTGATGGAGGCATAGAATTCCATTGTGTATATATACCACATTTTCTTGATCCATTCATCTACTGAGGGGCATCTGGGTTGGTTCCATATCTTAGCTATGGTAAATAATGCTGCAATAAACATAGTTGTGCTGGTAGCTTTACTGTGGTCTTGTTTGTAAACATTAGGGTAAATGCCCAAAAGTGGGATTGCTAGGTCATAGGGGAGCTCTATGTGGAGTCTTTTGAGGAACCTCCATACTGCTTTCCAAAGTGGTTGAACAAGTTTACATTCCCACCAACAATGAAGTAAGGTTCCTTTCTGTCCACATCCCCTCCAGCATCTGTTGTTGTTAGAGTTCTTGATTTTTGCTGTTCTAACTGGAGTGAGGTGATATCTCAATGTTGTTTTGATTTGCATTTCTTTTATGGCTAGGGATGTTGAACATTTCTTCATGTGACTATTGGCCATCCTTCTTTCTTCTTCAGAGAAGCTTCTCTTTAAGTCTTTCGCCCACTTACTTATTGGGCAGTTGTTTCTTTGAGGATTTGTTGTTGGGTGGTTTAAATAGGGAAAGAAGAAATAAAACTCTCCCTCTTTGCAGATGACATGATCTTGTATTTAAAGAATCCCATAGACTCCACTCCCAAATTACTCAAGCTGATTCAAAACTTTGGCAAAGTAGCAGGTTATAAAATTAACCCCCAAAAATCAATGGCTTTTCTGTATGCCAACAATGAGAAAAGTGTGGCTGAAATTAGGAAAGCAACTCCATTTGTAATAGCCCCACAAAAAATAAAATACCTCGGAATTAACTTAACTAAAGAAGTGAAGGACCTCTATGATGAAAACTTTAAAATCTTGAAAAAGGAATTCAACACAGAACTTAAAAAATGGCAAAACCTCCCACGCTCCTGGATTGGAAAGATTAACATCGTGAAAATGGCAATACTTCCCAAGGCTATCTACAAATTCAACGCAATACCTATCAAAATTCCACCCTCATTCTTCAAGGAAATAGAAGAGGCAATCCAAAAATTCATATGGAACAATAAAAGACCCCGAATAGCAAAAACGCTCCTCAACGGAAAGAACACTGCTGGAGGAATATCAATACCAAATTTCAAACTCTACTATAAAGCCATAGTAATCAAAACAGCTTGGTATTGGCATAAGAACAGACCTCAGGACCAATGGAATAGAATTGAAAACCCAGAAATGAACCTACAGACCTATAGCCATCTAATCTTCGATAAGGGAGCTAAAACAATAGAATGGAAGACAGACAGCCTCTTCAGTAAATGGTGCTGGCAAAACTGGTTAACTACATGTAGAAAACTAAAGCTAGATCCTTATATATCACCCTGCACCAGAATCAACTCCAAATGGATCAAAGACCTTGAACTCAAAGCAGACACTCTGAAAACATTACAGGATGGAATAGGAGAAACCCTGGGTCTCCTAGGCTCAGGCCGAAATTTTCTGAATAGAGACCCGGAAACACAACAAATCAAAGAAAGGCTGGACAAATGGGATTGTATAAGGTTGCAGAGCTTCTGCAGGGCAAATGACATAGCTAGCAAGATCAATAGAAAGCCCACAGACTGGGAGAAGATCTTAACTAGCCATACAACGGACAAGGGTCTCATATCTAAAATATACTTGGAACTCAAAAAATTAAACCACCCAACAACAAATCCTCAAAGAAACAACTGCCCAATAAGTAAGTGGGCGAAAGACTTAAAGAGAAGCTTCTCTGAAGAAGAAAGAAGGATGGCCAATAGACACATGAAGAAATGTTCAACATCCCTAGCCATAAAAGAAATGCAAATCAAAACAACATTGAGATATCACCTCACTCCAGTTAGAACAGCAAAAATCAAGAACTCTAACAACAACAGATGCTGGAGGGGATGTGGACAGAAAGGAACCTTACTTCATTGTTGGTGGGAATGTAAACTTGTTCAACCACTTTGGAAAGCAGTATGGAGGTTCCTCAAAAGACTCCACATAGAGCTCCCCAATGACCCAGCAATCCCACTTTTGGGCATTTACCCAAATGATCACAAACAAGGCCACACTAAAGCTACCCGCACAACTATGTTTATTGCAGCATTATTTACCATAGCTAAGACATGGAACCAACCCAGATGCCCCTCAGTAGATGAATGGATCAAGAAGATGTGGTATATATACACAATGGAATTCTATGCCTCCATCAGAAAGAATGACATTTCCCCATTTGTTAGGAAATGGAAAGGCTTGGAAAAATTATATTAAGTGAAGTAAGCCAGGCCCAAAGAAACATAGGTCCCATGGTGTCCCTTATTTGCAATATCTAGTATAGGTATGAGTCAAGCGGAAAAAGTCAGATAATGTGATGTTAGGAAAACGAACCCTCAAATATGTATTTTAATGTTTTTGTTTCTTTCATGCATGTGTTTCTAACGCATTTATAAGATTATTTCTTTGTTGCTTTGTATGTCCCTCCCCCACAGTGTGACTCCCGCTTTCACTATATTTGATGTCAGTATAACATGTGGAGGAGATGGGGACAAACAAGTCGTTTAAGGATTCAGGTGGACCTGTTGCAACAATGAGAAGTACAAAATGTCATGTCAAAACCAGCTTTACAATGTCGGTGGGGGGGTGGGGGTTGGGGGGTATGATTGGGTGGGAGGGAGGGGGGAGGCTGGGAAGGGAGGTGAAGGGTAAACAAAGGAGGAGGCTGCAATGCTTGGTAAGAAATGTATGCATTATCCTGCCCATGTAATTGTAACCCCTCTGTACAGTATGTTCTCAAATAAAATAAAATAAAATTTAAAAAAAAAAATCCCCAACAATTAATGTCTTTGGATCTATATGGGATTTGAGGGAAAGTAGTGTTTCTTGGATAAATTTGGGTGCTCCATTGTTTGGCGAATAGATATTTAGAATTGTAATATCCTCCTGAAGGAGAGATCCTTTAATTAGTATGTAGTGACCTTCTTTATCTCTTCTCACGAATTTTATTTTGAAGTCTATTTTATCTGATATTAGGATTGCAACTCCCGCCTGTTTATGGGGGCCGTTTGCTTGGTAGATTTTTTTCCAGCCTTTAACATTGAAAATGTGTTTGTTTTTACGCTGCCCATGTAATTGTAACCCCTCTGTACAGTATGTTCTCAAATAAAATAAAATAAAATTTAAAAAAATAAAAAATAAAAATTTCTGCAGTAGTCAAATAAGAGATATATTGGGAGAGGTGGCATATACCAATTATTCCAGCTATTCAGGAGGTAAAAACAGGAGGATCACAAGTAGAAGACTAACCTGAGCTAAGCATGGCCTATCCTCACAAAAAATAAATAAAAAGAAAAAAAAAACAAAAAAGAAATGAAAACTACCACCCAAACAAATTAAAAAACACCATATGAATAAAAAGGCTCGAGGCATACTCAAGTAGTAAAAAACTTGTTTACAATGGGCCATTTTTCGGGTTTGACACCTAACAATAAGGAAAATAGAAGGTATTTTCTTTGACACAGTTGCCCATGAAATATTTGGTTGGAGTTGTTTATTCTCCCTTTCATCTTTTTCCTTTCCCTTTCTTTTATCTTTGAGACGTACTTTTCGTATAACCTATATAACAACTTTCAGTCCTCTAATTTAGCCTCCTAAGAGTTGAGATTACATGCATATGTTATCACACCTGGCCTTTTTGGCATTTTTTACAATAAATTGTGTTGGCATAAGTTTAGTATACAGAAAAGTTCAAATGTAGTAAACATTTTGTATGTCCCCTCATTCTCCTAATGTTAATGGAATGTACCAGCAGTATGTAACCACTGGATGTTTGTAAAATAAAAAAGCAACATTGGTCTTCTATTGTTAAATAAATTGCAACCTTTACTTCATTTTGCCAATTTTTGTAACACTTTTTTGTCCTTTTCTAGTATCCACTACTTTGCTTTTGCCTCTGGCTTTCTCCTTTCTTCATGTTACCTAATCAGCTCTTCCATTAATGAGGAAAATTAAAAGTAGGTTAAAAATCACCACTTGCCAGGCACCAGTGGCTCATTGTTTGTAATCATAGGTATTTAGGAAGCTGAGATCTGAGGATCACTGTACAAAGCCAGAATGAGCAAGACAGTGGAAAACTCATGATAAAAAATGGCATTTAAAAGATAACCCAAGGGCTTGGAATGTGGCTTAGAGGTAGTGTGCTTGCCTAACATTTATGAAGGCTTGAGTTTGATTCCACAGTGCCACTTAAACAGAAAAAGCTGGAAGTAATGCCGTGGCTTAAGTGTTTGTCACAGATGTGCAGGCAAAGGAACATAAAACAGGGCTGGTGGGAATGTGAACTTGTTGAACCACACTAAAAATCAAACAAACAAACTAGGACTACCCTGTGGTCCAGAATACCAGTTTGGGGCATTTACCCAAAGGACTACAAATCAGGATAAAGGAAGGCCACCCATATAACAGTTTATTGTCAAGGTATAGATATAGCACAAATGCCTTCAATAAATGAATGGATCAAGAAAATATGGTATATATACACAGAGGATTTTTACTCTTAGATTAGATTTTTACATCATTTGTAAAGTAGTGGATAGACCTGGAAAAATTTTTGTGAAGTCAGGATGCATGTTTTCTCTCACATGTGGAAGATAGGTCCACTTTTTAAATATACAAGTAAACACATAAAGGTTTTGTGCACATATACATAAACATATTGCACAAAGTACAGTAAATGTAAGAAAGACTTTAAATGTTGTAATTAATTGGAAAAACTAACAGTACAATAAAATGAGTATGAAGAAACTGAAAATTCAAAAGTGGGGAGCAGGTGAATGAAGTCATATTTTTCAATGCATATCCAATGAAACTAGGAAAATTGAAGAGAAGGAATTGAGTTTCAGGGATGGGGGAGATGATGAGAAAAGTGTCATTGATCGGGATTCAATGTACTTATAAATAAATATGTAATTACTATAATAATGCCTGAGCTTCCCACTTATGATTTCCATATTCACACTTCTGGGAAGCCATCCTCCTTCCAAACCACCAGGAACCACCTCATCTTACTTAGAAAGGGTACCACTTTACAGTCTCTGTGAACCAAGGAATTGTAAGAAGATCAAATTAATGCTGTCCATATATCCCAAGCCATCAATATAAGGCCAGACACCATGAAACAATTACAAGAAGTGGCAGGGGAAACACCATGGCTCCTAGAACACAGGTCCAAACTTTCTAAGTAAAGATCCAGAATTACAACAAATCAAAGAAAGACTACATAAATAGTATTGGATGAAACTTAAACGTTTCTGCCTGGTAAAGGACATAACAAGCTAAATAGAAAACCCACTGAATGGGAGAAGAATTTTATGAGCTTTGCATCAGACAAAGGCCTAATAGAAAAAATATACATAGAGCACAAAAAATTAGCCCCCAAGAAACCCTCAAATAACACCCCAATTACACCCCATTACTAAGTGAAGTAATGCCCTAAAGAGAGACTTCTCAGAAGAAGTAAGAATGGCCAATTGATACATGAAGAAATGTTCAACAAATCTGAACATATAAGTAATGTAAACCAAAACAACACTGTAATTCCACCTCACCCCAGGAAGGAAGGCCAATAAAAATGTTTTTTAAAGTGATTAGCAACAAATGATGTCATGGATGTGGCCAAAGGGAGCTCTATCACCGTTAGTGAGAATATAAATTTTTCAACCAGTCTGGAGGCTGAGATGTGAGTATTGTGGTTTGAAGCCAACTTGGGCAGAAAAGTCAGTGTGTTTCTTATATCCAATTGGCCATCAAAAAGCCAAAGTAGAGCTGTGATTCAAATGGGTAAAGTGGCAGCTTTCATTACAAAATCTCAGGGACATTACACATATCCTGTGTTCAAGCTCCAGTGTGTGTGTGTGGGGGGGGTATGTGTGTGTATGAGAGAGTGTGTGCTCGCGCGTGCACACAGGTGTACACCCACCCTAGTGATTTCCTACCTGAATCACATATTTTTGTCTATTGAAATTATTAAGAGAACAAGGTTTATATGTCCTGTGGGGTATTTTTGTGTCTCTGTGTATGTATGTGACTATCTGCTGTAGGTGTGTGTGTCGGTGTATGCATCTGTTTGTGCATTTACTTTTTATCTTGCTTATTCTCCAGCTGGGTTAACAATATTGGCAGACTTGAAAGGTGGACACTACTGTTTAACGTTAAGACAATTTTCCAAGATTCTTTTTCAACAAGTTACATTTGAATTGTCCACTGAAGGACAGAGAGTGTGGGGAAAGAGAGAGGGATAGAAAGTGGACTTGTAAATCTAGGACTGCAACAGTCATGTTCCAGAACAAGTCTGTAGAAAGAGGTATAAACTAGATCCAGTGTTGTATCTTCTGTCAGCTATCTGTAAGAAAGCCCCCAGTTGGCCACAGTTGTGGATTGTAGGAAAAAAGACAATTCTGTAAAAAAAAAAAAAAATTCAAATGTTCTGAGACATTTACACAAGTTCTGGACATCACTTCCACTTGAGCTGCTGCTGTTGTGCAGGCCCAGTATTTGATCTGAAGCAAAACTTGCCATTACAAAAGTTAAGCCCCAATGTCTAGTAATCTCTGAAAATCCTGTGTAACTCCTTAGTCCTCATAGCTGATACTGTGACCTATTGGGAAAGGCAGAGAGCGGACTTCCAGCTATTGAAGATTTCTTCCTTGGTGAATTAAGAGCTATCACCTTCAGTCATGTGGTTCCAGCACAGACTTGGCTCAGGGCTATGAACCTGAGTGTAGAAGTTTCAATCTCTATAGTGTGAAAGGAAATTTGGCCTTGTTTTAAGCTAGCAGTTTGGTGGACCTCTGGTAGCTGTGGACAATAAGTCTCCTTTTGTGAACATTTACTTTAGATGTAGGAATTCCTAACTAACTAGTAGCAGTGGTCACCCCAGGTTGGAACAAGAGAGCCACAGTAGAGGGACAGGGGTAAAGCTCACACTATCTGCCATTTTGTGCTTCTTGAATTGACAGGTTCTGCATGCATTTTAGTAATTCAAGAATAAAAATTAACATTACATATAGATTTTTTAAATTGCCTCTTTGTTTTCCAATCTACAAGATTATTTTTCTAAGGGAGCATTGTGAGAATCAAGGAGTCAAAAACCCCCACTATTAACCAAATGTGAGACCTACAGTAAGTCTTTGCCCTTTTGACCTCAGTTAATGTATCTTCTAAATATCTTCCTGCTGTCCTCTGGAAATTCTATGGAGCCAACCTTATGTGTCAGATGAACGTATGGCCAAAAGGACAAAACTGTCCTTCCTGTGCCAAAGATTAGGTGGGGTTGGGGTGAGGCCAGGCCAGGCCAGGCCATGGGGGACAGTGCTAGGATAGCAAAACCTGCATCCCTCCAGATCAGGCCAGTAGCCAACAATGGCATGTGATCCACATCATCTTTTCTCCAACTTGTTGGTCAAACTCCTGTGAGTCCCTGCTCCAAAGTGCTGACTGTAGGATCTGGTCCCTGAGAGGCATTCATTGAACTTCTCTACAGTTCGTGGTCCACTTTACATAATGAAGACTGCTGCCAAGTATGTGTGTTTGTATGTTTACAGAATGTTATACTTAACACTATGTCCTGATATTCTTATGAGAATTTTTTGCTTAATCCATGCAAAAAAAACTAGTGCCAAAATACACAAAAAGTGTCAGCTAATATTCCCAGGCATGGGTTAGTATTAACACTAGCATTAGTATAAATCAGAGCACATAGAAGGACCCATCTGATCTACCAGTTGAGAATTCGGGTATCATTTCCTCCTCTGCTGCATTTCAGGCAGTGAAAGACAAATCTTTTCAGTAGACTTGGGGAAGAAGGAGTAAACACCTGTGAGACCAAAAGAAGCCCCATGCTGGCATATGAGTACTGTCACACACACACACACACACACACACACACACACACACACTTGTGGGTCCATCAGTATTCTCAAGCATCTCCCCTGATCTGTGAACTCTATACAGCAAAGGCTAGAATTGGGTGGAAACAGGATTAGAGCAGCTTGTCCACACTTCACCAGCTGTTTGAATGATCTTCCACTGCTAGATGTTATCTTAGATGCTCTGCTCTGAGCTGGAGGGACAGTATCTTCCCTTGGGAAGACAGTGAAGGGATTAGACAATCTACATAGGTAATATGAGCAGTCCTGCATCACAAAAATACTTCCTTTAAATGCTAGTTTATTAGAAAGCTTTGAGCACACTTGTCCAGTACTGACATATATTCATGTCGTCTCCCTATTTTGTTTAAATAAAAATCTGTATTTATGAACTCTCATTTCTCCTTGCCCCCTCTGGTATATTCGTGTAGTATCTAATGCCTCACTTTAAAGCTTCATTCCCCCCTCTCTCTGGTGAACTTTGGTGAGAGTTATCAAGTAATTTTCTTACTTAATGCAACCAAGACAAAGCTGATGAAGAAAACAATGTTACCTTCAGGTTAGCATAGATATCTGCTCTGATAAAGGAAGATGATGGTCTTACAACCATCATACCAAAGGTCCCTCTGGAGATAGGAGATTGAATTTCCTCTGCCTTCCTAGCTTCCAGGGTGACCTCTGGCCTCCCAGTAAAGGAATTCCTTTCTAAGAAAAAAAGCATGCCACCAAATTGCACAAGGTCAGCACATCCACATTATTTCTGCTTAAGAACACTTCTCCTACCATATACTGCTGATTCACACCTATAACCCTAGCCATTCAGGAGTTTGAGAGCAGAGGATCTCCGTTCAAAGCTTGCCGGGGCAAGAACAGTCCACAAAACTTTTTATCACCTTCACCACAAAAAGCCAGTAGGAGAGTTGTGGGCCAAGTGGTACAGTACTACCCTTGAACAAAAGCGCTCAAGGACAGTGCCCAGTCCTGGAGTTCAAGCCTAATACTGGCACACACACACACAGACACACACACACACACACACACACACACACACACACACACACACACGAAAAGCTAGAAGTGGAGCTGTGGCTCAATGGTATAAGATTAGTCTCTTTTTGTACATTTTTATTGTAAAAATGCTGGACAGAGGGGTTACATTTACATGAGCAAGGTACTGAGTACATTTCCTATTGATCATTGTTACCTCCTCCTTTGTTTTCTCCCTACCCTACCTTCCCTCCCACCTCCACAAAATACCCTTCCCATCCCACCCCCACCAAAGTTGTAAAGTTCATTTTCAACTTAGTGTTTTGTACATCTTATTGTTACACTGGGTCAACTGTATCCCAAAAAAACAAAGTTCAGACTTATGTGAAAATTTTCACTAAGGTAAAATGTCAATGCCCAGAGTTCAAACCCAATATCAAAATACATTTTTTTAAAAAGACTACTTTTAATAAGCTTTCCAAACATAACTGGTTGTCTTCCTTTTATGGTACTGAGGTTTGAACTCAGGGCCTCATGTTTTCCAGATACACACTGTAGTATTGAGCCACACTTGTATAATTTTTGCTGTTTTTGAGACAGGGTCTCATTACCTGCTCAGGTGTGCAACTGGATTTCAGTCCTCCCACTTTCCTCTCCCATCACTGCTGGAATGAGAGGTGCACACCCCCTGTACACAGCTTCTTCTGTTCAGATGAGGTCTCAAAGAATTCTGCCTGGGTTGATCTGAAAACACAATTTTTGCAGTCTCAGCCTCCCCAAAAGCTAAGCTTTTAGGTTCACATCACTATGCTTGGCTTAGTGAAGCCCTAAATTCAATCACCAATACAAAAATTGAAAATGAAAATAAATTTAAATGGAAAAGCAGTATGGTAAGAGCAGGGAAAAAGGATGGAGCAATGATCTTGGGCAGCTCCTGAAGTCCAATCTGATGGCTTTATTTACCAACATTGGAGAATAAAATGAAACTATGTAACAAGACAGCCCTGTCTGTTTTTCCTTAGCAACAAGACAGCCCTGCCTGTCTTTTCTCATTTATGCCAGAGCCAAAGGGCTCAGTAGACCACGACTAAAGGAGGAAGTTAGAGCTGTGTAAGATGAAAAAGAACAAGCCCGGGACATGTCTGGAAATCAAGAAAGCTTCTGGAGCCTTAGAACTCTTAAGCATTTCAGAGACTACTATTCCAAAAAAAAAACAAAACAAATGTTCAGAGAGAAAGTCAAGATGTGCTCTGAGGTGTGTAGATTCCCTTACTCAAAGAACATACAGACCTCCCAATGGCACAATCCTCCCTGCCAACTATAGTTCTTCACAGTGAGTGTCAGGGGGTAAACACACTGCCCTTTTCTACCCGCCAGACACCAGCCCACATCCTGAGAGCACCAGGAGAGCAGGGAGGGAGGGCTCAGCCCTATAACAGCCCAAAGATGAAGCTCAGAGGACCACACCTAATCACATAATGTTCTCAGACCTCATAAAGTTCTAACCGCTGCCAGAAGGAGTCCTCAGCCTTTCAAAAAGAACAAGCTGTAATACCCAGTTTTACAGCCTATCCCCACCCGCAGGACTTCAAGGAGGGCAATGAACCTAAGCAAGAAGGAATGAAGGGACAAGAGACACGAAGAATGACAGCAAGACAAGGATTCTGATCAAGATGCAAATTTTTATTTTTCACACAGGGGTATTTATATGCTTAGAATAAGAAAGCTTTTTCATTGGCGGTAGCAGCTGCAGGATGTTTGCTTAGGGCAGTGTGAAAAGGTGGTCGTTAGCAGCTACCTGGTGTTTGGGGCAGGATGAAAAGACCAGATTCTGTAAACAGCCTCGAGATGTTCCAGTGAGATAGTCAAGCCTATCATGCAGAAAGACTCCCTTTAGGGCTCCCGACAACAGCCCAAACTCCCCACCCAGTATTAGTCCTGCTGTGACATGCAAGCTAAGTAGGGCTCTCTGATAATTTTCCTAAAATTATCAGGCTCCATGCCAGTGTCCACTCATTTGTCCTCTGGTGACAAAGCCTCAGGGTCCTTCAAGACAGAAGCAGCATGACCTCAACTCCACCTTCTGTGGGCAGTTCAGCAATCCTTACTCTTTTGCTCCCTCAGGGGTTTGTTTCATTTGGGGATAATCTCACAAACACTGTCTCCTAATATCACTGTCCCCTAGGGGCGACTCCCTACCCAAGCAAACAGCCAAACAAGCTGGAGGTGCTCTCTTTGGGAAAGACACACCAGCCTTCCCATGAGCCCATTTTGAGGAGCTCCCCTTTCCCCAGAAGCCTTGGAAGGGGCATCTGCTCCATCCAGCAGCAGGCCTGCCATTCCTCCCAGACCCAAACTGACCAAGCATCCTCTAGTGAGCTGAACACTCATTTCCAAGTTGGGAAAGCTGCTGTCCCCAAGTTCTTTGTCTGAGTAGATGCTAGGCAGCTTCTTGTGCCTTCAGGTGCCTCAAGTTGCAGACTCTGCAAAGCTATCCAGCAAGGTTTCACCTTCCAGCCTGTCTAGTGTACAGCTAGCCAATCCTGGTGTCTGCTTGAGCTCTGGCTTCCCTGGACATGCAGTGTTAGGGAACCCGCAGCTCCTCCTGCCAGTGCCAGCGTTCAATTGCCCACCAAGAGCACCATGTACTCCTGGTCTGTCTACTTTGGTCTTTGGGATTTTGCCCCTCACCAGCATGGGACTCTCTGGTGCATCCAGTTTTAGGGGGATATTTCTGGGTAGCAAGAAAGTCTAACTTTTCATTAGGAAGCCGGCAGTCTACTAATACAGGCTCATCACCTGTCCCCCTGCCAAACTGGATAGCCCTGTTCCTCCAAGGTCCATTGCCCACCCTGTGTTTAGGGGCCCCTTGAGTCAGCTTCTGCTTCCTGAACATGCCCATGTATTCTGAAAAGAGCCCAGAGAAGCCTTTGACATATGTTGTTCCCCAGAAGTCAGGCCACAATGAGGCTTCTGCAGTGCACAGCCTTGCTCCTAGCACAGTCACTAACAGGGCAATGCCCCCAGGATCCAACGCAGACCTCTGACTTGGGTAAAAAAGGCTGTGCTTGAGTCGCCCACAGTCAGCAGTCAGCAGTCCTGGCACATTGGCATCTACTATGTCCACCCCAGTAGCTATGGGGGCTTTGACATAAAGAAAGAGGCAGGCACACCTGTGTAGGCTGACTTTGGAACAGCTCCTCTTCCAGGTGCAGGCATGGTGGCCTTTGAAGCACAACATGACAGTGGACACACTAGAAGATCACAGCACACACTAGAAGAACTTGGTAAGCCATGGTCCTGTGCTCAGAGACCTGACAGGCAGGAAATCAGAGAGAGAGAGAAAGAGAGAGAGAGGCTAGCTCTGATTTGTACCAGTTTAAATATCCTTGCTGAGAAAATTTTCACCAAGAAATAAAATGGAAAACTTCTAACTCTAACTCTGATGGAGTAGCTGGGGTCAATCTAGACTTCCTCCATAAACAATCACAAAAGAGGATGTCATGTGAAAAAAAAATGTATATAAATGTATATATAATATAAATATGTAGGCATATACATGTGTATTCACATACGCAATGTGAATATGTATTGTATGTATAATGTGTGTGTGTGTGTGTGTGTGTGTGTGTGTGTGTGTGTGTGTGTATATATAACATACAGGGAGAAAAAAATACATAGTATTTGAAGGAATAATTACCAAAACCATCCCAAATTTGATTGAAAGCATGAACCCTTCTATGCAGGAATCTAGCAGCTTAAAGAAGTCAATTAACATAATTACACAGGTCCACACTAAGACCCATTCTAATTAAACAGTCAAAGACAGAATATCTCCCAAAGCACAGAGACACAACTCATCACACACAAGTGATCTTCAATGATATTATGACAAATTTCTCATCCAACACTAGATTAACTATTAGACAGCAAGGGCAACAAATTTAAGGTGCTAAAGGACATATCTAATACCAACCTTTCTAACAAATATATATACTTCCTCCAAATGTGAGCGATGAGCTAAGTACCTAACGATGGCTCAGGCATATAATCCTAACTACTCAGGAAGGTGAATTGTGAGGATTGTGGCTCAGATATTCTGGACCTTGTCCCCTCAGGAGCAAGTTGTAGGACAGCTGTCCTTGAGAAGGCAGAGGCCTTTTTGCCATTTCATTGGTGGAACAAGATATAGGATAAGGTGGGCATCAAGAATGGAGGCTATTGGTTAGTGTCTCCACAGAAGCAATTTATGAGATTCAGGAGTCTTCTATAAGGTCAGAGGACTTTGAGTACTGTCCTAGTGGTTTCAGGAATGGCATAATATGACCAGAGCAACCTCAAGACCACATGGAGTCCTTAGCCACAGTCTTTGAAGCCTATGAGCTACAGTAGCAATGCTGGCAAGCTATGATTGGTCCACTTTTTCTCTGACCTCACTGGCCCAGACTCTGATTGGTCCATTTCCTCTATGATGTCACTATGCTGGGCTGTGATAGCTCCATTTTGAGAGGTCATGCAGGATATATAGGAAGCCACTATACTCCAACCTATGTCAGTTAACACCGTTAGGAGCTCTTGATTGGTGACCCACTGGACTGTCTCAAAGCTAAATCCATGATATTTTTGGCTGGGGGGTGAGTTGTTATTTGGATTTTAGTATTTATTTTTACTTTTTCTGGGTTTTTCATTATTTTATTCAGTTAATTTTAGGTAGACTTGCTGCCTGCCACCATAGCAGAAGCATGGAAGAATACAAAGAATCATCCTCCAGATCTTTGAAGGAGGAGATCATCAAACAATACCAGATGAAAGAGCTCATTGACCATGGTACTAATGGACAAGTGAAGCTGGCCCATCCTCACCTCACACACATGGCAGTGGCAGTTAAAATACTCCTGAAAGGAGAGTTCTCCAGTCATCAGTTAAAGAATGAGGTGGACATTTTTAAGACGGTATGGCACAAACACATCATGAGGTTGTACCAGGTGATGGAGAAGGAAGAGTATGTGTATTTCATCATGGAACTGGTCAGTAGAGGATACCACCTGGGTTGGATCTGAAAATTCTGCAACCTATATGAGGATGAAACCAAGAGGCTCTTCACACAAATTATAAGTGCTGTTCACTACCCACACTAGAATAGAATCACACACCAAGACCTTAAGTCCAACAACATCTTGTTGGATACCAAAGGTAATAACAAGGTCAGCGGTTTGGTCTGAGCATCTGGTTCACCCTGGGGCAGTTGCTATCAAATATATGTGCTGCTGTGCTATTCAATCCCCCTAAATTTTCCTGGAAAAAAGAAATGATGGCTGGGTGCCAGTGGCTCACACCTAGCTATTCAGGAGGCTGAGATCTGAGGATCACGGTTCAAAGCCAGTCCAGACTGGCTCTACCCTCTGAGCAGACTCATACTGATACCAAAGACTAATTTGAGGAGGAAATGGCAGTGGATAGAGGAGGCTAGCAAAATAACTACCACTCTTCTCAGAACAAGCTATTGAATGTGGGCCTAAGAACAGAGCAGTTCCAGACAAAGGGGAGGAGAGCCCTAAGAGATATCAAAGATAACTTCACTTGAAACACAGAAGACCCTGTTATTGAGATGGGAGAGATTTGTAGGTGGTCTACTAAAAAAGAGTTGTAAGTGGGATTCAAGAATGGAGATCAAAACATTTTGCCCAGCAACACCCTCAGTCCAGCCAAGAAGACAGATGCATCAACTGCCTTAGGTTACCTCAGGAGAGATTCCAGCCAAGGGGCACCTTATACTGCAGTGTAACTGAACGTTGTAGTTATCAAAGCATGTAATTTTTGTGCATTGTATCAGTTCCTTGCACATTCAAAACTACTTGAATTACACTTGAAATACACCCTAGTCTTTAAAAATATAGTTTGATTTATTTTATTCTTTGCAGTCTCATTATATAGCCAAGTCTGATCTTAACTTCATAATTCTCCTGCCTAGTATCCCAAGTGTTGGGATTACAGGTGTGTACATCTATGTTATCCCTCATACTATTATTTGCATGTTTCCTTAAGTTTAATACTTTATTTTATCCCTTGGCAGTACTGTGGTTTTGATTCAGAGGCTGGTGCTGGGCAAGCAAGTGCTCTACCCTTTGACCCCTGTCCCCAGCCCCTGTACTTCATTTTACTTTAGATGAGTTCTTATTGTATTATTTTGCTTGGGTCAGAATCAGACTGTGATTGTAATGTATTTTCCTGCTGGGAAGCTTATTTTGTCCTTTTATATTTTTTGTAAATATAATTTTTCTTCTTATTAAAAAGAAGGTACACAGAGATGTTACATTTATATAAGTCATTTTAAAATTCAAAATCTTATTTTAAAAGAGTAAAAAATGCAAATAATCACTAAAATTTATCTCTAGAAAAAAATGACTACCAGATTAAATTTTTTTGGAGGCTAGGTAAGTGGCATTTGGTATTGTTCTCACTTCAGCTCTAGACAATGCTTCACAGTTCCAGGCCTGCATGACCTAAATAAAAACAAGTAAAAAGTAAGAAAAATGATCCTTTAGGGCACAGCTGTGGAAGATTTGAAATACTCTTGTGTATTGTATTGACCATTTTTACATTTCTGTGGTAATGAAAAGTGATATAACAATTATGGTAGAATTTGACACATTCTTCTAACAAAACATAGCATGACCACATTACCCAGCAATCCCATTGCTCATTGCATAACCAAAAGAACTGAAAAGAAAAAACTAATAGCTCATATGCCAATGATAACAGCAACATTTACAATAGTCAGAAGTTGGAAATACCTAGAGTGTCTATCAGATGAACAGGTTTATAAAATATGAGGTATGCATAAATGGATTATGACATCCACAGAAAAGCTGCAATTTAATATATGTCTGTCATGGATGGACACCAAAAATAATCTACTATTTATGTGAAACATATTGACTAAACCATTTCATAAGAGAAACTGGAAGATTACAATTTCTGGGGCAGGTCATTGGGGTGATTATTACTCAATGATTGTGTGGATTCCATCAGTATCGAAAAGATAGTTCACAAATAGAGGTAATAGTTACAAAGCAGTGTGGATATAATTAATGTCACTGAATTTTATACCTGCCTAGCAAGCATGAAGCCCTATGTTCAACCCCCAGCACATCCAAAAAAAACGCTAAATCTTCCTTCTGTTACCTACCTTGAGTGGTAGGTGCTTTTCTACTGTTTTGATTGTATTCCTCAGAGGATCTCTGGTGGATCTCTGATGTTTAGTCATTCATTACAGAAAATCCATTATTTGAATATTAATTCTGAGTTTTAAAGGAAACCTCATATATTAAAATGAGAGCAATGCTTGCAGTATTAACTCAAGAGGCTAAAGCAGGAAGATCCTTACACAGTTAAGGCTTCATAGAGAGGTCATGTCTAAATCACTGTGGTATCTGCTGAAACTGGAGGGATAATTATTTGTAAGCAATTACAAGTGAGAGATAAGAGAGAGATAAGCTTTTGATCACATTATATTTTGGTCATGTCAGCTTGTATTTAATATTTACATGATTTTTAAAAATTTTCCTTTTTCCCTTACTCTCAGTGTCATTTTGAAACTTTGTACTATGTTCTCATTTGCCACATTAAAAAAAACATAGCTTTTCTTTATATCATATTAAACTTTTTTTTATTTTTTCTATATTACAACTACTTTTATTTATTTTTGAAAGCTTTTAGCATTTTTTTTCTGCATATAGGGAGTGGCCACTCTCTCAGAGATTTTTCTCAGTTCTGCCAATTGAACCACAGATCAACTTCCAGATTCATTCTTTTGAAAAGTCTCATGCAAAGCCCAGCACAACTAAGGAGGATGAAATCTGAGGATCTTGGTTTGAAGTCAGTCTGAGCAGCAAAGTCTGAGATTCTTATCTCCAATTAATCACCAAAAAGCGGTGGGTAGTAGAACTCTAGCCTTGAGTAAAACAGGGCAAGTTCAAGCCCTAATACTGGTAATTACACAAACAAGTCTCATGGACTTTCTTGCTTGGGCTGGCTTTGAACTACAGCCCTTAGATTTCAGCCTCCTGGGTAGTTAGGAACCAACTGCTGACTTATATTAATTTTTTTTGGTCGTTCATGGGGCTTAAACTCTGGGCTTAGGTGCTGTCCCAGCGCACTTCAGCTCAAGGCAAGCACTCTACCGCTTGAGCCATAGAACCACTTCCAGTTTTCTGGTGGTTTATTGGAGTTAAGAGTCTCACGGACTTTCCTGCCCGGGGTGGCTTGGAACTGTTCCTCAAATATCAACCTCCTGAGTAGCTAGGATTACAGGCGTGTGCCACTGGTACCCAGCTTATTTTACTATTTTTAACCATCTCTTTCTTGCCTTCAACCTCAATACTTTTTAAAATTTTGTCCAGTAGACTTGATCTTTGGGCCACATTGCTGTTTCTTAGTTATTTTGAAGGGAGGTAGGGGTTGAACTCTCAGCTTGGGTGCTGTCTTTGTGCTCTTCAGCTTAAGGCAAATGCTCTACCAGTTTACCCACAGAGTCACTTCAGGTTTTCTGGTGTTTAATTGCAGATAAGAGTCTCATGAACTTTCCTGACCAGGCTGGCTTTGACCCATGATCTTCATATCTCAGCCTCCTGTGTAGTAGGATTACAGGCTAGAACCAGCAGTGCCCTTCTGTTTCTTAGCTTTCTGACTCAAGGATGATGTTTTACAACTTCAACTACAGCTCCACTTCTAGATTTTTTTGGTTTATTGGACATAAGTTTCAAATGTACTTTTCTGGGTAGTCTGGCTTCAAACCATGATCCTCAGATTTCAGCTTCCTGAGGTGCTCTGATTATACATATGAACCACAAACCCATTGATCAATTAAAAATATTAATATGTTTTATTCACTTTTATTTTTAAAATTTTCCTTGCTTTTATTGTTGTATATGTTCTAGTCCTGGGACTACAAATCAGGGCCTGATACAATGCCAGAGATTTATTTCAAGACTAGTAGCTTACCACATGGGCCAAACTATAATTTGTGGCTATACTTGTTTTGTCTTCATGCTTGACCTAAAGCCCTGGGTGCTGTACTAGAAAGTGATTGCCCAGTTTGCATCTTTGGTCACAGCTCAACTCCAGGTTTTTGTTTTTTTTACTTCTTGGTAGTTAATAGGAGATGAGTTTTATGCAAAGCCCAGCATGAATCAGTGGGCTGAATTCTGAGGATCATGGTTCAAAGCCAACCAGGGCAGGAAAGCCCATGAGACTCTTAGCTCCAATTAATCAATGAAAACCTGAGAGTGGTAGAGCTCTGTCCTTGAACAAAACAACATAAGTTCAAGCCACAAGATAGCACACAAATGCACATACAGAGAAAGCTTCATGGACTTTCTTGCATGGGCCAGCTTTGACCCATGCTCTCAGATTTCAGCCTCTCTTCATCCTCTCTCCTTTGAAAATTTTATTGGTCCTGTAGCTTGACCTCTGACTCTAAGGCCTATATGTTAGCTTTTAAACTCAAGGCTGGTGCTTTACCACCTCATCCACAGCTCAAGGCTTTGTGCCATGTGGCTAGAGATAAGAATGTCAAGCACGTTCCTTCCTAAGCTGACTTGACTCTTCAATGCTCAGTTGTCAGCCTCTTGTGTAGTAAGGATTACACACATGGCCATCAACATTTGAGTCATTTTAAAACTTTAATATGTGCTTGCTTCCACCTTTTTTTCTTTTTCTTTTTCCATTTTTGCTTGTCCTGGGAGTAGAAATTGAAGCTCAGATGTTGTCTCATGGCATACATGGGACCAACCATAACATTTGGCTTTTGAGGGGAGGTTAATTGGAGAGAAAAGAATCATATAGAGCTAGGCCAATTTCAGGAGGCTGAAAATTTAGGAGAGTTCATGACACTCCTATCTCCAAGTAACCACTAAAGTCTGAGAGTTGTAGACCATTGAGCAAAATAGTGCAAGTTCAAGCACCAGGACTGGCAAACCCACACACACACACACACACACACACACACACACACACACACACACGTATCTTATGAACACCTATACCTGAGCTGCGCTTTAAAGAGTACCCTCATATGTCAGCCTGAGTATATAGAATTACAGACATGAGCCACCAATGATTGTCTCATCAAAACCTCTGTTACTTGGTCTTTCTTCTTCTTCTACCCTTCTTTTCATTTATTTCACTCCTTTTGTGTGTGTTGGTGCTGGAGCTCGAACTCATGCAAGGCCTGGCCTAATTCAGAAGCCTGAAATCTGTCCATCATGGTTTGAAAGCAGCCTGAGCAAGAAAGTCCATGAAGCTCTTATCTCCCTTCAATCAACAAAAACTTATCCCCAGTGTGGCCACCACACACAAAACAGTTTACTGTAATTTCTTGATTGGGTTTGCCTTTACACAGGATCTTATATTTCAGTCTCCTGCATTTCTAGAATTACAGACATGAGCCAACAGTTCTTGGTTCTCTACTTCCAAGCATTTAATTTTCTTATTGTGATCCTGAGGCTGAATCTCTGAGCCAGGGCACTGTTTCAATAAGTTATTCTTTCAAGGCTGGTGCTTTACAACTACAACCACAGCTTTATTTCTGGCGTTTTTTGCTGGTTAGTTGGAGACTTATGCACTTCCCTGTCCAGGCTGGCTATGAACAACAACCTTCAGATTTCATTCTTATGAGTCAGTAGGATTACACATATCGACCAAATATTCTTACATGGATCATTTTGAAAATTTAATTGGATTTTCTCACGGGGGGGGGGGGGGTTCGTTTTCCTAATCCTGGGGCTTGAACTCAGGCCTTGGGCACTGTCCTTGAACTTCTGTTACTCAAGGTAAGAACTCTACTACTTGAGCCACTGTGCCACTGCTAGCCTTTTTTATTTATGAGGTACTGAGGATACAAATCCAGGGATTAAAACATGGTAGGCAAGCACTCTGTCACTAAGCCACATTCCCAGCCATTCTTACACCTTTCTATTTGTATTTTTATTTTCTTGTGTATGCTGGTCCTGGGTCTAAAAATCAGCCCAGTTGCAGTCCCAGAAGTTTTTATTCAAAACTAGCACACTAAGACATGAACCACAGCATAACTTGTGGCTATTAGTTTTTGTTTTGTTTTAAGTAGCTACTTAGATTTGAGTCAATGAATTCTCCTACCGGGGCTGGCTTTCAACTGTGATCCTCAGATTTGAGCCTCCCGTGTGGCTACCATCACAGATGTGTGCCACCTATGCTTGGCTCATTTTAAGCTCTGGAATTGGTCATTTATTCTCCTAACTTTTCTGCAATTATTTATTTTATTGTTTGTGTGTATGTTGGTCCTGAAGTTAATATCAAGATCTGGGTGCTGTCCCAGAAATTATTTTCTCATTTCTGCCATTGAAGCCACAGCTCAATCACCAGGTTTTATTTTTCTTCCTTTTGGTGGTTAATTGGAGATAAGAGTATCATGTAAAGCCCAGCAAGACACAGGAGGCAGAAATCTGAGGATTGAAGTTGAAGCTATCCTGGATAGGAAAGTCCATGAGACTATTTGCATCAACTAAATACTCAAATTCAAGCCCTAGGCACACAGTAAAAAAGCCCCATGGACTTTCCTGTTTGGACTGGTCTTAAAATGTATCTTCAGACTTCAGCTCCATGAATAGCTAAAATAATAAGCAGGAACCACCAGCCCCAGGCTTATTTTCAAATCTCAAATGGCCATTTCTCCTCTTCTTTCAGTTTTGTTTTTGGTCGACTTTGGGCTGAATTATGGACCAGGGAACTATTTCCCAGTTTTTTTTTTCATGAAATTTCAGTACTTTACAACTACTATCACACCTTCATTTCCAGCTTTTACTGGGTAGTGGGAGAAAAGAATTTCAATCACTTTCCTGCCCAGGCTGGCTTTTAGCGGTGATCCTCATATTTCATCTTTCTGAGTAGCTAGGAATACACACATAAACCAATAACTCATGACTCATTTTGAAACTATAATTTTCTCATTCTCCCATCTTTTATAATTTGTGCTTTTTTTTCTTTTCTTTGTAAGTGTCTGTGCTAGGGCATCAGCACCAGGGTCTGTGTGCTGTCCCAGAGCTTTCTGTTTAAGACTAGCACTCTACCACATGTGCTAGAGCACAGCTAGTGGCATATTTTTGGTGACAAGTGAGACATAAGAATCTCAGGGATTCTCCTACCTGGGCTAGCCTTCAACTGTGATCCTAGGCTTTCATTCTCCTGAGTAGCTGATAGAACATCAGTGAGCTACCAATGTCATTGGATCTGTCATTGAACTCTGTCATTGGATCTTCCTTCTGCACTTCTACCCTCCTTTAATTCTTCTGTGATTATCCTGGGGCTTGAACTCAGTGCTTGGTTGCTGTCCTAGAAACTGATTGCCCAATTCTGCCACTTGAGCCATAACTCAATTCCCAGGTTTTTTTTTCTTTTATTTTTGACAATTAATTGGAGATAAGAGTCTGAGACAAAGCCTAGCATAAATCAAGCTAGCCTGGGAAGGAAAGTCCATGAGACTATGACCTCCAATTAACCACTGAATAGTTGGGAGTGGTAGAACTCTATCCTTGACCAAACCAGCACAAGTTCAAGGATGGCACGCACAAGCTGCAGGATGGCACCGAGATGCACACACACAAAGTCTCATGGATTTTCTTGCTTGTGTTAGCTTTGAACTCTGATCCTCAGATTTCAGTCTCTCTTCTTCCACTGTCCTTTTTATTTATTGTTTTTATTTGTAATTTTTAGTGGTCCTACAGCTTGACCTCTGGCTCTGGGGACTATTTCTTAGCTTTTTAAACAAAGGCTGCTACTTTATCACCTCAGCTTCAGCTCAGGGCTTTGTGCTAGGTAGCTTGGATAAGCATCTCAAGCACGTTTATGCCCAGGCTGACTTGATATCACAATCCTCAGATGTCAGCCTCTTGTGGAGTTAGGATTATACACAGGACCAACAACCCTTGTGTCATTTTAAAACTTTAATATGTGCTTTCCACTATCTACTGTTGTTTACTCTTTTTTTGCATGTGTGTGTTGTTACTGGGTCTACAAATTGGGGCTCATATTCTGTCCCAGAAGTTTTTATTCAAGGCTATCCTCTATTACATGAGACACACTATAACTTTTTGTCCCTTTTTTGGGGAGGGTGATTAATTACAGACAAGATTTTCATGAACTCTCCTGCCAGGGCTGGACATAAACCATCATCCTCAGATTTTAGCCACTTGTATAGCTAGTAGAACATGTATGAACCACCAATGCTTGATTCATTTAAGCCTTTGTCACTCACTCTTCCTTGGTTACTTCTACTCTTCTTTATTTCTTCTGTGCATGTCCTGGGGCTTCAACTCAGGGTTTAGGTGGAGTCCCAGAAAATATTTTCCCAGTTCTGCCACTTAAGTCATAGCTCAAATTCCAGATGAATTAGGTGGCTGAAATCTGAGGACCACGTTTCAAAGCTAGCCTGGGCAGAAAATCGATGACACTCTTATCTCCAATTCACCACCCAAAATCTGATAATGCTAGGGTACTAGCAAAGTATGGTACACAAACACACACATCACAAATACAAACACACACACACACAAACAAACATACACACACACACACACACACATACACCCAAAGTTTCCTGGATTTTGCTTCTTGACCTGGCCTTGAAAGTTGATCCTCAGGGGTTGGGAAGATGGCTCAGAGGTAGAGCGCTTGCCTTGCATGCATGAAGCCCTGGGTTCAATTCCTCAGCACCACATAAGCAAAAAGAAAAAAGCCAGAAGTGGCGCTGTGGCTCAAGTGGTAGAGCACTAGCCTTGAGCTGAAGAGCTAAGGGACAGTGCCCAGGCCCAGAGTTCAGGCCCCACGTCTGGACCCAAAAAAAAAAAAGAAAAAGAAAAAAAGAAAGTTGATCCTCAGATTTCTGCCCCCACGATCAACAAGCACCAGGCTTATGTTTCAATTTACAATTGGCCTTTCTTCTCTTCTCCTACATTTTTTTAGCACCAGGAATTGATCCCTGGATCAATAAACAATTTTTTTTTTTAGCTTTTTCAACAAATACAATGTTTTACAACTACAATGATATCTACACTGGGTAGTTGGGTATAAGAGTCTCATGTACTTTCTTGCCCAGTCTAGCTTTGAACCTTGAATAGCTAGGAATACACATATGAACCAAAACCAATGCTCATTTTGAAACTGGCTTTCTCTTTTCCCATCATTTTTAGTTTGTGTTTTTTTTTTTTGTTTTTTGAAATATGTGTCTAGGATTTCAACTTAGTGCTTAGGTGCTGTTCCAAGCTTACTGTTTAAGACTACCACTCAACCGCATGAGCCAAAGTACAGCTTGTAGCTTATTTTTGGTGGCAAATTAGATAGATGAGTCTCATGGGTCTCATGGACTCTCCTGCCTTGGCTGGTCATGAACTGTGATCCTTAGATTTCATCCTCCTGAGTACCTCGTATAACATGTGTGAGCAACCAATGTTTGATTCATTTCAACCTCTATCACTGATAGAGGTTTTGTACTTCTATCCTCCTTTTCTTTTATTTCTTCTGTGTTTGTCCTGCAGCTTGAACTCAGGGTCTGAGTGCTGTACCAGATACTATTGCCCAGTTCTGCCAGTTGACCACAGCTCAATTCCAGGGTTTTTTTTTTTTTTTTCTGTTTTGGTGGTTAATTAGAAATGAGTAGAGCCAGTCCACATTCATGAGGCTGAAATCTGAGGATCAACGTTTGTACCAGCCTGGGCAGGAAAGTCCATGATATCTCCAATTATAACAACTAAAAAGCTGAGAATAATAGAGCCTTGAGAAAAACAGTACAAGTTCAAGCAACAGGACTCTCACACAGACATACAGACACACACACACACACACACACACACACACACACACACACACACACACACACGTGTCTTATGGACTTTCCTAATTGGTCTGGTCTTTAAATATTATCCTCATATTTTAGCCTCCTGAGTAACTAGAATTACAGTTATGAGCCACCAATGATTGGCTGATTGGCTCATTGAAGCCTCGGTTATTGGTTCTTCTTCTACCCTTCTTTACATTTATTCATTTCATTGTTTTGTGGGTGATGGTCCTGGAGCTAGAACTCATGCAAGGCTTGGCCTGTTTCAGGAGGCTGAAGTCTGACCATCATGGTTCAAAGCCACGCTGAGCAGAAAGTCTAAGATCCTTACCTCCAATTAACTGCCACAAATCTGGGAGTAGTACAGTTCCAGCCCTAGGATGTGCCACAAAGAACTGTCTTCTGGGCTTTCTTGCTAAGTTTGGTCTTTACACTGGATCCCCATATTTCTGCCTCCTGAGGTTCTAGAATTACAGGCATGAGTCACCAGCCCTGGGTTCTATTTTTCTTATCTTTTTTTTTGTGATCCAGAGGCTGGATCTCTGAGGCACTCAGGGCACTGTTTTGTAGCTTTCTCACTCAAGGCTGGTGCCTTACAACTCCAATCACAGCCTCACTTCTCTTTTCTTGTTTGTTTGTTTTGTTGGTGATTTGATGATGAGACACCATAATCCTCAGATTTCATCTATCTTAGTTTCTAGGATTACACACATGAAACAAAAACTCATGGCTCATTTGGAAAATTTAATTGGATTTTCCAATACATTTTTTAATTTCTATTTTTTATTTCTATATGTATGCTGGGCTTAGGGCTATAAATCAGAGCCTGGGTATTGTCCCAGTACTTTTTGTTTTTGCCGGTCATGGGGCCTGAACTCTGGGCTTGGGCACTCTCTCTCAACTCTTCAGCTTGAGGCTAGAGCCCTACCACTTGTTCCACAGTGCCACTTCTGGCTTTTTTTCTTATTTTTTGCTGAGGAATTGAACCCAGGGCCTCATGCATGCAAGGCAGCACTCTACTACTGAGGCAACTTCCCAGCCCCGTCCCAGTACATTTTTAATACTAGCATGCTAATACGTGAGCCACAGCACAATTTGTGGATTTTTTTAAAAACTGTAGTTGACTAATTAGAGATGAGTCCATGGACTCACCTGCCTTGGCTGGCCTTGAACACTGAGTCTCAGATGTGTGACCCTTGAGTAACTTTAATAACAAGTGTAAGCTACCTCAGTTTTTATTTTATCCTCTGAAATTTGCTCTCCCTTTTCTTCTTCTACCTTTCTTTTCATTTATTTATTTTATTCTTGTTTGTACTGGTCCTGAAGCTTATCTCAAGATGTGGGTGCTGTCCCAGAAATCAGTCTCATTTCTGCCATTGGAGCCACAGCTCAACCTCCAGCTGTTTTTTTTTGTTCTTTTCTTTATTTTTTTGGTGGTTCATTGGAGATAAGAGTCTCATGCAATGCACAGAATACCTCAGGAAGCTGAAATCTGAGGATCACAGTTTTGAAGCCAGCCTGCAAAGGAAATTCCATGATTCTCTTTATCTCCAGTTAGCTGGTAGTGATCCCACCAAAAAGCTGAGATTGATAGAACTCCAGCCTTGAATAAAGTAGAACAAATTCAACTCTCATGACTGGCACACACAGAAAAATGGCCAATGGGTTTCCCTGCTTGGGCTTGCCTTTTAAATGGTATTTTCTGACTTTAATCCCCTATGTAGTTAATATAACATGTGTAAGCCACATGTGATTGATTAATTTAAAACTCTGTCACTGTCTATTACTTTTCTTCTACACTTCTTTATTTCTTTTGTGGTGGTCCTTAGGCTTTAACTTGGGGCTTTGGTGTTGGTCTTTTTATGTCTTCTATATAACTTGTTCCAGTTTTGTTCTAATGTTTCATTTGTTTATATTGCTTTTTATATCTTACATAAGTAAATTTTTATATCTCACAAAAGTAACGTTTAGCTGGTGGCTCATGCCTGTTATCTTACTCAGGAGGCTGACATCGAGGATCACAGTTTGAAGCCAGCACAGGCAGAAAAATCTTGGAAATTCTTATCTCCACTACACTACCAAATGTACTAGAAGTGAAGATATTACTGAAGTAGTAAATTGCTAGACTTGAGCAAAAAACTCAGAGCCCAGGTCTCAAGTTCAAACCCTTGGACTGGCACAAAAAGAAAACTTTCATTAACTTATATTATACTAGGATTACTGGTGTGAGACACCAGTTGGTTTTAAGAACCAACTTTTGTAGCAGCTGCCACTTTTGATGTTTTCCCTAGGAACTTTTATGTTGTTTTTTTCCATGCCTTACATTTACATTCCATTAAATGGCATTCTTACTTCTTTTGTTTGGAGGGACATATCAATAATTCAATGACAAATCAAAAAAGGCATGTCTTGAATTTTCTTTAATTTAAATAGGAAAGGGAAACGCTGAGTCTAAACCTAGCAGAGAGTGAATGACGGTTTGTTTAATGTATTCGTGAATGTGGGAACCTGCCATTTTGGGTGCTTTCATGGTGGGGTCATCCTGCAGCTTCACAATAACTTCTATGATGTCACAACCTCTTTTTCCATCACAACGGATAGGTGTCAGCCACTGATCTCACCCTTATGTGGACTTAGATACACAAGGAGGAAAAAAATAATTAGAAGAAATGACTATTAACTACAAGACCACAGCTTGATGAGTTTTCCTGACTGAATTCTGATATTACATGAGCAGAGCAGGCTCACCTCTATACAAGAGTACTAAGCACTAAGGCTCATCTCTACACAAAGCTACTAAGCCGTAGGCAACTGGAGAAACATGTGAATGCAGCTATAAATGGCCTTCTCCATGCAAATTTCATGCTGAAGGAGAAAACCAGAAATCCCAATGATAATATCAATGAATCAGAAAGATGGTAATCTGGGGAGACAACTTCACATTGAGGATGGGAGGAAGAGACATATGATCTAACAGCAGGGGACTTCATCCATGCTGGCACCAATCTCAATCCCAGATCTCATCCTTCTGAGTAGACAATTATAGGTATGAAGTACCTGCAGTGGGCTCTTTGATATCAATATCTAACCAATGTGTGCTAAGTTTCTTGGAAGTTTCTTGAGAGGAAGGTTCAAAATTAAGCATATTATGTATCCTAAACATTCATTTCATTATCTTCTAATTATTTGAATATGAGCTGTATTCCTCACTTTTTGGAAAAACCAAGACAATTTTTTTTTCATTGTTTAAATCCTGGGGAGGGAAGGAAAATCACAGCTTCTTTGCCAAACTAGAAAGTAATAGTCATTTCAACTTAACAGTTTTTCCAAATAGTATGTCTTGTCCTTGATGGATTTTTCATCTTCAACAATGTTAGATGGATGAAATTATAAATGGGAGAAAAGCAACCACATAGTAGCAAGTTTATCACAATGACATATAATCTGTCCACTTTCTATCCAATGAAAACATTTGCCACAAGAATTAAAAAACTTGAATAAAAACTTGGAGATTCTACTCTTTATACAAAGTTGTTTTTTTGTTGTTTTTTGTCAGTCGTGGGGCTTGAACTCTGGGCCGAGGGGCAGTCCCTTAGCTATTCAGCTCAAGGAAAGCACTCTAGCACTCGAGCCACAGCACAACTTCTGGTTTTCTGGTGGTTATTTGTAGATAAGCTTCATGGAGTTTCCTGCACAGGCTGGCTTTGAACTGCAATCTTCATGTCCCAGCCTCCTGAGTAGATAGGAATACAGACATGAGACATCAGCACCTAGCCAAACTTGTATTTTCTTCAGTTTTGCTGGCTTGAATGATTACCAAGGAAAAAATAGAACCTAAAATTATTATTTTGTGCTAAAATTTGCAATAGTTTTACCACGAAGAATAGTGAAATATTTAGAATTACATATTTTGAGAAAATGTAGCTTATTAGCTTTTATTGTTCTAAAATAATAGAATCTCTTTTTTTGTAGACACTGTACTCTGAGTTCAGAACTTGTACATGTTGACAGACACTCTATTCTGTGAGCCACATCCTTCTCATTTTTAAATCAATCATCATTTAAATAATTTGAAGCTCACAGGCATCTTTTGTTAAGATTAAGTAAAATAAGCCTAAACTCCTGCCTTTTGAGTAACAGAAGAAATCCTAATATCTAGAATATATAGACAAAAAATGAAACACCCTAAGAACAAATAATCTAATCAATAAATAGGCAAGTGAATTGACTAGATAGTTCCCCAAAACTGATGTAGGTGTCTAAGGAATACATGAAAATATTCAACACCGTTAGTAATCAAGGAAATGCAAATCAAATCTATGTTGAAGTTCATGTCTGCCTAATCAGAATGCCTATTAAAAAAGAAAACAGAAATACTTGCAAGGAGGTGGGGAAAGATACCCTACACAATGATGGCAATTAAGTGAATCATTGCAGCCCCAACAGAAATCAGTGTGGAAGTTCCACACAAGAAATCCTACATATACACCTGAAGAAATGTAAGTCAGCCTTATAGTACAGCTATTTGCACACACATTTTTTACAGCATGATTCAAAATAATCACATTCCAAAATTGGCCACCACAGGCAGAAAAGTGTGTAAAACTGTTATCTCCAATTAACAATTAAAAATCTGGGAGTAGGACTGTGTACCAAGTCGCAGAGTACCAGCCTTGATGGAAGGAAACCAATCAAGAGATTAATGTCCTAGGTTCAAGCCTCAGGACTGGCAACACACACACACACACACACACACACACACACACACACACACACACACACACAATGCTTACTATATTTTTTAGCCAAGTTTCTTATTCCCCTAAGATTCATACATCTATGACAGATCTAAATGTAATGGGAAAGAGATATTTATAATGATAAACTTCTACTGAAGAACCCAACTTTTTCTTGTTTTGTTTTTTTGTGGTCTTTGGACTTGAACTCATGGCCTGAGTGCTGTCTGTGTGCATTTTCCCTCAAGGTTGGTGCTCTACCACTTAGATACAGTGCCACTTCCAGGTTTGTGATAGTTTGTTGGAGATAAAGAGTCTCAAGAACTCTGTCCTCCACACACTGATTTCTAACTGCAATTCTCAGATTTCACATTCCTGAATTGGTAGAATTAGAGGCCTGATCCACCAATGCCGGGCTAGAACCTGAGTATTTTCACCTTTGCTCATTAGAAGAGTTCAATTCTTTTTCCTCCAGAACACTTACCAAGCACAGTTCTCTCTCGATGGTAATCAAGCAAATACTGAGGCACCAGTAGCTCACACCTGTAAATCCTAGCTACTGAAAAGTCTGAGATATGAGGATAGTGGTTCAAGGCCAGCCCAGATAGGAAAATCTGGGAGACTTTTAGTCCCAATTAACCACAAAAAAATGCCATATGTTGAGTTGTGGCTCAAGAAGTAGAGCTCTACCTTGATCAAATACCTCAGGGATAGACCTCAGGCCCTGAGTTCAAGGCCCAAGACCAGTGCACATGCAAACACACACAATTTAATAACATGGTTCTCAAACCTAGCAAGGTGCCATCCTAATCCATTAATGTCATGCTTTGTTATGAGAACTGGAAAAGTCTAACGTCTGGCGTGGGCTGGTAAACAGCATCTGGACATAGTAATTAGCTCACAGCCAGTCAGACCAACCCAGACCGGAAGCAAGATTGAGTTGGTACAGGCACATGGCCCCTATTCCTTATTCACCCAGACTGGAATCAGGAGTGAGGTGACACAGGCAAGCAGCCCCCACTCACCAAGACCGGAAGACAGAGTAAGGTGACAAGGGCACCAAGCCCAGACTTATCCAGCCAGGAAGCAGTAGTGAGGTGATGCAGGGACATGGCCCCTACCCACCCAGACCGGAGGTTGTCGTGAGGTGACACAGGCAGCATGGCCCTTACTCCCCCACTCATGCAGACCAGAAGCAGGAGTGAGGCGACACAGGCACGTGGCCCCCACTCACCTAGAGTGGAAGCAGGAGTGAGGTGAAACAGGCATGCAGCCCACACTCACCCAGACTGGAAGTGGGAGTGAGGTGGTGCAGGCACACGGCTCCTACCCACCCAGACCAGAAGCAGGAGTGAGGTGACACAGGCATGCGGCCCCTATTCATCTAGCCAGGAAGCAGAAGTGAGGTGATGGTCGCATGCCACACCAGAGGCATGATCCTAGCATTCCATGGCAGCTCTCTTCTCTCCCAGCCTTTGTGAAGGGCTGCTAGGTTCCATGATGCACTCCGGAGGTCAAGGGGCTGGAGCCAAGGTTGCTGCTGCCTCCTGTTACTCCACCTGCTGCAGCTATGGTAGCAAATTTAATAAGTTCTAATTCACAGACCATATACTATGAACTATTAGTGTCTTCATGTACCATGTTCCACTTGCTAGTCACTTAATTGTATAGTTGCCAATGTCTTAAGTGTTCACTGACTTGTAAATATGCTGGAATGGAAATCCTAATATCACTGATGTCTTTTAATTTCTAGGAATGATGATTTTGAAATGACCCTTTCTGAAGAGAAGAGGAGGGGACATAGACTCAACTGTTCAAGAGTGCCTTTGGTTGACACTATTGGCCCAAGAATGAGTCGACACAGCTGGTATCCAGTTGTTTTGTGTTAGTCTTTGGGTCATGTTTTCTGTTTGGCCTTGGAGTCTTAGGCTTCTCTTTGTAGACACAGAAGATGGGAAAGTAATTGCCAAGGCTTATATAATCAGGAGCCATTTACTTCCTGCCCTTCTGAAATGGCATCTCACTACATAGCCAAGATGGCCTTGAACTTATTTTGCTTCTGCTTCAGCTTCCCAAGTGATGGAATTACAGGCTTACCATACCATGCCGAGCTATCTCTCATGGACCATTTGAAATAGAAAAATCATGACATGTGCGCTGTATCTACTAAGAGACTTGTGCAAAGACCAAATAATTTACAACCCTGTTGTTAAGAATATAGACTCATATTCAACTGAATTTCAAATTCAATTTTGGTTTCTTACCTGCTTTGGGTTAAAGAGGTAGACACTATATCACTGAGTTTTATTCACTTGTACAGAAATGTGGATGGTGCCAGGGACAGGTGGCTCATGCCTATAATCTTACTCAAGAGGCTGAGATGTAAGGATTGTGTTTTGAATCCTGCCCCGGCAGAAAAGTCAACATTAGAATAGGAGGGCAAGAGCCAAACTGATGAGCCAGATACTCTTCTGAAAAATGGTTTAATATGGTACAATGTTTCCCATATGTCAGTTTGTCATTCTGCTTCTAGTCAGAAAATTTATAAGGCTCAGAAAAGGATTCAAGCTCTCTGTTAAACCATACTGTAGCCATTTTGATTTGTATTAAAGGAATAATCAATTTAGACATTGGTAGCTCATGCCTATAATCCTTGCTGCTTAGGAGGCTGAGATCTGAGGAACATGATTTCAGGCCAGCCCAAGCAGAAAGTCCATGAGACTTGTCTCCAATTAAGCAGTGATAAGCCCAGAAGAAGAGGTATGCCTTAATACAGTATTATTCCTAAGGAAAAAGCTTTATTTAAGCTGGCTTAAAACTTTGGGTCATATGTTGGGACATTGCCACGTACAATGCTGCTGGACCCTGCCTTCCTTTGGTGTGTTTGCCTAGAGCCTGGCTTTCACTCCTGTGGATATAGGCTGTTTAGCCCACAACCTTGGGGGTGGCATGATCCGTGTATGCCATATACTGCCCAGACAAAAACCTATGATGGAAGCAATGATTGACAAGGTGTTAGTCCAAAGTTACAATGGTAAGGATGTATTCTGTTTAGCTTTTTTCTTTAGTTAATTGCTTTTTAAAGTTTATCTGCTTATTTAATGTACTCTAGGAAATCAAAAGTTAATATTTGGAATTTTTGGTGCAATTTGCAACTAGGCAAGTAAGAGCACCCATTGCCCCCAAATTCAACATTTAAAATTATTAAAACTCTGTTCAGATGTTTTAGTCATCAGAAATTTGAGCCAGGGATGGGAGCTCACACTTGTAATGCTAGCTGCTGGGTCTTGACAGATACAGAGAGGATTATGATTTGATGTTAGCCCAGGAAAAACATTCAAAATATTGGATCTCAATCAATATTGAACCCAATGCATTGTGCTTCTTATTTCATCTACTCAGAAAGGGTAAAAAGAAGGATTATGGTCCATGCTGGTCTGGTCATAGACATAAAACCCTACCACAAAAATAGCTAAAGCCAAGCCAGGCGCAGGTGGCTCATGCCTGTAATCTTAGCCACGCAGGAGGCCGAAATCTGAAGATCACAGATCAAAGCCAGGCCAGGCAGCCCAGTGAGACTCATATCTCCAATAAACCACTAGAAAACCAGAAGTGGTACTGTGGCTCAAACAATAGAGCTTTCACCTTGGGCTGAAGAACTCAGGGACAACTCCCAGGCACAGAGTTCAAGTTACATAACCAACAAAAGAAAAATGAGGGCTGGGAAGGCGGTCAGTGGTAGAGTGCTTGCCTTGCATGCCTGAGGCCCTGGGTTCGATTCCTCAGCACCACATAAGCAAAAAGAAAAAAGCCAGAAGTGGCGCTGTGGCTCAAGTGAAGAGTTGAGGGACAGTGCCCAGGCCCAGAGTTCAGGCTCCACGACTGGACTCCCCCCCAAAAAAAAAGAAAGAAAGAAAGAAAAATAACTAAAGCCAAAAAAAGCAGGTGTATGGCTCATCTGGTAAAGTACCTACCTAAAATGCATGAGGCCCTGAGTTTAAGTTCTAGGATAGAAAGGGGGAAAGGATGTGAAGGAATAGAAGGAAGAAAAGAAGGAAGGGAAAAGTTATTCTGTATATTGTACTTGCCTAGCTATTTCATTAAGGTGGCTTCTCATTCCTTTTTTTTTGTTTTTTGGTCGGTTGTGGGGCTTGAACTCAGGTCCTGGATCCTGTCCCTGATCTTTTGTGCTCAAGGATAGTGCTCTACCATTTTGAGTTACATTGTCACTTACGGTTTTCAGTGGTTAATTGGAAATAAGAATCTCATAGATTTTCCTTCCTAGGCTGGTGTTGAACCTTGATCCTCAGATCTCAGCCTTCTAACTAGCTAGAATTACAGGTATGAGCCATTGGCTCTGGTCACTCATTTGTTTTCTTTCTTTTTATTTGTAAGTCATAGGACTTGAACTCTGGGTACTGTCCCTGAGCTCTTCAGCTCAAGTGAAGTGCTCTACCACTTGAGCCAGAGCCCACTTCTGGTTTTCTGGTGGTTAATTGAGGATAAGAATCTCATGAGCTTTCCTATATGGGCTGGCTTTGAACTGCAATCCTCAGATCTCAGGATTACATGTGTAAGCCACCTGCACCCAACTTCCTCATTTATTTTCTCATGGTGAGTTGTAGCTGATTTCCCTACTCCTTGTAGTTCCTAGCAACTACAAAGTAGTCCTAGAGGTACCTCATCCTTTATAGTAGTCCTTAGGACCAAGTGACTGCTGAGTGCAGGAAAGCAGATGAGGCCAATATAAAATACAATGCTATCTATCTATCTATCTATCTATCTATCTATCTATCTATCTATCTATCTATCTATCTATCTATCTATCCAGTGGAGAGAACTAACACAGTCCCCCACTACCACAAATTATACAGTCGAATTTCCCACATTTGGGGAAATCTCAGGGGTCAGCACATCTGAAGTGCAATAGATAAGCCTGGCCCTGGGAAAACCATCTTCATGATCATAGTATCTCCCCTGCCAGGTAAGTAACAAGTGCCAGGTAAGTAACAAGGCTGACTTGGTATTTAAAAAACTAACAAACACATGAGAGTAGTTCACATTTGTAATCCTAGCTACTCAGAATGCTGAAATCTGAGGATTAAGCTTTAAATACTAGATAAATTTTGCTGAATTTTTATTAAAGCTCCTTTGGTGTTTTTAATTGAAGATTTTATTTATTTTCTTATTTTACTGTTTCTTACTGTGACTACCAAAAAGCTGAGTGACTTCCGTGGCTTGTATTCCTGGATTACTTTGGAGGTGCTCTAAGACTTCATCAGAGGCCAGACTTGTTCTACTCAGTGGAGTAGCCAGCCACAAAGTTGTAAGTGACAATACTTACAGTAAGCAAAATTACATAAAATTAAAAATTCAGACACACATTTCCACTAGCCATATTTCAAATAAAAATAGAATTCAAGTTTCAGTGAATGTTAGTAAAGTTATAATGCATTCATTTTATGTGTCCCCTGTCACACTGCCACAGAAGAATGGAATACTTAAGGCATATCATGTGACTCCCAAGGCCTGGATGTACTTACTCTGTTCCTTTACAGAAAATGTTTGCCTGACCATGTACCCTAGTGAATATCATTTATTATGCAGAGCTACCCTCTTTTCTATATGCTGTTATTTCTCCCTATACTTTTCTCCCTCCCTCTCTCTTCCCTCACCCAATCCCTCCCTTTCCTTGTTTTAGGGATCAAAACTCATGCATGGTAAGTTGCTAAGCTGAATCTCAGCCCTGTGTATGATTTTATGTTTGGTGAGGGGGTACTTTTTCAGGGCTTGAACTTTGGCCCTGGACACTATCTCAACTTTCTTCCTCCCTCCCTCCCTCCCTTCCTTCCTCCCTCCCTCCCTCCCTTCCTCCCTTCCTTTCTTCCTTCCTTCCTTCCTTCCTTCCTTCCTTCCTTTCTTTCTTTCTTTCTTTCTTTCTTTCTTTCTTTCTTTCTTTCTTTCTTTCTTTCTTTCTTTCTTTCTTTCTTTCTTTCTTTCTTTCTTTCTTTCTTTCTTTCTTTCTTTCTCTCTTTCATTTTGTCAGTCATGGGGCCTGAACTCTGAAATCTGGGCCTGGTCACTGTCCCTCAGCTCTTTAGATGAAGGATAGTGCTTTACCATTTGAGCCACAGCACCACTTCTGGCTTTTTCCGACTTATGTGGTGATGAGTAATGGAACTCAGGGCCTTATGCATGCATGACAATCACTCTACCCCTAAGCAACCTTCCCAGCCCTCATTTTATTTTAAAAATAAAATTCAAAACATGCCTTTTATGAATCTTCTTTCAATTTATTGAAACATAGTATATATTCTTTAAGCTGTTTTTAAAATATTTTTAGTGTAAAAATATTGTACAGAAGGTTTACAGTTACATGAGTAAAGTAGTGGGCACATTTCCTAGTGAGCATTGTCACCTCCTCCTTTCTTTTTCCCCAAACATCCCTTCCCTCCCCACCTTCCCAACACCTCCCATCCACCACAAATGTTGTAAAGTTTGTTTTCAACATAGTGTTTTGTACATCTCATTGTTACAATGGTTAAACTGTATCCTTATTTAAACATCTTGTTATGTACATATAAGACGCAGGTCACCAGAAACAAATACAGTGAATACAGAGTAATACCCTGGAGGAAGAACATACCAGAGAAACAAAAAAAAATCACATAGTACATCATAAATATGTTAAAAACAATAGCAAGAAAGAAAAAAGCACTTGAGTTACTATCTTGAGGTTTATTTCACTTAACATCATCCTATATGGTCATATGTACATAGCTTTTGATTTTTTCTTCTTGTCCTAGACATATACTAGATATTGAAAAAAGGGAAACTATAAGACCTACGTTTTGGGGGGGCCTGGCCTACTTCACTTAATATAATTTTTTCCAAGTCTTTCTATTTCCTAACAAGTGGGGTGATGTAATTCTAATGGAGGCATAGAATTCCATTGTGTACGTGTGTATGTGTGTGTTTGTGTGTGTGTGTGTGTGTGTGTGTGTGTATTATATATATATATGTATATATACATATATGTATATATATATGTATATATACATATATATGTCACATTTTCTTGATCCATTTATCTACTGAGGGACACCTGGGTTGGTTCCATATCCTAGCTATGGTAAATAATGCTGCAATAAACAATTGTGCTGGTAGCTTTAATATAGCCTTGTTTGCGATCATTTGGGTAAATGCTCAAAAGTGGGATTTCTGGGTCATAGGGAAGCTCTATGTGGAGTCTATTGAAGAATATCCATACTGCTTTCCAAAGTGGATGAACAAGTTTACACTCCCACCAACAATGCAGTAAGGTTCCTTTTTGACCACATCCCCTCTATCATCTGTTATTATTAGAGTTCTTGATTATAGCCATTCTAACTGGGGTGAGGTGGAATCTCAACATTGTCTTGATTTTCATTTTTATTCTTCATGTGTCTATTGGCCATTCCTATTTCCTCTTCAGAGACCTTTCTCTTTAAGTCTTTAGCCCACTTATTCATGGGGCAGTTGTTTCTTTGAGGATTGGTTTTTGGGGAATTTAATTTTTTGAGTTCTAAATATATTTTAGATATGAGACCCTTGTCCATTGTATGGCTAGTGAAGATCTTCTCCCAGTACTTGGGCTTTCTATTGATCTTGCTAGCTATGTCCTTTGCCATGCAGAAGCTCTGCAGTTTCACGCAATTCCATTTGTCCAACCTTTCTATGATTTTATGTGTTTCTGGGCCTTTATTAAGAAATTTTCGGCATGTGCCAAGGAGACCTAGAGGTTTTCCTCTTCCTTCCTGAAATGTTTTCAGGCTATCTGCTTTGACTCCAAGGTCTTTGATCCATTTGGAGTTGATTCTGTTGCAGGGTGCTATATAAGGATCTAGTTTTAGTTTTCTACAGGTGTGAAATATAGTATATATTTTATAAGTCTTTGTCCATCTCTCTAGAGGCCTCCACAAGTTTATATGTATTTGTAGCTTGGGAAGGGAAATAAGATTTAAATCAGGACAGTAGGAGGCTATGGTTTATAAGACTCATTTGAGACCCTTTTGGAAGGAATGTTGACTTTTTCCATCTGATATCCTACAGATGACAATCTTGGTACAGGTATTGAGTAGTCACAGGATAGGAAGCTTGTACTGATTTCTCCTGACTTTCCCCTGGGGACAAAGAAGGTGAAGTAGCCATAGGCATGAATCTGTAGGGGGATTGCAATTTATTTGTACTGACTGTATATTTCTAATTACTGTTGCCACAGGCCAGTGGGTGAAAGGTTTTTTTTTCCTTTCCTACTTTAGCTGTAACTAGTTATTTTTCATTTTTTAAATTTTATTTTATTGTAAAGAGTCTATAGAGGGGTTAGAGTTACATAAATAAGGCAATGAGTACATTTCTGGTCAAGCATTGTTACCCCTTCCCTTGTTTATCTTCCACTATCCCTTACCTCCCCCACCTCCCACACTCCTCCCCTCCCCACCCGAAGTTGTAAAGTTCATTTCCAACATACTGTCTTATGGGTGTCATTGTTGCAACGGGTCATCCTGTGTCCTTGTTTTAGCATTTTGTTATTTCCCTTCCCCTCCCCAAATTAGAAAAATGTATCTACAAGATGCAGGGTATCAAAGTCAAGCACAGTGACAACAGGGGATATACCACAGGGGGAAGAATATACAAAGGAAACCAAACACTTACATAATAAATCTAAAACAACAACAACAAATGAACCCCAAGATATAGTAATTTGTTTTTATAGGATATTTATTCTAAAACTCCCTAGACATCTTAAGTTTGGACTGTTTCTTTTTTTTCTGCCAGCCTGTGGTTTGAACTTAGGGCACTCTACCGCTTGAGTCACAGAGCACCACTTTGAGCTTTTTCTGAGTAGTATATCTTATATAGAGTGTCATAACTTTCCAGCTTAGGCAGGTTTCAAATAATGATCCTTAGTTCTCAGCTTCCTGAGCATCTAGGAGTACAAGTATGAGCCACTAGGACCTGGCTTGAATAATCCCATAGTTTTAACTAGCTGTTTTCATATCCCCTACCAACAATGCTTTCTCATACTTTTTAAAGTTATCTCTAAATAGCTTAGGAAGGAGTTTGAGCATTGCTTAATCATTTTTTCACTTTCATTAGTATATACTAGTTGCACACACTGAGAGGTTTGATGGAGTTACTTCCACACACGCATATGATATACTTGCTCACATTCATCCTGACATCCCAGTGCCCAGCCCTTGAATTCAAGGCCCAGAACTACTGTGTACATGCAAACATTCACGGAGACACACACACACACACACACACACACACAGAAGAACAATTAGCAAAGGTTATACTATTGATCAGGAACTGCAAGGAAACATGGGAAGGTAGATTGTCTTTTCCCAGTTTCTCTGTCTTCCTCCATTCTCTGCTTTTCCTCAGAACAACTCAAGCCCTCCACACCTCGCTTCTGTCTGTTTGAACACCCTGAGCCTGGCTTCCAGTATGCCATTCATAGGGAGCTGCCTTTGCCTGGATAGATGGTCCTCAAAGTAAGCAGAGTGTCTCAGGTTATATTTTATTTTTCCATTTGGAGTGTGAATGCAGGCCCTGGGACCATAAGCAGCATCTTGAAGTGTATGGACAGCTGTTTTGAGCTACAAAACTCACCTCAGAAAACAAGCAGAGGAAGTGGGATGCAAAATACACAACCTGAACCAATAGATCTATAGGTGACTGAGAGCCAATTTCCACATTAATGTGAATACAAGGGTGAGTCCATTTGAAGACAGGTCTCCAACGATTTAATGGGACCCCATGGACAAGCCTGGCAGGAAGACACGTGTGTGTGTGTGTGTGTGTGTGTGTGTGTGTGTGTGTGTGTGTGTGTGCCTGAAGGCTGGGCTGGGGCTCAGGCTGAGGCTGAGTGCAACCTGCCCTTATGCCTTTTTTGCTGCTCTACCACTTCATCCATAGCTCCACTTCTGGCTTTTTTGTTAATTGATTGGAGATGAGATTCTGATGGACTCTCCTACCATGGCAGGCTTCAACTCTGATCTTCAAATCCCAGCCTCATGAGTAGCTAGTATTAAAGAAGTGAGGCACTGGAACCTGTCAGGAAGCCTCTTAAATAACAGAGCTATTTTTAGGGAGACAGGAAACACCTCAGTCCAAAAGATGGTGTTGCGTTTTCATGTTTTAAAGGAAAAAATGCACTCAATATTGAAGTGTGAAGTAATATTGAAGGAAATATTGAAGTAATATTGAAGGAAAGAAGACAGCAAACTTTCATAAATCTGGTGTTGTGAAAGCCCATCAGACATGAGTGTTTCATATAGGAATCAAAATAATATCCATGTGGCAACATTGAGACTCACCCATGTGGTCACTTGAACTGGTTGAAGACCTATTCTCAGACTGACTAACCTTCAAAAGTCTGGGATTCTGCTCTGTGGAAGATGTTTTCCAGTCACACTTGTAAGTCTCTTAGTTCTGTTTTTCACACTTCTCATCCCTCATTCTTAGTATTCACCAAGTATCTTTTCCATTGCTACTCCAGAAGATGCTTTCAATGTCACTGTAAGAAGTGGCGCTGTAGCTCAAGTGGTAGAGCGCTCGCCTTGAGCTGAAGAGCTGAGGGACAGCGCCCAGGCCCAGAGTTCAAGCCCCACGGCCAGCCAAAAAAAAAAAAAAGAATCTTTGGGGCTGGGAAGGTGGCTCAGTGGTAGAGCACTTGCCTTGCATGCCCGCGGCCCTGGGTTCGATTCCTCAGCACCACATAAGAAAAAAGCTGGAAGTGGCGCTATGGCTCAAGTGGTAGAGCACTAGCCTTGAGCTGAAGAGCTGAGGGACAGCGCCCAGTCCCAGAGTTCAGGCCCCACGACTGGACCCCCCCCCCCAAAAAAAAGAAAGTAATATCAATGTCACTGTAAGGATTCATCTAATAAGAGAAACTTGTTTGAAGAACTTTAATACTTATATTAATAATATCATTACTAATAAAGGGTATTATTCAAGAACTACTTTAAGATAAATAAAACATGATTCAGAGCAGTTATGTAGTTTGGATATTAAATCTGATAACACACATATATTCCTAGGCCATTACAAATCTGTAGTTACTTCAATCTTACAATACAAATGTTCTTAAGAAAGAAAGTGTTGATAATATAAGCAACCCAGTAGTTGTTGAATGAGATAAATATAGTGAGGACTTCTGTTGAGCTAGTACACACTGGTTCTTGCTCTGAAAGCATCACCTATCTGTTCTGAGAGCCAGTCAGGCTTAAGTAGGACACATGCTTCCGGATGACAGACCTGCCTGGCATTCACTGCCTAAGTCCATTCAGGCCCACAGCCCATAGGCAATATAGAACAATCTTCAGAACAGTCATCCTGACTTTAAAGTTCAAGCCTCTAATCCTAGCACATCAGCAGACTGATGTCTGAGGATTGTGGTTCAAAGTCACCCTGGGCAGCAAAGTCTGGAAGACTCTTATCTCCAGTTAACCACAAAAAAGCCACAGTGGAAGGGATAAACTGAGAGCAAGGGAAGGGGTGTAATTGTCCCCAAAAAATGTATTCATTACCTGACAACTGTTTAATTTAACTGACTTAACTGTTACCCCTCTGAACGTCATATTCCTAATAATATTTTTTTAAGAAAAGGAAAGATGAGTCTGGGAAGGTGGCTCAATGGTAGAGTGCTTTCCTTGCATTCATGAGGCCCTGAATTCAATTCTTCAGTACCATATAAGCAGAAAGAAAGCTGGAAGGCACACTGTGGCTCAAGTGGTAGAGCACTAGCCTTGATCTGAAGAGATGAGGGACAGTGCCCAAGCCCAGAATTCAGGCCCATAACTTACAAAAAAAATAAAGAAAAGGAAATAAAAAAGGAAGAGTATTGCTGCCAGGCTCAGTGGCCAAGCCTGTAATCCTAGCTATTCATGAGGCTGAGGATCAGTGATTGAAGCCAACTTGGGTTGGAAAGCCTATACGACTTTTATCTCCAATTATGTACAAAAAAACCTAGAAGTAGAGGTGTGGCTCCAGTGGTAAAGCAGTAGCCTTGAGGGGAAAAACATAAACTACAGGGATAGTATCCATTTCCTGAGTGCAAGCCCCAGAAAGGCACAGAATAAAAGAAGGAAAGACACTATGAACTTGGTTTATCTGTACCTGAGATGTCCTTGTTAGAGACGATTATGGACTGAAACTCTGAACAGGGCATACTAGGTCTGGCATTTTTTCTGCACAAACTGTGTGCACAACCATCTTAACTCCTTCGCTATTCTATAGTTGCAGGTTGCATTATCTTCTCACCATGGAAGAGGTCCAGTATTTACTTTCCCTAGGGTACCTGTTTCCTTGTCTTCTGCTCTTTATTCATTGACAGCAGTATTTTAACTGAGAATGCAAGGAGGAGGATTGGCAAGGCCTTGAAAAAGAGAATTTGCTAGAAGTGGGTGAGACAGTGGTGATAATGCCCAGGACCAGGTGAGCATTTTGGTGATGATTGGGCATGGTGTGTCATTCTTTATCAATATGCTGAGGGGCCATGGGCATGAAGAGGAGGCCTCAATGCCTCCTGGGGTCATTCAGATTACACAGATATAAGCCAGCTAATCTTCCTCTCACTTTCCCAGCATGGAGTTATGGGTCCTGCCTGGAAGGGGACTCATGCCCAAGTATGGACAGCTATCCACACAACATCCAGTTGTGTCCTCTACATTGTTACTACATTGAGAGCAGTGCAGCACAAATCACATGGAGCATGTCTAAATCATTAAAGGGATGGGAAAGTGGTTCTATGTTATATGGACCAAGACAGACAGAGAACACCATATAAGTTCCCTTTCAGAGACCCCACTTCTGTTCAATGGCCAAGAGAACATACAGGAAAACCTCCAGAAGGAGGAGCTATGTTCCTAACCTGGACCTTCACTGCATGATTTCCCAAAGCTTATGGATACAATAAAACTAAATCTCTCCAAGATCAGGCATGAAGTCTCTCAGAGACCATTGCCCACATCTGTGAGGAGAGCATAGGAGGTAAAATGGACTGTCAGGGAGGGGAATAGCCACAGAGTGTCTCCGTGACATCTCTGGCATCCAGTATTCAGATAATTAGGGAAAGGTTACGAAAGCCTATTTGGTGTGGATAATGAATCATTGCAGCAGGTGGCACAGAGGATGGGAAAGCTAGTTGAAGAATACATGGGTCCCATCAAGTCCCAAGATGTGCAGATCTACCATCAAGAGAGCTGGACTATATGTTGGATATGTTACATGATAGCCTTTGCTAATGCCAGGTCTTAGACATGTGTTATACTACAGTGACTCTGCTGTCTACTACCACAAAGGCATGTAAGAGAGAGAAACTTGATACAGTTGCTGACGTCACCAAGATCATCCTAAGGAAGAACTTCGTAGACATTATCATCTGATTGTGTGTGGGGTCTGGGGTGGGGGGGGTGTATGTGTGGACACTAGAGATTCAACTTTGGGTCTGGACAGTGCCCCTGAGCCTCTTTTGCTCAAGGCTTGTACTATAGCTCTTAAGCCACAGCTCCACTTTCAGCTTTTTTGATATTTTATTGAAGTCTCACAAGTATTTACTTACAAGATAAACTTTAATTATGAGGTGATATGATTTTAAGGATGATATACTACTATGCAAATGCAATAAATAAAAATAGGAGGTAAAAAGACACTCTAAGGACTATATAGGAAGTTTTATGAAAGCCATGAAAGTATATCTTAAAAAAGTGTTATTAGTGACTTAAACAGCAGTGCTAAATTTTTTGTCCTGTATAAATGAATGAAGTCAGTTATTTCTGTTTAAATGTATAATGTTATTTTTCTCTTTTTACTGTTTGTAATCCATACTATTAATATTAATAGGTGTAGGAGACTCAAGCTTAGCTGTTGAACCTGGAAAAGGTTTGAGAGGTTGGAACATCACCTGAATAGTACTCAGAAAGCTGAGAGCTGACTATGCAAAGGTTAAAACACAGCTCTGTGAAGTAAGCCAGGCCCAAAGAAATATAAGTCCCATGGTTTCCCTTATTTGAAATAACTAGTATATGTCTGAGACAAACAGAAACTGTCAGACAAGTTGATGTTAGGTGAAATGAACCCCAAGATAAGGATTCAAATGTTTTTTTTTTCTTTCTTGAGATTGTTTCCAACATATTTATAAAATGATTTCTTTGTTGCTTTGTATGTACCTCCCCATGGAATTAGCCCTGCTTTCACTGTAGTTGATGTTGGTATAATTTGTGGAAAGGAAGGAAAAAAAACAAATTGTTTAAATAGGGATACTGGTGGACCCATTGCATGAATGAGATGTACAACACGTTATGTCGAAAAGCGAACTTTACAACTTTGAGGGGGAGGTAGGAAGAGCTGGAGGGAGGGGTGGGGGGCGCGACATGGGGAGGGATGGGAGATGGGAAGGGATAGGAAGGGAAAACAAAGGAGGAGGCAGCAATGCTTGATAAGAAATGTACTCATTATCTTGCCCATGCAATTGTAACTCCTCTGTATGGTATTTTCACAATAAAAAAAAAAAAACAAATATATAAATAGGGTTACAGGTGACCCCATTAAAACAATGAAATGTATAAGATGTTATGTTGAAAAATGAACTTTACAACTTCGGTAGGGCGTGGGGGTAAGGAAGGGGGGTTGAGAGGGGAAGGGATGGTAAGGGGAAACAAAGGAGGAGGCAACAATGCTTGATAAGAAATGTACTCACTATCTTGTCAATGTAATTGTAACTCCTCTGTATGGTATTTTCACAATTTAAAAAAAAAGCACAGCTGTGGAGAGTGTTAAGCTATTGCCCCCTTCCATAGTGCTTTAAAGGCCTTGAAGCCTGGGAGGTAAAAGAATTGACAACTTAACCTAGGAAGCTAGATAAAATAGACCAAATGTCTGGATTTTCTCTAGGTTGCATTCTCCTTTCTCAAAACAAAAAGGGAACCAGTGTTTCTCACTCACTGTGGTGGTTCTGATTGCAATATAGAAGCTTCATTTTTGCATGTATCCATGGTAACCTTCCCAGTGTGAATCCAAATAAATATGATTGCTTGTATGACCTGGGGCCCAAGTGCCAGTAAGCCTTGGGACCCCAGGTCCTCATTGATTTTTTTTTCTTTTTCTCTATACCTGTCCGTGTATTTTCTAATTTTCTTCAGCTTGGTATCCTATTGCACTGCCTTGGGTTGCAATTAGCAACAAATATGAATATTCTTGAGTTGTAAAACATAAAGGACTTACAAACTTTCTTATCCCAGATGGCTTCAAACCACAATCCTCAGATCTAAGCCTTCTGAGTAGGATTACAGGCATAAGCCACTGGCAACCAGCATGCATCTGAAGACTTGATGTCAGTGAGATCTTTCTTGGGGAATGTCTGCACATCTCAGTCCTCCTCAGCTCTGTTCCTTCCTGTTACCCAAACAGAGTCAACATTTTCATTCCTTTATGTTCAAAATCCTTGAGGTTAGTGAACTGACTTGCCTGCCATGTACCTCCTTTCTATAAATACAATAGTGGGTTTTACTCCTTACCATCGATTAACTAAATTAACTGGGATCCACACAGAGGTGACATGTCCTTTTCTGGATTGCACACCGTACACCTATGTTTTACTTTATCTAATAAAGTTAACATAACTTACCTTGTTTGAGGGTTCTTAGTTCCCATATTTCTTCCTTCTCATCCCTCTTTCCCTTGCACAGAGGGAAGAACCATTTGGAATTGTGAAGAGTGAGTTTTTAGTCATTTTCTGAAAAGCCCTGCCAATGGATCCTGATTTCCAAGTCCTGAGTAACTGGCCTGTAAAGCCTTGTTCTTTAATCTCTCCTCAGCTGACACAAATGACCACATATATCTAAAAAAGGCTTTGGGAAATGAGTTCAGGTTATCAGTTAGGAATCCTTATTACCTGGTCACTGTGCATAAGTTGTTTTTGTTTTTTTGTTTTGTTTTGTTTGAATAGTGTACAATTAGTACCAGAATTAGACTTCCAAGTATTTTTTTTTAATTCAAAGCTAGCAGGCTCTCTTATTTGAACCACAGATCAACTTCTGCCCCACACTCTTTATCTTCTGGTGGTAAACAGGACAGAAGTTTCCCACAGGAAGCCAAGGGCACTACACAGTATCCTCAAACCTGAAGACTGTGGTTCACAGCCAGCCTGGGCAGGAAAATCAATGAGCCTCCTATTCCCAACTAATCAGCAAAAAGAAGTGGAACTGTGGCTGAAGTGGTAGAGCAGCAACCTTGAGCATAAAAAAAGCTAAGAAAAAGCTAAGAAAAAAAGTTTTAAAAAAGGTAAGTGAAAAACAGATCTAGCATTAAGACAACCACAAAATAAATTTTTTTAAAAAGTGCAAGAGAGCACAAAGAGTCTTAAAAATGATAAAAATTAACAAGAAACTGGTGGCTCACACTTGAAATTCTAGCTACTCAAAACACTGAAATTGAGCATTACTATTCCAAGCCAACCAGGACAGGAAAGCCCATTGTGTGTGTGTGTGTGTGTGTGTGTGTGTGTGTGTGTGTGTGTGTGTGTGTGTATGAGTGTGTGTGTGTTCCTTTCTGGGATATGATCTACAAGTTTTTGCTTGACCATTTCCAATCTTTTGGAGGTTAATTTGAGATAAGAGTCTCATGAACTTTCCTTGTCTCCTGACAATGAACCGCAATCAGTATAAGTCAGGACTTTGTGGGAGTGTCTATACTTACCTCCTACTAACCACCAAAACCAAAAAATGAACCAAATTGCAACTGTTACTAAAGTTTTAGAGCATTCTATCCTTCAGCAGGATTGGTGAGGCCCTAAAAACAAGACAGAGAACCAACAAATAAATAAATGTATTTGAAGAAGAAAAGAGCCAATTAGTTTTTTATAATATAGACTCATATCTTTAATCCAAGCTGAAATGTAAAGATCACAGTTCGAATCCAGCCTGGGCAGGAAAGTCCAACTAACTTCTTTTTGAGTGTGCTAGACATGGGCTTGAACTTGAGGGTTTTTACTCAAGTTTAAAAATACTACTTCCTGTATCATGTGCTGAATTGGAGATGAGACTGATGGACTTTCTAGCCCAGGCTGGCTTTAATCTGTAATCCTTAGATTTTAGGATACTGTGTAGTGCCTTGGTTCCCATGGGACTCTTATTTACTATTAACCACTAAAAGAAAAATAGAGGCGGAAGTTGAGCTGAGGCTCAAGTAGTAGAGCCTGCTAGCTTTGAAATGAAAAACAAAATACCCACAACAAAACAAAACAACCCTCAGCAAGAGTCACTAGGCCTTGAATTCAAGCCTCCTCTCCCCCCAAAAAAAGACCTCAGGAGTTGAGTTTTTGTTCCTGCTAGCTTTGAGCAAAAAACAAAAGGCCAAAAATCTCATGGACAGTGAAGTAGTGTGGCCTAAATATAGAGCCTGCTAGTTTTGATCTAAAAAAAACAAGCCAGGTGCCTCTGGCTCATGCCTGTAATCCTTGCTACTCAGGAAGCTTAGATCTGAGAATCACATTTGGAAGCCAGCCTCGGCTAAAAGGTCCCCTGGTGACTGTTTTTTCCAACTAAGTAGAAGTGGCACTATGTCTGAAAATAGTAGTGTGCCTGCTGTGTCCCTGATGGACAGTTCCTAGGCATTGAGTTCAAGCCCCAAAACTGACAATATCAATAAATTGATTAATTAAATACTGAGCATAAATGAGTAGGCCCTAATAATAAAGGACATGAACTTTGAAAAAGGGGGAAGGGACAATCAAATAAATGAAAAGGTGGAAAGGGAGCATATTAAGGCCTTCTAAATCAAAACTGTAATTCTACCTGCTCAGATTACTGAAAACTGAGGACTTTGGTTCAAGCCAGCCCAGGCAGGAAAGTACAGGAGACATATTTTACTGTGTTCAGTATGGGGGCTTGAACTTGCTATGTTTTGCTCATGGCTACAGGTCTACTTCTTCCAACCTCTAGGTGGTTATTAGAGATAATTGTCTCATTGACTTTCTTGCCCAAGACTGGCATTGAAACATGATTCTCAGATTTCAGTCCTTTCTGTAATGCTCTTGACTTTCTATTGATATTCTAATCTCCTATTAACCATAAAAAAATGCAAAAGTTGAGCTGTGGCTCAAGTAGTGAAACCAGCTACTATTAAGGTAAAAATAAATAAACCTCAAGGAAAGTCATCATGACTTAATTTCAAGACCTAAGAACCACCACTCAATTAAAAAAAAATAGAACCTCAGTCACTGTGACCTGAGTTTAAGCCCTAGAAAAACAGCTGCAAAAAAGAAAAACAGCCTGTAGTTTACCTGTGGTCAAAGTTGTAGGTCATGGTAGTTTCAAGGGAAACAAAAAATCAGCATAATAGCTAGTGCCTAATAACAAATGCCAAAAAGAAAGAAATAATAAATAACTGAAAAGGTGAAAGAAGAGGTAATTAAAGATTTGTAAATGTTGACTCACACTTATAATTCTGAATGCTAAGGAAACAGAAATCTGTAGGTCATGGTTCAAAGCCATACTGGACAGCAAAGTCCATGAAACTTGCTTCAGTATGTTCAGTCGAGGGATTTAAAATTGAAGTGTTTTGCTCAAGGCTACAGCTCTACTATCTTCCACCTATTAGGTTGACTGGAGATAAGAGGCTCATTGACTTTCCTGCCCAGGTTGACTTTGAACTCTGATCCTCAGATTTCAAGCCTCTCTGTACTGCCCTGGACTACCCATGGAATTCTTGCCTCATATTAATCACTTAAAAAAGGCAGAAGTTTAGCTGTGGCTCAAGTAGTAGAGCCATCTACCCTTCAGTTAACTAAGTAAATCAATAAAACCTCAGAAAGAGAGGAGAGGAATGAGAGTGAAAGACAGAACATCTTACAATAAGCAAAAGGAAAGAAATGTATATATCACCTGGAAGAAATAATTGTATTGTCAAAGCTTATAGAATTGTATTGTCAAAGCTTATAGAATTCACAAACTTTATCGACCATAATAATGACAATTTGCATTGTGAAGGTTAAAGTATGTTTGTGACTTCAACTAAATATCACTATTCCACAATATTCTGAAATAAGAGAAATTTAGGTAATCACCTAATCTCAATAATAGTAAAAATCTCAGAAAGAGTCACCAGGCCTTAATTTCAAGCCCTAACACCAACGTGCCTAACTCCAGCCAAACACACACACACACACACACACACACACACACACACACACACACAGAGCAGGAGCTGAGTTCTCACTCTTGGAGCAGAAGCCAAATGAAACAAAAAGTAGACTGTAGTAGACCTATGGCTTAAGTAATAAAGCAAGCTGCTTTTAAGAGAAAAGAAAAGAAAACTTGAGTATGAAGGCAAGGCCCTAAGCCCCTGACTCTTCCCAGAATGGAAATCAGTCATGGAATCCAACAGAACGTGCCCCTTCAGTTCTAGGCCCTCCTATCAAAAATAGATGGTAGGCTTGTTCTTGGCTTCTGGCACAAGTACCTTGTGTAGAGGAAGCCCCTCCTCTTGCTTCCTGGATCCCAGGGTTCAGCCTCTCTTGTGAGTCAGGGTGGGAGGTGGATGGCAGTGTGGCAAGAGGTTCCAAATAGAGTGGCAGCTGTGCTAATTGACTTGAGGCTGACAGCTGGATGCCAGGGCTAAGTGATAACAGGTAGCTATCTCTGATTACCCAGCAGTAGGCAGACTGAGTTGGAGCACCTGCTGGCTCTGCCTATCAAGTCCACCCCATCTCCTCTGCCCCATAACAACCAGAGGTTTAAATGGGGATCTGAGTTGGCTGTGTCAGATTCCTGCTCCCCAGCCCTACCTGTTTTCCTCGGTGTACACCACTGCTGAGGACACGCATCCAACTGCTTTGCAGCCCTACACCGTGAGGGAGATCGTGTACATACAGGCAAGCCACTGTGGCAACCAGATTGGCTCAAAGGGGAGCATGACACTGGCCTAGGATCCTAGTCTCAAATTTAGGGGGATAAGGAGGAAGAGGACGGGGTTGGAGGGTGCAGGTGGTGGTGGTCATGTCTAGGCTGAGGTAGGTGGGGCTCCATAGTAGTCCCTAACCTCCTAGAAATCAAGTCCCCCAGATAGTTTCCCCAATTTCCCTAATTTGTGTGGCCCAGGTGGGTGTGGTTTTTTAAGCAAGGCTGGGGTGGTTTCAAATCCCTTGCATGTCTTAGTCTTACCTGAGACTCAAGTCATTGTACTTAGTTTCCTGGGAATAGACTAATGCATTTTTGGTCTGATTTGAAAGAAAGGAGTGCAGTGTCTTTGAGCTGACAGATACAGAGGATTCCCTTTTTGTCAACTGATGAGTATTAGATAATTGAGAACAGTTCATCAACCTTAATGCAAATTTCTCTGAGTTTTCATGCCCTATCTCAGTTCCCTTAAGTTGGGTGTTTTCTAAATCCGTGGTTGTCGGTGTATGCTCTGAGGACCCTTGGGGTTCTGGAGACCCTTCTAGCTGAGTCTTCAAGTTACTGCTTTGGCAATTTCATGTCCATATAAGGCCAGGTTCTCATCATAGAATCCAAACAGAATATTGTATCCCGTAAGATAGAATAAACATAGGAGAACCCAGATGTCTTCTATTCAGCCAGATAGCAAAGAGATTAACAAAACTAAAATACCATCAATTTTTGTGCTTTTTTTAATTTAAAAAATTAATTTTTTTACAAAAATATTTGTGTCAACAGGACTTGGATTTCTTATAGTTATTTTAAAATCCATTGTTTGGACAGTTAACATTCTAGGCCATAATACACTTCTAGTTCCATCTCAGTTTTGGGAAATGCTAAGCGATGAGCACAACATTGACTGCACTGGCAACTATTATGTAGACAGCAGCTTAGAGAATCGAGGTATATTACAACGAGGCAGCTAGTGAGTGTCTCCTGTCTGGCTTCCAATACTGTGGCAGAATAGGTCCCTGGGGAATACTAATGACAAGGAAGGAGTTCCTGCCTTTCTTAGGGTGGTATTGTAGTTCGAATTTGGGGCCTCAATCTTGTAAGTCAAGTGCTGTATCCACCTGAGCCCCTCCACCATATATTTTGTTTTAATTTTTGAGTATACACTTGTGAATTTCCTCAGGAAAGCCTTTTACTGAATTCCCCCTACCTGAACTTGCTGACTAGCCACACCTGGATTTTTTTTTTTTTGTCATGGGGCTTCAACTCTGGGCATAGGCATTGTCCTTCATCTCTTCAATCTTTCTTTTCCTTTTATTACCAGGGGTTCCTTTTTTTAGAACTCTCTGGGCTTCTGGGATAACTCCTTCTAGCTTAGTTTAATTCATTAATTCTGCTTGTTGTAACATATTTGGAAATTTTAAGTTTTTATGTTTACTATGCGTGAGCCGCAAAACCGCTTGTGAAGTTGTAGGAGTTTTTGGAGGCAGCGTCACATCAGATGATTGATTGGGGCATCGCCCACATTTAATCTTTGGTCCTAGTCTTTATTATTTAGAGAAGTCATCTCTATTGGACTGGAAAGAAACAACATGCTCTGTTCACGGATCAATAGAAAAATAGCCAAAACGAGAATAAAAGCAATGAATGTACAGCCAAGAAGAATATAGAATAAAGGTAGAGGCTATAAAGGTGCAGCCAAGTGTATGGGAAGCCTTGAACCAACACCCCCTTCCTGCAGGCATGCTTCCTTAAAGCTCTTTGTCTAACGCGATCTCATGCAGACTCCGCAGGAGGTGGCATGACACCAACTATTTCAGGTAGTTTCTTGGAAATGAGAGTCTCCCAGAATTTCCTGCCCCAGCTGGCTTCAATCTGCGATCCTAAGATCTCAGACTTTTGAGTAGCTAGAATTTCACCCTTCAGCAACCAGAGCCCAGTTGCATTGCCCTCTTTAAAATACAGATTAAATTTCTAAAAAAAAATTTTGAAATTGAAAATTTTAAAATTTTAAAGAGGGATGTTCAGTCACTAATATATATGTGAATAGTCCAAATCATAAAGCATAAATAAAGTGTCTCACCCTGAAATCTATAACACTTCTGGACTTTAGCATTTTGAATATGAATACTTAGCCAACAATAAATTCTTTTTAAGGTTTTTAAAGTAAAAAACATTGTTGTGATGTAGAAAAACCCAATAATAATGTGTAAACACTGCTTTTAAGTGATATATATTGTCTTTCCTAACACAAACAACCTTACTGAAGTCTACAGAGTAGATTGTCAGTTTTTGTAACTGTCAATGTGAAATTCATTTAATTTTATATAAAGAGTTTCCATTCTACATCATTGTATACAAACAGAATCGTAGATAATTGGTTTTCCTGTGTAATAAACCAATGAAAAAGTGCAAACAAAAGGACAGAGCTATTTAATGTATTTGAGTTTTATAGATCTACATTTGGGGATGTCCTCACCTTCGTATTTTGTGGTGATATTGCTTAAGTAAGATATAAGACTTTAATCTTGTGGTTCCTTGGTTGAGAGTCGTTGTGTGGAATTGTATCACTGCTATGAACAGTATTTTATGTTGTGTCTTTATTAGATCCTGTATATCAGGCAGGATGGCCAGTTTTCTTCATGTCATTGTTTAGGAAGGGGGCAGTCTCAAACTCATGCTTATATCATTTTAACTGATATCCCTTTTGAAAAATCAGGTTAAATGGCAAATTGCAAGTAATTGCCCAAGGTTGCTCTGAGTATTTGAATACAGGGAAATGTGCTATTTGATAACAATTATTGAAAAATTATAACACAAGAAATATGAATTTTATGTATTTTCCCCAGGAAAGCATTATACTTGAATTTCCCCTACATCTACTTGCTGAAGAGCCACACCTGGCTCTTTTGTTTTATTTGTTTGTTTTTTTGTCGGCAGTGGCACTTAAACTCTGGGCCTATGCACTGTGCCCCAACTCTTCTGTTCAAGACAAGCAGCTCTACCACTTAAGCCACAGTGCCATTTCTGGTTTTCTATCAGTTTATTGGAGATAAGAGTCTCACAGACTTTCCTGCCCAGGCTGGCTTTGAACAGTGATGATCTCCAACTCCATAGTTGCTAAGATTATAGGCATGAGCCACTGGTGCTCTGCACCTAGCTACTTTTAATTGGGGAATGGAAGGGATAGTGGGAGAACAACAAAGGAGTGGGTAACAATGTTCGACAATAAATGTTCTCATTTCCTTACTCATGTAACTGTAACTCCTCTATACAGCACCTTTACAATAAAAATAAAATTAACAAAAAAGAGAAAGCTTCTTGCTGATAGGCAATGATGACTCACACCAATAATCCTAGCTACTCAGGAGGCTGAGAAATGAGAATCATCGTTCAAATCCAGCCTGGGCAGGAAAGTCCCTGAGACCTTTATCTCTAATAAACAACTCAGAAAACTGAAAGTGGGACTGTGCCTCAAGTGATAGAGTGCTAGCCTTGAGCTGAAGAGCTGAGGGACAGTGCCCAGGCCCAGAGTTCAAGCCCCACCATGAACAACAACAACAAAAAAAAGGTGTTGTCATCTTTCTTTTGCCCCATTAGACTCAAAGCCTGATGCTCATCTTTGCCTCCTGAGTAGCTGAGATTTCAGCCACCATGCCCAAAGCAAAGGAATAAAATGCATGGAAATAGACAACTGCAAACGTCCTTAAAGTTGCTGAAGCCTCTTGCATGGTGATTCATTCTCAAGATATCTTTTCTGTTTCCATGTCTGAAATGCTGTAATTTCTATAATGAATGCTGAGAGCCACTTAGAATCATAAGCTCTGCTCCTAAGTTCCTTGTCAAGTATAGGCCCAAGTCAACTCTTGTTCCCACAGGCAACAAATATGTTCCTTGGGCCATCATGGTGGACCTAGAGCCTGGCACCTTAGACTTAGTAGGATCGGAACCATAGAGTTTCAGACCAGACACTTCATATTTAGTACGTCAGCATGGTCCATAGAAGATGGCTAACAGGCACCCCTCCTTCGTAACATCCAGACACTCCAGTTCCCAGAGCTGAGCTGAGCCTTTATTCATCTAGATAACATCCTCACCTAACCCACCTATTTCAGTCCACGGGAGTCATGTCCCTGTCCACTCAATCAGCACAGATAAATACCAGTCTGCAAACAGCCTCTGAAGGGAATGAACAGCGAGCAGGGAATGCCTCCAACAAGGTTTCAGCGCTGCTGGCCCTTTCAAATACCTGGCAATAACAGGGAACCATTTCAGGACACCAGAAATCAAAGCACAGCTATATGTGAGCAAGGTGCAGACAAGTGCCTTCAGCTTAGCTTCCCTCTGACCATTCTGTTCTCCTGTTCCTCCTGTGAAAGTAAGTACTTTTCCAGTATTGATGCAGGCTCTGTTCATTTTTTTTGGTCGGTCGTGGGGCTTCAACTCTGGGCCTGAGCACTGTACCTCAGCTCTTCAGCTCAAGGCAAGCACTCTACCGCTTGAACCACAGCATCCCTTGTGGCTTTTTCTGTTTATGTGGTGTTGAGGAATCGATCCCAGGGCCTTGTGCATGTGAGGCAAGCACTCTACCATTAAGACCCCTTCTCATCACCAGGCTCTGTTCATTTTTAGAAGTACGTGGTTTGGGTTAAAATGTATCATCCTCCACATTGTCTTTACTTTCTTTAGAACCTGGTTGATTTGTAGGGTCCCAGATACATTGAAAACATTTCCTGGGGGCTAGGAAGGTGGCTCAGCAGTACCGTGCTTGCCTTGCATGCATGAGGCCCTGGGTTCGATTCCTCAGCACCATTAATCAGGAAAAAAAGCCAGAAGTGGTGCTGTGGCTTAAGTGGTAGAGCACTAGCCTTGAGCTGAAGAGCTGAGGGACAGCTCCCAGGCCCAGAGTTCAGGCCCACGACTGGACCCCAAAAAAGAAAACATTTCCTTTATTTCACCAGTGTATCTAAAATAATAGCCAAAGTTGCTCAGAGGAGCCTATAGTCTTCACAATGCATATAGCAAAGTCATTATTCCTGGAGTATGTGTCTCATCATGTCTTTGTGTCTGATAGGCCAGAACAGAGCAGGCAATAACTGGGCCAAGGGCCACTACACAGAGGGAACCGAGCTGGTGGAGTCAGTGCTGGAAGTGGTGAGCAGAAAGGTGTGTCTGTCTCCAGGGTTTCTAGCTGGCCTACTCCCTGGGAGGTGGCACCAGGTCAGGCATGGGCACCCTGATTCTCAACAAGATCCGAGAGGAGTTCCCAGACAGCATCATGAACACCTTCAGTGTCATGCCCTTGCCCAAGATGTTGGACACTGGCACCTTAGACTCAGTGAGATTGGAACCATTTGGCCAGTGTTTCAGACCAGACAACTTCATATTTGATACGTCATCATAGTCCATGGGAGATGGCTAACGGGCACCCCTCCTCCCTAACATCCAGACACTCTAGTTCCCAGTGCTGGGCTGAGCCTTTATCCACCTAACCCTATCATCCTCACCTAACCCTACAACACCATCTTGTCTTTCCACCAGTTGGTGGAAAATGCAGATGAAACGTTCTGCATTGACAACAAGGCCCTGTATGACATCTGCTTTTGCACTCTGAAGCTGCCCATGCCCACCTATGGAGAACTGAACCACCTGGTGTTGGCTACCATGATCAAGGTCATCACCTGCCTGCGCTTCCCTGCCCAGCTGAATGCAGACCTGCGCAAGCTGGCTGTGAACACGGTGTCCTTGCCCTGCCTGCGCTTCTTCATGCCTGGCCTTGCACCCCTGACTAGCCGTGCCAGGCAGCAATACAATGCTCTCTCAGTGCCCAAGCTCACCCAGCAGATGTTTACACCAAGAACACGATGGTCACCTGTGATCCCCGCCATGGCTTCTACCTGACAGCGGCTGCCATCTTCCGAGGCCGCATGTCCATGAAGGAGGTGGATGAGCAGATGCTCAACTTGCAGAACAAGAACAGCAGCTACTTTGCAGAATGGATCCCCAACAACGTGAAGACACTTGTGTGTGACATCCCCACACATGGCCTCACGATGTTGGCCACATTCATTGGCAACAACACGGCCATCCAGGAACCCTTCAAGCACACCTCAGAGCAGTTCAGTGCCATGTTGCAGCACAAGGCATTCTTGCACTGGTATACAGGTGAGGGCATGGATGAGATGGAGTTCACTGAGGTTGAAAGCAACATCAAGGACCCGGTGTCCAAGTACCAGCAAATCAAAGATGCCACTGCTGATGAACAGGGGAAATTTGAAGAAGTCTTGTGGAAGAAGAGGTTTAAGACTTCCCATTGCTAGCAGTGCAACAGGAATGCCAGAGCCTGCCTACTGCTTCTCAAATAAATGGTGCTTTCCTGAGCTACTGTTGTCCTGCAGTGGGACCTTGCTATGTATCATCATGCTCAGCCTTCTCTGTCAGGAACTCACTGACAGTGAATGTAAAAATGCAGATTTCTTTTAAATATGATTGTTTTAAAACCCTATTTGTATAAATAAAGAAGTATACATTTTATACCCTGAGCCCTTATTCTTCTTTAGAATCCTTTTTATTCTTTCAGTGTATTTGAAATATAAATTTGGCCAGAAGGATTTAATCTTAGCAATATAGGACTGGTGCTCAAGAGGAGTATTAAATTCATGGTTTTTCTGCTATTTTGAAGAGGAGGATGACAAGTGCCAAGTTGTTGTTTTTCCCCCTGGCCCAGTTTTATAGTTTTCAATCTCTCAAAAGCATGCAAGTAGCAAAAAAGCAGTTTGAAGAGAAAGAAAACTAGATCCAGATGCTACTTCTCCTTCAGACAACCACAGGTTCTTGTCTCATGTCCCATCAGAGGGATTTCAGTCACATTCCCCAGAAACAGTATCAGGAACACTGATCCCTGTGTTTAGAGTTCAGTTGGCAATGAAGCAGCACTCACAGGATGAGTGCAAGTTCCTGGTTGCCAGGGTAGTTTCTCAAGGTGTCTGGCAGCTTTAAGTACAGAAGTGATTCTAGCTGTTTGAGGGAGTGAGAGGCTGAGAAGCTGACCAATCCCATAGTGTATCAAGAACTGCTTGACACAGTACTTCCAAGTCAAACAGAGGAGGGGAGACATGGCCTCTCCCAATGACCCATTCTCATGTTCATTTTTCCAGCAGTCAAAGCTGTCTGAGGCCCACAGGGTGTTGTAAGGATATAAGGGATGGATGGATCTAGCCTGTTGGGTATGTTTACTTTACATGAGTGAAACAGAAATCTCAATTGCTTAGAACCTACAATGGCCAGGAAGAGGGTGAACACTTCTGTTTTCACTGGAGGCCAAATCAATCACTGGTTCTTTTTGCCAGAATCTTTCACTCTTCTTTCAGTGAGGCTCCAGGCAGGTTGTCTGTGCCAAGCATTCCTCCATGGCCACCAATAACCTGTAAGAGTACCTTTTTCTTCAGAAAAAGGGCTATGGGAATACTGCAACTTATAGAAAGCTCTAAGGAAAAGGTACTTCTGGGTGAGGTGCAAGTACCTTGTTGCTAGTAAAGTTGGGAGATGGTAAGTTCCGTAAGTTTTCCTCTACCAGGCCTGAGGTTGGGGTAGGGTAGGGAGGGGTGGGATAGAGATCTTTAAGCCAAGCTGGTCTCACTCATTAGAAAGTAAACTGTCCCAGAGAGTGATCTGTGACTAGAAGCAGGTTATTTTGTGTCCTTGCCCCAGGGAGATCAAAGTGCAAATAGCTTCCATTGTGGGAGTCCTATGGAGTAAGTACTGATACCCCTGGGTCTCTAGTCCTAGAACTGACCAGGTTGGATGAACCCAAATCTTCTAAGGCTGCTGGGTCAGAACTGAAGGCAGGCCTGGCCAAGGCACTCTCATTCCTCAGTGGGTTAAGGATTGAGGCCAAGCTGTGATGGAGGCACCACCCATCCTATCTACCAGTGTTTGACTAAGAACATTTTTGTTTTCTCTTAAGTACCCATTTATGAGTCTTTTCATGAGTCTTTTCTGGTGGCTTTGGCTTATTTCTTTACACTTTTGAAGAAGTAGTTCTTGGTTCATAATTAATGACTCATGCCTCACTCCTTAGAAAACTCCTGTTGATAATTTTACCAGTAGACCACCATGTATTTCTCAGGCATGACTTTTGTTTTCTCCTAGCCAGAGCTCTGCATTCATTGCCACACAAGCTAATGTGGAGGTGATTCCTATAGATCAGTGATTTTTTGTCCAATTGCTAAGTGCAGCATCTCCCTTATTCTCATGTACCTTAGTAATTGTATCAAATACTTAATAGAGTTCTTGACAAGTATGATAAACAAAGTTCAGAGGTGAAGATGCAGCTCAGTAGTAGAGTACATCCCTGGCATGCACATGACTCTCAGTTCAGTCCCTAGCACCAAAAGGAGGAAAGGCAACAAATGTTAGGCTCAGGAGAGGATACATTAGGACTCATAGAACAGCAGCACCTAGATTGGCAATGAGGAGTTGTGAAATGAGGGAACATTGGTAGAATATTTGTAGGGGGAAAGAAGAGAGCCCCTTGATGTGTGTACCCTTTTAGAAAGCAGAGGTAAAAACAGGGAATGAACCTCTGGTAGTCAGCCTAGGCCGTGGAAGGAAGAAGCCATGACATGTATGTTACTCTATTGGGACCAGAGTGTAAAGTGGCACCACCATACCAGGTCATGGCCCAACAAGAACAAGTTTGTCAGAAACACATTCTTGCATTGGAAAGATGTCTTTTGACCACTTTGGCCATGTTAATATTTCCTTATGCTGCTTCTTTTTCCTTCCAACTTGTCATACCTATAGCAGATCCTGTCCAGGAGACCCATTCTCTCTAATCTTATTCTCTAAGTCTCCCAGTTTATAGCTCCATATATCCTAGACCAAAAAAGTAGGGGGTAGATACTCTGTCAGACATAGATTGAAACTGAAAGGTATCTTTGAAGTAGACTTTGACAAGGTTCAGGTATTGACAGTCTTGTGTTGATATGTGCTGTGATTGCAACCAGCTTCTGGTCTAATTCTGAGATGACAGTGGGAGAGAAATGGTGATAGGACATCATGGACCACTATGGTTTCAAAACCTTCGCAGGTACATCTCCATTCATGGATGTGCTATCAGCCAACATACAGATGTCTGTTAAAGGGATGATGGCCGGGAAAAGGAAATTTATTGGCCACAGATGAGACCAGCCTTTGGACAAGTGGTTGCCTTTCAGTGTGAGGCAAAGAATGCCTACCTATACAGAGATATTTTTCAGGAAGCAAGATGATTCACTCACATCTTCTTATCCACAAAATAATCTGAGAATAACTCTGGAAGACCAGGGGTGAGAGTCATGTGCTTTGTGTTTCTACACGACTGCTTTGCTTCATGGCTCTTTATGCTCTTCTGAAACCTCCTTCTGAGCTGGCCCACAATGTGCCCAGGAGGCAGGAATCAAAGGGGACTTGGAAGCTTGGCTGCTAATCACTCTGGCCACACTGACTTGGGGCTGTAGGCATGTGCTGGGAATCTGCTCCATTCTAATGGTATGGGCTCCAGTGGGAGCTTTGGTTCTTACCAGGAGAAGATAACAGTGCCTCTGTTTTTGAGCCATCTCCCAGGTCAGGATGTCTTTATCTGCAGAGGCTGGAGCTTTGCCATATCTCTCATCATGACAGGTTTTTTTCTTTCGACTTTTTCTTTTTTCTTTCTTTCTTTCTTTCTTTTTCTTTCTTTCTTTCTTTCTTTCTTTCTTTCTTTCTTTCTTTCTTTCTTTCTTTCTTTCTTTCTTTCTTTCTTTCTTTCTTTCTTTCTTTCTTTCTTTCTTTCTCTCTCTCTCTCTCTTTCTCTCTTTCCTTTTTCCCTTTCTTTCTTTCTTTCTTTTACTTTTTTTTCCTTTATTTTGTCAGTCATGGGACTTGAACTCTAGGCCTAGGGGCTGTCTCTCTGTTCTTCAGCTCAAGTCTAGCTCTCTATCACTTGAGCCACAGTGCCACTTCCAGTTTTCTGGTGGTTTCTTGGAGATAAGTGTCTCAAGGCCTTTCCTGCCCAAGCTGGTTTTTTACTGGCATACTCATATCTCTGCCTCCTGTGTAGCTAGGTTTACAGTCAAGGGCCACTGGTGCCCAGTTTGACAGGTTAATTATTTGCTAAACATAACAATGGCCACATTCTGTCCTGGGAGAAGTTTCCCCATCATCCTACAACACTGATGGTCTTAGTGTTGTGGCAGAGCACACAGCAAGGGGGCTTTCTATGCATGCATATTGACTAATACCTGAAAAGGCAGCTTGCAAAGGCCAAGGAGATTGTTGTTGGAGAGATTGTTGTTCAAAAGCCCTTAGTGCTAGGAAGACTCTAGAAATGCATACATCTCAACTTGCACTGGGCATTTCCAAATTTTAAGTTCTAGTGTTGTTTCTTTTCCTTTGTACACAGCTTGAGTAGGTTGTTCCAGACAAGGAAAGCTACCTACAGAAGGTCTGTGTGCTAGCTACACTCATACAGAACAAGTTCAGGGCTTGATTTTTGGTACATTTTTAGACTGCAATCTGTTCACTGGTGAGGTTTTTTAATGTTTCCAAGATCATTTTAAATGATTTTGTGCCCTCTCACCATATCACTTAGGTTTCTATCCTAAGCTAAATCAGCAACAACAATAACAAAAACAACAACAAACAGACTGGACTCACTTGTAAAGTAGTTAAAAGTGCCACCTGCTGTTCAAACTGCAGAAATACCCATTTCTTGTAACCTTCAGAGAAACAAAGGCTTTCTTCTTCTTCTTCTTCTTCTTCTTATTATTATTGTGAAAATACCGTACAGATGGGTCTTTCTTTTCCTATGCTATTCCTCTTGTTTCATAGTTACAGTGTATTTTGTCCCCAGCACATATGTCTCTCCTTCCAGAAAATAAGCAATGTACAGACTGTTTATTGCTGTTCTATGCAAAGCAAAGCACATCAGTCTGGGCATGAGTTTTCTGTAGTCTAGTTTGTCGACTAGTAAAACGCTTATAGTAGTCTGTACCCAAAGTGGTTCTTATCATTGGAACTTATGGTGACTTCCAGGTGATAAAAGAAGTCCAGAGTGCCCTGAAAACAGCCACTGCCGATGACAGCAGGTGTATCTCAGTGCACTGGGCAGCGTCTTCTATTGTGGCCTGGATTTAACTTACTTCATAGACCATCTCACAGATGATAGAAAGAGAAAAGGCACCAAGATGGCAGATGCAATCAGGTTTGCAGAGCCAATGTGTTTGCATCAGGGTTGGGGTTAGTTTTCCAAGTACTAGAACTGAAGATCACAGCCCTGCATAGGCTTCAATGTCAGTCATTTAAGTCAGTTGACTCGATTAACTCATCTGCTCTTTCTGTGAGTCTGATATTAATGACTGCTTATCAGAGGCCAACAACTGAAACCCAGCAAGTGCTCAGCATGTTGGCTAAGAGTGCTGTATAGATAATGTACAGCTGCATGGTACTTGTGCTGTACACTTCTCCTATGCTTCCCCAAATTCTAAATATTTCTAGTAGAGAGGAAAAAAGCTGAATCCAGCTAATGAGCACATCTTACATCTGTTGGGTTGTTTTAATAGTATTATCGTTTGATTGGACTCAAAGCCTCATACATGCTAGCATGCATTCTACCACCTCCTGCCCCCTTCTTGCTTTAAGTATTTTAAGTAATTTTTGGGCTTTGCTCTTCCCTCACGTACACCTCCCACAGAGCTGGGATTTCAGGAATGAACCACCTAGCCAGAAGAATTTGTTGAGATAAGGTCTGCTTGCTAACACATTGCCTAGACTAGCCTTGGATCTCAATCCCCCCCATCTCTGTTATTCCCCAGAATAACATACCTATGGTCTGAAATATTATAATCCCATTAAATATTATAATCCCATTATTATTCTGAGTTCTCAGATTGGAGTTTTGTGGTGCTAGAAGGCACTGCTTTCTTACTTGACTTGAAATTACAAACCTTCATCAGTGGACATAATTCTGCTCTAGATTATCAGAACCTCATATCAATGTGTGACACTGCTCATTGTTAAATCATAGTTCAGGATATGTTGCATGACTTTAAGCCTCACTTTTTACACACACACACACACACACACACACACATACACAAACACACACACATGCCATTGTTTTCAGTGGTGACTTTGTACATCTTCTGTGAGACCACCTGAGTCCTCTCCTGTGCATCTTAGAGCTTTTTTTTTTTTTTACCAATCTTGCTGCTCTCCAGTCTGCTCCCTCCTCAGGTATCCAGTCTCTGCCCTTGACAGTGGCTGAGGCTTATAGTACTAGTGTTAGAGAAAGAGAAAAGATAGATACAGATATTTAAGTAGAAACTTCATCTCTTGCACTTTTAGGTGATTTTAGATGCTTGTTTTCATTAGATCCTCACTCCTATTATTTCTCCCAGCCTCACAATGCCATGTCCTTCTCCTAGATCCCACAGAAGGCTCAACTGATATTATAGGAAACCGAAACATTGTGCTTCTGTGAAACCTGCATTGCTGCTGCTTTGAGTAAATGCATTTTTATCAGTGATAATTTTGCTTAATGGAATATGGGAGAATCAGAAAAAACTACTTATTTAAAGCTGTTTCACTTAACCTTTCTCTTACTCAGTTTATTTAAATTAACTTCATATGCCTATGAGGGACATTACACAAAACAATCTTTCTATGTATTATATTTTTGCCTGTTTCTGTGGTATCATGACTCAAATTCCTTAAACTTTTTGAGGCAAAACTCTTCATTGTGGCAAATATTCAGAATGGAAGGAAAGGGAAGTGAGAATGGAGATCAATTAACATCTTACATCATCCACTGTCCAGGGCTGCTATTTCCACTATTGGAATTGATGATACCCAGTTTGCAGATTCATTGTCATGAAATGGCCCTTACATCATTGATAAAACTGAGTATCTTGGGTTCCCTTTATAGCATTGGACTTTTGATGTCTGCATACTATGTGTCTGAAGGACCCAAGAGCAAGCTTATCTCCACAGAAGTGAGGTCTCCTCTCATGATAGAGTGAGATAATGTGGGGACTTTCCAAAGGAAGAGCCTATTACTCAGCACTCCTATCTTACAGGATTTGGAGAGAGAACAAAACAAACCCATAAACTGGCCCTAGAACTTGACCTCTTCCTACTCATTCCTTTCTTCTTCAGATAATAAAGCTGAGTAAGCTGAGGAAGGAAGCACATTACCTCCTAATTCAAATTTTGTTGCCTGGTTTCCCCAGACAATTCCTACACCATTCCATGAGGGTTTGACCTAACATCTGATCTTGTCAAGTGTCTTCTCAGAAGGAATTCTATTGAATAATAATGTCTTCAAAAACTAACTTTGTGGAAAATCTTTCCTTCCCTTCCATATCTAAGACAGCCTTTAACTCAGTTCACAGATGATCCAGTGGGAACAAATACAAATTGAGTATGCTGCATTGTACACCTCTTAATGTTTATGGGCTTTCATTTTAAGTTTTAAAGGATAAGTATAAAAACCAGGAGCCTGCTGGTTCATGCCTGTAATCCTAGCTACTCAGGGGGCTGAAATCTGAGGATTGCAGTTTGAAGCCAGCTGAGACAAGAAAGTCCATGAGACCCTTATCTCCAATAAACTACTAAGAAAAAGCTGGAAGTGGTGTTGGGATTTAGTTGGTAGAACACTAGCCTTGAGCACAAAGAGGCTGAGAGACAGTGCACAGGCCCTATGTTCAAGCCCCATGGCTAGCAAACACAACCACATGTATACTTACTTAACAAAACTGTACACATTTCCTCTTTAGGTCCATCATGATCTCCTACCACTAGCCACACTGCCGCTGGACTTTTGTAGTACATGATCGTACAGCTTTGTGGACCGGAGAGGTCTCTCCTGACAGGTCATTTCTACAAAGATTGGTGGGTGGCTGTGTTTTAACAAACTGAGTTTCTGTTCAACTCATGTTTACAAATGAGTTTACACATCATCATTGCACCCTTCCTCTGAGCAGGGCTGCTGGTGAATTTAGCATGGACCTCTGAAATAGAGACATAATTTCATTTGACATTATTACCATTCCAGGCAAAAATTGAAATTCCAGTTATAAAACAATATATCAATCCTATTGAAATCCTCGTATTGATTTTCCTCAAAGACTTTGAAACCAGAATTTTTTTTTTAATCTTGAAAATGTAGTACAGAGGGGTTACAATTACATGAGCAAGGTAATGAGTACATTTCTTTTTTGGGGGTTGGGGAGTCCGGTCGTGGGCCTGAACTCTGGGCCTGGTCACTGTCCCTCCGCTCTTCCCCTCAAGGCTAGCGCTCAACCTCTTGAGCCACAGCACCACTTCCAGCTTTTTATTTCTGCTTCTGTGGTGCTGAGGAATCAAACCAGGGCCTCATGCATGCAAGGCAAGCACTGTACCACTGAGCCACCTTCCCAGCCCAAATGAGTACATTTCTTATCAAGCATTGTTCCCTCCTCCTTTGTTTCCCCTTACCATCCCTTCCCATCTCCCTCCCCATACCACACCAGAGTTGTAAAGTTTGTTTTTCGACATAACGTCTTGTACATCTCATTGTTGCAATGGGTCCATCTGTATCCCTGTTTAAACAATTTGTTTTTTCCCTTCCCCTCCACAAATTATAGCAACATCAAATACAGTGAAAACAGGGTTTATACTGAGGAGGAGGGACATAAAAAACCACAAAGCAATCATCTTATAAATATGTTTAAAACAATAGCAAGAAAGAAAAAAAATGTGAGTCCTTATCTTGGGGTTCATTTCACCTCTGAACATTTCTGCTTGTCTCAGACATATACTAGTCATTGCAAATAAGGGAAACCATGGGACCTGTGTTTCTTTGGGCTTGAGATGAGAATTTTTTATATATGTACAAATATATCATGGGAGAAGCATGGAATCGTGGACAGTTTTTGATTCTTATGTGTTCATGTACCAGAGCTTTATCGTTAAACTCCATTGTGAGCTTTCGAATAATGCCTTGGGCCATCTCATTTAGAAACCTTAGATATTAGTGCAGCTTGTTCTTTTAAAGGATCAATTCTTGCATAATGCAAAACATTACTTACCTTGGGGGCAATTGGCAAGGCTGAGATGAGGTCGGCCTCACCTAACAGACAACATCTCACACCAATTGCTGGAATCTGCATCTGTAAGCCCTGTTCTCCTGTGTTCCTTACAAACCTCCCAACCTCCCTCCTTACAATATAATCTAGCTGGAAGCATTGACTCACACTTGTAATTCTAGCTACTCAAAAGTCTGAGATACATCCAGAGGATTTGTGTTAAGACCAGATCAATTAGAAAAGTCTGTTAAAATTGGGCCTCCAATGATTAGTACAAACAGAACTGAAAGTGTGATTCAAGTAGTCAAGTGCCAGCCAACTAAGCAGAAGACCCTGAGTTCAACTGCAGGACTTGCAGAGGGGTGGGGTGGGGAGAGGGAGGGGGGAGGGGAGATGCAGCACTATATTCCATCTGATAGTATTCAGAGGATGAGGAACTAGTAGCAAGTGCTTCAATAGCTGTTGTCAGTCAAGCCCTGGCTTAGAACTCTGCATATGAAAAGTTGTAGTTATTCTTCAATGGTCAGGCTCAAACTACCTATAAAGAATAACTTTATATGTATGTAGGTATAAGTTTATGCTTTGATCTACTGTGTGAAATCAGAACAAGAAACTACCTCTGAAAACAGAATCAGCTGTATGGTAGGGAGGAAGAAGCAGATTCCCTATATAGTATAGCATCAACCTCCCTGGAACTACAAAGCCTATAAAACAAATTCCAGCACAGCATTGGCTGTGTTTTATGGCAAGTGCTTGTCCCCTGCAAAGGCCACCCTCTCCCATGTCTGCTTTGCTCTCCAATTTCCTGTGGCAGTAGCATCCACCAACACATAATGGGATACAGGCATTGAGATGCTTGCTGATCTTTCTTTCCAACCTTATGTCTTAAATTAGCTTATCTCCATGTCCATAAGTTAATTTAGTCCAGTTTATAAGACCTTAGAAAATACGTGTTTCCAATTCAATGTGTAAAGTCTCCTTGCAGGGGCAGGTTATATCCCTTGGTCAATAACCCTTCAGTCAGTACCAGACAATCTTAGTGCCAAGTTCACTCTGAATTTTCCTTTTTCTTGGATACAAGAACTCCCTAAAAAAAAAAAAGAACTCCCTGAAATCAGTATGATCTTTGGGTCTTCAAAGAGAAAAAGTTGGAAAGGCTATATGCAATAGTCAGAGTGGCCAAGAGCCACTGTAAATACGAAAGCCGTTCTGGCTATGTCACCTACAACCGGTGGCAGCAGCCACACCTGTGTAATATCCAGGCTGTAGGTAAGCCTTTACAACCTGCAGCAGGTAGATCCACAGTCTACCTTTTCTGGGAGGAGGCTTTTTAAGAAATCTTAGTTTTTATGATTTGCACAGTTTCTGCTTGGCAACTTCCAATCTAGAATATATTTTTGTCATCTGCTCACATATGCAATGTTTTTACTTGTTCCCTGTGTATTGTTTTTAACTTTAGAAACTTAGTGAATACTTTCATCCAGTCTAAGAAGCCTAATTTTGTAGCAGTAAAGGGCCCAGCCATTGGACTAGAAGCATCCATATTGTCTCTTTGTGATGTGGTTTGGACTAAGGAAAAGGCTTGGTTCCAAATACCCTGTACACCCGTAGGACAGGATTCAGATGGCTGCTCTACTGGTATCTTTCCCAAGGATATAGGAGGCACATCTGTGAGTACCTTGGTTAAAAACTTATTTTAGACAATGTCCTAAGAACCTGTGCTTTGGGTGTTGTTCCACTCAGGGTATCTTGTGTGTTCTCTGGGGACATTTCATCAAACCTACTTGGTTCATGTAGTGCTGTAATACTTCCAAGGAGAAGGCCTTTCCTCCCATGAGGAGCCTCCAGATTTACCTAAATCACACTGATATCCAGTTTTCAATCAAGAATTTTCTTTTACTTCACTTTAAAAGCTGCCCTTTTAAAGTGGCAGTGGGAGGCCATGCACTAGTTGCTCACACACACCTGTAATACTAGCCTTTTGGGAGGCTGATACCAGAATTGCAGTTTGAAGCCAGTGTAGGCAGAGAAACCCAAGAGATTCTTATTGCAATTAGCTTGGAAAAAGCCACTAGGGATCAGTGGCTGGAATGGTAGAGTGCCAGCTTTGAACAAAAAGAGCCAGGTTAAGAGCCAAAGGCCCTGAGTTCAATCCTATTATACACAATGTCCCCCACACCCGTACCCACACACCTTCCCCAACAAACACACAAGAGCAATTAGGGAGCAAACTTGCACAAATAAAAGAAGCGGGGAGAGGGGTTCAGTATAATTTTGTGGTTCATTTTTTTCACTATTTAAATTGGTCCATTCATGATGAGAGATTGTGTTTGTGGTTTCTCAATTACATATACCTTGTTCCTTAGTTCTAGAGACAGACTGAGAGTGTTGGCAGAGAGGAGAATGCACAGAGATTGAATTCTGTTGAAGGGAGGGACTGGATGTCAGATTGGATAGGGGACAAGTGCAACTCCTCCAGCTCCACCACTGAGTGTCCCATAGTTTGACCTGGCCAATTGGCATGATGCTGTCTTTGTACCCATCAGTGTGGGGAGTGTAGGAAGACCATTGTGTCATGGAAAATGACTGTAGCTGAGGGAGTTGCAGAAGGAACTGACAGCCCACAACTGAAATAACAGGATCTCCCTTTGGGGTTCACAGCTAAGTTTACCTCCTCATGTAGAAATATCCAGTATCCAAAGGTATCACTTCCTTGGGGAGCCTACAATGAGGGGAGATAGTACAATTTCAGGAGCAATCTTGGGAGCAATTAGGGTACAATGAAAAAGAAAATGCGTGACTCCTCTCTGAAATTCCAGAGGGTAAGAGTAACTGAGGAGAGCAAGCTGTCAGTCACTGCTGAGTTGGTAGGGTTGAGAAGGAAGGCACATTGGAGCTGGAAGTCACATGTGTATTCCTAACTATTTAAGATGCTGAGATTTGGATGATCATTATTCAGGGCCAGCCCAGGCCAAAAACTGGGTGACATCTCCTCTTAAGCTAGCAATGAATATCAACTTCACTACAACAGGAAGCTTAAAATAGGTGAGTCCAGGCCCAGGCATGTACCTGGATAAGAAGCAAGACCATAACTAAAAAATGACCAGCACAAAATAAGCATATAGCTCACCTACCTAGCAAGTACAGTACTCTGAGTTCTAACACGAGTACCATGAACAAGGGTAAGCATGGTGATCTCGGTGCCCCAGTGTGATTCACTGAGATGGCTGCAGCATCTGTTGCTCTGTAGGCTCCTGCCAAAGAGGAACAGTCCGTCGACATCCCTCAATCTATGTCTACCAAGACAGCAAATGCTGAGCAGAACCCCTCACAATGGCCAAGGATGGAGGTTTGGTTGGAACTTTGGCCCCTCAAAGGGGAGGAGAGCAATGATCTGCAGGACCAGATGGCCTCCTGAGTGAGAGAAGGGCAGAAGGAGGCAATGTTGAGGTTGGTATGAGGTTTGTGTTTAATGACTAATATGGCTTCAGTGGAAATGTTCTGACTTTGAATAATATGTTTTATGACATGTGAATCAAGGGAGAGCTAGGGCAGTGAGGGAAACACACTTGTGTAAATTTTCCATAGGTTGAAACTTACTCTAACGTCTAAGTTGTTTTTGAAAACTGAAATGTGGAGAAGTTGATAAAAGAGCACAGCTCCCCAGTACTGGCACTGTTGTCTGTAGATTTACCTGCCCTATCCATCCCTCTACTGGTGGGTACTTGTCCCCAGGGTGCCTCATACCCCATCCCAGTGTGCTGCTCAATCCAGAACAGCTGCTGATGGGCAGGGAGGATCAGGAAGCCCTGATGCACTCATGTGCCAACAGTGCCTCCTTCCCTTGGAGGCACAACACAATCCAGAGCTCTGCATCACCCTATCATTGCTATGAATTGGAGCCTCCAACACTTGGGCTTTGCCTGCATTATTCCCCCACACTTCCAGACCAGCCTTTTGGGGACTTCTGAGACCTGGAGAATACGAAAGGGAGGCCTGGAGGCAGCATCTATTCCCATTGGAGCACTGAGTTTGCCACAAGGACCTAACAGGCTGAGAATCTTGGAAATGAACAGTGCAGGGTGGCTAAACCTTGATTCTCTCTGCTAACATGTAGGCATTTACTGACATTTATATTCTAGCCCTCTGTGTCCACCAAACCATGGCCATTTGTGGTGTGTGTGTATGTCTGATAAGTCAGAAAGTGATTGGCTAGCAAACAAGAATGACCAGTGCTAATGGGTTCACATGGTTGACTGTATTGGCCCTTTATGAGAGATCTCTGGTAGATCTGAATGTGATGTTGCAGTTGACAATTCTTTCCATCAACTCATCCCTCTATCATTCAATTCACATCCTACTCCCTACTTTTCCAGCTCTCTGACCAGCAGTCCAGGTTAACACTCAGTATTTTTCAGCCCTAATACTTTGACATCAAGTAGATGACCAGTGCAGTCCCATTTGGGGTTATTTTCCTCTTCTTGTCACTATAGGATGATACTGTAAGGAAGTGGTCAGTCCCCTCCTTGGCTTGCATACCCACACTGTCTGACCACAACCAATCCATTTCTATAAGCTCATAAGTTCTTAGTAAGTATGAAGGTGTCTTTTCAGAAATTGCATGCTACGTTTTAGGCTCCTGTCTTTCTTCACCTGTAGCCTAGCATACCTTCCTTGGGCAGATTACTGAGTTTTTCTGAAACTTCGCCAGCAATTTGAGAAGAGTAAGGGTTGGACTCAGGTCTCAGCCTCCTACTTTCCTGATATCCAGGAGTCCCATAAGTACAAGAGGGTATTCTGCCCTCACCTTGGAGGTCCATGTTTAGCACATGATGGTATTGGGTCAGGTCCCATAGTGCTCCACCTGGCATTGAAATGCTGTTTTGTCCATTTTACTATGCTGTGTCCACCTATCCCTACCTGATTAAGGGTAGATCTTTAAGCTCATTGTGAGTTATTACTGAAGAAGGTGACTTGCTAACAATTAAATGCTAATTCTACCACTAAAGAATCTTTATTTCCAGGAAACTGTTAAGATCATTGTAAACAATAATCTGGGGGAATGTGTGGAGGTGCAATGGTATGGGAGGATGAGGGTCAACTAGAGGAAAGACTAAGTAAATATGGATAGGTAAACACCATCTAACCAAATGGCATTTTGGAAGTGGAATCTTTGTACTGAATGTTTCAGTGGTAGAATTCTTGATGGTTCATTGTGTTTGGAAAGATTCAAATTGGTTTGAAGTCTCTGCAACATAAGCACGTGCAACTTAATATTATCAGTGTACACAACAAGTGCATGAGTATGTGAAGTTGTACACATACACACTCATACATAAAGTTGGAATTGAAGAGATGTTATTAGTACAGACCTGGGACTAAAGGGCCTGTGCTACCAGCAGCCCAAGGTGACCTACACTATGATAGCTCTTGCTCAGATTGTATGCTCACCGTAAGCCATACTTCCAGCCCTTCTTTTGTGATTATTTTGAAGGTGGGATCTCAAGACTTTTCTGCTTAGGCTGGTCTAGGAGCCACCATCCTCCAGATTTAAGCCTACTTATTAGCTAAGATCACAGGTGTGAGCCACCAATCCTGGCCCACTGCTTGTGTGTTTAAGTGGAAAATAGTTAACAGCCTTGAATCAGCCATGTCATTCACACTCTTGGCAAAATTCAGGAACTCCTTTTATTGTCTTGCACATCCAGTCATTTGGAAAAGTGAAAAGCACAAGTCAGGAAAGACTCCCTAGTAACAAACAGATGTGTATGGAGCTAGCTGGGAAGAAGGAAGATGGACCACCATGACAGTGTGCTGGCTAGAGACAGATGGCTCCAGTTAGACCAGATGGAGAGAACCAGATAAGGACGTGAATAGAATGTAAATGGAAGAGAGCGATGTTAGAGCTATTGGCTGACTTTCAAAGGGAAGAAAACAAAAAGAAGTAATTAGGCTAGTCATGGTGGTACATGCCTATGATCTACATACACAGGGAGCTTAGCCCAAAGTCCTACTTAGATTAGACCCTATCTCAAAAAAGAGAAGAGAAGTTACTGAGAGAACAGAGTGGAACCACTATCACTGAGTTCTCTGGACCTCAACATGTTGGCATATACTATTGAGAATATATTTCTATTGGCTAGCTGGACTAGGCTGTGGCTTCCCTACTGTATGTTGAGAAAGAAAATGATGCTCTAAGATGGGAAAATTCAGTGGTCCTAGGGCCCTTCTCCTTTATCCATTCTCACTTGTCTGCCTTGAAGGACTGACTTAATATAAAGAACAAGGTTTAGTGAGATTTCTGATAAGTGTTTACTTATAGTAGATCCTTTTCCCCCAAGGAGAGGCTGCTTAGTCAACCTGTGGATTAGCAGAACATTCCACACTCTTCAGATGCTCATGACCTGTCCAAGACTGTCCTCAAATGCCAGCCTCACTTAGGGTGATGTTCAGAACCTTGCAAGGCTTTCTGCTGAGGAACAGGTCCCCTGCCACTGTGTTCATCTTTTTTGACTCTCTTGAAGGGTGGTGAGTCAGCCATACCTGTGCCCTCCAGCATTTGCTCGTGTGCTCTGTGCACTGCGTGGAAGTAAAAAAGCAGTGGAAACTGTAGTGTCCTCTGGGCACTTTTCATGAAGATTTCATCTCTTGAGAAGGGAGACTCTATCCACTGCTTGTTTACCTGAAGCCCAGAATCTCTGGGTCTGGTTTTCAGCACTGCCAGGGAAACACAGAAGGAAGTCATCATTTCAACCCATTCTCCCCTCTTCACCCTGCATGAGCATCTGGGAGCCTGTTGCTGGAATGGTAAATCCAGACACTTTCCTCTGAAACCAAAATGAAAACCTGGGACAAAATTAAAGTCAGTGTAAAGTGAATAAGCATGTATCGATGTATACACTATTACATATTGTAAAAACAAAAGAATGTCCACTTCCTTCATGCAGTCATTCGAAGTCATGTGTCAGACTCACTCAGCATGGCAATAATTTTGGGAACATCAAAGTCCTGGCTGCTTTGTCTCTTTTAGTTATATCCACATGGTGAAATGTGATATCCAGCAGTAATAGCTCAGCCATTAGAACATGGGCTCTGTGTCTCAGGAACAAGTCACTTTTTGTAACTCAGAGAGGAAAAGAAACCCCAGACAGCCATTCTATGCCTGGCTGACTTCCATAAGATTAACAATTACTTGGCCTTATTTATGGCTCATTTTCTGCATATGAAGAGTTCACACATGGGAGCTGGCTTTAGAGGACAGAGTGCAGATAAAGGAAGTTAAAACAATAATCTCAAACACAAAGTAGACCTTTTCTAGTTCACACTTTTGGAGTCCATATGATTCTGAAGGAGGTTATGCCTTTCTCATAGTAGCCCAGCCCATCTGCCCATTGGATCATGACTCCACACAATTCATAATTAGTGTCTACTAGCATGTGTGCCACAGGGTCTGGGGTTTGTGAGTACCCATCCTCAGTGTTGACAGTGGGGGATGAGGCCCCCTCTGTCTGCTTGCATCATGTTTCACATCTCAAAACTCTCCTTGCTTTCAGGCCAATGAAACGATGCTCAGTGGTTGGAAGCTGACCACACAGGAGACTTGTGGCAAAGGCCTGGTCTCCCAGGTTTCTGGCCAGGGAAGTCATGGTTCTAGTCATGGAGCTCGCCTCCTGTAATACAGTTGTTCATGTACTTGGTTCTTTTACATGTTAGCATTTAAAAAATAAAATCTTGGGCTGGGAAGGTGGCTTAGTGGTAGAGTGCTTGCCTAGCATGCATGAAGCCCTGAGTTTGATTCTTCAGTAACCACATACCCAGAAAAAGCCGGAAGTGTTGCTGTGGCTCAAAGGTTAGTATGTTAGCTTTAAGCAAAAAATGCTTAGGGACAGTGCACAGGCACTGAGTTCAGGCCCCAGGAATTGCAAAAATGAACAAATTGTTGATCAGCTTTTACCACTTCAGGCCATAAAAAAGGGTAACAAGGCTCAGTACTGCTGCTACAAGAGCTCATGTCTTCCCACAAACAGAGGGATAAGGCTCATGTCTCTCACTTTCCAGTACCCAGAAAACCCTCATATGGTGAATGGATCAATAAAATGTGGCATACATGTATGAGGTTACATATATATATATATATACATATATATATATATGTATGTATGTATGTATGTATGAGGTTACATACATGTATACCACATTTTATATACATATATGTATATATAGATATAAATATATACATATATGTGTGTATATGTACATATATATACATATATATAAATGTATGTATAAACACACACACAAACAGAGAGAAATCCCACTCATCCATCAGAGAGCATGATGCACTACCATTTGTAATAATGTGGAAAGACTGGGAAAGCATTATATTATGGGAAGTAATCCAGACCCAGAGAACACAAGCTTCATGGTTTCCCTTATTTGTGGCTGCTAGAATGCTCCAATAAACCCAAAAGCAAATTCACTCAGTTGTATACTAATAGTTACAGATGAATTAACTGAAGTATAGTAGACTCTATGAAGAGAAGAAATAGTGTGGTATTTTTTCCTCTAAAGAAATGTTTAATGGTTTGCCAAGAAAACAAAAACTCTCAAAGTTTGCCTGGCAATCCATTCACTTGTTAATAACTTAGTAATTAAGGATGCTCTCACCAGAGTGGGCAAGAGTAAGCGTAGTAGTCACACACATTTTAGTGACTAAAATTCCAAAGCCTACTGACATCACAAGTAAATGTATCATGTTTAAAATTTTAATCTATTTCTATTTCCTAACTTTCCACACCAAGAATTATTGTCTTACAAGGGAATATGAAAATAAAAACATCCATTTGTGGAAATGAGCATGAGGTTAGTTGTTCTTTCTCAGAATTTTGTCTCAATGAAAACAAAGAATTAAACTTAAATGCTGGGGAAAATAAATGTTATTACTTCATTATACCATAAAAGAATGTAAACTGTGAGCAAGGTAAATATGACAGGCAAAAATAAGGCAAATAACCGAGTTTCAGTGAAGTAAATTTCTTTTTTCTCGTTGCTATCTAAAACCCTCCATCTCTGTGTTCTTCTGGTACACAGCTGAGAATCTAGCAGACCTCTTAAGGACCAGAGCAGAATGGACAATCTCCACACAGGCCAGATGAACACAGTGAGTTGACAAGTACCCAAGGAGTGGGTGTTTCAATATGGGAAACTGTTGGAATAATTATTCTTTCCTCATAATCCAGACAAATGTTCATGCCAAGGTCCAAAAATGTCCAAGTCAGGCTTATAAAGGCCACAGGTGAAAAAGAAATAATCTAACATGAAAGTTAAATGTTTCAAACAGAAATGTGGTTATGCATGACTGTAATCCTAGAACTCTGCAATGTGAGGCAGGAGGATCTTGACTTTTAGTCCAGCTAGGCAATAAAGCCAGGTCTTGCCTTAGGAAGCTCAGGTTTCCTACTATCACTTGCCAAAGAATAAGTACTTGCAGTAGAAGCACCATCTGAGATTTCCATGGCACCCTCTTCATCTTCACATTCATTGCCTTTACTGGTTTCTTCTCTGCCACCATTTTCTAGTCAATCAACTACAGTTCATCTTCCTTGGCCCTATCTTCTGCACACAAATTGTTCCTGCCAATAGTGCCAATCCTATTGTTTCTCTGTATTTTAAACAGTGTCCTATCTTCATCTGATTGATCATTTTCACTGGATCTCCATGGTATACTTGTGAGCTCAATTACTAGATGTGGTTGTTTCTTTGGTCTTGGAGATAATTCAATATTTCAATAATTCAATATTTCAGATGTCCTGAAATCCCTCTCCAAACTTGAGCCATGCTTCAGAGAGGGAAGCAGCAGCTGTGCCCACTCTCCTAATACTTGCTCTTCTGACCTGTGGTGGACTCTTGTGAAAAGGATGGGTACTCTATGTCCCACTTCCTTTTCCACTTGGATCTGCTGATGCCATCACCAGAGACGTGGTATCAACCCATGATAATATACTTGTTTGGAGAGAATAAGACAAAAACCAATAAAGGAAGCACAAGGAAAGTATATGGTGTTCAGTGTGAAAATAGAAAATTCATAGTGAAGCAAAATTTATGCAGGTTAAACCTTCATTTTCAGAGGCCGTGAAGGTCAAGCCATCATACTAGTTCTTCATGTCTGTGTGTAACGTTTATCCTCATGCTCTTCTGTGGTCATGTAGATCATACTGGCCACCAGGAGACACTGGAAGTACAGGATACATTTGGAGCAGGGGTGCAGGGGTTCTCCTGGAGGCCTTTTTTGGCACTGACAGGCCAGTGATGAGGGCAAGAAGGAAGCAGCAGTAGTTGCAGGAATTACTGCCAATTATTAGATATTAAATTATGTCTCCAGCCGGGCGCTGGTGGCTCATGCCTAGCTACTCAGGAGGCTGAGATCTGAGGATCGCAGTTCAAAGCCAGCCCGGGCAGAAAAGACCGTGAGACTCCTCTCTCCAATAAACCACCAGAAAACCGGAAGTGGCGCTGTAGCTCAAGTGGTAGAGCGCTCGCCTTGAGCTGAAGAGCTGAGGGACAGCGTCCAGGCCCAGAGTTCAAGCCCCACGACCGACCAAAAAATAAAAATAAAAATAAATAAATAAATAAATAAATAAATTATGTCTCCATTTAATGATGCGTCCCAGCTGAGCAATTAATAAAGCATTAATTAATAATTACTCAATATCCTGTTATTGTTTATTATATATGTACATATATACATATATTTACATATTTTATAGAATGAGACAGATGTCTATATATAATTAAATTATGCATCATGTGTCACTACCTATTATTAGGTATTTAATTATGTCTCCATGTAATTTTTATTCTGGTAATGCTTAATAAAATATTAATAAAACTTAACACACTTCCTATAATTGTTGCATCTAATTTAATCTAGAATGATTCACTAATTCAACCCTTTATCATTTATTGTAGTGACAATTATTCCACCTATGCCATTTATTACATTTATGACATCCTATTACATAGCATATAGATTTGCATCCAAATTATACATCCTACCTGACACTGAGCACTTTCAAAGAAAAAGAAAACGTGTCATGCTCAGCTTCTCACTCCAAGATTATACTTTTGGCAGTGCTGGGATCTAAATTCATGGCCTAGAAGTTCATGAATGAGTGATTGTAAGCACAGCAGCCAATTCAGCTCCTAGGCAGTTCCCAGGCCCTGAAATCAAGCCCCATATGTTGACTCCATATTGTGCTTAGTGTATCTATTCACTAATTTTTTTCTTTTATGCATCTATTTGCCATTTATTTTATTGACTGTTATTACACATGGAAAATTTATTACATTTATTACAGAGGATATAGATTTACCTTTGTATGAAACTTCACACCTGACATCCAAGACTTTCACAGAAAAGGAAAACATGTGTCACCATGGGCTTCTTACTCCATGATTCAATTTTTGTGAGTGCTGACATCTGAACTCACAGCCTACAAGGCCCAATGCATGAATGGGTGAATGTCAGCATGCCAGCCTGGTGCATATTGAGCCCACAAGTAGTTCCCAGCACCTGAGATCAAGCCCCTGGGTTTTACAAAATAAGAACAGATTGACATGCAGATGGTAGTACACAAATAAATATAGATCTTTATAGAGTGCCAGAGATGTCTGTATAATATTCAGTTATATATGCTACCTTCCTACCAATTATTGGGTACTTATTATGCCTCCATGTAATTAATATTGTTTTCATCCTTAATGAATTATTAATTAAATCAACCACTGTCCCAAAATAATTGCGTCCATGTAATTAATAGTATTCATTTAGTGTGCCAAAAATATTCATTAAACTCCATCGGCCTCCTAAAATAACTCTAATTTTATAGTAGTATCATTCAGGAACAACCAATTCAACCTTGAAATTCATAACCTTCCATCGGTATTCCTATGAATAGGAACAAGACTCTTAGGATCTCCTGCCATTGGTAAGGTCAGGACCGGGCTTCCCACCCAGAGCCTATGTTGCCATGTTGGCCTATGGCTTCCCTGATAGTCTGCCAGCCTTCAGCAATGCTAGGTTACCAACACTTTTCAACTGTGTCATTCCGACCCAGGAAGGTCACCTTGCAAAGAAAACAAATGTAAAACTTTCAGCCGTATGCAAGTTGCCAGGGTTTTTTTTTTTCTTGTGTTATTTTTTTTCCTATCAGCCTTTGGGGCCCAGGAACCAAGGTTCCGCTGTGGGTCCAGTGGCTAGAGTAAAAGAAGCTGAGGCAGAGTTGACGGACCTGAGTTCAAGCCTTGTGCTTGACAAAATAAAAATGCATACATACATACATACATATATGCATACATACATACATTAAAAATATATAAAATATTTTGAGGCTCCTTGGCTTGGAATTCAGGCCATTTTTTCTGCCAGGCCTGGGATTTGAACTCAGGGTCTGGGTAAATCTGCAGCATTGTGGGAAGGGGAAGCTCACCATGCTGGAAGACAAGAAAGTCAGACCTGTCTCCAGGGCCGGAATTCAAGTCCTAGCACTCATATACATTTTAAATCCATGGTTTATATTTACATACACGTTTACTGCATATTGCAGCTAGTGTAGTTATTCATTTTATTCTGTTTTATTTATTTATTATGTATTTTAGTGAGTATGATTACACATATAACATTTTTTACATCCTATTTCGTAGGACATAAATTTGCCTATGTATTGTACATCATTCCTGAGACCCAGGACTTTCACCGATAAGGAAAATAAGTGTGACAATTGGCTTCTTCCACCAGGATCAAGTTTTTGGCAGTTCTGTTATTTGAACTCTGGACCTAGAAGGCCCACTTCATGAATGAGTCAATGTTAGCACACCAGTCTGATGCAAGTGAAGCTGTCGGGCAACTTTGAGGACCTGAGATCAAGCCCTAGGGGTGGCCAATATACAAACACATAGATGTGTAGATTTCAGTGTGTGTGTGTGTATTTACGTATGTATATGCATCCATAAATGTATACAGAGACAGATAGACATTTATGTAGATTTTAGTGTAAAACTCTATATAAAGTGATGTCTATATCTTACTTTTATATATTCTAATACTACCAACTATTTGGTCTAAAATTATGCCTCCATTAATTAATCACAGTACAAGACTTAATAAATATTAAATTATCAATGAGTTGTATTTATTGCATACAAACTTATAGAATGACAAGCTAATTAGTAATTCAGTTAGCACATTTCAAACATCCTATTAGTGTTTCTATACATAGGAACAAGTTTCCTAGGATCTTCAGCAGTGTGTAGGTGCCAGTCCCAGAATCCAACTCAGGGCCTAGATGTGTCAGTTGAGCTTCACTAATAGCCCACCAGCTTTCAGCCATGCAAGGTCACGTTCAATTTTCAAGCCAAGTCATTGAGACCCAGGATGGTCACAGTGCAAAGGAAACAAAGGTAAAACAGTTATGTAAAACTTCCTGGTTTTTTCCTCCTCCATTTGTGTTGGTTTGATTTTTTTTTTTTTTTTTTTTGCCAGTGCTGGGAGTTGAACTCGGATCCTAGGATCCCTGGATCATCTGTGGATGTAAAAGCTGCACCCCAGCCTAGAGTAATCATGGTTTAAGACACAATAAAATGCTTCCTTGAGCAAAAAGAGCACAGGGAAAATGTCTAGGTTCACAGTTCAAGCCGCAGGACCTGCCACACAATAAAAAAGCCAGTAACTCCATGTGTCTGTGTATGTATGCATGTATTTCTATTGGTGAACATCCAGATTCTCTATGAAGAAAAGCACCCAGCTAGGAAATTTGCTTTGAATAGAATGATTTCATAGCACAGAGAGTGCTTTCAAGACAGTGCATGTTCCGGGGCTCCCCTCACTGTTCCCAGTGTAGCCTGAGTGTTTCTGTGCACCCCAGGCAGCTGGAGGAAGTCTGCTTCATTGTTGGAACAGGCAGAACAAAAGCCTCACTCCTGTACAGCGTTGTAGCAATTCATCTGGGGGCAATTGGTGAGGATGAACGTGGGTGGGCTCTGAAGTCCAGGAGAAAAAGGCCTCTTTGTACCCCAAGCTCTTTCTCTCCCCAGTGCTCTGTTTTGACAGGAAGCCTTCATTTGTGCCACTTCCCATGTCAGGCCTGGTTTATGTCTCCGAGCTCTTCAGCTCAAGCTCTACCACTTGAGCTACAGCACTCCTTCAGGCTTTCTGGTGGTTCACTGGAGATAACCATCTCAAGGAATTTCCTGCCCAGGCTGGTTTGGAATGTGATCCTCAGCTCTCTGCCTCCTGAGTAGCTAGGATAACAGGCACGAGTCAGCAACGCTGGCTTCCACTTCAAGTTGCTAAGTGGTGAGTAGGAGATAATAGTCTCATGGGACCTTTTTTGTCCCGGATAGTTTTGAACCCAGATCCTCAGATCTCAGCTTCCTGAGTAGGCAGGATGACAGACCTCAGCTACAGATGCTTAGGGTCCTTGGTTCCACGTGATAGGGCACTAGCCATGAGCCCAACAGGGAAGGGTCACAACCGAGAAAAATAAGCCAGGAGACAACTCATTAGAGTTCAATACATACTTAATTTTGGCCCTGATATGGGGACATATTTGAGCTTCAACTTTCTTATGTGCACAATCATCTTATTTGTGGACCAGATGAAAGAATGCACCCTGTGGAGAGTTCTGGGAAGATGGCGAAGGAGCAGCTGGAATCTGAACAAGCTCTTGCATAGAAAGCAGTTTCAGAGTTCCAGTGAACAGTCCCAAGCCAGAGAATCACACCAAGTGTGCCATCACAGGACAGAGAGTTAGTCAAGAGAGGGGAAGCCAAGCAGACACATCTGAGCGCCTGCCAGCAGCTGCCGCTGCAGCGGCAGGGTCACGGTGGCGACCACCGCCACGGGGGCATACCTGAGACACAGTCCGGGATGAAGGAGCCAGACGCAGTGGACAAGCGGATTCTACTCAACACCAGCAAGAACCGACAAGGAGCGGACAACTGCATCCTGCACTTTGCAGACCAGAGACAACCCAGGATCCAAGACTCGGCATGAGTAGAAGCCCGATTTCCTCACTCCTTCTCAGGGAGCAGAGGAGGGAAGGCCAACCCTCCCCCCGCCCCAGCACCGGTGATCTCCATCTTGGATACCGACAAAGCTCGGAGGAGTGGCTAGCTCCAGCTCAGGACTTGGAATAAAACAAGTCATTTAGCAGGTCACAAGAACTTAACGGCGAAGTGACCTCACAGACTCAATTCCATCCAGGGAAAAGTCACCCAGCTCAGGCGCCAGCCATAAGAGTGGCTCTCCTCACCGGGTAACCAGAGCCAGAGGCTGCCCCTCCCTCGAGCAGCCATCACAATCGATTGAAAAACAGAAACCTTGAGATGGCTCCAGGCTGGGTGCTGTGAGTTATTTTTTCACAAAATAGCCCCAGGGAAAAGCTACTGTTTGTTGAAAGGCCTCAACTCTACCCAGAACCTAGCCTCATCACTGCATCCCCCTCTTTTGTGATTCTCAAAGCAGATCACCCTCCCAGTAAACTAACCTGGGAGGGGGATCTCAAAATCTTGGGTGAAGCAGAGCATTTTTCTGCCTGTTCCAACAAACTGACTTAAGAAACCAATCAAGCCACAGGACCTCAAGCTGACCAGAGACTCCAACCAGACTCTGGTTACAGACAAAAGGGAGATACAGGACTCTTCCCACCCCTCCCCCCCAAAAAAAATCAAAGAATTTTTTTTCTTCTTCTTCTTCTTTTCTTTTTTTCTTTTTTTGTTTTGTTTTTTTTTTTCGTTTTTTGTTACCTTACATATATAAAAAAATTTTTTTCCTTTTCTAAAACTTTTATTAATCTTTAATTTTTGCCTCTTCTGAAAAAATAATTGTTTTCCAGTAACTTTTTTTTTTCTCCTCTTATAATTTTTATTTTAGGAATATGTGAATGTGTGTTTTCCTTTCTTTTCTTGTCTTCTTTCTCTTTTTCTTTCATTCTTAATTATCTTTTTGTTTTTTGTCTAGCTCTACTGAACTTCTGATCTTTTATTCTCACTTTCCTATCATTTCCACATTTTCCTCGTTTGTTCTTCTTTATGTGACTTAACTCTTGTCCTGCACATCCTCTGATAAACCCGTAGTTAACTAGTAGACCCTATCCCCCATTGTGTACACACTTAATCCACAAACTAATTACTCAATTCAAAACCTCTGAGACTTAAATTCATTAATAGCAGTACTACCTCTTTATACCTATATAATATTTTAAGCATATTTTTAAAGTTTTTCACATCTCCTCTATGTCCCTCCCTTTCTCTCAACATATTCACATTCCTCTCTAAATAGATGGTCTTTTAATCTCTATAATAACATTAATTTTTACGTTTCTATTTTTTTTTCTGGTCTCTTTTCATTCCCCTTTCCCTTTCTTCTTTTTTTCTCTCTCTCTACTTGCATCCTGCCCAACCTATTTCCTGCATTGTGATTAGGACATAGTTAACTCTCCCTGTGCCTCCCCACACCAATCTATTCCTATTTTTTACCCACATCTCTCCCTAACCCTAATAATTTCTGGTTTTCCAAATTCTTCTCTTCGGTTCGAAGTCCTTTAACATATAGTTGTTTGATGTAGAATAGATGTATCTGTTGAACTAGATTGTATCTGTAGACTATTGACTGTACAAATGCAAACTTTGGTTGATGGTTGCCTTAAGATAGTGTTCTAGCACAAAACTGGTGCTATCTTCATCTCAAATGGGCAGAGTAAGCCGGAAAAACACAAGAAAAATGGCAAATTGGGGTATCTCAATTCCCAATCTTGATAATCAGGGGTTAGAACAGATAATGAATAATCCAGAGGAGAGTTCCCAAATAGCTCTACAAACAATGCTGGCAAACATGATAAATGAGAAGTTTGACAACGTACAAAGGACTCTGTATGAGCGTGATAGGGAGAGAGAGGAGGCATCCCAGAAGTTTATACAGGAATATCATAAGCGTGAGGAAGCTACTCAAAAACTGATACAGGATTTGCGTGAACAACTTGAGAATACTCAAAGAGAAAGGGAGGAATGGCGTGAGCAGGCTGAGAACACTCAAAGAGAACTGCAGGAATCCCACGAACGGGAGGAAGCTAATCAAAGAGTAATACAGGAATTGAGAGACCAGGTAGAGAACACACAAAGATCACTAAAGGCATTCATGGAATCCATTAACAAAGAGCTGAAGGAAGTCAGGGAGACCACAAAGGGAATGATGAATGGAACTCAACAGAAGGAATGGGAGCCCAAAGAAACCATAACCAATCAACTAAGTGATTTGAGGACAAACACAGAACACCAAATTAAGGAAGTAAAGAAATTCATACAAGACCTAAAACAGAGCTTCAACAAAGAACTTGAAGCCATCAAAGCTGACCAATTAGAAGGAAAAGAGATAAAAAACAAAGTAGAGAGTCTTTACAGCAGGTTAGACCATGCAGAAGATCGAATCTCAGGGATTGAAGACAGCCTAGATATTATAGAGAAAGAACATACAACCATCCAAGACAAGTCCAAGAAATATGATAGATCTATCCAACACCTGGAAGACACCATCAGAAGGCCTAATCTAAGGAAAATGGGTGTAGAGGAGCACCTAGAAACAGAAGTTAATGGTCTAGGAAATTTGTTTAACAGGATCCTAGCAGAGAACTTCCCAAACATGCAAAAAGATAGGCCTGTCCAGATACAAGAAGCCTTTAGAACCCCAAATAGACCAGACCAGAATAGGACATCCCACCACCACATTATAATCCACACAGGATCAACTCAGAACAAGGAAAAGATCCTTAAAGCTGTCAAGGAGAAAAGGGTAATCACCTATAAAGGGAAACCAATTAGAATCACCTCAGATTTCTCAGCAGAGACAGTCAAAGCAAGAAGAGCCTGGAATCATGTATGCCTTGCCCTAAAAACAAACAACTATCAACCAAGAATACTGTACCCAGCTAAACTCTCCTTCATAACTGCAGGCCAAATAAAAACCTTCCATAGCAAAGAAAAATTGAAACAATACATCTACACCAAACCAGCCCTACAAAAGATTCTTAAAGATGTCCTACACATAGAAAACCAACAAGACCGCAATAAAGGCCAAGAAACTGCACCCAAACTGAGAATCCAAGAACCATAGGAAGAACCCAGTTTTCGCAGCCCCCAAGAAGGTAGATAACATGGCAGGAACTCCCAAATACCTCTCAGTCCTATCTCTTAATGTTAATGGACTGAACTCTTCAATTAAGCGACATAGACTGTCTAGTTGGATTAAAAAACAAGACCATTCTATCTGCTGCCTGCAGGAGTCACATTTTGCCCGTAAAAACAAACACATTTTCAATGTTAAAGGCTGGAACAAAATCTACCAAGCAAACGGCCCCCATAAACAGGCGGGAGTTGCAATCCTAATATCAGATAAAATAGACTTCAAATTAAAATTCGTGAGAAGAGATAAAGAAGGTCGCTACATACTAATTAAAGGATCTCTCCTTCACGAGAATATTACAATTCTAAATATCTATTCGCCAAACAATGGAGCACCCAAATTTATCAAAGAAACACTACTTTCCCTCAAATCCCATATAAACACAAAGACATTAATTGTTGGGGATTTTAACACACCACTCTCCCCACTAGATAGATCAAGTCGGCAAAAACTCAACAGAGAAACCGCAGATCTAAACAGCTGCATAGATCAACTAGACTTAACAGACATCTACCGAACATTTCACCCAGCAGCATCACAATACACGTTTTTCTCAGCAGCACATGGAACGTTTTCAAAAATAGACCACATTTTAGGCCACAAAGCAAACTTGTCTAAATTCAGAAACATTGAAGTTATACTTTGCATTCTCTCTGACCACAAGGGAATAAAATTAGAACTCAACACCAAAAGCCACCAAAGAAAGTCCGGTATCACATGGAGGCTGAACAACACACTGCTGAATCATGAGTGGGTCATCGAAGAGATTAGAAAGGAAATTCAAATGTTCATGCTATTCAACAAAAATGAACACACAAATTACCAGCTCCTCTGGGACAAAGCAAAGGCAGTACTCACAGGCAAGTTTATAGCTCTGAGCTCCTACATCAACAAATTGGAGAGATCTGAAACTAACAATCTAATGACACATCTAAACCTCCTTGAAAAAGAGCAGCAAGATAAACCCCAATCGAGTAGACAGAAAGAAATAATAAAAATTAAATCAGAATTAAATTAATTAGAATCCAAAAAAACTGTAGAAAGAATCAACAAAACAAAGAGTTGGTTCTTCGAAAAACTTAACAAAATTGACAGACCCTTAGCAAATGTTATCAGAAAAAGAATAGAACACACCCAAATTAATAAACTCAGAGATGAGAATGGAAACATCACCACGGAAACAACCAAGATTCAGAACATTATAAGGGAGTACTTCTCAAAACTTTTTGCTAATAAGTTTGAGAACTTGACAGAAATGGACCTCTTCCTAGCAAATATTGACATGTCAAAACTAAGCCAAGATGAGTTAAACTATCTTAACAGGCCCATATCAAGCACTGAAATAGAAACAGCCATAAGAGACCTCCCAGCTAAGAAAAGTCCAGGACCAGATGGTTTTACAGCGGAATTTTACAAGGCCTTCAAAGCAGAGCTCACACCAATTCTCCTCCAACTCTTCAATGAAATCGAAAGAGAAAGCTTACTACCGAACACATTCTATGAAGCCATCATAACACTCATTCCAAAACCAGGCAGGGACTCATCAAAGAAAGAGAACTATAGACCCATTTCTTTGATGAACATTGATGCAAAACTTCTCAACAAAATTTTGGCCAACCGACTTCAACAATTCATCCAAAAAATCATACACCACGATCAAACAGGATTCATTTCAGGGATGCAAAGCTGGTTCAATATAAGCAAATCAATTAATATTATTCATCACATCAACAGGAGCAAGAATAAGAACCACATGGTTATCTCAATAGACGCAGAAAAAGCATTCGACAAGATCTAACACCCCTTTATGATGAAGGTTTTGGAAAAATTAGGAATCCATGGAACATTCCTCAATACAATAAAGGCTGTATATGACAAACCTACAGCCAGCATTATACTCAATGGTGAAAAACTAAAGCCATTTCCTCTTAACTCAGGAACAAGATAAGGATGCCCACTCTCTCCACTTCTCTTCAATCTAGTATTAGAATGCCTAGCTACAGCAATAAGACAAGATGCAGACATAAAGGGGATCCAAATAGGGAAAGAAGAAATAAAACTCTCCCTCTTTGCAGATGACATGATCTTGTATTTAAAGAATCCCATAGACTCCACTCCCAAATTACTCAAGCTGATTCAAAACTTTGGCAAAGTAGCAGGTTATAAAATTAACCCCCCAAAATCAATGGCTTTTCTGTATGCCAACAATGAGAAAAGTGTGGCTGAAATTAGGAAAGCAACTCCATTTGTAATAGCCCCACAAAAAATAAAATACCTAGGAATTAACTTAACTAAAGAAGTGAAGGACCTCTATGATGAAAACTTTAAAATCTTGAAAAAGGAAATCAACACAGAACTTAAAAAATGGCAAAACCTCCCATGCTCCTGGATTGGAAAGATTAACATCGTGAAAATGGCAATACTTCCCAAGGCTATCTACAAATTCAACGCAATACCTATCAAAATTCCAACCTCATTCTTCAAGGAAATAGAAGAGGCAATCCAAAAATTCATATGGAACAATAAAAGACCCCGAATAGCAAAAACGCTCCTCAACGGAAAGAACACTGCTGGAGGAATATCAATACCAAATTTCAAACTCTACTATAAAGCCATAGTAATCAAAACAGCTTGGTATTGGCATAAGAACAGACCTCAGGACCAATGGAATAGAATTGAAAACCCAGAAATGAACCTACAGACCTATAGCCATCTAATCTTCGATAAGGGAGCTAAAACAATAGAATGGAAGACAGACAGCCTCTTCAGTAAATGGTGCTGGCAAAACTGGTTAACTACATGTAGAAAACTAAAGCTAGATCCTTATATATCACCCTGCACCAGAATCAACTCCAAATGGATCAAAGACCTTGAACTCAAAGCAGACACTCTGAAAACATTACAGGATGGAATAGGAGAAACCCTGGGTCTCCTTGGCTCAGGCCGAAATTTTCTGAATAGAGACCTGGAAACACAACAAATCAAAGAAAGGCTGGACAAATGGGATTGTATAAGGTTGCAGAGCTTCTGCAGGGCAAATGACATAGCTAGCAAGATCAATAGAAAGCCCACGGACTGGGAGAAGATCTTTACTAGCCATACAATGGACAAGGGTCTCATATCTAAAATATACTTGGAACTCAAAAAATTAAACCACCCAACAACAAATCCTCAAAGAAACAACTGCCCAATAAGTAAGTGGGCGAAAGACTTAAAGAGAAGCTTCTCTGAAGAAGAAAGAAGGATGGCCAATAGACACATGAAGAAATGTTCAACATCCCTAGCCATAAAAGAAATGCAAATCAAAACAACATTGAGATATCACCTCACTCCAGTTAGAACAGCAATAATCAAGAACTCTAACAACAACAGATGCTGGAGGGGATGTGGACAGAAAGGAACCTTACTTCACTGTTGGTGGGAATGTAAACTTGTTCAACCACTTTGGAAAGCAGTATGGAGGTTCCTCAAAAGACTTCACATAGAACTCCTCTATGACCCAGCAATCCCACTTTTGGGCATTTACCCAAATGATCACAAACAAGACCACACTAAAGCTACCAGCACAACTATGTTTATTGCAGCATTATTTACCATAGCTAAGATATGGAACCAACCCAGATGCCCCTCAGTAGATGAATGGATCAAGAAAATGTGGTATATATACACAATGGAATTCTATGCCTCCATCAGAAAGAATGACATTTCCCCATTTGTTAGGAAATGGAAAGGCTTGGAAAAAATTATATTAAGTGAAGTAAGCCAGGCCCAAAGAAACATAGTTCCCATGGTTTCCCTTATTTGCAATATCTAGTATATGTATGAGTCAAGCAGAAAAAGTCAGATAATGTGATGTTAGGAAAACAAACCCTCAAATATGTATTTTAATGTTTTTGTTTCTTTCATGCATGTGTTTCTAACGCATTTATAAGATTATTTCTTTGTTGCTTTGTATGTCCCTCCCCCACAGTGTAACCCCCGCTTTCACTATATTTGATGTCAGTATAACATGTGGAGGAGACGGGGACCAACAAGTCGTTTAAGGATTCAGGTGGACCTGTTGCAACAATGAGAAGTACAAAATGTCATGTCAAAACCAGCTTTACAATGTCGGTGTGGTGGGGGGGAGGGGGGGTATTATTGGGCGGGAGGGAGGGGGGAGGCTGGGAAGGGAGGTGAAGGGTAAACAAAGGAGGAGGCTGCAAAGCTTGTAAGAAATGTATGCATTATCCTGCCCATGTAATTGTAACCCCTCTGTACAGTATGTTCTCAAATAAAATAAAATAAAATTAAAAAAAAAAAAGCATGCACCCCTGAAAGACAGCACAAAACACCTCATGAAGGTCTCATCACATAGCTGTATCCCACAAGCTGTCATTAGAATTAGGGTGTTTTCATCAGTATCACCATTCTTTCAGAAACATGTCACAAACTGCACAAAGTTCACATCTAATGGTTTAGAGGGGTGGGTTTTTTTGGGGGGGGAGTTAGCCATGGGTATTGCACTCTAGAGTTGGGGCTACTGTCCTAAGATCTTTAGCTCAAGGCTAGAGCTCTAAAACTTTGAGCCACAGCTCAGACTTTTGCAGACTTCCTGCCAGGGCTGGGTTTTAAACCCACCAGTGTCAGATCTCAGCCCCCAGGTATCTTAGATGACAGGGGTGAATGAGCCAGCAGCATCTGGTTCCATGGAGCTAGCTGGGTTGCAGTGGTTTACTTCTGGCTAAGTCAGGTTAGATGGCAGTTGTCAGTACCAGACTCCCAGCTTGCTCTGTGATGAGGTATTTGCAATCCTATCCTTATATCATTGTGCTCAGAACATTCTTTTTTTTTTTTTTTTTTTTTTTGATGCCAGACAGCACGACTTCCGAATTTTTCTGTGCATGTGGTAGTGAGGAATAGAAACCAGGGCTTTGTATGTACTAGTGGAGCACTCTACACTGAGCCCCAGCAGTGACAAGTATATATACAAATAAAAGTGTAGATTGGTAGATAGATAGACAGATAGATGTATATGTATAAAACAAGAGAGATGTCTATATATTATGAAATTGCATATACGATAGTACTACAATTGGCAACTAAATTATTCCTTCCTTTTTTAAGTATCATGATTGAATACATAATAAAGTAGTAATTGAAAATTAGTTAATGTAGTATAGTAGTGTATAATTTTATAATATGAAAATCATACACTAACTACTAATTTAATTGTTACTTTTATAACATTCCATTTTTATGGATGTATCATCAGAATGGGTTTCTTAGAACCTCCCACCATTCATTAGTGGTAGTCCTGGGATTTGACCTCCAGGCCTAAGTTGCCAGTTTTGGCTATGGCTTCCCTAATAGCCCACCAAACATCAGCAATGCAAGGTGCACTTTCTGGGCCTTGTCATTTAGGCCCAGGATGGTCACAACACAAAGGAAAAAAAATAGTAAAACCACCTCCTTGAACTTCTCAGTTTTATCCTTCTCCTTATTATTTTTTTTTTTTTGCCAGCCCCAAGATTTGAACTCGGGTCCTAGGATCCCAGGGTCAGCTGTGGCAGAGGTGCCAAGACCTAAATGCTTGGCCAAAAAATAAATAAATAATAAGGCCCTGGCTTGGAATTTGCACCATTTTTCTGGCAGGCCTGGGATTTGAACTCAGGGTCTGGGTAATTCTGTGGCATTGTCCTTAAAACAAGAAATTCAGATCAGGTCCCAGGGCCTGAATTCAAGCTTCAGCACTGGAAAAAATAATATTCACATATGAGATCTATTTACATACATGGGTTTACTGTGTATGACGTTTACTACCCTTATTTATTTAGTATTGTTACACATGTAACACATTTATTACATCATATCACCTAGATTATATTTGCATATGGATTATACATTATACTGAGACCCAGGACTTTCACGCAGAAGGAAAAAAAATGTGTCAAAGTTGGCTTCATACTCCACGAATAAGTTTTTGGCCATGCTGGGATTTCAACTCATGGCCTACAATGCCCAATCCATAAATGGGGGTCACAGTCTTAGCACACCAGCCTCCAGAAAACTGAGCTGCCAGGAAGTTCTGAAGACCTTTGATCAAGCCACAGTAGTGCCCAATATATACATTGATAGATATGTATATGTATATGTGTGTGTGTGTATATATATATATATATATATATATATATATATACTGAAAGAGAGGGAATGTGAGGATATTAAATTATATATATATATAATTACCAATTATTAGTTATTACATTATGCCACCATTTAATGAAGTATCATGGTTGGATACTTATACAAGCATTAATTAAAAATTAGTCAATATCCTTCAATTAGGGAAATCATACCATAGTGCTAGAATGGAAGATATAAATCCAATAATATTTGTGTGGCATTCTAAAATAGAATCATGAATTAACTGCAAATTTAATTATTATTTTTCTAATATTTCATTAACATTCACACAAATAGGAATGAGTTTGTCAGGATCTCCCTCCATTTGTGGGTGACAGTCCTAGCAATCAAGCTCCAGGGTAGTTTACTTCAAATGCAAACCATTGGAATGACACGGTGAAGATTTCAGATTGTCATGGTTAAAAAAAGAATAAGAAAAGAAAGCTAGGTGTCAGCGGCTCCTGCCTGTAATCCTAGCTCCTCAGGAGGCTGAGATGTAGAGAATGCCAATTTGAATTCAGCCAGGGCAGGAAAGTAGGTGACATTTATTTCTAAGAGATCACAGGAAAAAAACAAAAACAAAAACAAAAAAAATATGAGTGGGATCGTGACTCAAGTTGCAGAGTACTGCTCTTGAGCAAAAGGAGCTCAGGGACAGGGCCTAGGTTCATAGTTCAACCCCAGACCTGCCCCCCCCTCCAAAAAAACAAAGGCAGCAGTAACTCCATGTCTCTGTTTATGGATGGATGATATATGAATGATGGGCATTCAGCAGGTTGTCCATGCTCAGCCCACCCAAGCTGGGCAAGCTGGGACAAGCCCTCAGAGTTCCTAGGCTGTAGGAGTGGTCGAAGGTTCTGGATCCATATTCTGTATCCCTCCATAGTATGTGAGCCTAGACCTCTGGGGCCTGGTGGCTCTCACTCTTTCATCATTCCTCATTGCCGAGTCACAGACTGGTCCCAAATCTCGGCAAAGATATGACATAGTCAGCGATTTCTATGCTGAATGGGGTAAGCCAATAAATCCCACCCTCATAACTCCTGTTACAATTCAGCCTTGGGCTGCGAATGTGGCTTAGCGTTAGAGTGCTTACCTAGCACACACAAAGCCTTGGGTTCTATTCCTCAGTACCATAGAAACAGAGAAAGCCAAATGTGGCACTGTGGCTAGCCTTGAGCAAAAGAAGCTCAGAGGCAAGCCCAGACCCTGAGTTCAAGCCCCAAGACTGGCAAAAAAAAAAGTGAGCCTGGTGAGACATATTCTTCTGGGACTCAAGTGGTAGAGTGCTAGCCTTGAATGAAAAAAACTGAGGGACAGAGCCCAGGACCTGAGTTCAAGCCCTAGTACCAAGATGCACCCACACACACAGGAAGGTGGTAATGATGAGCTGAGCCAGAACTGGGGGCAGTCCTGAGGCATAGTCATAGTAAACTCTCAAGCCAGATCATGTGGTTTCTCCCTAAGTCCTTCTTGGGCTGAGGGGTCTGGGCCATGGCAGTAAGTTCCAGGGAACCTGCCCCTCCATCCTTGCATGGGGCCACAGGACCTAGGGAAAGAACACTACAGATGCGCCTTTGTAGTTGGCCCATGATTGCAGACCTTCATTTGCCCCCAAGCACTGATGAGGAAAGAAGGGCTCTGAGCCCTGGGACTCCACGTGCTGCTAGAAGCAGCAGCCAGCCAGCTGTGGATTTGTGAGCACACAAGTCTTTCATGAGCCCAACTCAATACCCACCCGAGGTGTGCCTGACAGATTTGCACTCTTGTGATCCCTAGATGAGTGGGCATTACCTACCCTGCCATCTTGCAGCTTCTGCCCCTCCTTGCCCAGATCTCAGCCTCCTGACTAGCTAGGAATATGAGAGCATGAGCCATCACTATCCTTCTTGGCTAAAACCAGAGTACCTCTCTACCAGCCTAGCACCCATCTACAGTTACCCCTCCTACTCCACCCCTACTCCTCCAGGCTTCAGAGGGATCATACCCTTCCCTGAGGACAAAGAAATATGATCAGGTTTGAGCTTTATGTTCTCCACATAGTCAGGGGCTTCTGGGAGCTGAAGTGTACTGTAGTTCAAGTGGTAGAGCACCAATCTTATGTAACCAAGCTAAAGAGTACCACCTAGGCTCTGAGTTCAAGCCCCAGTAAATTCATAAACACAAACACAAACACACACACACACACACACAAAGCACACACAAAAACATCCTTAGCAGATCCCAATGGCTTATACCAGCAATCCTAGCTACATAAGAAGCCAGCCCAGGCAGGAAAGTCCGTGAGACTCATCTCTCCACTAAACTACTAAAAAAGATGAAAGGTGAGCTGTGGTTCAAGCGGTAGAGTGTTAGCTTTGAGCAATGGAAGCTCAGGGACAGTGCCTAGGCCCTGAGTTCCAGCTCTAAAATTTTTTTAAGACACCCTTTGCCCCCACTCCACCCCCAATTAGGCCATAAATCCAGATTTTGGTCACCCTGGATCTCACTTCCACTCCTGCCACTTTCACAGCACTGGCACAAGTGGCCGGTGTGGGGCCAGCACTGGATTAAGAAGTGAACGTACAACAAGGGGAGCAGAGCCAGGTCAAGGCTAATGCCCCAGAACATTGAGGTATTGGCCATATTGGTCTCTTATCTCCCAGTTGCCTGGACTTAGAATCTAAAGTGTGTGCATCTGTATTCTGGGCATCCAAATTGTCTAGAAGGGCCTGAGCGGCCAAGCATGGGGGGGGGTGAGATAGACTTTCCTGCAACAAGGTATGTTGACATTTCCTAGACACTGACGGATATTTCCAAGCCACCTTGGCCTCACCACACATGTAGCTCCGGATCCTCCTTGCTTGAGCGGCCTTCCGTCAGCTATCAAGCTCGAGTTGGCCAGAGCCACCAGAAAACTTCCATCCCCCACTCCACTGCCAGCGTGCAGGGAGGGACATGCAGCCAGAGACCTAGCTAAGGAAAAGGACAGGACATCGCATGACTGAGGCCCCCCAGAGGCAGGGGAGACCCTATGCTAGCTGGCCATGCTGACCCAGAATCCAGAATCCCCTGGAGGCGCCCAAAGATTTGGACAGGCCGGACTTGGGCCCCAAAGAAAAACTGGAATGCAGGCCTCTGGCAATTTAGGACTCGTTGTAGACCCTGACAGGGGGCTAAAGGGCAAGGTCAGTGTGGAGGAGGAGCACCATCCAAGGTCAGAAAGAGGCAGACAGGCACCCAGGAAGGAGACAGAGAGAGACGAAGGAACACACACACACACACACACACACACACACACACACACACACACACACACAACACACACACACACACGGTAGCCCAAGGCCTCAGCAGTCCCTGAGCACCCTGAACATCCCAAACCCAAGAAGATGGCACTACCATTCTCAGACCAAGTGTAGACAAAACTCAGGACATCTCATACATCTGGAATGGCTCATAACATATCTTGGCATTTCCTAAATGTACATACAACTATGCAGAAAACTCAGCTACTTTATTTTTGGTTTTCAGTCATGGGGTTTGAACTCTGGGCCTGCACGCAATCCCTTAGCTCTTGAGCTGAAGGTGGGCACTCTACCACTGAAGCCACAGTACCACTTCAGGCTTTCTAGTTGTTCACTGGAGATAAAGTCTCACAGATTTTCCTGCCCAAGCTGGCTTTGAACCACGATCCTCAGATCTCAGCCTCCTGAGTAGCTAGGATGACAGTTGTGAGCCACCGGCAACAATCGGCTTCAGCCACCTTCTAATACCAAGGGAAAACCCAACTCATCAAGACACAAACCACATGTAACCCTACACTTCAGACTTTGTCATCAGCATCCAAAACCATTCTTCCATGAGTGGAGAGCATATAATTGACACTGCCATCCCACCCTTGCTCCCATTCACCCACTCCCTGCCTACCACAGGCCACGACCTCTGGAGTTCTTGGTAAGGCATCACCCACCCTGTTACGGCTTCATACTGGGGCAAACCCGGGGAGGCCAGCATCTGGTCTCCCAACCATAGCAACCATACTGCTTCAAAATCTCTTGCAAGCAAGGAAGGGATGCCTTTCTTTCTTTCCTGTTTTTTTTTTCTTTTTTGTTTTATTTTTCTTCTTTTTTTGTTGAGGGGCTTGAACTCAGGGCTTGGGTACTGTCCCTGATGTCGATTTTTCTTCAAGGCCAGTGCTCTACCACTTGAGCCACAGTGCCACTTCCAGTTGGATTGGAGATGAGCCTCTCGGGGTACTATCCTGCCTGGGCTGGGAAATGAGATCCTCTGGATCTTAGCCTCCCGAGTGGCCAGGATGACAGGTGTGGGATGAGAGGGGTGAGCGACTGGCTTAAGGTGTCTAGTCCTTCAGAATTTCCACCTAGTCCTCCTCTAGAAGCTACCACGTAGACACCCCTCTACCTCCCTCAGTGACAGCAAAGGGAGGCTCAGAATCTGAGTGGGGCCATGGGGATTAAAGGGCCCCCTCCAAATCACTAGCCCTCTCTAAGCTCCCATCTGCCTCCTCCTGATTGCCTGGTCTTCCAGGGCAGATCAGACCCACAAGGAGTTCTGGGGCCTGTCCTATATCCTCCTGCCCCACCCACCCGATACCTGAGGATTTCTGGGTCCAGCTGCTCCATGTCTCGGTGGAAGACGTTGGGAGGGTTGCTGATAACTGGATCCACGGGTGCCCAGGGCAAAAGGAGTGTCCAGCTCCCCTCTGCCAAAGAAGACACAAAGCACGGATGGATCTACTGAGAGCTTCAGGGCATAGCCATCCACCTGTCACCAAGGTCCCTGGGAGAACTGTTTTGTGGTGACAGCCCTGGGGCCTGACATTGGGACCCCGACGCTGTCCCCGACTTTCTTTGTCTCCAGGGGAGGGCTCTTTCACCTGAGCCACAGTGCCACTTCCAGCTTTTTCTGTGTATGCAGGACCTAGGAATCCAACCTGTACTTTCCTGCGAGCTTGATGAGCCCTTTACCTCTAAGACACAATTCCAGCCCTGGATAGCTGTTCTTCTATGACCCCTCAGACCTGTCTCGGGACAGTCTCGCACATCTATACCAAGTCGACATCTATACTGAGTCTCTCACCAGCAGACCTGGCTGGAAATGAACATGCTCTGATGTGTTGTCCATCATATTCAGCACCTTTGCTCTCGGTGCTTCCTGCCAGATCCTCAATCTTAAGCAAGACCCCCTTTTCAAGTGCTGCCTCCAGGAAGACCATTCCGATCACCTTGGCAGAGCTGGAGCCTCTCCACTCTGCAGTCTTCCAGCCTTGTAAGGCTCTGCCTTCCAGCCAATGTGGGTTGACAGTGCACAAAGGGAAAGGCCTGGATTCCATCACCGGATTTCTGAAGGCCCTGATACACCACCCAGGGACAGGTGTTGTATCACACTCCATGAGAGGGGACTCGAGGCCCAGGCAATCTGTGGGCAACAAGATGGGGACATTTTTTGTGTGGGCTTGAACTGAGGATCTGGGAACTGTCTTTCTGAGTTTTATTGTTCAAGGCTGGTGCTCTACCACTTGAGCCACAGCTCCACTTCTAGCTTTTTGGTGGTTCCATGGAGAGTAGAGTCTCACGGACTTTCCAGCTTATGGCTGGCTTCAAGCTGTGATCCTCAGATCTCAGCCTCCGGAGTAGCCAGGATGACAGGCATGAGCCTGAGCCTGAGGTGATGGGCACCAAAGGCTTTTTTTTTTTTTTTGCTCCTGTTTATCTCCTGTCAACTAGCAAGCCCAATTTAAAATAATCATTACAGGGGATCAAAATTCTCTCCTAGGTCAGTTAATCCAAGGAGATAAAGTGTCTTTGGAAAAGGCTAGTCTGAGTTGGCTTAGGGGTGTTTGTGTGTTCGTATGTGTGTGTGTGTGTGTGTGTGTGTGTGTGTGTGTGTGTGTGTGTGTGTGTGTGTAAAAATGTCCAGGATACCTACCCTCATCTCTGCGGTGCCTCATCGTCCCAGCAGGGAGTGCATCCAGGATCCTAACCCCAAGGAAGGTGGGGGAGGGGAGGGTACCAAAGGTCACATCCAGGGGGATGATCCGAATTCTGTCCTGCAGCCTAAGCCTGGACAGATAAAGGAGAGAAGGAGAGGTTTAGGGGAATATCTAGGGCAGCCCCTTACCTTTGGCTACAAGTACCAGCAGAAGACTGTATCCATCTTTCTTGGTAGTCAGATAAAATGTGTACATTGTTCATTTATTTTATGATTGTGTTAGTCCTAGGACTTGGATTCAAGGCCTGGGTGTTATCCCTGAGCTTCTTTTGTTCAAGGCTGAGGCTCTACCACTTGAGCCACAGCACATCTGGCTTATGTGTGGGTTTGAGGAGGGAGGTGGTTTATGAGAGATAAGAATCTCCTGGACTTTTCTGCCCGGGCTGCTCTGAGTCACAGTCATCAGACCTCAGCCTCCCAAAGATCCAGGATGATGGGTGGGAGCCATGAGCTCCTGACTGCCACCATCCATTCATAATCCCTTAGGCCCAGGGCCGGGCCACCCACACTACACCTCCTTGTTGGGAGTAGGAAGCAGACATGAGTGAGTTTGATACTACAACAGCCTACCTATCTTTGAGCATTGTTCTGGGTCAGTCTGATGGAGGCTTCGTTCTTATCCACAGCAATGACTTGGCTCTGTCACAAGAACAAATGTCCCCTGGAAGGTGTCAGGTCTGGGGTCTTTCCTCTGAACCCCACCCCCCTAACCAAAATGACACTCCCCAGCAAAGGGTAGTACACACAGAGTGTTTTTATTGTCTTATAGCCAGGGTCTTGTCAGATAGGTGGGGGTATAGGTCAGAGGCCCAGGATTGTGCTGGGCAGGGGGAAAAGGCGACACCTTCTCATCCACTTTCCTTCAATGGTGTAGCAGAGGGATGTTGGGAAGGACTCATGGGATGGACAATGAATAACCATCACAGTCTAGCCAGGGCACAGAGGGGCTTACCTCATGAAGCTGCTTCAACAGGCTGAGCAAACCAGCTCCTGACCCACAGCCCACCTCCAGAATGAGAGGGCCACCTAGGGTTCCAGCCACATGGGGATGCTGGGCTACCTCCTCCAGCACCAATTCAACCAGTTCCTGAGAGAGAGAAAGAGAGAGGGAGAGAGAAAGAGAAGGAGAGGGAGAGTGAGGGGGGGAAGAGAGAGGGAGAGGGAGAGGGAGAGGGAGAGGGAGAGAGAGAGAGAGAGAAGACCAGAATGACACTTAAGCCAGGTGCCCGTGGCTCAGGCCTATAATCCTAACTACACAGGAGGCTGAGATGTGAAGATCATGGCTCATAGCTGGCCCTGGCAGGAAGATATGTGAGACTCTTATCCTCAAAGAACCAACAGAAAACCGGAAGTGATGTGGTGGCTCATGTGGTAGAGTGCTAGCCTTGATCTGAGGAGCTCAGGGACAGTATCCAGATCCAGAATTCAAACCCCACAAATGACAAGAAGTGGACTTCCCACCACAAGAAGTGGACTGAATAACACCCACTGTCCTAGGAAGCATGGCAGAGAAATCAGGCCGAGCTTCCTGTCAGCTGGGGGTCATGAGTAGTTCACCTGGCTTCACCATGACTCATTTTCCCGAGCTGCAAGACTGTATACAGTGAAGGATCCCCTTCCTCATGGGAATAGGGTAATGATGAAAGACAGACATGTTTTGTTTCATATTCCCACACCTGTTGCACTATTAATAACAGACCCCATCTGAGCCCTTTCTGGTAACTTCCTGTCATATAATCACAGAATTGTTGAGAACTGTATCTGACACCTGCTCCCTCTGTGCCTGGCACTGCTCCAAAGATCCCTCTGTATTATTCCCTTATTTCCTCACAACTGTCCCATGAGGAGACTGAGGTGCGATAGTCGACATCCAACCCAGAGCTTCACCTGTAGTGAAGAATCTGCTGCTGTGAACTAAGAGTTTGGGACAATCCATCTAAAATGATGACTGAGCAGGCGTTAAATGTCTACCACCTCCCCCCCACACACACACATACACACAAACACACCTCCACCGTCCTTTGCAGCCAAAGATGTTTTACTTTCTTTCTTTTTGTTGGTTGTGGGGCTTGAACTCTGGGCCTGGGTGCTATCCCTGAGTTCTTCAGTTCAAGTCCAGCACTGTACTACTTGAGCCACAGCACCACTTCCAGTTTCCTGGTGCTTTATTGAAGAGAAGAGTCTGAGGGTCTTTCCTGCCCAAGCTGGTTTTGAAACCTGATCCTAAGATTCAGCTCCTGAGTACTTAGGATGACAGCCATGAGCCATTGGCACCTGGCCAAAGGTGCTTTTCCATGCCTGTCATACTATCCCCTCAGGAAACTGAGATCTGACGACTGCAATTGAATGCCACTCTTGGCAACAAAGTCATTGAGAACTCTTATCTCCAATTAAAAACCCAAAAACATTGCAAGTTGAGCTATGGCTCAAATGGTAGAGTGCTAGCTTTGAGCATGAAAAAAGGGATGGGACCCAGGCCCTAGTTTTAAGCTTTTTCTAGCATAGACCCACCCAAAAAAGGGAAGCAGGTGAGCACACGGGAGCTCAAAGCTCACACATAATACTCAAGAATAGCAGAATAGACCCCATCGTGCTCTGAGTCTCTAGATTCTATGTCCTAGGTCATGGCAGTCTTAGATGGGACTGACCATGCACCAAGTCAGGACATTCAAGTACAATCTCATACTGAGAATCCCGTGATCTCATCAAGGACTCAAGATCTCTCACTGTCCTGCCTTGACACTGGGCAGTCAGGTGAGATCTAGTTATACAACCAAAGGATATGAGAATGAGTGAATTTCTCAGCCAAGGGATGCAGACTGGAAGGCTCTCGGTCCCTCTCTCTTGGGAAGGAGAAAAGGGCTGATCCATCTCAGTACTATTCCTGTGTTTGTGTATCCTCAAAGAAACAACCCTGCTCAGAGCCCAGTGCCTCTGGTTTTCTCACCAGCCTTGACCTTCAGTCTGCCCTCTCTAAATCCCACATCTGCCATCTAGACTAAAGGCTGAGCCAGCAAGGAGACCCACCTCTACCTCTGAGAATGGCAGTCACGGGGTCCTAGAGTCCCCTAGAGGAAGTCTGGGAGCAACACGGATCTGACTCCTGCCATCATTCCCAGGCTGTCTTACCTCTGTCTCTACTCGAGGAATGAACACTGGGGGTGTCATCTTCAGATTGAGCCAGCAAAAGTTCCAGTACCCAAGGATGTACTGCACAGGCATCCTGCAGTGGACGACAGCGAGGTCGTCAATGGTGAACCCAGAGTGCCAAGAATTTTAATGGCCATGTGTCTGGGTCAAAGGCTCTATCACTGATGGTCTAGGTTGTCAGGTGAGGTCATGGCTTCAATGGCCTGACACACCTGATCTGGGATCATCCTCCCTCTTCATCTTCCTGCTTATCCCTTGCCAACCCCCTCTGGACACTCCCTCTCCCTATCCTCCCTAGCTTTTGGACAATTTCTTCTTATCTGACCAGAAAATAAACTCGGTGAGCCAGGGGACATTGAAACTCCATGACCCACCCTGAGCCGTAGGGTCTACCTGAGGCTGTTTCCCTCTGCAGTCGGCGACCACTCAGATCCTGAATGTCATGAAGTTGCTGAGGGGACAGTGGCTTGGTCCTACATATTGGCTTTAGGCTCTGAAACTGTCCCCACAGAGATTGTGAATGGTTGGCTCCCTTGATCCAGGAACTCCAAACCAAGGCCTGCATGATCCCTTCTTCCTTCCTTTCCTCCTTTTCTCCCTCCATCCTTCCCTCCTCTCTTTCTCTTTCCTCTCTTTGTGTCACTCCTAGGCCTTAAAATCAGAGCCTGGGTGCTGTCTCTGAGCCTTTTTACTCAAGGCCAACAGTCTATGGCTTGAGCCACTCATCCACTTCTGGCATTTTCTTTTTGGTAGTTAGTTGTAGATAAGAGTCTTATGGGCTTTCCTGCATGGGCCTTAAGCCTCAATCCTCCCATCTCAGCCTCCTAAGTAGCTAGGATGATAGGAGTGAAGCAATGGTATCCAGCTCAAACCAAGATTTCTTCATGTGCTCTGGAACCAGCACTGGAACTTTTCATCGTGTATGACCCTCCCCCTTCCCCCGGGCTTGACACACACTGTAATGGTTTATTGGATAAATACATGAGCATCTGTCCATGACAATACTACAGAAAAGTCCCATCTAATTCAGGTAAGCATCCTGGGTGGGGGCAAAGCCTTATGTAGCTCTCCAACAGTTCTCCCTCCTCCCTCTTCCCACCCTCCTGGACCCACCGCACTTAACTGTTTTGGTTGCAAGGATGTGAGACATGGTGTACTCACTGGATTCCAGGGCCTCTGGGAAGCCTATCTTCTTAAAAACCTCTGTCCAGCCACTGACCAGCTCTGTGGCACTCCATTCCCCACTCAGGTGTGAACAAGGTTGCTGTGAGGTGAACGCCAGGCTCATGGGGCCTTCCCTCCACTCCCTGGGACAGACAGGATGGTTCATTATATCTGGCCCCCAAGTTTCATGTTGCAGAGAAAGGATCCTTGAGGCATCCCGGGTCTCTGAATCTCCCAGATTCCAGTGCAGGTGCTGGGAATTGTCTCTGTTCACAGCTGGCAGGCTGTGGATGGCTAGGTCACAATCTCTGCTCCCCAAGACATTCTCAACTGTGGTGGTCACCCTAGAGAGAGCCGGAGGAGAATCAACAGCTTCCAGAGAAAGGCAGTCAAGGCACGTCGTTCGTAGTAGGAAACCATCTGGCTTGGGAACTCTGCCTGTGCCGCTTTGAACGTCATTGTTTGGTGGCTGAAATGGTCCATCTAATTTGACCCAGAATCCCAGGCGTTAGTAGAAATTGCCAGCTTCAAGAAAAAACCTTGTAAAAGCTGGCATTTCACTTGTCCCAATCAAACTTAATGGGTTCCAAAATCAGTAGTTCCCTTTTCCTTCCAGACAGCCTACAGCAGGTTACAGAAAATGGCATTCAGATAGCCTCAGGTAACTGCCATGCCCTGATCCCAAGCAGGCTCTAGCAGGGGGAACACACTTGCCTACCATTGTCCAGCTGGAAACAGCTCAAGAGGGACACAGATTGGAGTCTGCAGGACTCCAGGGAGGTCTGCCCACCAGTGTACTGCCCTGGGAGGAAATCCTTGGCAACATTGGGGGCCCGGAGCCCCCTGCTCAGATGCCCATGGACACCGTCAATGCCCTTGGTAAGATTCCCCTCTCATCCTTGGTCATGGTGAACCATCTGCCATGTCACACCGTTCATCACTTCCCAGACCCTCCTAGCTTCACAGCCCCTGCCCTACACGCCCTATTTCCTTCCCTAATTATGTTTGGCAGACACATTCTCAACTTTGAATTAGCTCCAACTATACATATGAGAACAGAATGTCTGACTGGAAGACTGCGGCTGTGGTCACAGTAGCCTCATGAGCCTTCTGGCTAAAGACAGAAGGGCAGGTATCCACGCTGGTCTGCAGTGCACACAGGCCTCCTAGGTGAGACCTACACAGGCCCAGCAGTTACTGCGGGGTGCAGGAAAGGGGAAGAAAATGATGGGAAGGAAGATGTAATGAAACCTTCTCTAAAGGAACCATGACACTGTGAAAGAGAAAACAAAAATTGTGGCTGGGCTCATACTGGGCATTAACGACAAAAGAACAACAAATACACACGTGCACACAAATAAAATGCTTTTGCTCATGCTAGGAAGGTGGCTCAGTGGTAAAGCACTTTCCTTGCATGTACCAGGCCCTGGGTTTGATTCCTCAGCACCACGTAAACAAAAACAAAAAAGTCAGAAGTGGCGCTGTGGCTCAAGTGCTAGAGTGCTAGCCTTGAGCTGAGGAGCTGAGGGACAGCGCACAGGCCCAGAGTTCAGGCCCTACAACCGGACCCTCCCCCCAAAAAAATGCTTTTGCTCTTTTTAGACATGCTAACTGTACAATGAGAAAGATTATCTCTCCCTCTCTCTCTCTCTCTCTCTCTCTCTCTCTCTCTCTCTCTCTCCCTCTCTCTCTCTCTCTCTCTCTCTCTCTCTCTCTCTCTCCCTCTCTCTCTCTCTCTCTCTCTCTCTGTCTCTCTGTCTCTCATACACACCTAAACACACAGACTCAGAGCAGTGCCTCTCCTGAATTTGTTGGTTTCTCATCTAGGCAATGTACCAGCTCAAACACTGGAGTTCCCGTGTCAGAACCAGGGGCAACCACCCAAGGGGAACAATGCTCTAATAATGCAAAACCACCCTCCCTCCCTGGTTCTCCAGGACCAGACCCTTCCCCTTGGGAACAACCAACCTTGACTCCCCATTCACCAAAACCCTAGGCTAGGACTCTGGGTGAAGGAGTCCCGAGACACGTGGCTCCTCAGAGCCTGGACAGAAAACAAAGCAGGGGGTTATGGTGCCTCCAGAGAGGTGTCTGACCTGGGGTGGGGGCGTTGTTGGGGACTTTGATGAGGTCCTAAAGGCTATATACATGGATGGAATCCCTACTTCCAGCCTACATACTTCTGGGCTACTTGACAGATTCTTGGGGAGGACAAGGAGACCAGATGGACTGGGAGTACTAGCAGAAGCTGGCAGAACTGGGAAATGTGATCACACAGTCAGAACTGTTGAATGCTGGGGTTGGGGGTACAGGCCGATTGTATGGCTGTCAGAGGGGGTGTGTTTTTCTCCCAAATACCCACCTTCTATCTTACCCCAGTGCCCTCACCTCTCTACTGGGCTCTTCTGGGAATGTCCTCAGGTGAAAGTGTGACTGAGCACAGAAGACAAGGGCTCACACAGCAAGGGGGGCCTATCTTCTGTATCCTACACCTCCCTCCCCATCAAAAAGAAAAGACCTAAGGAGGCAGGTGTGGGGTGGTGCTCCCCACCTCTGACTAAAGCCACCAGGTTCCCACAAGGGAGAGAAAGGATGCAGATGCAAGGCTGTGTGGCTCCCACTGCTCCAGGCCAGGGGCTCTGTGGTGCCCCCTCCTTCCCATCCCTGCAGCTCCCCTTTACCTGGGACACTGGCCACTAGGGATGAGGGTGGGATCCCCGGGTGGACACCCACCTCCAAACACCACCCTTGGGGTGAATTTGTGGCAGAGCCAGGACAGACTGTGGGGCATGGGGGAGGTGCAGGCAGGACTGGACTGGGAGGGGAGAGGCAAGGGTCTGGGTCCCCGAGGGTGGGAAGGAAGGGTAGAGTGGGGGGCAGGGTTTACAGGGGGGTGATCGTGGAGTGTGGGAGCGCAGGTCGGCCACACACGTGAGCTGGTGGGAGAAGCTGTAGGCTGGGATTCGGGGTGTGGGTCGGGAGTCTGAGGACCGAGGGCCGGAATCAAATCCGGGCCACAAGCAGGTCAAGGGTGCACCAGCTCTGCCAGGTGACCACTAGAGGCTCCTCAGGTCTGAGCCAGCAGCGCCATGTTTGAAAAGCAGCGTGGGCACTTGGTAGGGCTGCACACAGCTTCTGCTCCTCCTCAGGCACCACCGCAGCCTCAGTGGCCTCCTAATCTGAGGCCGCTGCTGAATCAGCAGAGACTGCCTCTACCGTGCTCCCTGCACCGGGACCTCAGACTCAGGGCCACCATGCCTGGGTACCTCCAAGGGGCTGCATGTGGCAATGTGCCTGCCATGGAGGCTCCGCATGCTTTGCGCTCCCGGCCAGGACCCACAGTATGGTAGGAGCAGCCTCCAGCCACTGAAGCCATTTCCACTGGTGCTTGTGCTCATGCTCGCTCTTCTCCCAGCTCCCTCTTGGCCCCACACTCCTCTCCTGGGTCACCCCGCCCCTTCTGTGCACACACCCCTGCCCCCTTGGTTCCCTGGTCATTGCTGCCACCAAAGTGCGCTCCTGGGCCCCGCCCCCACTTCCCCTGGGCCCCGCCTCCCACCCCTGGCCACAATTGCAGCCCTGACTGGGCCCTGAGGCTTCTAGAAGGTGGCAATTGCAGCCTTACCTCAGCTCAGCACTAACCCCCAACCCTAGTACCGGCTCAGTGGATCCAATCTCACCTCAGCCCCACCCCTCCATCCCCCTCCACTCCACACACCAAGCAGGTGCATTGTGACACTCGTGTGTGTATGTGTGTTTGTGTGTGTGTATGTGTGTTGGGGATAACCACCTCTCAAGGACTCAGAACATAGCACCCTATGGAATGACTCAGCACACAGCACACTTCCAAAATCAGCACAAAGCACCCTGTGTAAATGAGTCAGCACACAGCTCCTTTTGAAGGATTCAGCATGTAGTATGCTGGGTAGAGTACTCAGCACACAGCACCGTTTGAAGGAGGGAGTCTATACCCACAGTGTAAAGGACTCAGTGCATGGCCACTTTGAAACACACAGCACATAGCACTCTTTTCCAGGGACTCATCACACTCTGTGTTGAAGCACACTGTGTAAAACACCCAGTGCACAGCTTCCTTCAATAAATTCAGCACACAGAACAATTTTGAAGGACTCAACACATACCACACTGTGGAAGCTCTCAGCACACAGCACCATTTGAAGGACAGTACAGAGCAGGCTATGTAAAGGACTTGGCACACAGCACTCAAAATATACCTCATCCCACTCTTCTCAAGGGCTCACATATAGCAGGACTCTTTAGGATGCATTAGCACACCAAACCTTTTGAAGGACTCAGCATACAATACGTTGTGTAACGGACTCAGCACAAAGCCCCCTTTAAAAAACCCAGGATGGGCCACTCTTCTCAGGGACTCAGCACATAGCACCCTTTGGGATGACTCAGGAAACAGCACCTTTTTGAGGACTCAGCACATAACTCCCATGAGGGAAGAACCCAGTAAATAGCGCCCTGTGAAGGACTCAGCACATAGCTGTATGTCACAAGTTCAGCTGTCACTAGAATTAGGGTGCTTTCTTCAGTATCACCATTCTTCAGAAACACTGTACAAATCCTACTAGTTCACATTTAGACAAGCTGTGTTTTATGGGGGAAGTCAGCTGGGGGTCTTGAACTCAAAGCTTGGGGGCCCTGTCCCTGAACTCTTTGGTTCAATGCTAGAGCTCTACCACTTGGAGGCACAGCTCCAATTTTGTTTTTTGGGGTTGTTCTTTGACAGGTCTTATGGTGATAAGTAAGGCCAAGTTGGGGTATCTGTGGTCAAAGGCTCTTAGCTCAGCCTGGAACTGACCTCTCCCTTCCCTCTGTCCCTGGAAAGATGGGCCTCCTGGAGCTCTCTTGGCCTAGGGTGGAACAGACCTGCTCGGGCATCAGCAATCAGGGTGAGCAAAAGTCCACTTGGCCCTAGTAACTTGCCCAAATTGAACTCTAGAGGATAATGGCATGGGATCGCATGTTCCCCGTGTGGCCACCAGGGGTCAGGAGTGGCGCACCATAGGGATTGTAATTGCGAGCTGTGTTTATTCTTGCTTCCATTGGGCACCCATCATGATTCAAAGCCATGCTGGACAGGAAAGACATTGAGACTCTTACCTACAATTAACCATTGAAAATCAAGTGGGGCTGTGGCTCAAGTGGCACAGCACTAGTTTTGAGCAAGAAAACTCAGGGATAGAGCCTAGGCCCTGAGTTCACACACACACACACACACACACACACACACACACACACACACACACACTACACGCATGCAAAATCAGAGATTTCTACACTGCAGTCTTTGGGTATTCTCTACTTTTTCCCCCACTAAGCCTGGTGGCTGCTGGCCTAGGTGTTTGGTGCATCAACATCACCTGGCATCTTCAATTTTGGGGGAACAGAATGGCTAGAAGGTCAACCTTCCCCCATCCAAGCTACTTGACTGGGTCATGGTCTATCCAGGCCCTTTGAGGCTCCTTTACAGACTTGCCAAGATTCCTTCAAAAGGCATCACATACTGGGCACTGGTGGCTCATGCCTGTCATCCTAGCTACTCAGGAAGCTGAGATCTGGAGGATCATGGTGCCAAGCCAGTCTGGGCAGGACAGTGTATGAGACATGTCGTTGAACCATCAGAAAACAAAAGTGGCACTGTGCCTCAAGTGGTAGAGTGCCAGCCTTGAGAAAAAGAGCTCAGGGACAATGCTCACTGCCAACAACAACAGAGAGAGGCATTGCATGCTGTCTTTGGGATTGGCATGGGCCAAATATATTTGGAATTAATTATAATTGGAATTAATCAAGTCCTCCAAGACAAAGCAGTACCTCTTTTTGTCCTGTGCTCTTCCATCTCGTCTCACCCCCTGGCCTTGTCCGTTCTTTGGGTCAGCATGGATCTGGCTGGACAGGAGTGCTCCAAGGAAGATCCCAGAGCAATCACCCCACTTCTTTCTGCCCTGCTCACCCTGCTGCTTCTGCTCTTTGCCATAGACCTTCTTCCCGGAATCCATCCATGAGGTCATCACCAACAACATAGTGGTGAATGGTGGGTCTGGCCTAACTAGGGGCAGTCAGAGGTGGAAGTAGGTCTGGACTAGGAGCTTCCACTTTGGGCTGACTTTTATTTCATCCTGAGCCTTGCAGTGGTGGGGAGACAGTGTAGACTTCACATTGAGTCAGGTAAGATCACAATCTGGAGGACCACTTGTGTGGGGAAGGATGTGGGACTCAGGGGGCCACGGTTTTTGGTACTCTCTTGGGACTCCCCTCTCCCTCTCATCCCTCAATGGTAGAAGAGAAACTTCAACTCAGGGTGTGGGAAGAGGGGGCGGAGGAATATTTTGGGGGGAACCAGACTTGTGCTTCATATTCATCCTAGCCCCTACTTCCTATTTATCTGAGGAATGGCCATATGGGTTTGGGAGGGAGAAAAATCATCCAACCTGATAATGTGGCTCACTGGTAGAGTGTTCGCCTAGCATGCCTGAAGCTCTTGGTTCTATTCCACACAGAAAAGGCTAGAAGGGGAGGTGGGGCCAGCCTTGATCAAAAAGAGCTCAGGGAGGGAGTTCCTGGAAGATGGCGGAGGAAAAGCTGGAATCTGAACAAGCTCATGCATAGAAAACAGTTTCAGAGTTCCAGTGAACAGTCCCAAGCTAGAGAATCACACCAAGTGTGCCATCACAGGACAGAGAGTTAGTCAAGAGAGGGGAAGCCAAGCAGACACATCTGAGCAGCTGCCGCTGCGGCGGCAGGGTCACAGCGGCGACCACCGCCCCGGGGGCATACCTGAGACGCAGTCCGGGACGAAGGAGCCAGACGCAGCGGACGAGAGGATTCTACTCAACACCAGCAAGAACCGACAAGGAGCAGACAACTGCATCCTGCACTTTGCAGACCAGAGACGACCCGGGATCCGAGACTCCGCGTGAGTAGAAGCCCCACTTCCTCACTCCTTCTCTTGGAGCAGAGGAGGGAAGGCCACCCCTCCCCCCCAGCACCGGTGATCTCCATCTTGGATACCGACAAAGCTCGGAGGAGCGGCTAGCTCCAACTCAGGCCTTGGAATAAAACTAGTCATTTAGCAGGTCACAAGAACTTAAAGGCGAAGTGACCTCACAGACTCAGTTCCATCCAGGGAAAAGTCACCCAGCTCAGGCGCCAGCCATTGGAGTGGCTCTCCTCACCGGGTAACCAGAGCCACAGGCTGCCCCGCCCTCTAGCAGCCACCACAATCAATTGAAAAACAGAAACCCTGAGAATGGCTCCAGGCTGGGTGCTGTGAGTTTTTTTTCACAAAATAGCCCCAGGGAAAAGCTACTGTTCGTTGAAAGGCCTCAACTGTACCCAGAACCTAGCCTCATCACTGCATCCCCCTCTTTTGTGATTCTCAAAGCAGATCACCCTCCCAGTAAACTAACCTGGGAGGGGGATCTCAAAAACTTGGGTAAAGCAGAGCATTTTTCTGCTTGTTCCAACAAACTGACTTAAGAAACCAATCAAGCCACAGGACTTCAAGCTGACCAGAGACTCCAACCAGACTCTGGTTACAGACAAAAGGGAGATACAGGACACTTCCCACCCCTCCCAAAAAAAAAAAAAATCAAAGAACTTTTTTTTTCTTCTTCTTCTTTTCTTTTTTTTTCTTTTCCTTGTTTTGTTTTTTTTTCATTTTTTGTTACCTTATATATATATAAAATTTTTTTTTTTGCTTTTCTAAAACTTTTATTAATCTTTAATTTTTGCCTCTTCTGAAAAAATAATTGTTTTCCATTAACTTTTTTTTTTCTCCTCTTATAATTTTTATTTTATGAATACGTGAATGTGTGTTTTTTTTCTTTTCTTGTCTTCTTTCTCTTTTTCTTTCATTCTTAATTATGTTTTTGTTTTTTTTTCTAGCTCTACTGAACTTCTGATCTTTTCTTCTCACTTTCCTATCCTTTCCATCTTTTCCTCTTTGTTCATCTTTATGTGACTTAACTCTTGTCCTGCACATCCTCAGATAAACCCGTAGTTAACTAGTAGACCCTATCCCCCATTGTGTACACACTTAATCCACAAACTTATTACTCAATTCAAAACCTCTGAGACATAAATTCATTAATAGCAGTACTACCTCTTTATATCTATATAATATTTTAAGCATTTTTTTAAAGTTTTTCTCATCTCCTCTATGTCCCTCCCTTTCTCTCAACATATTCATATTCCTCTATAAATAGATGGTCTTTTAATCTCTAAAATAACATTAATTTTTACGTTTCTATTTTATTTTCTGGTCTCTTTTCATTCCCCTTTCCCTTTCTTCTTTTTCTCTCTCTCTACTTACATCCTACCCAACCTATTTCCTGCATTGTGATTAGGACATAGTTAACTCTCCCTGTGCCTCCCCACACCAATCTATTCCTATTTTTTACCCACATCTCTCCCTAACCCTAATAATTTCTGGTTTTCCAAATTCTTCTCTGCGGTTCAAAGTCCTTTAACATATAGTTGTTTGATGTCGAATAGATGTATCTGTTGAACTAGATTGTATCTGTAGACTATTGACTGTACAAATGCAAACTTTGGTTGATGGTTGCCTTAAGATAGTGTTCTAGCACAAAACTGGTGCTATCTTCATCTCAAATGGGCAGAGTAAGCCGGAAAAACACAAGAAAAATGGCAAATTCGGGTATCTCAATTCCCAATCCTGATAATCAGGGGTTAGAACAGATAATGAATAATCCAGAGGAGAGTTCCCAAACAGCTCTACAAACACTGCTGGCAAACATGATAAATGAAAAGTTTGACAATGTACAAAGGACTCTGTATGAGCTTGATAGGGAGAGAGAGGAGGCATCCCAGAAGTTTATACAGGAATATCATAAGCGTGAGGAAGCTACTCAAAAACTGATACAGGATTTGCGTGAACAACTTGAGAATACTCAAAGAGAAAGAGAGGAATGGTGTGAGCAGGCTGAGAACACTCAAAGAGATCTGCAGGAATCCCACGAACGGGAGGAAGCTAAGAAAAGAGTAATACAGGAATTGAGAGACCAGGTAGAGAACACACAAAGATCACTAAAGGCATTCATGGAATCCATTAACAAAGAGCTGAAGGAAGTCAGGGAGACCACAAAGGGAATGCTGAATGGAACCCAACAGAAGGAATGGGAGCCCAAAGAAACCATAACCAATCAACTAAGTGATTTGAGGACAAACACTGAACACCAAATTAAGGAAGTAAAGAAATTCATACAAGACCTAAAACAGAGCTTCAACAAAGAACTTGAAGCCATCAAAGCTGACCAACTAGAAGGAAAAGAGATAAAAAGCAAAGTAGAGAGTCTTGACAGCAGGTTAGACCATGCAGAAGATCGAATCTCAGGGATTGAAGACAGCCTAGATATTATAGAGAAAGAACATACAACCATCCAAGACAAGTCCAAGAAATATGATAGATCTATCCAACACCTGGAAGACACCATCAGAAGGCCTAATCTAAGGAAAATGGGTGTAGAGGAGCACCTAGAAACAGAAGTTAATGGTCTAGGAAATCTGTTTAAGAGGATCCTAGCAGAGAACTTCCCAAACATGCAAAAAGATAGGCCTGTCCATATACAAGAACCATTTAGAACCCCAAATAGACCAGAACAGAATAGGACATCCCACCGTCACATTATAATCCACACAGGATCAACTCAGAACAAGGAAAAGATCCTTAAAGCTGTCAGAGAGAAAAGGGTAATCACTTATAAAGGGAAACCAATTAGAATCACCTCAGATTTCTCAGCAGAGACAATCAAAGCAAGAAGAGCCTGGAATGATGTATGCCTTGCCCTAAAAACAAACAACTATCAACCAAGAATACTGTACCCAGCTAAACTCTCCTTCATAACTGAAGGCCAAATAAAAACCTTCCATAGCAAAGAAAAATTGAAACAATACATCTCCACCAAACCAGCCCTACAAAAGATTCTTAAAGATGTCCTACACATAGAAAACCAACAAGACCGCAATAAAGGCCAAGAAACTGCACCCAAACTGAGAATCCAAGAACCATAGGAAGAACCCAGTTTTCGCAGCCCCCAAGAAGGTAGATAACATGGCAGGAACTCCCAAATACCTCTCAGTCCTATCTCTTAATGTTAACGGACTGAACTCTCCAATTAAGCGACATAGACTGTCTAGTTGGATTAAAAAACAAGACCCTTCCATCTGCTGCCTACAGGAGTCACATCTTGCCCGTAAAAACAAACACATTTTCAATGTTAAAGGCTGGAACAAAATCTACCAAGCAAACGGACCGCATAAACAGGGGGAGTTGCAATCCTAATATCAGATAAAATAGACTTCAAATTAAAATTCGTGAAAAGAGATAAAGAAGGTCGCTACATACTAATTAAAGGATCTCTCCTTCAGGAGGACATTACAATTCTAAATATCTATTCGCCAAACAATGGAGCACCCAAATTTATCAAAGAAACACTACTTTCCCTCAAATCCCATATAGATCCAAAGACATTAATTGTTGGGGATTTTAACACAACACTCTTCCCACTAGATAGATCAACTCGGCAAAAACTCAACAGAGAAACCGCAGATCTAAACAGCTGCATAGATCAACTAGACTTAACAGACATTTACCGAACATTTCACCCAGCAGCATCAGAATACACGTTTTTCTCAACAGCACATGGAACGTTTTCAAAAATAGACCACATTTTAGGCCACAAAGCAAACTTGTCTAAATTCAGAAACATTGAAGTTATACCTTGCATTCTCTCTGACCACAAGGGAATAAAGTTAGAACTCAACACCAAAAGCCACCAAAGAAAGTCCGGTATCACATGGAGGCTGAACAACACACTGCTGAATCATGAGTGGGTCATCGAAGAGATTAGAAAGGAAATTCAAATGTTCATGCTATTCAACAAAAATGAACACACAAAATACCAGCTCCTCTGGGACACAGCAAAGGCAGTACTCAGAGGCAAGTTTATAGCTCTGAGCTCCTACATCAACAAATTGGAGAGATCTGAAACTAACAATGTAATGACACATTTAAACCTCCTTGAAAAAGAGCAGCAAGATAAACCCCAATCCAGTAGACGGAAAGAAATAATCAAAATTAAATCAGAATTAAATGAATTAGAATCCAAAAAAACTATAGAAAGAATCAACAAAACAAAGAGTTGGTTCTTCGAAAAACTTAACAAAATTGACAGACCCTTAGCAAATCTTATCAGAAAAAGAAGAGAACACACCCAAATTAATAAACTCAGAGATGAGAATGGAAACATCACCACGGAAAGAAGCAAGATTCAGAACATTATAAGGGAATACTTCTCAAAACTTTATGCTAATAAGTTTGAGAACTTGACAGAAATGGACCTCTTCCTAGCAAATATTGACATGCCAAAACTAAACCAAGATGAGGCAAACTATCTTAACAGGCCCATATCAAGCATTGAAATAGAAACAGCAATAAGAGACCTCCCAGCTAAGAAAAGTCCAGGACCAGATGGTTTCACAGCGGAATTTTACAAGGCCTTCAAAGCAGAGCTCACACCAATTCTCCTCCAACTCTTCAATGAAATTGAAAGAGAAAGCTCACTACCGAACACATTCTATGAAGCCATCATAACCCTCATCCCAAAAACAGGCAGGGACTCATCAAAGAAAGAGAGCTATAGACCCATGTCTTTGATGAACATTGATGCAAAACTTCTCAACAAAATTTTGGCCAACCGACTTCAACAATTCATCCAAAAAATCATACACCACGATCAAACAGGATTCATTTCAGGGATGCAAAGCTGGTTCAATATACGCAAATCAATTAATATTATTCATCACATCAACAGGAGCAAGAATAAGAACCACATGGTTATCTCAATAGACGCAGAAAAAGCATTCGACAAGATCCAACACCCCTTTATGATGAAGGTTTTGGAAAAATTAGGAATCCATGGAACATTCCTCAATACAATAAAGGCTGTATATGACAAACCTACAGCCAGCATTATACTCAATGGTGAAAAACTAAAGCCATTTCCTCTTAACTCAGGGACAAGACAAGGATGCCCACTCTCTCCACTTCTCTTCAATCTAGTATTAGAATGCCTAGCTACAGCAATAAGACAAGATGCAGACATAAAGGGGATCCAAATAGGGAAAGAAGAAATAAAACTCTAACTCTTTGCAGATGACATGATCTTGTATTTAAAGAATCCCATAGACTCCACTCCCAAATTACTCAAGCTGATTCAAAACTTTGGCAAAGTAGCAGGTTATAAAATTAACCCCCAAAAATCAATGGCTTTTCTGTATGCCAACAATGAGTAAAGTGTGGCTGAAGTTAGGAAAGCAACTCCATTTGTAATAGCCCCACAAAAAATAAAATACCTAGGAATTAACTTAACTAAAGAAGTGAAGGACCTCTATGATGAAAACTTTAAAATCTTGAAAAAGGAAATCAACACAGAACTTAAAAAATGGCAAAACCTCCCATGCTCCTGGATTGGAAAGATTAACATCGTGAAAATGGCAATACTTCCCAAGGCTATCTACAAATTCAACGCAATACCTATCAAAATTCCACCCTCATTCTTCAAGGAAATAGAAGAGGCAATCCAAAAATTCATATGGAACAATAAAAGACCGCGAATAGCAAAAACGCTCCTCAATGGAAAGAACACAGCTGGAGGAATATCAATACCAAATTTCAAACTCTACTATAAAGCCATAGTAATCAAAACAGCTTGGTATTGGCATAAGAACAGACCTCAGGACCAATGGAATAGAATTGAAAACCCAGAAATGAACCTACAGACCTATAGCCATCTAATCTTCGATAAGGGAGCTAAAACAATAGAATGGAAGACAGACAGCCTCTTCAGTAAATGGTGCTGGCAAAACTGGTTAACTACATGTAGAAAACTAAAGCTAGATCCTTATATATCACCCTGCACCAGAATCAACTCCAAATGGATCAAAGACCTTGAACTCAAAGCAGACACTCTGAAAACATTACAGGATGGAATAGGAGAAACCCTGGGTCTCCTTGGCTCAGGCCGAAATTTTCTGAATAGAGACCCGGAAACACAACAAATCAAAGAAAGGCTGGACAAATGGGATTGTATAAGGTTGCAGAGCTTCTGCAGGGCAAATGACATAGCTAGCAAGATCAATAGAAAGCCCACGGACTGGGAGAAGATCTTTACTAGCCATACAATGGACAAGGGTCTCATATCTAAAATATACTTGGAACTCAAAAAATTAAACCACCCAACAACAAATCCTCAAAGAAACAACTGCCCAATAAGTAAGTGGGCGAAAGACTTAAAGAGAAGCTTCTCTGAAGAAGAAAGAAGCATGGCCAATAGACACATGAAGAAAGGTTCAACATCCCTAGCCATAAAAGAAATGCAAATCAAAACAACATTGAGATATCACCTCACTCCAGTTAGAACAGCAAAAATCAAGAACTCTAACAACAACAGATGCTGGAGGGGATGTGGACAGAAAGGAACCTTACTTCATTGTTGGTGGGAATGTAAACTTGTTCAACCACTTTGGAAAGCAGTATGGAGGTTCCTCAAAAGACTCCACATAGAGCTCCCCAATGACCCAGCAATCCCACTTTTGGGCATTTACCCAAATGATCACAAACAAGGCCACACTAAAGCTACCAGCACAACTATGTTTATTGCAGCATTATTTACCATAGCTAAGACATGGAACCAACCCAGATGCCCCTCAGTAGATGAATGGATCAAGAAGATGTGGTATATATACACAATGGAATTCTATGCCTCCATCAGAAAGAATGACATTTCCCCATTTGTTAGGAAATGGAAAGGCTTGGAAAAAATTATATTAAGTGAAGTAAGCCAGGCCCAAAGAAACAAAGGTCCCATGGTTTCCCTTATTTGCAATATCTAGTATAGGTATGAGTCAAGCGGAAAAAGTCAGATAATGTGATGTTAGGAAAACGAAACCTCAAATATGTATTTTAATGTTTTTGTTTCTTTCATGCATGTGTTTCTAACGCATTTATAAGATTATTTCTTGGTTGCTTTGTATGTCCCTCCCCCACAGTGTAACCCCCGCTTTCACTATATTTGATGTCAGTATAACATGTGGAGGAGATGGGGACAAACAAGTCGTTTAAGGATTCAGGTGGACCTGTTGCAACAATGAGAAGTACAAATTTCATGTCAAAACCAGCTTTACAATGTCGGTGGGGGGGGTATGATTGGGTGGGAGGGAGGGGGGAGGCTGGGAAGGGAGGTGAAGGGTAAACAAAGGAGGAGGCTGCAATGCTTGGTAAAAAATGTATGCATTATCCTCCCCATGTAATTGTAACCCCTCTGTACAGTATGTTCTCAAATAAAATAAAATAAAATTAAAAAAAAAAAAAAAAAAAAAGAGCTCAGGGACAGTGGCCAGGCCCTGAGTTCAAGCCCCAGGGTTGGAAGAACAAATCTTTCTTTGTAGACTTTTTTTTTTATTGCTTTGAAAACAATTTATTCTTTGTGATAAGCAAAACATAGGACTCTTTCCTGGCCACCAATGGGCCATTAGATGTCCCTTGAGTTTGGGCCAACTCCCTTGAGCCTCTACCCTACCCTACCACCAGTTTAACCTTCCTGTTGCCCGGCAGATGGAGGCCTGAGAGAAAGCCACTTGGTCACCTACTTCTGGTGGCTGCCAAGGCTTTTGAGAGTCAGTATGTGACTTAGAGAGTCATCATCCACATCAATCTACAGGAGAAAGTGAGAGAGCACTCCTCCCCTGAGCCTGGGAGCTGTGGGCAGATCTGGATGTGGGGCATCTGGGGCAGGACATACTCCTTGAGGGAGTCCACTATGGGGTCGGGAACTCTGACCTCTCCTCTGGCAGTTTCCATGCTGTCTTCAAGTTACTTCTGAAGCAGTGTTGGGGAGGAGCGTGGGAGGCTGAGCTTGTGCTGGCATCTGGACACTGCTGTCTGTGCCTTCCCTGGTGAGGAGTGACAGCAGCTCCGCAACACTCTCCTCTTCTCTATCTTCTCCTGGGACAGCCAGTGCATGCACTGGGCTTTCTCCCAACACAGCTCATTCAGGACCAACATCTACTCTTTACACAACATGAGGGACTCCTTGATAGTATGGATGTGTGCGGAGAGCTGGCTGCATCAATGGTGGACCTCACCTGCTGGACTCTGGAAGTACGCTCACCAGGCAGATCATGGGTGAAGCAGATTTTCTTCTCAGATGCCCTTGTCCCGCTGCCCATCCCCACGCATGCTGTGGTGGCAGCTCATGGGTTTGAGGGCCTGTGGCTCCAGCTCAGTCTGGCACTGAGCTGCTGGGTTGGCCAGGAGGTGTCTGCAGCTGGCTCATAATTCTTGTGGCAGGAGTTTCTCCCTGTGGATCTCATCCTCCAAGAGCACTCTCAGAGCCATGTCACTCTTGGTCTGGGGGACATCTCCATCCTGTGTGATGGTCACATGGGGGGAGACTCGCCTCCTTACCTTTTGCTTCTCTAGGGCTCATGCCTTCCCCTTCCCCAGGGAAAGCCAGGAAGCTCAGCTGGGCCTGCTGGCACTCCTCCTGTGATCTGGTGTCCTGCCACTTCGGGACATCACCTGGTCCCTCCAGTTTGTTGAGCCCTGCACTTGCTTCAGCTGCTCCAGCAGCTGGGTCTGCCTCACTAACTGCTGCTGTAAGGCCTCCTTCTTAGAGCACAGTTGCTCATTGGAGACACTGTTCCATTCACAGGAGACTCTGAACTCCTGCACTGGCCCAGGGACTGCTCCTGCTGCTCCTGAGTCACTTGGCTCTCTCTCTCTCAGCCACCACTATCCATTTCTCTATCTTCTTCTCTGAACAGTCCTACTGTTCCCGCAGATGTTTCTTCATCTGCTGCTCTGAGTCCAGGATGCTGGCAAGCTCCTCCTTCTCACTGCTCACCCTGTGGAGAGCGTCCCACACCATGGCCAGCTTTTCCTTCGGTTGTCCATCCCACACACATGCTCATCGTAGGGTCTCAGGGATCTCCTGCCGATCCTAGGCTTTCTTCTCCAGTCTCTGCAGTTGCTCCTGCTGCTCCACGTTCTCAAGATGGAGACTGGCTTTCCTGGACCTGGATGTGAAGTTGTTCCTCCAGGTTTTTCAATTCCATCTTCTTGCTGTCCGCCTGGGCTTGCAGCTGCCGCTTGGCCTGAGATGGTCCTGAGGGGGGCCATGGCTTTACCAGCTTCCTTCTTAGTTCCCACAGCTCATTCCCTAGGTCCAATACATGCCTTGCCCCTCATTCCTTCTCCTCTGTCAGTTGGTTCAGCCGTTGGGTCAGCTGCCATGCCTCCTCTTTCCATGCGGACCTCTCAATGCTCACGTCCTCCTTTAAGGAGTCTCTCTCCAGATTCGTTGTTGTCACCAGCCAGCTCAGGTTGTCCAGTAGTCTCTTCAGTACCTCACGCCCCTCCAGCGCTTGTTGGAGCTTGCATATTCTCTTCTTCATGTTGCTCCTCTGTATCCACAGCACTTCCAGCTTCTCCTGCAACTCTGTTCACTTGATCCAGGTCATTTAAGCTTCTGGTATTTTCCTCCAGCTGAAGGGTCACATCATTCAACTGTTCGAAGAACATTTTGGTCTCCTTCTTTGCAGCAGTGACCGCAGAAGCTGCTATCTCCAGCTCTGTGATGCGCCACTCTGTAGCTTGCAGGCAGCTGGTGAGAGCTTCGTGCTCCCTTTCTCTGTCATCAGTGGCCTGCTGCACTTGGGCCAGTGCACATTGTAAATCGCTTTCTGCTGAAACCAACCGCTGTATGGGTGCCTTGTGGATCTCTACCTCCATTTTTGGTGCTGCATTTATCTAGGCTATCTTCTCCCTCTCTTACTCCCATTGATCCTGCAGGTCTGTCTTTCCCAGCTTCAGTGATTGGATTTTGGCACAGAGTGCCTGGTTTCTACTTTTCTGTGGTCCAGGGTGGGCACCACATGCGGAGAGCACCTCTGTGGATCCTTGGTGGGACTGGGACCCTTGACACTCTGGACCCTGGTGGCTGTGACTGTGTCCAAAAGCAGAGAAGGCCCATGATTGGCATCACCTTTGGCCGGACTCTCCATTCAATCTGGCTCCTCAGTGGTGTTTGTCTTGGGGATCCCTCCCTTTTTCGTGTTCTTTATTTTCTTGAATGTTTTAGATCTGTCGGGAGGATACTGCTGGGGTTCTTGGGGCAGTTTCTTGCCCACAGTTCTCTCATTGAGTCTTATTGTTTCAGACATCTGAGCAATGGGACAGGAAAGTTGGGCTGGCCACGTTCCCAGGCTCTAGGAAATCCTCTATTCTCCCACTCACCGACTAGGACATCATTTCCTACTCTACCTCAAAGTCACCTGGGGTCTCTTGCTCACCACTCAGCCACCTCTACCTTCCTCAACTGCTGGTTGTGGTGTCAACCAACAGAGGGAATCCAGGTGTAACTGGGAAGCATGGAATATGTGTGTGGCCACTATTCTTGTATCCCATTGGTCAAAAAGAACCATGAAAGAATGAGGGTGTGCCTGGAATCCTGTGATGCAGACAGAATGGACAGAGTCAAGATGACAGCAGCCCCTTTACTAGGAAACTCTGTCAAATCCAGTTGGGGACAAGAGGGAGACCTGCTTTAGCCAGATAGCTGCACAGATTGTGTGTATGTCGTTTGTTGCCAGTCCTGGACCTTGAACTCAGGATCTGGACATCGTCCATGAACTGTTCTTGCTCAAGATTAGCCCCCTACCACTGGAGCCACACAGCTTTACTTCTGGCTTTGTTGGCATTGAGGTGGGACAGGGGTCTCAAGAACTTTCCTGCCTTGGGTGACTTTGACCATGATCCTCTTATCACAGCCTTGTAAGTATCAAGGAGGACTAGTGAGAGCCACTGGTGCCTGGCTAATCATTGTTCGGGATTAGAGCTTCCCCAGTAGCTTGCAAGCCTTCAGCAATTGCAAGGTGAAGTATCTTTTGGATCCAGATCACTCAGACCCAGATGGCCACAGAACAAAGGAAGAAAATGTAAAAACGCCATCCTGCCACGTTTTTTCTGTGCATCTCCCACCCGCACTCCCTGCACAAGCCCTGAAGTTCTAGTATCCCAGGATGGGCTGCATTTCCAGCGGCTGCACCCCTGCCTATGGTGATGAAAGCTGAGGCACGGTTGCCATGACCTGAGTTCAAGACTGTGCTTCGCAAAAAAAGCAAAAAAAAAAAAGCTCTCTGGCTTGCAATTCCCACCGTTTCTCCTACTTTTGAATTTGAACTTAAGGCCTGGGTAACTCTGAAGCACTGTGGATGATGGGGAAGCTCACCATGCTTGAAGACAAGAAAGTAAGGCCTGGTCCTAGGCCTGAATTCAAGTACCCACCCCGGAAACATTCTATTTATATACATTGTAAAGGTAGGATTTGTACTTATGTATAGATGTTCAGTCCATATCCTGTTTGTTGTGGTTATTTATTGTACTTTTGCTTTATTCATTTATTTTCCATTTTTTCATTGTGAAAATAATGTACAGAGAGGTTACAATTACATGGGCAAGATAATTAGTACATTTCTTATCAAGCATTGTAGCCTCCTCCTTTGTTTCCCCTTCCTATCTCTTCCCATCCTCCACCCCGCCCCCCCACCCAATCCTACCCGCCCCCACCACACCCTCGCACCAAAGTTGTAAGGTTCCTTTTCAACGACTTATACATCTCATTGTTGCAATGGGTCCACCTGTATCCCTATTTAAACGATTTGTTTTTCCCTTCCCCTCCACAAATTATACGACAACAAATACAGTGAAAACAGGGGTTATACTGTGGGGGAGGGACATGCAAAGCAATAAAGAAATAATCTTATAAATGTGTTAGAAACAATCGCAAGAAAGAAACAAAACATTTGAGTACATATCTTAGGGAACATTTCCCTAACATCACCTTATCTGACCTTTTCTGCTTGACTCAGACATATACTAGATATTGCAAATAAGGGAAACCATGAGACCTATATTTCTCTGGGCCTGGCTTACTTCACTTAATATAATTTTTCCAAGTCTTTCCCTTTCCTAATAAATGGGGCAATGTCATTCTTTCTGATGGAGGCATAGAATTCTGTTGTGTATATATACCATATTTTCTTGATCCATTCATCCACTGAGGGGCTTCTGGGTTGGTTCCATATCTTAGTTATAGTAAATAGTGCTGCAATAAACATAGTCGTGCTGGTAGCTTAAGTGTGGTCTTGTTTGTAAACATTTGGGTAAATGCCCAAAAGTGGGATTGCTGGATCAAAAGGGAGCTCTATATGGAGTCTTTTGCGGAAGCTCCTTACTACTTTCCAAAGTGATTGAACAAGTTTACACTCTCACCAATAATGAAGTAAGATTGCCTTCTGTCCACATCCCCTCCATCTATTGTTATTAGAGTTCTTGATTATAGCCATTCTAACTGGGGTGAGGTGGTATCTCAATGTTGTTTTGATTTGCATTTCTTTTATTGCTAAGGAGGTTGAGCATTTCTTCATGTGTCTATTGGCCATGCTTCTTTCCTCTTCAGAGAAGTTTCTCTTTAAGTCTTTTGCCCACTTATTTATTGGGCAGTTGTTTCTTTGAGGATTTGTTGTTCGGTGATTTATTTTTTGAGTTCCAAGTGTATTTTAGATATGAGATTTTTTTATTGACTGTGATGACACACATTCCATTTATGATATAGATGACAACCCATCACATAGTATCTAGATTTGTAGATATGTTCTCCATCATGTCTGACACCCAGGACTCTCAGAGAAAAGGTAAACAGGTATCACACTCAGCTTCTTACTCCATGATGCAATTGTTGGCAGTGCTGGGATCTGACCTTAGGGCCTGGAAGACCCAACTCAGACCCTGAATGGGTATGTCAACACGGCAACCTCTAGCCAATGAAGCTGGAATTCCCAGACCCTGAGATTGAGCCACAGGGGTGGACAAAATAGCCATACATGGATAGACAGGTGGTAGAACAACAATAAATATATATTTGTACAGAGTGCCAGAGACATCTACGTAGGATTCAATGGCATCAATTACGTTCCTACTAACTCTTAGGTCTTTATTATACCACCATTGAAGGAATAGTATTCTTTTCATGCTTAATAAACCATTCATTAAGCTGAATCATTTTCCTAGGATCATTGCGTCTAATTTTGGACTAGACCAATACACGCAGAAACTTCTCATTCAATCATGAGTTTGCTAACATTTCATTGTTATTCTCATGCATAGGAACAAGTATCTTGGGATCTTCTCCACTGGTAGGTGTCAGGACCAGGATTTAAGCTTAGTGCCTACGTTGACAAATGGTACTATGGCTTCCCTGATAGCCCGTTAGCCTTCGCCAATGCAAGGTGAAGTACCCTTTGCAGCCATGTAATTCAGATCCAGGATGGTCACCGTGCAAAAGTACAAAATATAAAAAATCCATCCTGCGACATTATTTCTGTCATTTTTTCTGTCATTTTTTCCTGTCATTTTTCTCTCATTTTTTCCTGCAAAGCTTCAGAGCCTAGGATGCTAGCATCGGCTACGGGCCCATGGGAGCCTGCCAGCCAGAGGTGATCGAAGCTGAGGCAGAGTTGTCATGAACTGAGTTCAAATCCCATGCTTGGCAATAATAGTAATAATAATAATAATAATAACACACCCTGGCTCAGAATTCTCACCATTTTTCTGCCACCTCTGAGATTCCAACTCCGGTCTGGGTAACTTTGTTGCACTGTGGGGGAACGTGAAGCTCACCATCCTTGAAGACTACAAGGTCAGGCCTATTCCCAGGGCCTGAACTGAAGGCCCAGCACTGGCAAAAATCATATGCTCATGTATTTTACACATAGGATCTCTCTTTACATGGAGATGTGGAATGCATCATGCATTCAGTGTAGTTATTCTTTTTATTGTGTGTCTTAGTCATGGATGCATTTTGTATTTTATTGCATATGATGACAGCTATAACTGTGCTGACATGGATGGCAATTGATTCCCATGAATATAGAGTTGCCTACATAGCATACTGCATCCTAGCTGAGACCCAGGACTTTCACAGGACAGAAAAACAGGTGCAACGATTGGCTTCTCACATCAGGATTCATCTATTGGCAGTGCTGGGATCTGACCTCGGGGACTGCAGGCCCAATAGGGGAATGGGTCCAGGTAAGCACACCAGCCTGTAAGCCACTAAGGAGCTAGGCCGTTACCAGGACCTGAGATTGAGCCCCGCAAGGCGGGAGAGGGGGGAGCACAATAGTTATACATTCATAATCTGAAGGTAGTATGTAAATAAGTACATATTTGTATAGAGTAGGATGGTGACCAGTGATGGAATCCAATCTGCCTGTGACTAACGATTCTTGGATCTTCCCTAATGCCTCCATTTCATGACTGTGATGATATGGTCATGTTTCATCAGCTCTTCATTACAAATAATCGATACCCCATGAGTCTTGCCTATCGTTTCCTACTTGCATCAAGCAGGAACTACTCATTCAAAGATGAGATCCATCGAATTCCATGGCTCTTCCTAGGTTCAGAAACGAGTATCTCAGGATCTCCTGCCATTCCCTTAATGTATGGGGGCTGAACAGGGTTCGACCTCAGGCCTCTGTTGCTGGGTCGGCCTCTGGCTCTTCTGATAGCTAACAGGCTATCTGCCACCCCAGTTCACCTTCACTCTGCAGGCCACCGTGTTTGCTCCCAGAATGGTCACCATGCAAAGGAAAATAAATGTAAAAGCACCAGGTGGAACTTCCCACCGCTTTTATTCCCCCTCGCGGCTTTTTTTTTTCCAGCAAGCCCGGTGATCCTAGGGTCCTAGGATGGGCTGTGGGTCCAGAGGCTGCAGCCTAGGATGATCAGAGCTGATGCAGAGTTGACATGACTTGAGTTCAAGCCCCGGGTCTGGAAAAAAAAATAAAAATAAAAAATTATGAGTTCCGGGAAGATGGCGGAGGAGAAGCTGGAATCTGAACAAGCTCTTGCATAGAAAACAGTTTCAGAGTTCCAGTGAACAGTCCCAAGCCAGAGAATCACACCAAGTGTGCCATCACAGGACAGAGAGTTAGTCAAGAGAGGGGAAGCCAAGCAGACACATCTGAGCAGCTGCCGCTGCGGCGGCAGGGTCGCAGCGGCGACCACCGCCGCGGAGGCATACCTGAGACGCAGTCCGGGACGAAGGAGCCAGACGCAGCGGGCGAGCGGATTCTACTCAACACCAGCAAGAACCGACAAGGAGCGGACAACTTCATCCTGCACTTTGCAGACCAGAGACGACCCGGGATCCAAGACTCCGCGTGAGTAGAAGCCCCACATCCTCACTCCTCTGGGAACAGAGGAGGGAAGGCCACCCCTCCCCCCCCAGCACCGGTGATCTCCATCTTGGATACCGACAAAGCTCGGAGGAGCGGCTAGCTCCAGCTCAGGCCTTGGAATAAAATGAGTCATTTAGCAGGTCACAAGAACTTAAAGGCGAAGTGACCTCACAGACTCAGTTCCATCCAGGGAAAAGTCACCCAGCTCAGGCGCCAGCCATTGGAGTGGCTCTCCTCACCGGGTAACCAGAGCCACAGGCTGCCCCGCCCTCTAGCAGCCACCACAATCAATTGAAAAACAGAAACCCTGAGAATGGCTCCAGGCTGGGTGCTGTGAGTTTTTTTTCACAAAATAGCCCCAGGGAAAAGCTACTGTTCTTTGAAAGGCCTCAACTCTACCCAGAACCTAGCCTCATCACTGCATCCCCCTCTTTTGTGATTCTCAAAGCAGATCACCCTCCCAGTAAACTAACCTGGGAGGGGGATCTCAAAAACTTGGGTAAAGCAGAGCATTTTTCTGCTTGTTCCAACAAACTGACTTAAGAAACCAATCAAGCCACAGGACCTCAAGCTGACCAGAGACTCCAACCAGACTCTGGTTACAGACAAAAGGGAGATACAGGACTCTTCCAACCCCTCCCAAAAAAAAAAAAAAAATCAAAGAACTTTTTTTTCTTCTTCTTCTTCTTTTCTTTTTTTTTCTTTTCCTTGTTTTGTTTTTTTTTTTCATTTTTTGTTACCTTATATATATATAAAATTTTTTTTATGCTTTTCTAAAACTTTTATTAATCTTTAATTTTTGCCTCTTCTGAAAAAATAATTGTTTTCCATTAACTTTTTTTTTTTTCTCCTCTTATAATTTTTATTTTAGGAATACGTGAATGTGTGTTTTCTTTTCTTTTCTTGTCTTCTTTCTCTTTTTCTTTCATTCTTAATTATCTTTTTGTTTTTTTTTCTAGCTCTACTGAACTTATGATCTTTTCTTCTCATTTTCCTATCATTTCCATCTTTTCCTCTTTGTTCATCTGTATGTGACTTAACTCTTGTCCTGCACATCCTCAGATAAACCCGTAGTTAACCAGTAGACCCTATCCCCCATTGTGTACACACTTAATCCACAAACTTATTACTCAATTCAAAACCTCTGAGACTTGAATTCCTTAATAGCAGTACTACCTCTTTATACCTATATAATATTTTAAGCATTTTTTTAAAGTTTTTCTCATCTCCTCTATGTCCCTCCCTTTCTCTCAACATATTCATATTCCTCTATAAATAGATGGTCTTTTAATCTCTAAAATAACATTAATTTTTACGTTTCTATTTTTTTTCTGGTCTCTTTTCATTCCCCTTTCCCTTTCTTCTTTTTCTCTCTCTCTCTACTTACATCCTACCCAACCTATTTCCTGCATTGTGATTAGGACATAGTTAACTCTCCCTATGCCTCCCCACACCAATCTATTCCTATTTTGTACCCACATCTCCCCCTAACCCTAATAATTTCTGGTTTTCCAAATTCTTCTCTGCGGTTCGAAGTCCTTTAACATATAGTTGTTTGATGTCGAATAGATGTATCTGTTGAACTAGATTGTATCTGTAGACTATTGACTGTACAAATGAAAACTTTGGTTGATGGTTGCCTTAAGATAGTGTTCTAGCACAAAACTGGTGCTATCTTCATCTCAAATGGGCAGAGTAAGCCGGAAAAACACAAGAAAAATGGCAAATTCGGGTATCTCAATTCCCAATCCTGATAATCAGGGGTTAGAACAGATAATGAATAATCCAGAGGAGAGTTCCCAAACAGCTCTACAAACACTGCTGGCAAACATGATAAATGAAAAGTTTGACAACGTACAAAGGACTCTGTATGAGCGTGATAGGGAGAGAGAGGAGGCATCCCAGAAGTTTATACAGGAATATCATAAGCGTGAGGAAGCTACTCAAAAACTGATACAGGATTTGCGTGAACAACTTGAGAATACTCAAAGAGAAAGGGAGGAATGGCGTGAGCAGGCTGAGAACACTCAAAGAGATCTGCAGGAATCCCACGAACGGGAGGAAGCTAAGAAAAGAGTAATACAGGAATTGAGAGACCAGGTAGAGAACACACAAAGATCACTAAAGGCATTCATGGAATCCATTAACAAAGAGCTGAAGGAAGTCAGGGAGACCACAAAGGGAATGCTGAATGGAACCCAACAGAAGGAATGGGAGCCCAAAGAAACCATAACCAATCAACTAAGTGATTTGAGGACAAACACTGAACACCAAATTAAGGAAGTAAAGAAATTCATACAAGACCTAAAACAGAGCTTCAACAAAGAACTTGAAGCCATCAAAGCTGACCAACTAGAAGGAAAAGAGATAAAAAGCAAAGTAGAGAGTCTTGACAGCAGGTTAGACCATGCAGAAGATCGAATCTCAGGGATTGAAGACAGCCTAGATATTATAGAGAAAGAACATACAACCATCCAAGACAAGTCCAAGAAATATGATAGATCTATCCAACACCTGGAAGACACCATCAAAAGGCCTAATCTAAGGATAATGGGTGTAGAGGAGCACCTAGAAACAGAAGTTAATGGTCTAGGAAATCTGTTTAACAGGATCCTAGCAGAGAACTTCCCAAACATGCAAAAAGATAGGCCTGTCCAGATACAAGAAGCCTTTAGAACCCCAAATAGACCAGACCAGAATAGGACATCCCACCACCACATTATAATCCACACAGGATCAACTCAGAACAAGGAAAAGATCCTTAAAGCTGTCAAGGAGAAAAGGGTAATCACTTATAAAGGGAAACCAATTAGAATCACCTCAGATTTCTCAGCAGAGACAATCAAAGCAAGAAGAGCCTGGAATGATGTATGCCATGCCCTAAAAACAAACAACTATCAACCAAGAATACTGTACCCAGCTAAACTCTCCTTCATAACTGAAGGCCAAATAAAAACCTTCCATAGCAAAGAAAAATTGAAACAATACATCTCCACCAAACCAGCCCTACAAAAGATCCTTAAAGATGTCCTACACATAGAAAACCAACAAGACTGCAATAAAGGCCAAGAAACTGCATCCAAACTGAGAATCCAAGAACCATAGGAAGAACCCAGTTTTCGCAGCCCCCAAGAAGGTAGATAACATTGCAGGAACTCCCAAATACCTCTCAGTCCTATCTCTTAATGTTAACGGACTGAACTCTCCAATTAAGCGACATAGACTGTCTAGTTGGATTAAAAAACAAGACCCTTCTATCTGCTGCCTACAGGAGTCACATCTTGCCCGTAAAAACAAACACATTTTCAATGTTAAAGGCTGGAACAAAATCTACCAAGCAAACGGCCCCCATAAACAGGCGGGAGTTGCAATCCTAATATCAGATAAAATAGACTTCAAATTAAAATTCGTGAAAAGAGATAAAGAAGGTCGCTACATACTAATTAAAGGATCTCTCCTTCAGGAGGATATTACAATTCTAAATATCTATTCGCCAAACAATGGAGCACCCAAATTTATCAAAGAAACACTACTTTCCCTCAAATCCCATATAGATCCAAAGACATTAATCGTTGGGGATTTTAACACACCACTCTCCCCACTAGATAGATCAACTCGGCAAAAACTCAACAGAGAAACCGCAGATCTAAACAGCTGCATAGATCAACTAGACTTAACAGACATTTACCGAACATTTCACCCAGCAGCATCAGAATACACGTTTTTCTCAGCAGCACATGGAACGTTTTCAAAAATAGACCACATTTTAGGCCACAAAGCAAACTTGTCTAAATTCAGAAACATTGAAGTTATACCTTGCATTCTCTCTGACCACAAGGGAATAAAGTTAGAACTCAACACCAAAAGCCACCAAAGAAAGTCCGGTATCACATGGAGGCTGAACAACACACTGCTGAATCATGAGTGGGTCATCGAAGAGATTAGAAAGGAAATTCAAATGTTCATGCTATTCAACAAAAATGAACACACAAAATACCAGCTCTTCTGGGACACAGCAAAGGCAGTACTCAGAGGCAAGTTTATAGCTCTGAGCTCCTACATCAACAAATTGGAGAGATCTGAAACCAACAATTTAATGACACATGTAAACCTCCTTGAAAAAGAGCAGCAAGATAAACCCCAATCCAGTAGACGGAAAGAAATAATCAAAATTAAATCAGAATTAAATGAATTAGAATCCAAAAAAACTATAGAAAGAATCAACAAAACAAAGAGTTGGTTCTTCGAAAAACTTAACAAAATTGACAGACCCTTAGCAAATCTTATCAGAAAAAGAAGAGAACACACCCAAATCAATAAACTCAGAGATGAGAATGGAAACATCACCATGGAAACAAGCAAGATTCAGAACATTATAAGGGAATACTTCTCAAAACTTTATGCTAATAAGTTTGAGAACTTGACAGAAATGGACCTCTTCCTAGCAAATATTGACATGCCAAAACTAAACCAAGATGAGGCAAACTATCTTAACAGGCCCATATCAAGCATTGAAATAGAAACAGCAATAAGAGACCTCCCAGCTAAGAAAAGTCCAGGACCAGATGGTTTCACAGCGGAATTTTACAAGGCCTTCAAAGCAGAGCTCACACCAATTCTCCTCCAACTCTTCAATGAAATTGAAAGAGAAAGCTCACTACCGAACACATTCTATGAAGCCATCATAACCCTCATCCCAAAACCAGGCAGGGACTCATCAAAGAAAGAGAACTATAGACCCATTTCTTTGATGAACATTGTTGCAAAACTTCTCAACAAAATTTTGGCCAACCGACTTCAACAATTCATCCAAAAAATCATACACCACGATCAAACAGGATTCATTTCAGGGATGCAAAGCTGGTTCAATATACGCAAATCAATTAATATTATTCATCACATCAACAGGAGCAAGAATAAGAACCACATGGTTATCTCAATAGACGCAGAAAAAGCATTCGACAAGATCCAACACCCCTTTATGATGAAGGTTTTGGAAAAATTAGGAATCCATGGAACATTCCTCAATACAATAAAGGCTGTATATGACAAACCTACAGCCAGCATTATACTCAATGGTGAAAAACTAAAGCCATTTCCTCTTAACTCAGGGACAAGACAAGGATGCCCACTCTCTCCACTTCTCTTCAATCTAGTATTAGAATGCCTAGCTACAGCAATAAGACAAGATGCAGACATAAAGGGGATCCAAATAGGGAAAGAAGAAATAAAACTCTCCCTCTTTGCAGATGACATGATCTTGTATTTAAAGAATCCCATAGACTCCACTCCCAAATTACTCAAGCTGATTCAAAACTTTGGCAAAGTAGCAGGTTATAAAATTAACCCCCAAAAATCAATGGCTTTTCTGTATGCCAACAATGAGAAAAGTGTGGCTGAAATTAGGAAAGCAACTCCATTTGTAATAGCCCCACAAAAAATAAAATACCTAGGAATTAACTTAACTAAAGAAGTGAAGGACCTCTATGATGAAAACTTTAAAATCTTGAAAAAGGAAATCAACACAGAACTTGAAAAATGGCAAAACCTCTCATGCTCCTGGATTGGAAAGATTAACATCGTGAAAATGGCAATACTTCCCAAGGCTATCTACAAATTCAACGCAATACCTATCAAAATTCCACCCTCATTCTTCAAGGAAATAGAAGAGGCAATCCAAAAATTCATATGGAACAATAAAAGACCCCGAATAGCAAAAACGCTCCTCAACGGAAAGAACACGGCTGGAGGAATATCAATACCAAATTTCAAACTCTACTATAAAGCCATAGTAATCAAAACAGCTTGGTATTGGCATAAGAACAGACCTCAGGACCAATGGAATAGAATTGAAAACCCAGAAATGAACCTACAGACCTATAGCCATCTAATCTTCGATAAGGGAGCTAAAACAATAGAATGGAAGACAGACAGCCTCTTCAGTAAATGGTGCTGGCAAGACTGGTTAACTACATGTAGAAAACTAAAGCTAGATCCTTATATATCACCCTGCACCAGAATCAACTCCAAATGGATCAAAGACCTTGAACTCAAAGCAGACACTCTGAAAACATTACAGGATGGAATAGGAGAAACCCTGGGTCTCCTTGGCTCAGGCCGAAATTTTCTGAATAGAGACCCGGAAACACAACAAATCAAAGAAAGGCTGGACAAATGGGATTGTATAAGGTTGCAGAGCTTCTGCAGGGCAAATGACATAGCTAGCAAGATCAATAGAAAGCCCACGGACTGGGAGAAGATCTTTACTAGCCATACAACGGACAAGGGTCTCATATCTAAAATATACTTGGAACTCAAAAAATTAAACCACCCAACAACAAATCCTCAAAGAAACAACTGCCCAATAAGTAAGTGGGCGAAAGACTTAAAGAGAAGCTTCTCTGAAGAAGAAAGAAGGATGGCCAATAGACACATGAAGAAATGTTCAACATCCCTAGCCATAAAAGAAATGCAAATCAAAACAACATTGAGATATCACCTCACTCCAGTTAGAACAGCAAAAATCAAGAACTCTAACAACAACAGATGCTGGAGGGGATGTGGACAGAAAGGAACCTTACTTCATTGTTGGTGGGAATGTAAACTTGTTCAACCACTTTGGAAAGCAGTATGGAGGTTCCTCAAAAGACTCCACAAAGAACTCCCCTATGACCCAGCAATCCCACTTTTGGGCATTTACCCAAATGATCACAAACAAGGCCACACTAAAGCTACCAGCACAACTATGTTTATTGCAGCATTATTTACCATAGCTAAGACATGGAACCAACCCAGATGCCCCTCAGTAGATGAATGGATCAAGAAGATGTGGTATATATACACAATGGAATTCTATGCCTCCATCAGAAAGAATGACATTTCCCCATTTGTTAGGAAATGGAAAGGCTTGGAAAAAATTATATTAAGTGAAGTAAGCCAGGCCCGAAGAAACATAGGTCCCATGGTTTCCCTTATTTGCAATATCTAGTATAGGTATGAGTCAAGCAGAAAAAGTCAGATAATGTGATGTTAGGAAAACGAACCCTCAAATATGTATTTTAATGTTTTTGTTTCTTTCATGCATGTGTTTCTAACGCATTTATAAGATTATTTCTTTGTTGCTTTGTATGTCCCTCCCCCACAGTGTAACCCCCGCTTTCACTATATTTGATGTCAGTATAACATGTGGAGGAGATGGGGACAAACAAGTCGTTTAAGGATTCAGGTGGACCTGTTGCAACAATGAGAAGTACAAAATGTCATGTCAAAACCAGCTTTACAATGTCGGTGGGGGGGGGGGTGGGGGGGTATGATTGGGTGGGAGGGAGGGGGGAGGCTGGGAAGGGAGGTGAAGGGTAAACAAAGGAGGAGGCTGCAATGCTTGGTAAGAAATGTATGCATTATCCTGCCCATGTAATTGTAACCCCTCTGTACAGTATGTTCTCAAATAAAATAAAATAAAATTTAAAAAAAAAAAAAAAAAAAGAAATGTACGCATTATCCTGCCCATGTAATTGTAACCCCTCTGTACAGTATGTTCACACACAAAAAAAATAAAATTAAATAAAAAAAATAAAAATAAAAAAATAAAAAATTATGAATGAAGCACCCTAGCTAAGAACTCACACCATTATACTGCTAGAGCTGGGATTTGAACTCAGGTCTGGGTAACCCCATTGCACTGTGGGAGAAGTGGAAGCTCACCATTCTTGAAGACTAGAATGTCAGGCCTGGTCCAGGGCTTGATTTGACGCCCAAGCACGGGATAAAATAACAAGCCCAACTCTTTTACACATAGGAACTCTATTTACATACAGGTGTGGTATGCATCTTGCATTCAATGTAGTTATCTTTTTTTAAATTTTGAGTCTTATTCATGGATTTATTGTGTATTTTATTGAGTATGGTGACAGGTATATCTGTGCTGACATGCATGACAACCTATTCCCATGGCTATAGATTTGCCTATGCTCTCTAGATCCTAGCTGTGACCCAGGACTTGCACAGGATAGGAAAACATCTGCAAGGTTTGGCATCTCACATCAGGATGAACCTTTTGGCAGTGCTGGAAGTTGAACTCAGGGCCTAGCAGAACCAACTGCCAAATGTGTCCATATGAGCACAGGAGCTTGTGAGCCACTAAGGAGCTGTGCCATACCCAGGACCTGAGATCTAGCCCCGGGGTGGGGGTGGAGCACCATATTCATCCATTCATAAGCTGAAATTAATATGCTAATAAAGGCCTGTTTGTATAGAGTAGGAGATGTGGTGAGCTGTGTTGGAATCCTATCTTCCATGTGACTACCGATTCTTGGATCTTTCCCAATGCCTCGATTTCCTGAATGTAATTATTATTGTCACACTTCATGCAGTCTTAATTAAGATCTTGCCTATCATTTCCTATGTGAATCATGCATGAACTTCTCAACTCTTCCCTAGGCCTGAAATCAAGCACCAGGACTGAAAAACGTAACATTTATAGACATTTTAAATATTTGAGTTATATCTCTATATTCATTTTAAATCGTGTTTGTTGGAGTGATTCATTATATTTTATTATTATTGATGGATTGACTTAGCATTTATTTTATGGACTGTGAGTACACCTATAACATGTATTACATTTGTTCCAATCTATTCCATACCATGTAGCTTTGCAGACATAATATGTACAGCATACCTGACACCCAGCACTTGCACAGAAAAGGAAAACAGGTGTCACCCATGGAATCTTACACCAGGAAGAAGCTTTTGGCAATGATGGGAACTTGACTGATGGATTAGAAGGCCCAATTCATGAAGGGGTGAGTGTCAGCATGGCAGCATCTAGCCCATGCAGGTGCCAAGTGGATCCCAAGACCTGGGATCGAGTTCCAGGTTTAGTCAAAATAGCAAAAATGCTCTATGCAGATGATCGTATTCAAATAAATATAAACTTAGATATTTACATACTGCCAGAAATGTCTATTTAGTATTCAATGACACATACTACGCTCCTACAGATTCTCAGGTCTTTAGTGGGGACTCCATTTAATCAACAGTATTCTTTTACTGCATAATAAACTATGAATTAAAATCAGTCCGTGTCCTGTGATTATTGGGTCTAATTTTCTGCTAGACTGATTGATGGACTACTCATCCAACCATGACATTGTTCACATTCCTCTGGTGCTCCTATGGACAGGCAATAGTTTCTTAAGCTCCCCCGCCCTTTGTAAGTTGCGTGACCGGGATTCAAACTCAGGACCTAGTTGTCCAGGTTGGCATATGGCTTCACTGGCAGCCTGAAAGCATTCAGCAGTGCCAGGTGACCTACAGGTTGCAGCCATGTCATTTGTACCCGGGATCGTCACCATGCAAGGAAGGAAAACCAAGAAACCGCCGACCATCCACAGATCAGGGTTTTTTTCAGTGCTGTTTTCATTTTGTTTTCCTGTCAGCCCCCGAGGCGCACCATCCTGTGATCGGCTGTGGGTCCACAGGCTGCACCTTCCCAGCCTAGGGTGATGGAAGCTGAGGCAGTGTTGCCACAACCTCAGTTCAAGCCCCGTGATTGGCAATCAATCAATCAATCAATAAAAGTTTAAAATATTAAAAATAGCCTGGCGCCAGTGGCTCACATCTGTAATCCTAGCTACTCAAGAGGCTGAGGATTGTGGTTCAATCCAACCCAGGCTGTAAAGCCCATGAGAATCTTATCTCCAATAAAGCACTAGAAAACCAGAAGTGGTGCTGTGGCTTAAGCAGTAGTGTGCTCGCCTTGAGCTGAAGAGCGCAGAGACAGAGCCCAAGGCCAGAGCTCAAGCCCCATGGGAAAAACAAAAATTGCAAAAACACTAATGAAGCTCCCCAGCTTGGCATTCATGGCTTTTTTTTTCCTTAAGGCCGGGGATTTGAACTCAGAATCTGGGTAACTCTAAAGCACTATGGAGGATGGGGAAACTCAACGTGTTTGAAGACAAGCAATTCAGTCCTGTTCCCTAGGCCTGAATTCAACCTCCAGCCCTGTTAAAGTAATATTCATCCACATTAGAAATAATGATTAATCTCTACATACTTATGTTTACCGCATATTATTTTACTGTGTATTTATTTTATTTTTTGCACTATTCATTCTTTATTTATATTGACTATTATTACACTTATAACATGTATTAAATTGATTACATCTTATGAGAACTATACAGATTAGCATATGAATTATATATCTTACTTCAGACCCAGGACATTCACAGAAATTCTATAGTAGATGATACCATGCTTAGAAAAACAGAAAAAATACACCAACCAAAGTCAAATTCATCCTTAGCACCCCAGTGGCTCACATCTGTAATCCCAGCTACTCAAGAGGTGAGAGCTAGAAGATGAGGTTTCAAAGCCAATCCAGGCAGAAAAGCCTGAGAGACGACATCTCCAATTAACTGGCAAAATGCTAGGCTACAGGTATGGCTGAAGTGGTAGAAAATCAGCTATGAACAATCAAGCTAAGAAAGAGCAAGCTGAATTCAAGTGCAGAGAGAGGGGTGTAGGGGAAGAAAGCAGAGAGAAATCCTCCAAAACAGAGAACAAAACAACAATACACACATCCCACCTAATTTATGGTACCAAAAAACTGAAAATAAAAAATCAAGTTGGTACAGTTGTATAACTTTACATGAGCACATATGCTTTTTGGTACACTTCAAAGCTATGTTTTAATAATATATATGTATATATATTAAAAATGTGTGTGTGTATATATATATATATATATATACATATATATATATATATCTTTAAATAAACTAAGAAACCAGCCAATGAATAAATACGACTGAATTAGTGCCTTAAACATGCCATTATAAATTATTTCTATTAAAATGTATTCCAAGATTCTTTCCTCAGAATCAATCTTTAAGAAATTTGTTCATGCACCGGGCGTCAGTGGCTCACGCCTATAATACTAGCCACTGAGGAGTCTGAGATCTGAGGATGGCAATTCAAAGCCAGCCTGGGCAGGAAAGTCCATGAGATTCTTATCTCCAATAAACTGGCAATGGCACTATGGCATATCTCCAATAAACCGGAAATGGCACTGTGGCTCAAGCTGTAGAGCACTTGCCATGAGTTGAAGAGTTGAAGGCGGGCAGCCAAGTCCAGAGTTCAAGCCTCACCACTGACAAAAAAAAAAAAGAAAGAAAGAAGTTTGTTCATACAGATCATAAAATTCTAACCTTCTGAGCTTTAGGAAACTTGCCTTCTTTCTCTTCCCGGGTCTTATGCTCTTTAGGCAAGTACTCCACTACTGAGCTACATCCCAGTCCCAATGTTTTTGTTTTTCATTTTACAATTCACTTTATTCCCAAAATGCTTACAAGTACCTACTGTCCTCACAGAAGTGAGTTTTGCGGTATGAGGAATCCCCTAGTGTATTTTGTGGTAGGCACTGAGGAAAACTCACATGATACAATTGCAGAGAGTTTATAGCTATAGAAATAACTCTAAATAGAAATAACATCAACTGTCCCTCTAGGAAGGAATGATGTACTCATTTTCACTTTCACTCTTCATGGCAGATGGTCAAAATGGAAACACCAATGTGCTATGCTGAAATGTAAAACATTTAAACCCTTTTTTTAAAAACTCTCATGTTATAAAATCAAAATGTATCAAATAAATGCCAAGTGAACTTTAAAAAATATGAAAAATGCTAATAAAGCTCCCTGGCTTGGAATGTGTGCTATTTTTTTGTCTGCAAGGCCTGGGATTTGAACTTAGGATCTGGGTAACTGTTGCACTATGGGGGAAGGGGAAGCTCTCTATGCTTAAAGATCAGAAAGTCATGCCTATTCCCTAGGCCTGAATTTAGGCCCCAACCCTGGAAAACATAGTCCTTACATGTATTTTAAAGATAGATTTGAACTTCCAGACAGGAGTTCAGTCTATATCCTGTTTGTTGTGGTTATTCATTGTACTTTTTGTTTTATTCATTTATTTACCGTTTATTTTGTTGACTGTGATGACACCTAACCATGTATTACATTGTTTACACCCTATCACATAGCATTTAGATTTGTAGACTTGTTCTCCATCATGCCTGACACCCCGCACTCTCACAGAAAAGGAAAACAGGTGTCACACTTGGCTTCTTACTCCAGGATGAAATTTTTGGCTTGCTCTGAGATCGAGCCCCAGGTGTGGCCAAATTAGCCATACATGGATAGGCAGGTGGTAGTACACAAATAAATACATATTAGTACAGAGTGCCAGGGCTGTGTATCTAGTATTCAATGACATCTGCTACATTCCTACCAAGTCTTAGGTAGTTATTATGCCTCCATTGAAGGAATATTATTCTTTTCATGCCTATTTAACCATTAATTAAGTTCAATCAGCGTCCTAGGATTATTGCGTCTAATTTGAGTCCACACAGCTGCATGAACTATTCAGTCATAAGTTGGATACCATTCCATGGGGATTTCTATGCAGAGGCAGGAGTCTCTTGGGATCTCCTGCCATGGTAGGTGTTAGGACCAGGATTTGAAATCAGGGACTGTGTTGCGGGGTTGGCCTATGGCTTTCCTGACAGTCCGCCAGCCTTGAGCAATGACAGGTCACCTGTGCGTGGCATCCATGTCATTCAGACCTAGGATGGTCACCGTGCAAGGAACCAAAGCCAAGAAACCGCCTACCATGTACGGCTCGTGGCTTGTTTTAGTGTCATTTTCATTTTGTTTTCCTGTCAGACATCGGGTCTTAGGATTCCAGAATCGGCTTTGGTTCTGGAGGCTGCACCTGAGGCTAGTGTGATAGAAGCTAAGACAGAGCTGTCACGATCTGAGTTCAAGCCACATGCATGGTCAAAAACAAACAAAAAAATTAAATTAAAAAAGTAAAACAATTAAAAAATTAAAACAATTTAAAAAATTAAAGAAAATTTATTCCTACTTGCTAATTAGGAGAACATTCTCTGGAAAATGAACAATGATGTACACCAGAATTGGAGTCAGAGCTCAAGGTTCAAGTTTAGCAGATACATATGCCCAGCCTCTCAGACCCTAGCATTACAGCCTTGTGTCCTACAGGGTTCTGAAAGGTCCATTGTTGAAAGGTTTAATAAGCTCCCCAAGCCCTTTGTGATAAGCAGTTGACTTGTATTGTCAATGTCATTACAGTTTTGACCTAGTAGAACACCAGTAGCTAAGACCCATCACCCTAGCTCAGGAGGCTGAGGTCTGAGGATCACAGGGTGAAGCCAGCCAGGGCAGGAAAGTCTATGACACTCTGACTTCCACTTCTGAAAGGGCAGATGTTCAAGAGCTTCCTGGGTTTCCCTTGGTGATGAGAAGTTACTTGTACTTGAGTTGAACTCAAGGCCTGGGCACTGTCTCTAGCACTCTACTACTTGAGCCACAGCACCAATTCTGGCTTTTTCTGTGCATGTGCTACAGAAGGATGGAACCCAGGGCTTCTTGCATGCTAGGCACTAATCCACTTTCCCAGCCCTCTCATGTTTTTCTTAATGGTAGTTTCTACATAAGTATACTACTATTTTCCATCCCCCAAGTTTAATATTCTGAATACCGGTTATTTCAAAAACCCTGATCTCCTCTTCCCCTGCTTGATTTGTGACTGTTCCTTCCTTGGTCACATAATAAAATGTAAATTAAGGATGCTGAGATATTAAGTATGCATCATATAAGGACACAGGGCTGGAACTCTGGAAGAGAAAAGCCATGGGCCTGAAAAGAAGAGAAAGATGCAGAATGTGCAACAAGCCTATCTGAAAAATAAATCTGTACATAAAAGAAGATGCATTGCATACAATCTGTTTGCACTCAGGGAGGTAATATACACACATAAGTAGGTATGACACTGATACATAAACTAGGCATTTTCTTTTTGAATTTTTTTGGTGACCATCCCAGGGCTTAAACTCAGCGCCCTATGTGTTCCTCAGCTGTTTTGCTCAAGGCTGAGACTCTACCACTGCCACAGCTCCACTTCTAGCCATCTGGCTTAATTGGACATAAGCGCCTGCCAGGCTTTCAGGCCTGGTCTGGCTTGTATCTCCTGCTCGGCTTTCTTTCTCAAAGCTGGTGCTCTACCCTCTGGGCCTCTGATTCCCTTCTGATTTTCTGGTGGTGTATTGGAAATAAGAGTCTCACAGAATTTCCTGCTCGGGTTGGCTTTGAACAGAGATCTCCTGAGTAGACTTCAAGTGGCTTTCCTCAGGGATTCACCGAGGATCTGCTCCACATAAACCCTTAGTTTAAATCTCGAGAGGTACTAGAGAAAAACGGAAACTTGATGATGCTTCTAGTGTGTTCTAGGTACTTAAGGTTGGAGACACAAAACACTCATAATTATTATATAATTTTATAGGCCTAAGGAGCAATGCAGACAGTATGAGGATCACTCCAGCTTTTGGTCCTCTTGTACTGAGACAGTAAATGCACTGCAGCTCAATGCAAAGTGACTGAACTGGCATGTTCTGTGGACAATTGCTGCCAAAATCATGAGACACTCATTACTCACTTTTGGCTTCAAACCTGTGAGTAGAGGAGAAGAGTAGGAGAGAAAATCCTTTTCAGAGAAAGCACCTATAAAGAACATTGGGTAGTTTACTTATAAATTCAAAGCATTGGAATGATGTTGTTAAGTAGTCAGATTGTCCAGATTAACAAATGAAGAAGAAAAGAAAGGCAGGTGCCAGTGGCTGCTGACTATAATCCTTGCTCCTCAGGAGGGTGAGATGTAGAGAATCTGAGATATAGAGAATCTGAGTTTGAATCCAGCCAGCATAGGAAAGTTCATGACACTGTTATTTCTAAGAGATCACAGAAAACCCAGAAGTTGGGCTGTGGCTCAAGGTTAATGCACTACTCTTGAGCAAAAGTAACTCAGGGACAAGCCTATGCTCATAGTTCAACCTCAGGACCTGCTTCCATGTCTTTGAGTATGTGTGGATGTATTCCTATAGGGGAAACTCCAGAGTAGCTATGATGAAAGGCACCAAGCTAGAAAATTTGTTTTCAATACAATGATTTCATAACACAGAGACTGCTTTCATGGCCGTGCATGTTCCTGGGCTCCCCTCACAGTTCTCAGTACAGCCTGAGGGTTTCTCTGCCTCCTAGGCCTGCTGTAAGAAGTCTCTCTCATTGTCTGGACAGGCAGACAAAAGGCCTCAATAGTGTACAGCTGTGCAACAAACAACTCCATCTGGGCCAATTAGTGAGGATGAGTGTGGATGGGCTCTGAAGGTCAGGAGAAAAAGGCCTTTTTGTATCCCAAGCTATCTCTCTCCCCAGTGCTCTGTTTTGACAGGAAGCCTTCATTTGTGCCACCTCCTGCGGCAGGCCAGGTTCCCAGCACTTATCCTGCCTTTGTGAGACTATATTCTGGTGTTCACATACAGTGCTCAATATAATTCAGGAGTCCTTCTGGAAGACAACTAGGGCACTTAACCTCAAGAATTGTTTCATTGAGGGCGATGATGGGCCTATGATACCTCTGCTAGGTTTCCGGAAGTTTTGGAAATCCAAGCACATGTCTGATCTCACCATGCTTCCTGTCATCTAGGACTGCTGAAGCACATTAGGTTTTGAAACCTTTGACCTCTCCTAGTTGAGCCCTGGGTGGCAAGGTTTGGGGGTTGAAGAGAGGGCCTGGGTCCTGACCATGAGCTCAGTGCAGGAGCCCAGTGATTTACCATTTTGTGTCACAGCTTTACTTCTGGTCTGTGTGTGTGTGTGCGTGCATGTGAACACATACACCAGTCCTGGAGCTTGAACTCAGGACATGAGCACTGTACCTAATTTCTCTTGTACAAGAATAGCCCTCTCCCACTTGAGCCACAGAGCCACTTCAGGCTTTTTTCTAGTGAGGTGTTCCTGAGAAATCAAGTCCAGAGTTCCACAGATACAAAGCACTCTACCTCTAAGGCACATTCCCAGTCCTCTACTTCATGTTTGTTATTTTGTTTCTTTTTTGTTGTTGGTTGTAGCAGTTGAAGTCTGGGCCTGGGTGCTGTGCCTCAAGTCTTGTGCTCTACCACTTGAGCCAAAGCACCATTTCAGGTTTTCATATGGTTCATTGGAGCTAAATGTCTCGAGGACTTTGCTGCCCAGGCTAGCTTTGAACCATGATCCTCAGATCTCATCCTCCTGAGGAGCTAGGATGACAAGCATGAGTGACAAGCATCCAGCTTCCACTTCAGGTTTCTTAGTGGTGAATTGGAGATAATAGTCTCATGGGACCTTTTGTGTCTGGCATAGTTTGGAAGCCAGATCCTCAGATCTCAGCTTCCTGAGAAGGCAGGCTGACAGACCTCAGATATAGACCCCTAGGCTACTGCAAGGGGGTCCTTGGCTCCAGGTGGTGGAGTGCTAGCCATGTGCCCAAGAGATAAGGGTCAGTGCCTATGCTGCGAGTTTAAGGTTCATGAGAGAAAACAAAACAAAACAATTGTCTGCAGTAGACTACTCACCCACTCTTAAGTAATGCATAATTTTGTCCCTGCCATGAGGACATATCTGCGTCTCAATATTCTTTTTTGCATAATCATCTTAGATGTGTTGCTCTTACAAGGACCATATGAAAGAATGCACTCTGTGAAGGACACAGCAGATGACACTCTTTGAAGGACTCAGCACACAACATCCTGTGATGACTCAGCACCCAGCACCCAATGCAAGACTCAGCACACTGAACCCTGTGAAGGACTCAGTACACAGCACCCTGTGCCAGACTCAGCACAGAGCACCCTATGAAGGACTCAGCACATAGCTCTATTCCACAAGCTTTCATTAGAATTAGCTTGCTTTCATCAGTATCACCATTCTTTGAGGAACATTTCACAAATCACCCAAGTTCACATCTAATGGTTTAGTGGGGTTTTTTAGGGGGCGGGCAGGCTACCCATAGGACTTGAACTCAACGCATGGGGATACTGTTCTAATAACATTTGCTCAAGGCTAATGCTCTACTACTTAGAGCCATATCTTCAAGAGTCTCACATACTTCCTACCAGGGCTTGGTTTTAAAGCTCCCAAGCAGCCAGGATGATGGGGGTAAGCCAGCAGCATCTGCTTCTGTGGAGCTGGGTTGCAGCTGTTTACATATGTCTAAGTCAGGTTAGGTGGCAACTGTCAGTGCCAGACTCTTAGCTTGTTCTGTGATGTGGTATTTGAAGTCCTGTCCTACTATAATTGCAATTAGAACATTCTACCTTTTTTTGGTGGCAGTGCTGGGGCTTGAGTAAGGGCTGAGACACTGTCCCTAAGCATTTGTGCTTAAGGCTAGCACTCAATTGATTGAAAGACACTTATGTGGCACTGAGGAATCGTACCTAGGGCTTCATGCTTAGTAGGGGAACACTCAAACACTGAGCCCCAGGAGTAAAGGAGGTATAAATAGATAGATTGTTGTACATATAAATAATATATACACAAAAGAGAGATGTCTATATTATTACATTATAGATAATATTATTAGCAATTACTAGGTATTAAATTATATCTCCATTTAATGATGTGTTCCAGTTAACATTTAATTAAGCATTAATTAATACTCAATATCCTGTTATTGTTTATCATATATGTACATACATCCATACATATAATTAAATATTTTATAGAATGAGACAGATGTCTATATATTATTAAATTATGTATCATGTGCTACTACCAATTATTAGGTATTTATGTCTCCATGCAATTTTTATTCTGTTAATAATTAATAAAATATTAATTATACTTAATCCACATCCTATAATTATTGCATCTAATTTTATCCTAGAATTATTCATTACTAATTCAATCTGTTTATCATTTATTGTAGTGACAATTCTTCCACCTATGACTTTTTTTTTACCTTTGTGACATCCTATTTACATAGCATATTGATTTGCATCCTAATTATACATCCTACCTGACACTGAGCACTTTCAAAGAAAAGAAACTCATGTGTCTCGCTCGGCTTCCCACTCCACAATTATATTTTTGGCAGTGCTGGGATCTAAACTCAGAGCCTAGAAGGCTCAATTCATTTATGTGTGGCTGCCAGCACAGCAGCCTCTAGCCAATTCAGCTGCCAGGTTGTTCCCAGGCCCTGAGATCGAGCCCCATATATTGACTCCATATTGTGCTTAGTATAGCTATTCATTTTTTGTTTTACTAATTTATTTACATTTATTTTATTGGCTGTTCTTACACATGGACTATTTAATACGTTTATTACATAGGATAAATTTGCCTATGTATGAAACTTCACACCTGACATCCAGGACTTTCACAACAAAGGAAAACCTGTGTCACCATGGGCTTCTTACTCCATGAGTCAATTTTTGTGAGTGCTGGCATCTGAACTCACAACCTTCAAGGCCCAATTCACGAATGGGTGAGTGTCAGTAAGCCAGCCTTGGGCATATTGAGCTGACAAGCAGTTTCCAGCACCTGAGATCAAGCCCCAGGGATTGACAAAATAAGAACAGATTGACATGCAGATGGTAGTACAGTACACAAATAAATATAGATCTTTATAGAGTGCCACAGATGTCTATGCATTATTCAGTTAAATAGGCTACATTCCTACCAATATTTGGGTATTTTTAATGCCTCCATGTAATTTATATTATTGTTTTCATCCTTAATGAATTATTAATTAAATAAACCACCTCCCGAAACTACTGCATCCATGTAATTAATAGTATTCTTTTAATGTGTCAAAAATATTCATTAAAATCCATCGGCCTCCTAAAATCACTCTAATTTTATAGTAGTATCATTCAGGACCAACTAATTCAACCTTGACATTCATAACCTTCCATTAGTATTCCTATGAATAAGAACGAAACTATTAGGATCTCCCGCCATTTGTACTGGTCAGGACTAGGCTTTGAACCCAGGGCCTATGTTGCCATGTTGGCCTATGGCTTCCCTGGTAGCCCTCCAGCTTTTGGCAATGCCAGGTGTCCAACACTTTTCAGCCATGTCATTCAGACCCAGGAAGGTCACCTTGCAAAGAAAACAAATGTAAAACCGGCAGCCATCTGCAAGTTGCCGGTTTTTCTTCTTTGTTCCTGTGTTGTTTTCTTTATTTATTATTCCTATCAGCATTTGGGCCCCAGGAACCCAGGTTTGGCTGTGAGTCTAGTGGCTGCACCCCAGCCTGGAATGATAGAAGCTGAGGTAGAGTTGCCATGGCTTGAGTTCAAACTCAGTGCTTGACAAAATAAAAATAAATAAATTAATTAATTAAAATATTTTAAAAATTATGAGGCTGCTTGGCTTGAATTCATGCCAAATTTTTTGCCAGTCCTGGAATTTGAACTCAGGGCCTAGGTACATATACAGCAATGTGGGAGAAGGAGAAGCTCACTATACTGGTAGACAAGAAAGTCAGGCCTGTTCCCAGGGCCTGAATTCAAGTCCTAGCTCTTGCAAAAATAATATTCATATGCATTTTAAATACAGGATTCATATTTACATACACATCTTTGCTGCATATTGCAGTTAGTGTGGTTATTCATTTTATTTCATTTATTTCTTATGTATTTTAGTGAGTATGATTACACGCATAACCTTTTTTACATCTTATTACATAGGATATATATTTGCCAATGTACTATACATCATTCCTGAGACCCAGGACTTTCATTGATAAGAAAAACAAATGGGACATTTGGCTTCTTCCACCAGGATTACTTAAGTTTTTGGCAGTTCTGTGATTTGAACTCAGGGCCTAGAAAGTCCACTTCATGAATGGGGAGTGGGTCAATGTTAGCACACCAGTCTGATGCAAATGAAGTTGCTGGGCAAATTTGGCCCTAGGAGTGTCCAATATATAAACACATAGAAGTGTAAAATGCAGTGTGTGTGTATTTACATATATATACATCTATAAACCTATACAGAGAGAGACAGATAGACATTTATGTAGATTCTAGTATATAACTCTATATAAAGAGTGATGTCTATATCTTACTTTTATTTACTCTATTACTACTAATTATTTGGTCTAAAATTATTCCTCATTTAATTAATCATGGTAGAAGACTAGTTAATTAGTAATTCAATTAGTACATTTCAAACATTCTATTAGTGTTCCTAGAGATAGGAACCAGTTTCCTAGGACCTTCAGCCATGTGTATGTGGCAGTCCCAGGATCGAACTCAGGGCGCAGCTGTCTGGGTTAACCTCAGGCTTCACTGATAGCCCACCAGCCTCAGCCATGCAAAGACATGTACAATTTTCAAGACAAGTGAGTGAGACCCAGGATGGTCACTGTGCAAAAGAAACAAAGGTAAAACTGTTGTGTAAAACTTTCTGGTTTTTCCTCTTCCATTTTGATTTGTTTGTTTGTTTGTTTTTTGGCCAGTGCTGGGAGTTGAAATTGGGTCCTAGGATCCCTGGATCATCTGTGGGTGTAAAAGTTACACCCCAGCCTAGGGTAATCAAGTCTGAGGAAGAGTTGTGACGACCTGAGTTCAAGCCTCGTGCCTGCCCCCCCCAAAAAAATTTAATGTCCTGGCTTGATGGGACATTTTATCTGCCATACCTGGGATTTGAAATCAAGGCCTGGGTAACTCTATTTTGCTGTGGGTAAAGTGGAAGCTCACCCTCCTTGAATAAAAGAAAGTCAAGAGCATTTCCCAGGGCATGAATTCTAGCCACAGGACTGGCAAAATAATATTTATATACATTTATAATGTACATCATATATATGTATTTGCATATGTATTACATATTGTACCTAGGAAACAATATTCTCACAGACAGCAGAACAGGTCAACATTGGCTTCTTACTCTACTCTACCTATTGTCTTAGGCACTGCTGGGATTTGAAATCAGGGCCTGGAATGCCCAAATCATCAAGGGATCAATGTAAGCCCAGCAGCCTCAAACAAATTCACTGCCAGGGAGTTCCCAGGACCTAAGTTTAACCTCCAGGAGTGGCCAATATATAATAGATGTGTAAATTGCTTCAAATACATATATAGGCATAGAGAGTGAGAGAGAAAGAGAGAGAGATGTATATGTATATTCCAGTGTATATTTAAACATATAAATATATTTATAGAATGTGAGATGTCTATATATCATTAAATTACATGTAATATATTACTAATAATTATTAGGTATTAAATTATGCCTTCATTTAATGATGTATCATGGTTTAAGGCACAATAAAGTGCTTCCTTGTGCAAAAGGAGCTCAGGGACAATGTCTAAGCTCACAGTTCAAGCCTCATGACCTGCACCAAAAAAAACCATAGAGCCAGTAACTCCATGTGTCTGTGTATGTGTGAAAGTATTTCTAAAGGTGAACATCCAGAGTCGCTATGAAGAAAGGCACCCAGCTAGGAAATTTGCTTTGAATAGAATGATTTCATAGCACAGAGTGCTTTCAAGACAGTGCATGTTCCAGGGCTCCCCTCCCTGTTCCCAGTGTAGCCTGAGGGTTTCTCCACACCCCAGGCTGCTGGAGGAAGTCTGTCTTATTGTTGGAACAGGCAGACAAAAGTCCTCACTCATGTTCAACACTGTAACAAACAACTCTATCCATGCAAACTTGTGATGATGAGTGTGTGCAGGCTCTGAAGAACAGGAGAAAAAGGCCTCTTTGACCCCAAGATATCTCTCTCCCCAGTGCTGTTTTGACAGGAAGCCTTCATTTGTGCCACCTCCCAGGGCAGGCCAAGTTCCCTGCACTTATCCTGTCTTTGTTAGACTATGTTCTAGTGTTGAAACAAACTGCTACAATTAATTCAAGATTCCTCTGGCAGACAACAACTAGGGAGCTGAACCTAATGCAATGATTCATTATTGGCAACGGGGCCTCCCTAGGTTTTCGGAAGCTTGCTACATCTAAGCACATGTGCAAAATCACAATGTTCCCTGTAATGTAGGGCTGGTGAAGCTCATCAGGTTTAGAAACCTTTGACCTCTCCTAGTTGGGCTTGGGTAGCTAGGTTTCCATGTTGAACACAGGGTCTGAGTACTGACTATGAGGTCAGAATAGAAGCTCAATGTGTAATAGGAAGACCCCTACTCAAGCAGGCAAACCCACCTAGTCGTCTGGAGTGACAGAGCCCACCGCAACAAAGTTGTTAACAAAGAAGAAACTTTGTTGAGAAGGCTCCTACACTGACCGGCCAGGGCCACAGCACAGGCTCAGGAGCTGATAATGCTACCCTGAGCAGCCCCCATTCTTTGGTTTTTAAAGGCAAAATCCATGAGGTCGGGCCTGGTCATGCGCAGGTGACCAATGGGATCATACGACACAAAAGGATTGCATGGTCATACCAGACCACACACAGGTGGCCAATAGGCAGAGTTTACTGTAAGCATGTGTGAAAGGCAGGGTTTACCCCATAAGCTTGTAGTTGGAGCCAGATTACAACCAATCTGTTTTATAGGTCAGTCTTTAAGTCAACAATCAAGGTGAGTTTGGTTGTTAAGGGGAGGGGGACCTATAGGGATTCTTTCCATTCCAAGAACAGGGCTGGTTGGAGCCAAGGTCTAGTTCACCTTGTTTAAAGTTGTTTTTCTAAAATCCCTAAAACAAAGGCAAAGCCGTGAAAGAAGCTGTACCAGAACAAGTCTCCTCTCAGGGCCTACTTCCCAGTGCTTTACCCTTTGATGTCACAGTTTCACTTCTGGTATCTGGGGGGGGGGGGGGGGAAGGGTTAATTTGTGTGCATATACCAGTCCTGGAGCTTGAACTCAGGACCTCAGCACTGTACCTGAGTTTCTCCTGTACAAGGATAGCACTCTACCACTTGAGCCACAGATCCACTTCAGGCTTTTTTTCTAGTGATGTGCCACTGAGGATTCAAAGCCAGGGTTTCATACATGCAAAGCACTCTACCCCTAAGACCCATTCCCAGCACTGCACTTCAGGTTTCTTTCTTTCTTTTCTTGTAAGTTGGAAGAGTTGAAGTCTGGGCCTGGGTGCTGTCACTCAGCTCCACTTGAGCTACAGAGCACATTCAGGTTTTCTGGTGGTTCGTTGGCGATAACCTTCTCAGGGAATCTCCTGCTCAGGCTGGCTTTGGACCGTGATCCTGAGCTCTCAGCCTGCTGAGTAAGTAGCTAGGATGACAGGCATGAGTCACCGGCACCCCAGATTCCACTTCAAGTTTCTAAGTTGTGAATAGGAGATGATAATGTCATGGAACCTTTTGTGTGTGGGATAGTTTTGAACCCAGATCCTCAGCTTCCTGAGCAGGCAGGATGATAGACCTCAGCTAAAGACACCTAACCCGTGACACTTTGCTACAAGGGGGTCCTTGGCTCCACGTATTAGAGTGTTAGCCATGAGCATAAGAGGAAAATTAGAGTCTAGGCTCTGAGTTCAAGGTTCATGATGGAGAAAACTAAACCAAAACAATTGTCTGCAGGAGACAACTCAATAGAGTTCAGTACATACATAAATTTGGACTTGCCTTGGGACATATCTGTGCCTCAAGTTTCTCATCTGCACAATCATCTTACTTTTGGAGCTCTAACAAGGATCAGATGAAAGAATATACCCCGTGAAGGACTCAGCACATAGCACTTTGTGAAGGACTCAGCACACAGCACCCCTTGAAGGACTCTTCATATAGCTATATCCCACAAGCTGTCATTAGAATTAGGATGCTTTCATCAGTATCACCATTTCTTCAGAAACATGTCATGAACCAAACAAGTTCACATCTAATGGTTTAGACGGGTGGTTAGTCAAGGGGAGGGGTGGGGGGGGTGGAGAGTCATCAGACTCAGGGGTTGCACTCATAGGTTGTGGGTACTGTCCTAAGATCTTTTCCTCAAGGCTAGAGCTCTACCACTTTGAGCCACAGCTCAGAGTCTCACAGACTTCCTGCCAGGGCTGAGTTTTCAACCCACCAGTGTCAGATCACATCCCCTGAGCAGCTAGGGGTGAGCCAGCAGTGTCTGGTTCGATGGAGTTGGTTTGCCGCTGTTAACCTCTGGCTGTCAGGATAGATGGCAGCCATCATCTTCAGATTCCCGGCTTGCTCTGTCATGAAGTATTTAAAGTTCTGGCCTTGTATAGTTGCAGTTAGAACATTCTAATTTTTCTTTGGTGCTTGAGTGACAGAAACACTTCTGGCTTTTTCTGTGCATGTGATAGTGTGGAAATGAACCCAGGGCTTCATACATAGTAGGCAAGCACTCTACCACTGAGACCCAGGAGTGACAAGTGTAGAAATAGATATATAGATAGCTTATATATATACACACATATATATATATGTATGTGTAAAATAAGAAAGATATCTCTATATTATTAAATTACATATACTATATTACTACCAATTATCCATAATTAAATTATTCCTTCCTTTGTTTCTCATTGTTGAAAATATAATAAAGTATTAATTGAAAATTAGTCAATAAACTATGATTATTGTTTTTAATTTTAAAATATAATTATATACTAACTACTAAGGTAATTGTTAGTTTTACAACATTCCATTCATATGATGTATGTCATAATGCGTTTCTTAGGATCTTCAGCCATTCGTAGGTGGCGGTCCCAGGATTTGAACCCTGGGCATGCGTTGCTGGTTTTGGTTATGGCTTGCCTGATAACCCACCAAACTTCAGCAGTGTAAGGTCACATATTCTTTCCGGGCCCTTTCATTTAGACCCAGGGTGGTAACAATGCAAAGGAAAAAACAAAGTAAAACTGACTTCTGGAACTTCCCAGTTTTATCCTTATTCTTTTTCCCTCCTCTCTTCTTTTTTCTTTTTTGTTGGTTGTGGGGCCAGAAATCTGGGTCTGGACACTGTTCTTCAACTATTCACTCAAGACTAATGTTCTACCACTTGAGCCATAGCACCACTTACAACATTTTTCTTCTTATATGGTGCTGAGGAATCGAACCCAAGGCTTTATGAACTCAAGGCAAGCACTCTACTACTGAGCCACCTTCCCTGCCCTTCTCCTTTTTCTTTTATCAGTCCCGAGATTTGAACTCAGGACCTAGGATGTCAGAATGGGCTGTGGGCCCATTGGCTGCACCCCAGCCTAGGGTGATCGAAGCAGAGGCAGAATTGCCACAATCTGAGTTCAAGCACGGGGCCTGGACAAAATAAATTAAGGCTGTGACTTGGAATTTGCTCCATTTTTCTGGCAGGCCTGGGATTTGAACTCAGGGTCTCGATAACTCTGTGACACTGTGGGGGAGAGGAAGCTCACTGTTGTTGAAGACAAGAATTTCAGGCCAGTTTCCAGACTGAATTTAAATGCCAGCACTGGAAAAAATCTGTTACATAGATGGGCTTACTCCATATGACATTTATTACCCTTATTTATTCATTATATATTTCATTTAGTATTATTACATATATAGCATTTATTTCATTTGTTACATTTTATCACATGGACATATTTGCATATGGATTATACTTCATACTGAGATCCAGGATTTTTACAGAGAAGGAAAAAAAAAATGTGTCAAAGTAGGCAGGATGCCAGATATCAGCCACAGATGCCTAGACTGTAACACTTTTGTACGGGTGTCCTTGGGTCCCCTTGGTAGGGTGCTAGCCATGAGCCCAACAGGGAAGGGTCAGTGGCAAGTGGCTAGAGTTCAAGGTTCATGACCGAGAAAAATAACCCAAAACAATTGTCTGCAGGAGACAACTCACTAGAGTTCAGTACATACATCATTTTGGCCCTGACATGGGGACATATCTGAGCCTCAAGGTTCTCATCTGCACAACAATCTGTGGAGCTCTTACAAGGACCAGATGCAAGAATGCACTCAGTACAGCATTCCTCATATAAGACTCATGACATAGCTGTATCCACACACTGTCATTAGAATTAGGGTGCTTTCATCAGTGTCACCAAACTACACGAAGTTAACATCTAATGATTTAGAGGGGTGGGGTTTTTTGGGGGGGGCGGGGATTCAGCCACGGGGATTCCACTGAAAGTTTGGGGTTACTGTCCTAAGATCTTTTGCTCAAGACTAGAACTCTACCACTTTGAGCCACAGCTCAGAGTTTTGCAGACTTCCTGTCAGGGCTGGATTTTAAAACCACCAGTGTCTGATCTCAGCCCCCCAGTATCTTGGATGACAGGGCTGAGCGAGCCAGAAGCATCTGGTTCCGTGTAGCTGGGTTGCAGAAGTTTACCTCTGGCTAAGTCAGGTTAGATGGCAGCTCTCAGCACCAGAATCTTAGCTTGCTCTACAATGATGTATTTGAAGTCCTAACCTTAAATCTTTGCAGTCAGAACATCCTATCATTTTGTTTTGGTGCCAGTTCTGCATCTTGAGTAAGTGTCTAGACACAGTCCCTAAACTTTTATGCTCAAAGCTAGTACTCGACTGCTTGAGCAACAGCATGACTTCTGGATTTTTCTGTGCAACTGGTAGTGAGGAATGGAACCCAGGGCTTTGTACATACTCGGTGAGCACTCTAACACTGAGCCCCAGGAGTGACAAGTGTATAAACAGATAAATGTGTAGATTGGTAGATAGAGATAGATAGATAGGTAGATAGATAGATAGATAGATAGATAGATAGATAGATAGATAGATAGATAGATAGATAGACAGACAGATAGATAGATATAGATAGACAGATAGATAGATAGATAGATAGATAGATAGATAGATAGATAGATGTATATGTATAAAACAAAAGAGATGTCTGTATATTATGAAACTGCATATATGACATTACTACCAATTATTGGCAATTAAATTATTCCTTCCTTTTTTAAGTATCATGATTGAATACATAATAAAGTATTAATTGAAAATTAGTCAATGTAGAATAATTGTGTATAATTTTATAATATAATTATATACTAACTACTAATTTAAATGTTACTTTTAAAACATTCCATTTGTACGTATGTATATCAGAATGAATTCTTAGAACCTCCCACCATTCATTAGTGGCAGTTCTAAGATTTGACCTCCAGGCCTAAGTTGCTGGTTTCAGCTTTGGCTTCCCTAATAGCCCACCAAACATTAGCAATGCAATGTCATGTACACATTCTGGGGCATGTCATTAATCCCAGGATGGTCACAATACAAAGGAAGAAAAGTAAAACCACCTTCTTGAACTTCTCAGTTTTATCCTTTTCCTTTTTATTTTTTATTTTTTTGCCAGCCTCGAAATTTGAAGTAGGGTCGTAGGATCCAATGATCAGCTGTGGCAGAGATGCAAAGACCTGAGTTCAAGCCCTGTGCTAGGCCAAAAACAAAGTAATAATAACAATAAGACCCTGGCTAGGAAATTGCGCCATTTTTCTCCGAAGCCTGGGATTTAAACTCAGGGTCTGGGTAACTCTGTGACACTGTGTGTGAAGGGGAAAGCTCACCGTCCTTGAAGACAAGAATTTCATGGGGCTGGGAAGGTGGCTCAGTGGTAGAGTGCTTTCCTTGCATGCTTGAGGCCCTGGGTTCAATTCCTCAGCAGCACATAAGCAGAAAAAGCTGGAAGTGGTGCCGTAGCTCAAGTGGTAGAGCGCTCACCTTGAACTGAAGAGCTGAGGGAGAGTGCCCACGACCAGATTTCAGGCACCATGACTGGCAAAAAAATAAAGAAAGAAAGAAAGAAAAAAACAAGACTTCACACCAGTTCCCAGGGCCTGAATTGAAGCCCCAGCACTGGAAAAAATAATATTCATATATATGAGATATATTTACATACATGGGTTCTACTGCATATGACATTTATTACCCTTATTTATTTAGTATTATTACACATATAACATTTCCTTTATTATATCATATCACATAGGATTTATTAGCATATGGATTATACATCGTATTGAGACCGAGGACTTTCACAGAGAAGGAAAAAAATGTTTCAAATTGGCTTCTTACTCCATAAATACATCTTTGGCCATGCTGGGATTTCAACTCAGACTACAATGCCCAATCCATAAATTGGGTAGAGTCTTAGCACACCAACCTCTGGTAAACTGAGCATCCAGGAAATTCTGAGGACCTGTGATCAAGCCACAGTAGTACCCAATAGAAAGATGTGTAGATTCATATTATATATATATATATATATATATATATATATGTATATATGTATATGTATATATATACATATATACACATATACATATATACATATATATGTGTATATATATATACACACACATACAAAGAGGGAATGTGAGGATATTATTAAATTACATATGTTATTACCAATTATTAGTTACTAAATTATGACTCCATTTAATGAAGTATCATGGTTGAATACTTATAAAAGCATTAATTAAAAATTAGTCAATATCCTTAATCATACCATGGTGTTAGAATGAAGATATAAATCCAATAATTTTGTGTGGCATTCTAAAATAGAATCATGAATTAACTGCAAATTTAATTATTACTGTTATAATATTCCATTAGCGTTCACATGAACAGGAATGATTTCATCAGGATCTCCCTCCGTTTGTGGGTGGTAGTCATAGCATTCGAATTCCAGGCCTGGGTAGATTACTTTGAATGCAAACCATTGGAATGACACCGTGAAGATTTCAGATTGTCACGATTAAAAAAGAGAACAACAAGAAGAAAAGAAAGCCAGGTGTCAGTGGCTCCTGCCTATAACCCTAGCTCCTCCTGTGGCTGAGATGTAGAGAATGCCAATTTGAATTCATCCAGGGCAGGAAAGTCCACAACACTCTTCTTTCTAAGAGATCACAGGGGGGCTGGGAAGTTGGCTCAGTGGTAAAGCGCTTGCCTTGCATGCCTGAGGCCCTGGGTTCGATTCCTCAGCACCACATAAGCAAAAAGAAAAAAGCCAGAAATGGCGCTGTGGCTCAAGTGGTAGAGCGCTAGCCTTGAGCTGAAGAGCTGAGGGACAGACCCAGGCCCAGAGTTCAGGCCCCGCGACCGGACCCAAAAAAAAAAAAAAAAAAAAAACTAAGAGATCACAGGGGGAAAATAAAAACATGAGTGGGGCTGTGGCTCAAGGGCAGAGTGCTATCCTTGAGCAAAAGGAGCTGAGGGACAAGGCCTACGCTCATAGTACAACCCTGGACCTGCCTCACCCCCCACCCAAAAAAAGGAGGCAATCACTCCATGTCTCTGTTATGGATGGATGCTGTATGGAAGATGGGCATTCAGCAGGTTGCCCATGTCCATCCCTCCAACCTGGGCAAGTACTCAGAGAGTTCTGAGTCTGAGACAGCAACTTGAACAAAGCATCCTTCTCTGCCATTTAATAACTGAAGCCCCACTGGGTTTGCCTGGGCTGTACAAGTGCCTTATGTTCTGGCTGAGATGTCCCATCGGGACACCTAGCAGCCAGCCACTGCCTCCAGGGAGACCACAGTTCCTACGCTGTAGGAGTTGTCAAAGGTTCTGGCTCCATCTTCTCTATCCCTCTGTAGGATATGTGAGCCTACTCCTCTGGGGCATGGTGGCTATCCCTCATTCACCATTCCTCATTGCTGAGTCACAGGCTGGTCCCAAATCTTGGCAAAGATATGAAATAGCCAGCGATTTCCACACCAAAAGGGTAAGCCAATAAATCCCACTCTCATAGTTCCTGTCAGAAGTGAGCCTTGGGCTGCAAATGTGGCTTAGTGGTAGAGTGTTTACCTAGCACGCACAAAGCCCTGGGTTCCATTCTTCAGTATCACAGAAACAGAAAAAGCCAAAAGTGGCACTGTGGCTTAAGTGATAAGAGTGCTAGCCTTGACCAAAAGAAACTCAGGAACATGCCCAGACTCTGAGTTCAAGCCCCAAGACTGGCAAAAAAGTGAGCCGGTTGAGACATATTCTTCTGGTACTCATAGGAGGGCCAAGGTGAGAGGTAAGAAGTAGGGTAGAGGACAGTTGCTGGTGGCTCGCCCCTGTACTCTTAGCTACTCAGGAGGCTGAGATCTGAGGATCAAAATTGCAAGCAGGAAAGTCTATATGAGACACTTTTCTCCAAATAAACACCCAAAAAGTCAGAGGTAGAGCTGTGGTTCAAGTAATAGAGTTCTAGCCTTGAGCACAAAACCTCAGGGATAGCATCCAGGCCATGAATTCAAACTCCAGGACTGGCACAAACACTCACTCACACACACACACACACACACACACACACACACACACACACACACACACACACGCACACCAAGCTAGAGCATTTGCCAGTCAGCCTGCACAAGTTCATCTCTAGCAACTCAATAGTAAAAAAAGAAAGAAGAAGAAGGGAAGGAAAGACTTGCTCCTGGAGGTGATATAACCAATGCCAAAATTCCACAGGAGTTCTAAAATGTGGAACAAGATAGAGAGCCTCAGGCAGAAGGTACAACAATGCACAAAGTTTCCTGAAGTGTTGTGTAGAATAGGTGTTGTGGGTGGATGAAGGTTCTGTGGGTTCAGACAAGTCCGGCAGGACATTCAAGGCTGGGTCAAGGTTTGTACTTGAGTCACAGGGAGGGCAGAGTGTGGAGGTCCCAGAATGGGGCTCAGGGGGAAGATTAGCTTGGCTTTTCACCATGGACCCCAGCCATTTCCTGTGGCTCCAAGTCTATTTTTCACAGCTCCTGACCCTCAGGCCTCCTTTACATGGAGGAGTCAGGGCAAATGCAGGGAAGAACACTTGCTTAAGAAAAGCTTCTAGCCCAATGCCAGTGGTGGCTCAACCCCTGTAAATCCTAGCTGCTGAAAAGACTGAGATCAGAAGTCCTGGGACAAAGCCAGCTCAGGGGAAGAAAGTTAGTGAGACTCTTCTTGCCGATGAACTACCAAAAGCCAGAAATAGAGCTGTGGCTCAAGTGGTTGAGTGACAGCCTTGAGGCAAATATTAAAGAGACCGGAGCCCAGACCCTAAGTTCAAACCCCAGTACTGGCACATAAAAAATAAAGAAAAGCTTTCAGGAGTTCCTAGTCCACTGTGGTGGAAGTCCAAATCAGTTGGGTGCTGCTGGCTCATGCTTATCCTCCTAGATCCTCAGGAGGCTGATATCTGAGGATCATGGTTCAAAGCCAGCCCGGGCAAGAAAGTCCGGGAGACTCTGATCTCCAATTAACCCCAGGAAAACTGGAAGTGGTACTGTGGCTCAAGTGGTAAGCTGAAGAGCTGAAGGGACAGTGCCCAGGCCCAGAGTTCTAGCCCCATGACCAATAGCTGGCATGCTTGAACCTCACTCTGTGGCTCTAGGCAGAGTAATTTCCAGTGGGCCCCTAAGAGTCTCCCAATATCTACGTGTCCTACAAGTGTTGAAAGCAGCCTCTTTGGGAGCCTTTGCCTACAGAGCAGGCCAAAGTATCAGAGAAGGGTCTAGCCTTGGGGCATGGAGGACATTGGCCAGAATGACATCAGAATAGCATCTCTCATGGGTGCAGTGTGGATCTGAGCAGTAAATCAGCATTTCAGACCAGGTTTCTGGACCAGGAGGGGCAAGAGCTTCAAGATGGCACAGCAGGTAATGCCTACGCACGGGGGCAAATTTGTCAGGCACACCTTGGGTGGGGGTGAGTTGGGCTCATGAAAGACTTGTAGGCTCAGGAATCCACAGCTGGCTGGCTGCTGCTTGTAGCAGTGGCTATCCCAGGAGTCCCAGAGCTCAGAGCACTGCTTTGTTCAGTGGCAGATGAAGGTCTGCAATCATGCACTGAGTATAAATGAGCATCCATCGTGTTCTTCCCTTGGTTCTGTACCCTATGCATGGATGGAGGTGCAGGTTCCATGGCACTTACTGTCATGGCCCAGACCCCTCAGCCCAAGAAGGAGTTGGGGAGAAATAACTTACGTGTCGAGAGTTTACTATGATTGTGCCTCTGGACTGCCCCAGTTCTAGCTCAGCTTATCATTACCACCTTCTTGTGTGTGTGTATGTGTGTGTGTGTGTGTGCATGGGCACATCTTGGTACTAGGGCTTGAACTAAGAACCCGGGCTCTATTCCTCACTATTTTCATTCAAGGCTAGCAATTCTACCACTTGAGCCACAGTTTTTCTTCCATCTTTCAGGTGGTTATTGGGAAAGGAAATTCTCACGCACTTTAGAAAAGTGAGCTGGTTGTGCATTCTGTTTATTCACACATATTTTAATAACTGCCATGGCATCTCTCTGGATTTCATCAGATGTTAAATTGCAGATGCTAGATGCTAACGTCTAACAGAAAAGTGTCAGAAGGCCAAGCAGAGTTCTTGTGGACACTTGTGATTCCTATTCCACAAGGCCTTAGTCAGAGCTAAGATAGTGACAGAGCTGGCACAGGGCAGTACACTCTTTCTCCTCCCTGGTCTCCTGAGTTTTATTAACTGTGGTAAATGTTTTCTTCAAGGGAATCAGATTTGGTTCTTTATACAGATTTTTTTCCCCCAATGAAATAAAACATTGTAGTAGCTGTGTATGAGATGAAATAAACAGTTGTGGGCAGAGGGGAGGCAAAAAGAGAGGGGAAAGGTTCTTGTCCTGAACTGCTTATATGGATAACTGAAGTGGACTTCAGTTCATCAAGCAGATCTGCTCCCGGAGCCTACCAATGGATGGGGTATTGCTTAATTGTTTTCAAAGGTCAACCAAGTAGACAACGTGTCAGCAAGGAACTGCCTGAGTAAATGAAGTACTTGGTTTCTTAACCTCTGAATCATAAGCTTGAACAGCTCTTAGTACACTCCACTCATGTCTTCTCCTTTATGGAACCTCATACCATTAGTTGCCCATTCTTGACATTTTATTGCATAATTTTATTACATATTTATTTGAAATATTTATTAAATTTCTTTATCTGACCTACAAAAAAAAAAAAAGAAAGAAAAGTGAGCTCGTGATAAGAAATGTACTCATTATTTTGCCCATGTAATTGTAACCCCTCTGTCCAGTATTTTCACAAAAAAAGATCCTACTGATATAAAAAAAGAAAAAAAGAAAGAAAGAAAAGTGAGCTGGGCTGCCTCTGAATGCCAATCCTTAGATCTCAGCTCCTGAGGAGCTAGGAATATGAGAGCATGAGCTATTAACATCTGGCCACACTTTCCTTCTTGGCTAAGACAGAGTACCTCTCTCCCAGCCTAGCAACCATCTACAGCTAACCTTTCTTCCCCTCCCCCTACTCCTCCAGGCTTCAGAGGAACCATACCCTCCCCTGAGGACATAGAAATTGGATGCTTGACAGGTTTGAGCTTTATGTTCTCCACACAGTCAAGGGCTGCTGGGACCTGATGTGGAGATCAGAGATCTAGGCCAGGTCAAGTAGACAGCTGTTAGAACAGAAGACAGTATGAAGAGACATCCTTGCAGCTGGATGCCAGTGGCTCATGCCTATAATCCTAGCTACTCAAGGCTGACACATGAGGATCAATCAAGATTCAAAGCTAGCCTGGGTGGGGAGACTCTTATCTCCAATGAATCACCAAAAAGCTGGGAAGCAGAGCTACGGTAGTTCAAGTGGTAGAGCATGAGCCTTGTGCAAACAAGCTAATGGATACCACCTAGGCTCTGAGTACAAGCCTTGGTAAATACACACACACACACACACACACACACACACACACACAGTAAAATCTTTAGCAGGTGCCAGAGGCTCATACCAGCAATTCTAGCTACTCAAGAGGCTGAGCTCTTAAGATGGCAGCTTGAAGCCAGCCCAGGCAGGAAAGTTTGTGAGACTCTTATCTCCACTAAACTACTAAAAAAGAAGAAATGTGAGCTGTGGTTCAAGTGGTAGAGTGTTAGATTTGAGCAAAGGAAGCTCAGTGCCTTGGCCCTGAGATCCAGCTCTAAGAGTTGTTTTTTTTTCTTTTTAAAGACACTTTTTGCCCCAGTTCCTTCAGGCCATAATTCCAGATTTTGATCATCCTAGATCTCACTTCCACTCCTGCCACTTCCACAGCACCACAAGTGGCCTGTTTCTGGCCAGCTCTGGGTTAAGAAGTGAATGTACACGAAGGGGCATACCCAGGTCAAGGCTAATGCCCCAGAACATTGAGGTATTGGCCATACCAGTCTCTCATCCCCAAATTCCCTGGCCCTGGAATCTGAAGTCTGTGCCTCTGTATTCTGGGCATCCAGAATTCTCTAGAAGGATTTGAGAGGCCCAGATGGGGCTGGAAGATAGACTTGTCTGTGATAAAGTATGTTGACATTTCCTAGACACCAACAAACACTTCCAAGCCACCCTGGCCTCACCTCCAATGCACCCCGGAATCCTCCTTGCTTGGGTGGCCTTCAGTCCACTATCAAGCTGGAGTTGGCCAGAGCCACAGGCAACACCCTTCCCCCACTCACTGCCAGCCTGCAGAGAGGGACATGCAGCCAGAGGTCTAGCTGAGGAAAATGGCAGGACATTCCATGTCTCAGTTCCCCACCCAGAGACAGGCAAGACTCTATTGCAGCTGGCCCGGCTGATCCAGAATCCCATGCATGCAGGCAAAGGCTTGGACAGCTGGACTTGGGCCCCAAAGAAAAGCTTGAACTCAGGTCTCTGGCAATTTAGGACTCATTGTAGACCCTGATAGGAGGCTAAAGGCAAGGTCAGTGTGGAGGAGGGGCACCATCCCAGGTCAGAAAGAGACAGACAGGCACCCAGGAAGGGGACAGAGAAAGATGAGGAAAACACACACACACGCACACACAGACACACACACACACAAATATGGCACTGGAGTCTCACATCTGTCATCCTAGCTACTCAGGAGGCTGAGGTCAAAGCCTGCCAGCACAGAAATGTCTGTGAGGCTCCTATCTCCAATGAACCACCAAATAGCCAGAAATGGAGCTGTACCTCAAGTGTTAGAGCACTAGCTTTGAGCACAGAAGCATAGGAACTTCACCAAAACCCTGAGTTCAAGGCCCAGGTCCTCTACATCCAAACACACAGACAGACACACACAGACACACACATGAACACACAGACACACACACTGGTAGCCCAAACCCTCAGCAGTCCCTGAGCACCCTGAATATTCCACCCCAGAGATGATGGCACTACCATCATCAGACCAACTGTAGACAAAACCCAGAGCTTCTCACATATCTGGAATGATTCAGAACACATCATGGCATTTCTACTGTACACAGTTATGCAGAAAATTCAGCTACCTTTTGTTTGGTTATAGGTTATGGGGTTTGAACTTTGGGCCTGCCAGAAGGCCCTCAGCTCTTCAGATGAAGTTGTGTGCTCTACCACTGGAGCCACAGCACCACATCCAATTTTCTGGTGGTTCATTGGAGATAAAGCCTCACAGACTTTCCTGCCCAAGCTGGCTTTGAACCGTGATCCTTAGATATCAGCCTCCGGAGTAGCTAGGATGACAGTTGTGAGCCACTAGCAGCACCCGGCTACACCCAACTTCTTTTTTTTTTTCTTCAGTTCTTTTCTTTCTTTCTTTTTTTATTTTGAAAATACTGTACAGAGGGGTTACAATCACATGGGCAAGATAAGGAGTACATTTCTTATCAAGCATTGTAACCTCCTCCTTTGTTTCCCCTTCCCATCCCTTCCCAGCTTCCCCATGCTCCCCAACCAACCCTCCCCGCCCCCCCCACCACCAAAGTTGTAAAGTTCGTTTTCGATATGACAAATTGAACTTCTCATTGATGCAAGGGTCAGCCTGTATCCTTATTTAAACGACTTGTTTTTCCCCTTCCTCTCCACAAATTATACCATAATTAAATACAGTGAAAGCAGGGGTTGTACTGTGGGGGAGGGACATACAAAGCAACAAAGAAATAATCTCATAAATGCATTAGAAACAAGTGCATGAAAAAAAATTAAATATATACCTTACGGTTTATTTTCCTAACATCACCTTATCTAACCTTTTCTGCTTGACTCATATATATACTAAATATTGCAAATAAGGGAAACCATGGGTCCTAAGTTTCTTTGGGCTTGGCTTACGTCACTTAATATAATTTTTTCAAGGTCTTTCAATTCCTAACAATTGGGGCAATGTCATTCTTTCTGATGGAGGCATAGAATTCCATGGTGTATATATACCACATTTTCTTGATCCATTCATCTACTGAGGGGCATCTGGGTTGGTTCCATATCTTAGCTATGGTAAATAATGGTGCAATAAACATAGTTGTGCTGGTAGCTTTAGTGTGGTCTTGTTTGTAAACATTTGGATAAATGCCCAAAAGTGGGATTGCTGGGTCACAAGGGCACTCTATGTGGAGTTTTTGAAGAACCTCCATACTACTTTCCAAAGTGGTTGAACAAGTTTACACTCCCACCAACAATGAAGTAAGTTTACCTTCTGTCCACATCCCCTCCAGCATCGGTTGTTATTAGAGTTCTTGATTTTTGCCATTCTAACTGGGGTGAGGTAGTATCTTAATGTTGTTTTGATTTGCAACCCTACTACTTCACCATCTCTTGCAAGCTAGAAGAGGTATCTTTCTTTCTTGTTTGGTTTTTTGTTTTTTGTTTTGGTTGAGGGGCTTGAACTCAGGGCTTGGGTACTGTCCCTGATGTCTAATTTTCCTCAAGGCCAGTGCTCTACCATTTGAGCCACAGTGCCACTTCCAGTTAGAGATTGGAGATGAAGCTCTGGAGGGACTTTAATGCCTGGCTGGGAAATGAGATCCTCTGAATCTCAGCCTCCCGAGTTGCCAAGATGACACGTGTGAGATGACTGGTGTGAGCCACCGGCTCATGGTTTAAGGTGTCTGAAGAACTAGACACCTTAAGCCAAAAATGGCAAAAACTCCCATGCTCTTGGATTGGAAAGATTAACATTGTGAAAATGGCAATACTTCACAAGGCTATCTACAAATTCAATGTGATACCTATCAAAATTCCAACCTCATTCTTCAAGGAACTAGAAGAGGCAATCCAAAAATTCATATGGAACAATAAAAGACCTCGAATAGCAAAAACACTCCTCAACAGAAAGAATACTGCTGGAGGAATATCAATACCAAATTTCAAACTCTACTATAAAGCAATAGTAATCAAAACAGCTTGGTACTGGGACAAGAACAGACCTCAGGACCAATGGAATAGAATTGAAAACCCAGATATGAACCTAAAGACCTATAGCCATCTAATCTTTGATAAGGGAGATAAAAAAAATAGAATGGAAGAAAGACATCTTCTTCAGTAAATGGTGCTGGCAAAATTGGTTATTACCTTGTAGAAAACTAAAACTAGATCCCTATATATCACCCTGCACCAGAATCAACACCAAATGGATCAAAGACCTCGGAGTCAAAGCAGACACTCTGAAAACATTACAGGATGGAATAGGAGAAACCCTAGGTCTCCTTGACCCAGGCCAAAATGTTCTTAATAGAGACCCAGAAACACAACAAATCAAAGAAAGGTTGTAGAAATGAGATTGCATGAAGTTGCAGAGCTTCTGCATGGCAAAGGACATAGCTAGCAAGATCAATAGAAAGCCTATGGATTGGGAGAAGATCTTCACTAGCCATAAAATGGACAAGGGTCTCATCTCAAATGTACTTGGAACTCAAAAAATTAGATCCCCCAACAAGAAATCCTCAAAGAAACAACTGCCCAATAAATAAGTGGGCTAAAGACTTAAAGAGAAACTTCTCTGAAGAAGAAAGAAGTATGGCCAATAGACACATGAAGAAATGCTCAAACCCTTAGCCATAAAAGGAGTCCATTTCTTATCAAGCATTGTAGCCTCCTCTGCAGCCACCTTCTTATACCAAGGGAAAACCCAACTCATCAAGACACAAACTAAATGTAACCCTACACTTCAGACTTGGTCAACAGCGTCCAAAACCATTCTTCCATGGATAGAGAGCATATAATTGACACTACCATTCCACTCCAGCTCCCATTCACCCACTCCCTGCCTGCCACAGGCCACGACCTCTGGAGTTCTTGGTAAGGCACCACCCACCCTGCTTTGGCTTCACACTGGGGTAAACCTGGGGACTTCTTAGAAATGTCTGTACTGTGAGGTCAGCATCTGGTCTCACAAACACAGAAACCCTACTACTTCACCATCTCTTGCAAGCAAGGAAGGGGTGTCTTTCTTTCTTTTTTTTTTTTTTTTTTTTTTTTTTTTTTTTTTTTAAATTTTATTTTATTTTATTTGACAACATACTGTACAGAGGGGTTACAATTACATGGGCAGGATAATGCATACATTTCTTACCAAGCATTGCATCCTCCTCCTTTGTTTACCCTTCACCTCCCTTCCCAGCCTCCCCCCTCCCTCCCACCCAATCATACCCCCCCTCCCCCCCCTCACCGACATTGTAAAGCTGGTTTTGACATGACATTTTGTACTTCTCATTGTTGCAACAGGTCCACCTGAATCCTTAAACGACTTGTTTGTCCCCGTCTCCTCCACATGTTATACTGACATCAAATATAGTGAAAGCAGGGGTTACACTGTGGGGGAGGGACATACAAAGCAACAAAGAAATAATCTTATAAATGCGTTAGAAACACATGCATGAAAGAAACAAAAACATTAAAATACATATTTGAGGTTTTGTTTTCCTAACATCACATTATCTGACTTTTTCCGCTTGACTCATACCTATACTAGATATTGCAAATAAGGGAAACCATAGGACCTATGTTTCTTTGGGCCTGGCTTACTTCACTTAATATAATTTTTTCCAAGCCTTTCCATTTCCTAACAAATGGGGCAATGTCATTCTTTCTGATGGAGGCATAGAATTCCATTGTGTATATATACCACATCTTCTTGATCCATTCATCTACTGAGGGGCATCTGGGTTGGTTCCATGTCTTAGCTATGGTAAATAATGCTGCAATAAACATAGTTGTGCTGGTAGCTTTAGTGTGGCCTTGTTTGTGATCATTTGGGTAAATGCCCAAAAGTGGGATTGCTGGGTCGTTGGGGAGCTCTATGTGGAGTCTTTTGAGGAACCTCCATACTGCTTTCCAAAGTGGTTGAACAAGTTTACATTCCCACCAACAATGAAGTAAGGTTCCTTTCTGTCCACATCCCCTCCAGCATCTGTTGTTGTTAGAGTTCTTGATTTTTGCTGTTCTAACTGGAGTGAGGTGATATCTCAATGTTGTTTTGATTTTCATTTCTTTTATGGCTAGGGATGTTGAACATTTCTTCATGTGTCTATTGGCCATCCTTCTTTCTTCTTCAGAGAAGCTTCTCTTTAAGTCTTTCGCCCACTTACTTATTGGGCAGTTGTTTCTTTGAGGATTTGTTGTTGGGTGGTTTAATTTTTTGAGTTCCAAGTATATTTTAGATATGAGACCCTTGTTTGTTTTTTTGTTTTTTTGTTTTTTTATTTGGTGGAGGGGCTTGAACTCAGGGCTTGGGTACTGTCCCTGATGTCTAATTTTCCTCAAGGTCAGTGCTCTACCACTTGAGCCACAGTGCCAATTCTGGTTGGAGATTGGAGATGAGGCTCTCGTGGGACTTTCCTCCTCGCTGGGAAATGAGATCCTCTGGATCTCAGTCTCCTGAGTGGCCAGGATGACAGGTGTGGGATGACAGGTGTGAGCCACCGGCTCATAGCTTAAGGTGTCTAGTTCTTCCGAATTTCCACCTAGTCCTTCTCTAGACACTACCACCTAGACACCCCTCTACCTCCTTCAGGGAAAGCAAAGGGAGGCTAGAATCTGGGTGGGGCCATGGAGATTAAAGGGCCCCCTCCACATCACTAACCCCCTCTAAGCTCCCATCTACCTCCTCCGGATAACCTGGTCTTCCGGAGTGGATCAGACCCACTCAGAGTTCTGGGGCTTGCCCTATGTCCCCATGCCCCACCCAACAGATACCTGAGGACTTCTGGAGCCAGCTGCTCCATGTCCCGGTGGAAGATGTTGGGAGGGTTGCTGGTAACCAGGCCCAGGGGTGCCCAGGGCAGAAGGAGTGTCCAGCTCCCCTCTGTCAAAGGAGACACAAAGCACAGATGGACCTACTAAGAGCTTCAGGGCATAGCCATCTACCTGTCACAAAGGTCCCTGAGAGAACTGTTTTAAGTGACAGCCCTGGGGCCTGACCTCATGGCCCAGCACTGTCCCTGACTTTCTGTGTCTGCAGGGGAGAGCTCTTTCACCTGAGCCACGGTGCCACTTCCAGCTTTTTCTGTGTATGCAGGACCTAGGAATCAAAACCATGCTTTCCTGTGTGCTAGGTGAGCCCTCTACCTCTAGGACCCAATCCCAGCCCTGGATAGCTGTTCTTCTGTGACCCCTCAGGCCTGTCTTGAGACAGTCTCGTACATCTATACCAAGTCTCTCACCAGCAGCCCTGGCTGGAAATGAACACGCTCTGCTATGTTGCCCATCATCTGTAGCACCTCTGTTCTCTGTGCTTCCTTCAGATCCTTCTTGTTAAACAAGACCCCCTTTTCATGTGCTGTCTCCAAGAAGCCCTTTCCAATCACTTTGGCAAAGCTGGAGCCTCTCCGCTGTGCAGGCTGCCACCCTTGTCAGGCTCCACCTTCCAGCCAGTGTGGGTTGAGAATGCATGAAGGGGAAGGCCTGGATTCCACCACCGGATTTCTGAAGGCCCTGATACACCAACCAGAGACAGGTGTTGTATCACACTCCGTGAGAAGGGGCTCCAGGCCTGGGCAATCTTTGGACAACAAGACAGGGCCATTTCTTTTTGTGGGCTTCAACTGAGGATTTGGGATCTAGGAGTTTTATTGCTCAAGGCTGGTTCTCTACCATTTCAGCAAAAATGCCACTTCTGGTTTTTGGTGGTTCCATGGTGAGTAGAGTCTCACGGTCTTTCGATCCTATGGCTGGCTTCAAACTGTGATCCTCAGATCTCCACCTCCTGAGTAGCCAGGATGTCAGGCTTGACCCTGAGCCAGAGGTGTCGGGCACCAAAGGCTTTTCGGTTGTTATTTGTTCCCATTTATCTCCTGTCAACTAGCAAGCCCAAGTTAAAATAATCAGTTACAGACGATCAAATTCTTCTCCTAGGTCAGTTAATCCAAGGAGATAAAGTGTCTTTGGAAAAGGCTACTCTAAGTTGGCTTAGGGGTGTTTGTGTGCTTGTGTGTGTGTATGTGTGTGAGTGTTGGGGATACCTACCCTCATCTCTGTGGTGCCTCATCCTCCCAACAGGGAACACATCCAGGATCTTGACCCCAAGGGAGGTGGATGGGGGAGGGTACCTAAGGTCACATCCAGGGGGATGATCTGAATTTTGTCCTGCAACGTAAGCCTGGACAGATAAAGGAGAGAAGGAGAGGGTTGGGGGAACATCAAAAGGAGCCCCTTACATTTGCCTACATGTACCAGCGAGAAAACTGAATACATCTTTCTTGGTAGTCAGATAAAAAGTGTACACTGTTCATTTATTTTATGATTGTGCTAGTCCTAGGGTTTGGATTCAGGGCCTGGGTGTTATCCCTTAACTTCTTTTGTTCAAGGCTGAGGCTCTACCAGTTGAGCCACAGCACCATATCTGGATTTTTGTGTGTGGGTTTGGGGAGGAAGACAGTTTATGGGAGATAAGAATCTCCTGGAATTTCCTGCCCGGGCTGCTTTGAGTCACAACCACCAGACCTCAGCCTCCCAAAGATCCAGGATGATGGGTGGGAGCCATGAACTCCTGACCACCACCATCCATTTATAATTCCTTAGGCCCAGGGCCGGGCCACCCATACTACACCTCCTTGTTGGGAGTACGAAGCAGACATGAGTGGGTTTGATACTTCAACAGCCTACCTATCTTTGAACATTGTTCTGGGTCACTCTGATGGAGGCTTCATCCTTATCCACAGCAATGACTTGGATCTGTCACAAGAACAAATGTCCCCCTGGAGGAATCAGGTCTGGGGTCTTTCCTCTGAATCCCGCCCCCCTAACCAAACAACACTCCCAAACAAAGCGTAGTACACACAGTGTGTTTTTATTGCCTTATAGCCAGGGTCTTGTCAGATAGGTGGGGGTATAGGTCAGAGGCCCGGGATTGTGCTGGGCAGGGGGACAAGGCAACATCTACTCATCCACTTTCCTTCAACGGTGTAGCAGAGGGATGTAGGCAAGGACTCATTGGATGGACAATGAATAACCATCACTGCCTAGCCAGGGCACAGAGGGGCTTACCTCATGAAGCTGCTTCAACAGGCTGAGCAAAACAGCTCCTGACCCACAGCCCACCTCCAGAATGAGAGGGCCACCTTGGGTTCCAGCCACATGGGGATGCTGGGCCACCTCCTCCAACACTCCTTCAACCAATTCCTGAGAGAGAGAAAGAGAGAGGGAGAGAGAGAAAGAGAGAGAGAGAGAGAGAGAGAGAGAGAGAGAGAGAGAGAGAGAGAGAGAGAGGTCCAGAATTACACTTAAGCCAGGTGCGGGTGTCTCTGGCCTATAATCCTACCTACACAGGAGGCTGAGATGTGAAGATCGTGGTTCATAGCTGGCTCAGGAGGAATGTCTGTGAGACTCTTATCCTCAAAGAACCAACAGAAAACCGGAAGTGTGCTGTGGCTCAGGGGATAGAGTACTAGCCTTGTTCTGAGGAGCTCAGGGATAGCATCCAGGCCCAGAATTCAATCCCCACAAATGACAAGAAGTGGACTTCCCACCACATGAAGTGGACTGAATAACACGCACTGTCTTAGGAAGCATGGCAGAGAAATCAGGCCAAGATTCCTGTCAGCTGGAGGTCAGAAGTAGGTCACCTGGCTTCTCCATGACTCATTTTCCCCAGCTGGAAAAATGAATAGAGTGAAAGATCCCTTCCTCATGGGGACAGGGTAATGATGAAAGACAGCCATGTTTTGTTTCACAGTCCCACACCTGTTGCATGATTAATAACAGACCCCATCTGAGCCTTTTCCCGGCAACTTCCTGTCATATGCTCACAGAATTGTTGAGAACTGTATCTGACACCTGCTCCCTCTGTGCCTGGCCCTGCTCCAGAGGTCCCTCTGTATTAGTCCCTTATTTACTCACAACTGTCCCAGGAGGAAATTGAGGTCCGATAGTCGACATCCAATCCAGAGCATCAACTGTGGTCAAGAATTGGATGCCGTTGGGCTGGGAAGGTAGCTCACTGGTAGAGGGCTTGCCTTGCATGCATGAGGCCCTGGGTTCGATTCCTCAGCACCACATAAGCAAAAAGAAAAAAACCGGAAGTGGCACTGTGGCTCAAGTGGTAGAGTGCTAGCTTTGAGCATGAAATAAGGGATGGGACCCAGGCCCTAGTTTTAAGCTTTTTCTAGCATAGACCCACCCAAGAAAAGGAAGCAGGTGAGCACACGGGAGTTCAAAGCTCACACATAATACTCAAGACTCACAGAATAGACCCCATTCTGCTCTGATTCTCTAGATTCTATGTCCTAGGTCATGGCAGTCTTAGATGGGACTGACCATGCACCAAGTCAGGACACTCAAGTACAATCTCATACTGAGGATCCTGTGACCTCATCAAGGACTCAAGATCTCTCACTGTCCTGCCTTGACACTGGGCAGTCAGGTGAGATCTAGTTATCCAAACAAAGGACATGGGAATGAATGAATTTCTCAGCCAAAGGATGCAGACTGGAGGGCTCTAGGTCCCTCTCTTTCAGGGAGGAGAAAATGGCTGATCCATCTCAGGAATGTTCCTGGGTTGTGAGTATTCTCAAAGAAACAACCCTGCTCCCAGCCCAGTGCCTCCTGTTTTCCCACTAGGCTGGACCTTCCGTCGTCCCCTCCCACATCTGCCATCTAGACTAAAGGCTGAGCCAGCAAAGAGACCCACCTCTACCTCTGAGGATGGTAGTCAAGGGGCCTAGAGTCCCCTAGAGCAAGTCTGGGGGCAACACGTGTCTGACCCTCGCCCTCAATCCTTGGGTGTCCTGTTCCAGTGGCACGCTTACCTCTGTCTCTGGTTGAAGAATGAACATTGGGTGTGTCATCTTCAGATTGAGCCCTCAAAAGTCCCAGTCCCCAAGGATGTACTGCACAGGCATCCTGCAGTGGATGACAGCCAGGTTGTCAACGGTGAACCCAGAGTGCCAGGACTTTTAATAGCCATGTGGCTGGGTTGAAGATTCTATCACTGATAGTCTAGGTTGTCAGTTGAGGTCATGGCTCCCATGGCCTGACACACTGGAGCTGGGATTGTCCTCCCTCTTCATCTTCCTGCTAATCCCTTGACACCCCCGTCTTGCCACTCCCTCACCCTATACCTCCCTAGCACTTGGAAAGTTTCTTCTTATCTGACCAGAAAATAAACTCGGTGAGCCAGGGGAGATTGAAAATCTGTGACCCACCCTGAGCCCTAGGGTCTACCCGAGGCTGTTTCCCTCTGCAGTCAGCGACCACTCAGATTTGGATGTCATGAAGTTGCTGATGTCATGAATGTGTCAGTGGCTTGGTACTACACACTAGCTTTAGGCTCTGAAACTGTCCTCACAGAGATTGTAAATGGTTGGCTCCCTTGATCCAGAGACTCCAAACCAAGACTTGCATGCTCCCTTCTTCCTTCCTTTCTTCCTTTTCTCCCTACATCCTTCCCTACTCTCTTTCTCTTTCCTTTCTTTGTGTCACTCCTGGGCATGAACTCAGAGCTTGGGTGCTGTCCCTGAGCCTTTTTACTCAAGGCCAACAGTCTACAGCTTGAGCTACTCATTCACTTCTGGCATTTTCTTTTTGGTAGTCAGTTGGAGATAAGAGTCTTACAGGCTTTTCTGCCTGGGCATTAAGCCTCAATCCTCCTATCTCAGCCTCCTAAGTAGCTAGGATGACAGGAGTGAAGCAATGGTATCCAGCTCAAACCAAGATTTCTTCATGTGCTGTGGAACCAGCACTGGAACGTTTCATCGTGTATGACCCCCACTCTCTCCCCCCTAGGAACTGGCACACACTGTAACGGTTTGTTAGATAAATAGATGAGCATCTGTCTATGACAATACTACAGAAAAGTCCCATCCAACTCAGGTAAGCATCCTGGGTGGGGGTAAAGCCTGATGTAGCTCTCCCACAGTTCTCCCTTCTCCCTCTTCTCACCCTCCTGGTGCCACCACACTTAACTGTTTTGGTTCCAAGGACATGAGCCATGATGTCTTCACTGTATTCTGGGGCCTCTGGGATGCCTATCTTCTCAAAGATCTCTGTCTAGCCACTGACCAGCTGTATGGCACTCAATTCCCCACTCAGCTGTGAACAAGGTTGTCCTGAGGTGAAAGCCTGGCTCAAGGGGCCTCCTCTGCACTCCCTAGGGCCAGACAGGGTGGTCCACCATATCCGGCCCTCAATTTTCATGTTGTAGAAAAGGATCCCTGAGGCATCCTGGGTCTCTGAATCTCACAGAGTCCAGTACAGGTCCTGGGAATTGTCTCTGCTCACAGTGATCAGGCTGCAGATGGCAAGATCACAATTTCTGCTCCCCACAACATTCTCGACAGTAGTGATCACCCTCAAGAGAGACGGAGAATCGGCAGCTGTTGGAGAAAGGCAGTCAAGGCACGACGTTCATACCAGGAGACCATTTGACTCGGCAACTCTGCTTGTGCTGCTTGAATGTCATTGTTTGGTGGCTGAAATGGTTCATCTCATTTGACCCAGTATCCCAAGCATTAGTAGAAATTGCCAGCTTCAAGGGAAAAACCCTGGAAAAGCTGGCATTTTAACTTGTCCCAATCAAACTTAAAGGGTTCCAAAGTCAGTGGTCCCCTTTTCCTTCCAGACAGCCTACAGCAGGTTACAGAATATGGCATTCAGAGAGCCCTAGCTAACTGCCATGTCCTGATCCCAAGTAGGCTCTAGCAGGGGGAACACACTTGCCTACCATTGCCCAGCTGGAAACAGCCCGGGAGGGACACAGATTGGAGTCTGCAGGACTCCAGGGAGGACTACCCACCAGTGCACTGCCCCTAGAGGGAATCCACACCACCATTGGGGGCCCGGAGACCCCTGCCCAGATGCCCACTGACACCGTCAATACCCTGGGTAAGATTCCCCTCTCATCCTCAGTCGCGGTGAACCATCTGCTATATCACAGCGTTTGTCACTTCCCAGACTCTCCTAGATTCACAGCTCCTGCCTTACTACTACCTCCCATCTCGTTCCCTATTTATGTTTGGCAGACACATTCCCAACCTTGAAATAGCTCGAACTATACACACCAGAGCAGACTGTCTGGCTGGAAGAGTGCGGCTGTGATCACAGTAGCCTCATGAGCCTTCTGGCTAAAGACAGAAGGGCAGGTGTCCACTCTGGTCTGTGGTTCACACAGGCCTCCTAGGGGAGACCCACGCAGGTCCAGCAGCTACCGTGGGCTGCAGGAAAGGGGAAGAAAGTGGTGGAAAGGAACATCTACTGAAACCTTCTCTAAAGGAGCCATGAAACGGTGAAAGAGAAAACAAAAATTATGGCTGGACTCATACTAGGCATTAATTGAAAAAGAATAACAAATACACACATACACACAAATAAAATGCTTTTGCTCTTTTTAGACATGGTGACTGTACAATGAGTGAGAAAGATGCTCTCTCTGTCTCTCTCTCTGTCTCTCTCTCTGTCTCTCTCTCTGTCTCTCTCTCTCTCTCTCTTGCACATACACAAACACACAGATTCAGAACAGTGCCTCTCCTGAGTTTGTTGGTTTCTCATCTGGGCAATGTACTAGCTGGAGCACAGGGGTTCCCTTGTCAGAACCAGGAGATTGCAACCAAGGGGAACAATGCTCTAATAATGCAGAACCACCCTGACTCTCCCTTTCTTCAGGGCCAGACCCTTCCCATTGGGAACAACCAGCCTTGACTCCCCATTCACCAAAACCCTAGGCCAGGAAGCTGGGTGAAGGAGTCCCAAGACATGTGGCGTCTCAGAGCCTGGACAGAAAACAAAGCAGGTGCCTCCAGAAAGGTGTCTGACCTGGGTTGGGTGTGTAGTTGGGGACTTTGATGGGGTCCTAATGGCTATATACATGGTTGGACTCCCTACTTCCCTCCTACATACTTCTGGGCAACTTGGCAAATTCTTGGGGAGGACTAGGAGACCAGATGGACTGGGAGTACTAGCAGAAGCTGGCAGAACTGGGAAATGTGATCACCCAGTCAGAACTGTTGAATGCTGGGGTTGGGGATACAGGCCAGTTGTATGTGTGTCAGAGGGGGTGTGTTTTTCTCCCAAATACCCACATTCTATCTGACCCCAGTGCCCTCACCTCTCTACTGGGCTCTTCTGGGAATGTCCTCAGGTGAAAGTGTGACTGAGCACAGAAGACAAGGGCTCACACAGCAAGGGGGGCCTATCTTCTGTATCCTACACCTCCCTCCCCATCAAAAAGGAAAAGACCTAAGAAGGCAGGTATGGGGTGCTGCTCCCCACCTCTGACTAAAGCCACCAGGTTCCCACAAGGGAGAGAAAGGATGCAGATGCAAGGCTGTGTGGCTCCCACTGCTCCAAGCCAGGGGCTCTGTGGTGATCCCAACTCCCCATCCCTGCAGCTCCCCTTTTCCTCGAACACTGGCCACTAGGGATGAGGGTGGGATACCCGGGTGGACACCCACCTCCACCCCCCACCCCTGGGGTGCATTTGTGGCAGAGCCAGGACAGACTGTGGGGCACAGGGGAGGCGCAGGCAGGAAGGGAGGGGGAGGCAAGAGGCAAGGGTCTGGGTCTGCGAGGGTGGGGCGGAAGGGTAGACTGGGGGACGGGGTTTACAGGGGGGGTTGTGGGATGCGGGAGCTCAGGTGGGCCACTCACCTGTGCTGCTGGGAGAAGCTGTAGGCTGCGACTTCGGGTGCGCGCCGGGAGTCTGAGGACCAAGGGCCAGAACCAAGTCAGGGCCACAAGCAGGCCAGGGGCGCACCAGCTCTGCCAGGTGACAGCTAGAGGCTCCGCGGGTCCGAGCCTGCAGCGCCATGTTTGAAACACAGCGCAGGCCCATGGTGGAGCTGTGTACAGCCTCTGCTCCTCCCCAGCCACCACCGCAGCCTCAGCGGCCTCCTAACCTGTGGCCACCACCGTCTCAGCAGCCACTGCCTCTGCCTTGCTCCCAGCACTGGGACCTCAGACTCAGGGCCACCATGGCTGGGCGCCTCCGAAGGGCTCCATGTGGCGATGTGCCTGCCATGCAGGCTCCGCATGCTCTGGGCTCCTGCCCAGGACCCACACTATGATCGGAGCAGCCGCCAGCCACTGAAGCCATTTCCACTGGTGCTAGTGCTCGTGCTAGTGCTCGTGCTAGTGCTCGTGCTCGCTCTTCTCCCAGCTCTCTCTGGGCCCCACACTCCTCTCCTGGGCCACCCCGCCCCTGCACACACACCCCTGCCCCCTTGGGCTCCTGGCCATTGCTGCCACCAAAGTGTGCTCCTGGGCCATGCCTCCTCCTCCCCTGGGCCCCGCCCCCCCCCCACTAGACACAATTGCAGCCCAGACTGGGAACTGAGGCTTCTAGACCATGACAATTGCAGCCTTACCTCAGCTCAGCACTACACCTCACCCTGAGTACCGGCCCAGGGGATCGAATCTCCCCTCAGCCCCACCCCTGGAGGAGACTCTCCTCCATCCCCCTCCACTTTACACACCAAGCAGGTGCATGGTGACACTGGTGTGTGTATGTGTGTTTGTGTTTGTGTCTGTGTCATTCTTGGGGATAACCAGTTCTCATGGACTCAGAACATAGCACACTTTGGAATGACTCAGCACACAACACACTTCCAAAATCAGTACAAAGCACCCTGTGTAAATGACTCAGCACACAGTTCCCTTTGAAGGACTCAGCATGTAGTATGTTGGGTAGAGTACTCAGCACACAGCACCGTTTGAAGGAGGGAGTCTATAGCCCACAGTGTAAAGGACTCAGTGCATGGCACGCTTTGAAACACTGCACATAGCACTATTTTCCAGGGACTCATCACACTCTGTGTTGAAGCACGCTGTGTAAACACCCAGTTCACAGCTTCCTCCAATAAACTCAGCACACAGAACAATTTTGAAGGACTCAGCACATACCACACTGTGAAAGCTCTCAGCACACAGCACCATTTGAAGGACAGTACAGAGCACCCTATGTAAAGGATTTGGCACACATCACTCAAAATACACCTCATCCCTCTCTTCTCAAGGGCTCACACATAGCAGGACCCTTTAGGATGCATTAGCACACCACAACTTTTGAAGGACTCAGCACACAATACGTTGTGTAATGGACTCAGCACAAAGCCCGCTTTAAAAAACCCAGGATGGGCCACTTTTCTCAGGGACTCAGCACATAGCACCCTTTGAGATGACTCAGCAAACAGTACCTTTTTGAGGACTCAGAACATAACTCCCATGAGGGAAAGACCCAGTAAATAGCGCCCTGTGAAGGACTCAGCACATAGCTGTATGTCACAAGTTCAGCTGTCACTAGAATTAGGGTGCTTTCTTCAGTATCACCATTCTTCAGAAACACTGCACAAATCCTACTAGTTCACATTTAGACAAGCTGTGTTTTATGGGGGAAGTCAGCTGGGGGTCTTGAACTCAAAGCTTGGGGGCCCTGTCCCTGAACTCTTTGGTTCAATGCTAGAGCTCTACCACTTGGAGGCACAGCTCCAATTTTGTTTTTTGGGGTTGTTCTTTGACAGGTCTTATGGTGATAAGTAAGGCCAAGTAGGAGTATCTGTGGGCAAAGGCTCTTAGCTCAGCCTGGAACTGACCTCTCCCTTCCCTGTGTCCCTGGAAAGCTGGGCCTCCTGGAGCTCTCTTGGCCTAAGGTGGAACAGACCTGCTCGGGCATCAGCAATCAGGGTGAGCAAAAGTCAGCTTGGCCCTAGTAACTTGCCCAAATTGAATTCTAGAGGATAATGGCATGGGACAGCATGTTCCACGTGTGGCCACCAAGGGGCAGGAGTAGCCCACCATAGGGATTGTACTTGTGAGTTGTGTTTACTCTTGCTTCCATTGGGCACCCATCATGATTCAAAGCCACCATGGACAAAAAGTCCTTGAGACTCTTACCTACAATTAACCATCGAAAATCAAGTGGGGCTGTGTCTCAAGTGGCACAGCACTAGTTTTGAGCAAGAAAACTCAGGGATAGAGCCTAGACCCTGAGTTCACACACACACACACACACACACACACACACACACACACACAAACACACACACACACACACACACACACACACACACACACACACACACACACACACACACACCATGCATGCAAAATCAGAGATTTCTACACTGCAGTCTTTGGATATTCTCTACTTTTTCCCCCACTAAGCCTGTTGGCTGCTGGCCAAGTGTTTGGTACATACAACATCACCTGGCATCTTCAATTTTGGGGTAACAAAATGGCTAGAAGGTCAACCTTCCCCCATCCAAGCTACTTGACTGAGTCATGGTCTATCCAGGCGCTTTGGGCTCCTTTACAGACTCGCCAAGATTCCTTCAAAAGGCATCACACACTGGGCATTGGTGACTCATGCCTGTCATCCTAGCTACTCAGGAAGCTGAGATCTGGAGGATCATGGTGCCAAGCCAGTCTGGGCAGGACAGTGTATGAGACTCTTATTGATGAACCATCAGAAAACAAAAGCGGCATTGTGGCTCAAGTAGTAGAGTGCCAGCCTTGAGTAAAAGAGCTCAGGGACAGCTCTCACGGCCAACAACAACAGGGAGAGGCATTGCATGCTGTCTTTGGGATTGGCATGGGCCAAATATAATTGGAATTAATTATAATTGGAATTAATCAAGTCCTCCAAGACAAAGCAGTACCTCCTTTAGTCCAGTGCTACTCCATCTCGTCTCAGCCCCTGGCCTTGTCCATGCTATGGGTCAGCATGGATCTGCCTGGATGGGAGGGCTCCAAGGAATATCCCAGAGCAATCACCCAACTACCTTCTGCCATGCTCACCCTGCTGCTTCTGCTCTTTGCCATAGACCTTCTTCCTGGAATCCATCCATGAAGTCATCACCACCAACATAGTGGTGAATGGTGGGTCTGGCCTAACTAGGGGCAGTCAGAGGTGGAAGTAGGTCTGAGACTAGGAGCTTCCACTTTGGGTGTGGGCTGAGGCCTGGGCTGACTTTTATTTCATCCTGAGCTTTGCAGTGGTGGGGAGACAGTGTAGACTTTACATTGAGTCAGGTAAAATCACAATCTGGAGGACCACTTGTGTGGGGAAGGATGTGGGACTCAGGGGGCCAAGGTTTTTGGTACTCTCTTGGGACTCCCCTCTCCCTCTCTCATCCCTCAATGGTAGAAGAGAAATTTCAATTCAGGGTGTGGGAAGAGGAGGCGGCGGAATATTTTGGGGGGAACCAAACTTGTGCTTCATATTCATCCTAGCCCCTACTTCCTATTTATCTGAGGAATAGCCATATGGGTTTGGGAGGGGGAAAAATCATCCTACCTGAGAATGTGGCTCACTGGTAGAGTGTTTGCCTAGCATGCCTGAAGCTCTTGGTTCTATTCCACACAGAAAAGGCTGGAAGTGGAGGTGGGGCCAGCCTTGATCAAAAAGAGCTCAGGGACAGTGGCCAGGCCCTGAGTTCAAGCCCCAGGGTTGGAAGAACAAATCTTTCTTTGTAGACTTTTTTTTATTGCTTTGAAAACAATTTATTCTTTGTAATAAGCAAAACATAGGACTCTTTCCTGGCCACCAATGGGCCATTAGATGTCCCTTGAGTTTGGGCCAACTCCCTTGAGCCTCTACCCTACCCTACCACCAGTTTAACCTTCCCGTTGCCCGCCAGATGGAGGCCTGAGAGAAAGCCACTTGGTCACCTACTTCTGGTGGCTGCCAAGGCTTTTGAGAGTCAGTATGTGACTTAGAGAGTCATCATCCACATCAATCTACAGGAGAAAGTGAGAGAGCACTCCTCCCCTGAGCCTGGGAGCTGTGGGCAGATCTGGATGTGGGGCATCTGGGGCAGGACATACTCCTTGAGGGAGTCCACTATGGGGTCGGGAACTCTGAATTCTCCTCTGCCAGTTTCCATGCTGTCTTCAAGTTGCTTCTGATGCCGTGTTGGAGAGGAGGGTGGGAGGCTCAGCCTGTGCTGGCATCTGGAGATTGCTGTCTGTGCCTTCCCTGGCGAGGAGTGTCAGCAGCTCCGCAACATTCCCCTCGATCTTCTCCTGGTAAAGCCAGTGCATGCACTGGGCTTTCTCCCAACAGAACTCATTCAGGACCAACATCTGCTCTTTACACACCATGAGGGACTCCTTGATAGTTTGGATGTGTGCCGACAGCTGGCAGCATCAATGGTGGAGCTCACCTGCTGGACTCTGGAAGTCCACCTCATCAGGCAGGTCATGGGCGAAGCAGATTTTCTTCTCAGATGCCTGTGTCTTGCTTCACATCCCCACGCATGCTGTGGTGGCAGCTCATGGGGTTGAGGGTCTGTGGCTCCAGCTCAGTCTGGCACTGAGCTGCTGGGTTGGCCAGGAGGTGTCTGCAGCTGGCTCATAATTCTTGTGGCAGGAGTTTCTCCCTGTGGATCTCATCCTCCAAGAGCACTCTCAGAGCCATGTCACTCTTGGTCTGGGGGACATCTCCATCCTGTGTGATGGTCACATGGGGGGAGACTCGCCTCCTTACCTTTTGCTTCTCTAGGGCTCATGCCTTCCCCTTCCCCAGGGAAAGCCAGGAAGCTCAGCTGGGCCTGCTGGCACTCCTCCTGTGATCTGGTGTCCTGCCACTTCGGGACATCACCTGGTCCCTCCAGTTTGTTGAGCCCTGCACTTGCTTCAGCTGCTCCAGCAGCTGGGTCTGCCTCTCTAAGTGCTGCTGTAGGGCCTCCTTCTCAGTGCACAGTCGCTCATTGGAGACAATGTGCCATTCACAGGAGGCTCTGAACTCCTGCACTGTCCCAGGGACTGCTCTTGCTGCTCTGAGCTGCTTGGCTCTCTCTCTCTCAGCACCACTATCCATTTCTCTATCTTTTCCTCTGAGCAGTCCTACAGTTCCCGCAGATGTTTCTTCATCTGCTGCTCTGAGTCCAAGATGCTGGCAAGGTCCTCCTTCTTACTGCTCACCCTGTGGAGAGCATCCCTCAGCAGGGCCAACTTTTCCTCCGGTTGTCCATCCCACACACATGCATATCGTGGGGTCTCAGGGATCTCCTACCAATCCTAGGCTTTCTCCTCCAGTCTCTGCAGTTGCTCCTGCTGCTCCACGTTCTGAAGACGGAGAATGGTTTTCCTGGACCTGGATGTGAAGTTGTTCCTCCAGGTTTTTCAACTCCATCTTCAGTACCTAACGCCCTCCAGCGCTTGTTGGAACTTGCATATTCTCTTCTTCATGTTGCTTCTCTGTATCTACGGCACTTCCAGCTGCTACTGCAACTCTGTGTTCACTTGCTCCAGGTCATCAAAGCTTCTGGTATTTTCCTCGAGCTGAAGGGTCACATCATTCAGCTGTTCGAAGAACATTTTGTTCTCCTCCTTTGCAGCAGTGACCGCAGAAGCCGCTATCTCCAGCTCTGCCACACACCACTCGGTAGCTTGCAGGCAGCTGGTGAGAGCTTCGTGCTCCCTTTCTCTGTCATCAGTGGCCTGCTGCACTTGGGCCAGTGCACATTGTAAATCGCTTTCTGCTGAAAGCAACCACTGCATGGGTGCCTTGTGGATCTCTACCTCCATTTTTGGTGCTGCATGTATCTGGTCTACCTTCTCCCTCTCTTACTCCCATTGATCCTGCGGGTCTGTCTTTCCCTGCTTCAGTGTTTGGGTCTTGGCACAGTGTGCCTGGTTTCCTCTTTTCTGTGGTCCACGGTGGGCACCACATGCGGAGAGCACCTCTGTGGATCCTTGGTGGGATTGGGACCCTTGACACTCTGGACCCTGGTGGCTGTGACTGTGTCCAAAGGCAAGGTAGGCCCACGGTCGGCATCACCTTTGGCCGGACTCTCCATTCAATCCACCTCCCCAGTGGTGTTTGTCTTGGGGATCCCTCTCTTTTTTGTGTTCTTTGTTTTCTTGAATGTTTCAGGTCTGTCGGGAGGATACTGCTGGTGTTCTTGGGGCAGTTTCTTGCCCACAGTTCTCTCATTGAGTCTTATTGTTTCAGACATCTGAGCAATGGGACGGGAAAGTTGGGCTGGCCACATTCTCAGGCTCTAGGAAATCCTCTATTGTCCCACTCACCGACTTGGACATCATTTCCTACTCTACTTCAATGTCACCTGGGGTCTCTTGCTCACCACTCAGCCACCTCTACCTTCCTCAACTGCTGGTTGTGGTGTCAACCAACAGAGGGATTCCAGGTGTAACTGGGAAGCATGGAATATGTGCGTGGCCACTATTCTTGTATCCCATTGGTCAAAAAGAACCATGAAAGAATGGGGGTGTGCTCGGAATCCTGGGATGCAGACAGAATAGATGGAGTCAAGATGACAGCAGCCCCTTTGCCAGTTGGTTACAAGAGGGAGACCTGCTTTAGCCAGATGGCTGCACAGATTGTGTGTATGTCTGTTTGTTGCCAGTCCTGGAAATTGAACTCAGGATCTGGGCACAGTCCTTGAGCTGTTCTTGCTCAAGATTAGCCCTCTACCACTGGAGCCACACAGCTCTACTTCTGGCTTTGTTCGCATTGAGGTTAGACAGGGGTCTCAAGGACTTTCCTTCCTAGGGTGACTTTGACCATAATCCTTCTATCACAGCCTTGTAAGTATCAAGGAGAACTGGTGAGAGCCACTAGTGCCTGGCTAATCATGGTTCGGGATTATGGCTTCCCCAGTAGCCTGCATGCCTTCAGCAATGTAAGGTGAAGTAGCCTTTGGAGCCGGATCACTCAGACCCAGATGGCCATGGTGCAAAAGAAGAAAATGTAAAAACGCCATCCTGCCACTTTTTTCTATGCACTCCCTGCCATGCACAAAGCCTGAAGTTCTAGGATCCCAGGATAGGCTGTGTTTCCAGCGGCTGCACCCCAGCATATGGTGATGAAAGCTGAGGCACTGTTGCCATGACCTCAGTTCAAGACCGTGTTTGGCAAAAAAGCAGAAAAAAAATAGCTCCCTGGCTTGCAATTCACGCCGTTTCTCCTACCTTTGAATTTGAACATAAGGCCTGGGTAACTCTGAAGCACTGTGCACGAAGAAGAAGCTCACCATGCTTGAAGATAAGAAAGTAAGGCCTGGTCCCTAGGCCTGAATTCAAGTACCCACCCCGGAAACATTCTATTTATATATATTGTAAAGATAGGATTTGTACTTACGTATAGATGGTCAGTCCATATCCTGTTTGTTGTGGTTATTTATTGTATTTCTGTTTTATTCATTTATTTTCCATTTTTTAATTGTAAAAATACTGTACAGATGGGTTACAATTACATGGGCAAGATAATAAGTATATTTCTTATCAAGCATTGTAGCCTCCTCCTTTGTTTCCCCATCCAATGCCTTCCCATCCTCCTCTCAGCCCCCCCCCCACAATCCTCCCTGCTCCACCCACCCCCCCTGCCCCCCCAGCACTAAAGTTTAAAGTTCGTTTTTGACATAACAACTTGTACATCTCATTGTTGCAATGAGTCCACCTGTACTCCTATTAAACGATTTGTTTTTCCCCTTCCCCTCCACAAATTATACGTACATCAAATACAGTGAAAGCAAGGGTTATACTGTGGGGGAAAGACATACAAAGCAACAAAGAAATAATCTTATAAATGTGTTAGAAACAATCGCAAGAAAGAAAAAAAATATTTGAGTACATATCTTAGGGTTCATTTCCCTAACATCACCTTATCTGACCTTTTCTGCTTGACTCAGACATATACTAGATATTGCAAATAAAGGAAACCATGGGATCTATGTTTCTTTGGGCCTGGCTTATTTCACTTAATATAATTTTTTTCCAAGTCTTTCCATTTGTTAATAAATGGGGCAATGTCATTCTTTCTCATGGAGGCATAGAATTCTATTGTGTATATATACCACATTTTCTTGATCCATTCATCTACTGCGGGTCATCTGGGTTGGTTCCATATCTTAGCTATAGTAAATGTGTTGCAATCAACACAGTCATGCTGGTAGCTTTAGTGTGGTCTTGTTTGTAAACATTTGGGTAAATTCCCAGAAGTGGGATTGCTGGGTCATAGGGGAGCTCTATGTAGAGTCTTTTGAGGAACCTCCATACTACTTTCCAAAGTGGTTGAACAAGTTTACACTCCCACCAACAATGCAGTAAGGTTCCCTTCTGTCCACATCCCCTCCAGCATCTGTTGTTATTAGAGTTCTTGATTATAGCCATTCTAACTGGGATGATGTGGTATCTCAATTTGTTTTGATTTGCATTTCTTTTGTGGTTTGGGAGGTTGAGCATTTCTTCATGTGTCTATTGGCTATCCTACTTTCCTCTTCAGCGAAGTTTCTCTTTAAGTCTTTAGCCCACTTATTTATTCAGCAGTTGTTTCTTTGAGGATTTGTTGTTGGGGGATTTAATTTTTTGAGTTCCAAGTATATTTTAGATATGAGATTTTTTATTGACTGTGATGATACATATTCCATTTATGATATTGATGACAACCCATCACATAGTATCTAGATTTGTAGATGTGTTCTCCATCATGTGTGACACCCAGTACTCTCAGAGAAAAGGAAAACAGGTATCACACTCAGATTCTTACTCCATGATGCAATTGTTGGCAGTGCTGGGATCTGACCTTAGGGCCTGGAAGACCCAATTCAGACCCTGAATGCGTGTGTCAACACGGCAACCTCTAGCCAATGAAGTTGCCAAGGAATTTCCAGACCCTGAGATTGAGCCACAGGGGTAGACAAAATAGCCATACATGGATAGACAGGTGGTAGAACACCAATAAATATATATTTGTACAGAGTGCCAGAGACATCTACCTAGGATTCAATGACATCAACTATATTCCTACTACCTCTTAGGTATTTATTATGCCACCATTGAAGGAATAGTATTCTTTTCATGCTTAATAAACCATTCATTAAGATGAATCATCATCCTAGGATCATTGCATCTAATTTTGGACTAGACCAATGCACGCAGAAACTTCTCATTCAATCATGAGTTTGCTAACATTTCATTGTTATTCCCATGCATAGGAACAAGTATCTTGGGATCTCCCCCCACTGGTAGGTGTCAGGACCAGGATTCAAGCTTAGGGCCTATGTTGCCGCATGGGCCTATGGCTTCTCTGATAGCCCGTTAGCCTTCTCCAATGCAAGGTGAAGTACCCTTTGCAGTCGTGTAATTCAGACCCAGGATGGTCACCATGCAAAAGAAGAAAATATAAAAAATCCATCCTGCGACATTTTTTCTGTCAATTTTCTGTCATTTGTTCCTGCAAAGCTTCAGAGCCTAGGATCCCAGGATTGGCTACGGGCCCAGGGGAGCCCGCCAGCCTCAGGTGATCGAAGCTAAGGCAGCGTTGTCATGAACTGAGTTCAAATCCCATGCTTGGCAATAATAATAATATTAACACACCGTCGCTCAGAATTCTCACCATTTTTCTGCCACCTCTGAGATTCCAACTCAGGTCTGGGTAACTTTGTTGCACTGTGTGGGAAAGTGAAGCTCACCATCCTTGAAGACTACAAGGTCAGGCCTAGTCTCAGGGCCTGAACTGAAGCCCCAGAATTTACAAAAATCATTTACTCACCTATTTTACACATAGGATCTCTCTTTACATAGAGATGTGGAATGCATCATGCATTCAGTGTAGTTATTCTTTTTATTGTGTGCCTCAGTCATGGATGAATTTTGTATTTTATTGTATATGATGACAGCTATAACTGTGCTGACATGGATGACAACTGATTCCTATGAATATAGCGTTGCCTGTATAGCATACTGCATCCTAGTTGAGACCCAGGATTGGCTTCTTACATCAGGATTCATCTTTTGGCAGTGCTGGGATCTGACCTTGGGGACTGTCAGGACCAAGATGCGAATGGGTCCAGGTAAGCACACCAGACTGTGAGACACTAAGGAGCAAGGCCGTTCCCAGGACCTGAGATTGAGCCCAGCGGGGGGGGGGGGGAGGGAGGGGGGAGGAGGGGGAGCACAATAGTCATCCATTCATAATCTGAAGGTAGTATGTAAATAAGTACATATTTGTATAGAGAAGCATGGTGACCAGTGATTGAATCCAGTCTACCTTGTGACTAACGATTCTTGGATCTTCCCCAATGCCTCCATTTCATGACTGTGATGATTATGGTCATGTTTCATCAACTCTTCATTAATAATAATCGATATCCCATGAGTCTTACCTATCATTTCCTACTACCATCAAGCAAGAACTACTCATTCAAAGATGAGATCCATCGAATTCCATGACTCTTCCTAGGTCCGGAAACGAGAATCTCAGGATCTCCTGCCATTCCCTCAATGTATGGGGGCTGACTGGGATTCGACCTCGGGGCCTCAGTGTCTGGGTCAGCCTCTGGCTCTTCTGATAGCCAACAGGCCATCAGCCACACCAAGTCACCTTCACTCTGCAGGCCAACGTGTTTGGACCCAGCATGGTCAGCATGCAAAAGAAAATAAATGCAAAAGTGCCAGGTGGAACTTTCAACCGCTTTTATTCCCCCTCGCGGCTTTTTTTTTCCAACAAGCCCCAGGATCCGAGGGTCTGTGGACGGGCTGTGGGTCCAGATGTTGCAGCCTAGGATGATCGGACCTGAAGCAGAGTTGCCATGACTTGAGTTCAAGCCCCAATTCTGTCAAAAAAATTAAATTAAAAAATAATGAATGAAGCACCCTAGATAAGATCTCACACTGTTATACTGATAGAGCTGAGATTTGAACTCAGGTCTGGGGAACCCCATTGCACTGTGGGAGAAAGGGAAGCTCACCATCCTTGAAGGCTAGAATGTCAGGCCTGTTCCAGGGCTTGATTTGAAGCCCAAGCAATGGACAAAAATAACAAGCCCATCTCTTTTACACATAGGATCTCTATTTACATACAAGTGTGGTATGCATCTTGCATTCAATGTACTTATCTTTTTTTTATTTTGAGTCTTATTCATGGATGTATTGTGTATTTTATTGAGTATGGTGACAGGTATATCTGTGCTGACATGGATGACAACCTATTCCCATGGCTATAGAGTTGCCTATATAGCATTCTCCATCCTCGCTGAGACCCAGGATTTCACAGGACAGGAAAATAGGTGGATCGATGGGCTTCTCATATCACGATGAATCTTTTGGAAGTGCTGGGATTTGAACTCAGGGCCTAGCTGGCCCAATTGGTGAATTGGGCCAATTTGAGCACACCAGCCTGTGAGCCACTATGGAGCTAGGATGTACCCAGGTCCTGAGACTGAGCCCTGGAAGGGGGGACCAATATAGTCATGAATTCATCATTTAAATACAGGATCTATATTATCATACATGGATGGGTGACATCTTGCATTCAGTGTACTCGTTCTCTTTATTTTGTGTCTTATTCATGGATGCAATGTGTAGTTTATTGATTATGATGACAGATATAACTGTGCTGACATGGATGGCAACCCATTCCCTTGGGTATAGGGTTGCCTATGTAGTAATCTCTGTCCTTCCTGAGACCCAGGTCTTTCTCAGGACAGGAAAACAGATGGATCGATGGGCTTCTCACATCAGGATAATCTTTTGGCAGTGCTGGGATACAAACTCAGGGCCTAGCAGGCGCAATTGGTGAATGGGTAAAGGTGAGCACACCAGCCTGTGAGCCACTAAGGAGGTAGGCCACTCCCAGGACCTGAGATACAGCTCTGGGAAGACGAGATTGGGAGGAGGGGGAAAATAGACATGCATTTATAAGTGCAAGTTAGTATGCAAATAAGTACATGGTTTTAAAGTGTAGGAGAGATGGCAACCTGTGATGGAATTTACCTTGTGACTACCAATGCTTGGATCTTCCCCGATGCCTCCATTTCATGACTGTGATGATTATGGTCATGCATCATCAATTCTTCATTAAAAATAATCGATACCCCATGAGTCTTGCCTATCATTTCCTACTCACATCAAGCAGGAACTACTCATTCAAGGATGAGATTGATTGATTCCACGACTTTTCCTAGGTCCGGAAACGAGTGTCCCAGGATCTCCAGCCATAACTTCATTGTAACAGGGCTGACTGGGTTTCGTCTTCGGGGCCTTCATTGTCTGCTTAGCCTGTGGCTCCACCAAAAACCAGCAGGCCTTCAGCCATGCCAGGTCAACTTCACTCTGCAGGCAGCCATGTTCTGACCCAGAATGGTCACCATGCAAAGGAAAATAAACATAAAAGTGCCAAGTGGAACTTCCACTGCTTTTTTTTCCCCTCGTGGGTTTTTTTTTCTTCCAGCAAGCCCCAGGGTCAGAGGGTTCGAGGACAGGCTGCGGGTCAAGAGGCTGCAGCCTAGGATGATCAGAGTTGAGTCAGAGTTGCCACGACTTGAGTTCAAGGCCCGGGTCAGGTAAAAAAAAAAAATTAAAAAACTATGAACGAAGAACCCTGGTTCAGAATTTGTGCCATTTTACTGCGAGAGCTGGGATTTGAATTCAGGTTTGGGTAACTCTGTTGAACTGTGGGGGAAGGTGAAGCTCACCGTCCTTGAAGACTAAAAGGTCAGACCTGGTACTGGGTCTGATTTGAAGCCCCAGTACTGGACAAGTCCGCCCCTTTTAAACATAGGGTCTCTATTTACATACAAGTGTGGTATGCACCTTGTTTTCAGTATAGTTAATCTTTTTATTTTGTGTCTTATTCATCTATGTATTGTGTATTTTATTGAGTATAGGATGACATATATAACTGTGCTCACATAGATGACAACCTATTCCCATGGGTATAGAGTTGCCTATGCTTTCTAGATCCTAGCTGTGACCCAGGACTTGCACAGGATAGGAAAACATCTGCAAGGTTTGGCATCTCACATCAGGATGAACCTTTTGGCAGTGCTGGAAGTTGAACTCAGGGACTGGCAGAACCAACTGTCAAATTGGTCCACATGAGCACACCAGCTTGTGAGCCACTAAGGAGCTAGGCCATTCCAAGGACCTGAGACCTAATACTGGGGTGGGAGTGGAGCACCATATTCATCCATTCATAAGCTGAAATTAATATGCTAAAAGGCCTGTTTGTTTAGAGCAGGAGATGTGGCGAGCTGTGTTGGAACCCTATTTTTCATGTGACTACCGATTCTTGGATCTTTCCCAATGCCTCGATTTTCTGAATGAAAGTATTATTGTCACACTTCATGCAGTCTTAAATAAGATCTTGCCTATCATTTCCTATGCGAATCATGCATGAACTTCTCAATTCTTCCCTAGACCTGAAATCAAGCACCAGTACTGAAAAACATAACATTTATAGACATTTTAAATATTTGAGTTATATCTTTATATTCATTTTAAATAGTGTTTGTTGGAGTGATTCATTATATTTTATTATTATTGATGGATTGATTGATTTAGCATTTATTTTCTGGACTGTGAGTACACCTATAACATTTATTACAATTGTTCCAATGTATTCTATATCATGTAGCTTTGCAGACATAATATGTACATCATACCTGACACCCAGCATTTGCACAGAAAAGGAAAACAGGTGTCACACATGGAATCTTACACCAGGAAGAAACTTTTGGCAATGATGGGACATTGACTGAGGGACTAGGAGGCCCAATTCGTGAAGGAGTCTCAGTATGGCAGCATCTAGCCCATGCAGGTGCCAAGTGGATCCCAAGAACTGGGAACAAGTTTCAGGTTTGGCCAAAATAGCAAAAATGTTCTATGCAGATGATGGTATACAAATAAATATAAATTTAGATATTTACATACTGCCAGAAATGTCTATTTAGTATTCAATAACACATACTAATTTCCTATGGATTCTCAGGTCTTTAGTGAGGACTTCATTTAAGAAATAGTATTCTTTTAGTGCATAATAAACTATGGATTAAAATTAGTCGGTGTCCTGTGATTATTGGGTCTAATTTTCTGCTAGACTGATTGATGAACTACTCATCCAACCATGACATTGTTCACATTCCTCTGATGCTCCAATGGACAGGCAATATTTTCTGAGTCTCCACAGCCCTTTGTGGCGTGACCGGGATTCAAACTCAGGAACTAGGATTCCAGGTTGGCCTATGGCTTCGTTGACAGCCTGCCAGCCTTCAGCAGTGCCAGGCGACCTACAGGTTGCAGCCGTGTCATTTGGACCTGGGATGGTCACCATGAAAGGAAAGAAAACCAAGAAACCGCCGACCATCCACAGATCGCCGTTTTTTTCGGTGCTGTTTTCATTTTGTTTTGCTGTCAGCCTCTGATGCATACCATCCCATGATCAGCTGTGGGTCCAGAGCCTGCACTATCCCAGCCTAGGGTGCTGGAAGCTGAGGCAGTGTTGCCACAACCTCATTCAAACCCCGTGATTGGCAATCAATCAATCAATAAAATTTTAAAATATTAAAAATAGCCAGAAACCAGTGGCTCCCATTTGTAATCCTAGCTACTCAAGAGGCTGAGGATTGTGGTTCAAATCCAACCCAGGCTGTAAAACCCATGAGACTCTTATCTCCAATAAAGCACTAGAAAACCAGAAGTGGTGCTGTGGCTCAAGTGGTAGTGCGCTCGCCTTGAGCTGAAGAGTGCAAGGACAGTGCCCAAGGCCAGAGCTCAAGTCCCACGGAAAAAAAAAATTGTAAAAATACGAATGAAGCTCCCCAGCTTGGCATTTGTGCATTTTTTTTTTACTGTCAGGCCTAGGATATGAACTCAGAATCTGGGTAACTGTAATGCACTGTGGGGGATGGGGAAACTCAACGTGTTTGAAGACAAGCAATTCAAGCCTGTTCGCTAGGCCTGAATTCAATCCCCAGCCCTATTAAAGTAATATTCATCCACATTTGAAATAACGATTAATATCTACATACTTATGTTTACCGCATATTATTTGCCTGTGTATTTATTTTATTTTTTGCACTATTCATTCATTTATTACTTATATTGACTATTATTACACTTATAACATGTATTAAATTGATTACATCTTATGAGAACTACACAGAGTAGCATATGTATTATATATCTTACTTCAGACCCAGGACATTCACAGAAATTGTATAGTAGATGATCCCATGCTTAGAAAAACAGAAAGAATACAAAAATCAAAGTCGAATTCATCCCTAGCCACCCCAGTGGCTCACATCTGTAATCCCAGCTACTCAAGAGGTGAGAACTGGAAGGTGAAGTTTCAAAGCCAATCCAGGCAGAAAAGCCTGAGAGGCGACATCTCCAATTAACTGGCAAAAAGCCAGGCTACAGGTATGGCTGAAGTGGTAGAAAATCAACCATGAACAATCAAGCTAAGAAAGAACAAGCTCAATTCAAGTGCAGAGAGAGGGGGGTATGGGAAGAACGCAGAGAGAAATCCTCCAAAAACCGAGAACAAAACAACAGTACACACATCCCACCTAATTTATGGTACCAAAAACTGAAAATAAAAAATCAAGCTTGTGCAGTTGTATAACTTTACATGAGCACATATGCTTTTAGGTACACTACAAAGTTATGTTTTAATAATATATACGTATATATATATTAAAAATGTATATATATATATAGATATAGATATAGATATAGATATATCTTTAAATAAACTAAGAAACCAGCCAATGAATAAATACTTCTGAATTAGTGCTTTAACCATGGCATTATAAATTATTTCTATTAAAAGTGTATTCCAAGTTTCTTTCCTCAGAATCAATCTTTAAGAAGTTTGTTCATGCACCGGGCATCGGTGGCTCACGCCTATAATCCTAGCTACTCAGGAGGCTGATATCTGAGGATGGCGGTTCAAAGCCAACTTGGGCAGAAAAGTCCATGAGACTCTTATCTCCAATAAACCGGAAACGGCACTCTGGCTTATCTCCAATAAACCAGAAATGGCACTGTGGCTCAAGCTGTAGAGCACTTGCCATGAGTTGAAGAGCTGAAGGCAGGTAGCCAAGTCCAGAGTTCAAGCCCCACCTCTGACAAAAAAAAAAAAAAAAGAAAGAAAGAAGTTTGTTCATACAGATCATAAAATTCTAACCTTCTGAGCTTTAGGAAACTTGTCTTCCTTTTCTTCCAGGGTCTTATGCTCCTTAGGCAAGTACTCCACTACTGAGCTACATCCCAGTCCCAATGTTTTTGTTTTTCATTTTACAATTCACTTTTTTCCCAAAATGCTTACAAGTACCTACTGTCCTCACAGAAGTGAGTTTTTATTCAGAAACCCAACCTTTTGTGGTATGAGGACTTCCCTAGTGTATTTTGTGGTAGGCACTGAGGAAAACTCACATGATACAATTGCAGAGAGTTTATAGTTATAGAAATAACTCTAAATAGAAATAACATTTACTTTCCCTCTAGGGAGGAATGATGTACTCATTTTCATTCTCACTCTTCATGGCAAATGGTCAAAATGGAAACACCATTGTGCTATGCTGAAATATAAGCATTTAAACCTCTTTTGTAAAAACTCTCATGTTATAAAATCAAAATGTATCAAATAAAGGCCAATTGAACTTTAAAAAAAAATATGAAAAAAGCTAATGAAGCTCCCTGGCTTGGAATGTGTGCTATTTTTTGTCTGCAAGGACTGGGATTTGAACTCAGGGTCTGGGTAACTCTGTTGCACTCTGGGGAAGGGGAAGCTCTCTCTGCTTGAAGATCAGAAAGTCAGGCCTCTTCCCTAGGTCTGAATTCAGGCCCCAACCGTGTGAATCATAGTCCTTACATGTATTTTAAAGATAGGATTGAAATTCCAGACAGGTGCTCAGTCTATATTATGTTTGGTGTGGTTATTCATTGTACTTTTTGTTTTATTCATTTATTTGCTGTTTATTTTATGACCTAACCATGTATTACATTGTTTACACCCTATCACATAGCATTTAGATTTGTAGACTTGTTCTCCATCATGCCTGACACCCCGCACTCTCACAGAAAAGGAAAACAGGTGTCACACTTGGCTTCTTACTCCAGGATGAAATTTTTGGCTTGCTCTGAGATCGAGCCCCAGGTGTGGCCAAAATAGCCATACATGGATAGACAGGTGGTAGTACACCAATAAATACATATTAGTACAGAGTGCCAGAGCCGTGTATCTAGTATTCAATGACATTTGCTACGTTCCTACCAAGTCTTAGGTAGTTATTATGCCTCCATTGAAGGAATATTATTCTTTTCATGCCTAATTAACCATTAATTAAGTTCAATCAGCGTCCTAGGATTATTGCGTCTAATTTGAGTCCACACAGCTGCACGAACTATTCAGTCATAAGTTGGATACCATTCCATGGGGATTTCTATGCAGAGGCAGGAGTCTCTTGGGATCTCCTGCCATGGTAGGTGTTAGGACCAGGATTTGAACTCAGGGACTGTGTTGCGGGGTTGGCCTATGGCTTTCCTGACAGTCCGCCAGCCTTGAGCAATGACAGGTCACCTGTGCGTGGCATCCATGTCATTCAGACCTAGGATGGTCACTGTGCAAGAACCAAAGCCAAGAAACCGCCTACCATGTGCGGCTCATGGCTTGTTTTAGTGTCATTTTCATTTTGTTTTCCTGTCAGACATTGGGTCTTAGGATTCCAGGATTGGCTTTGGTTCTGGAGGCTGCACCCCAGGCTAGTGTGATGGAAGCTGAGACAAAGCTGTCACAATCTGAGTTCAAGACACATGCATGGCCAAAAACAAACATAAAAAATTAAATTAAAAAAATTAAAACAATTAAAAAATTAAACAATTTAAAAAATTAAAAAGACAATTATTTATCTCCCTGTTTTGCAATTCGTGCCATTTTTTCTGCCAGGCCTGGGATTTGAACTAAAGGTCTGGGTAAATAGCAGCACTGTTGGGCTAGGGGAAATCACACCATATTTGAAGCCAAGAAAGTCAGGGCCCTATGTGTTCCTCAGCTGTTTTTCTCAAGGCAGAGACTCTACCACTGCCACAGCTCCACTTCCAGCCATCTGGGTTAATTGGACTGGGTTAATACACACTTGGAGGCTTTCCTGCCTGGTCTGGCTTGTATCTCCTGTTTGGCTTTCTTTCTCAAAGCTGGAGCACTACCCTCTGGGCCACTGATACACTTCTGGTTTTCTGGTGGTTTATTGGAAATAAGAGTCTCACAGACTTTCCTGCTTGGGCTGGCTTTGAACAGAGATCTCCTGAGGAGACTTCTAGTGGCTTTTCTCAGGGATTCGCCGAGGATCTGCTCCACACAAACCCTTAGTCTAAATCTTGATAGGTACTAGAGAAAAAAGGAAACATGAAGATGCTTCTATTATTTTCTAGATACTTCAGGTTGGAGACACAAAACACTGAAAATTATTAGATAATTTTATAGGCAGACAGTATGAGGATCGTTCCAGGTTTTGGTCCTCTCGTGCTGAGACAGTAAATTCACTGCAGCTCAATGCTAAGTGACTGAACTGGCATGTCCTGTGGACGTTTACTGCCAAAATCATGTGACACTCATTTCTCACTTTTGGCTTCAAACGTGTGACCAGAGGAGAAGAGGAGGAGAGAAAATCCTTCTCAGAGAAAGCACCTATAAAGAACATTGGGTAGTTTACTTATAAATTCAAGACATTGGAATGATGCTGTTAAGTGGTCAGATTGTCCAGATTAAAAAATGAAGAAGAAAAGAAAGGCCGGTGCCAGTGGCTGCTGACTGTAATCCCAGCTCCTCAGGAGGCTGAGATGTAGAGAATCTGAGTTTGAATCCAACCAGCATAGGAAAGTCCATGACACTGTTATTTCTAAGAGATCACAGAAAACCCAGAAGTGGGGCTGTTGCTCAAGGTTAATGCACTACTCTTGAGCAAAAGTAACTCAGGGACAAGCCTATGCTCATAGTTCAACCCCAGGACCTGCTTCCATGTCTTTGTGTATGTGTGGATGTATTTCTATAGGTGAAACTCCAGAGTAGCTATGATAAAAGGCATCAAGCTAGAAATTTTGTTTTCAATACAATGATTTCATAACACAGAGACTGCTTTCATGACAGTGCATGTTCCTGGACTCCCCTCACAGTTCCCAGTGCAGCCTGAGGGTTTCTCTGCCTCCCAGGCCTGCTGGAAGAAAGCTCTCTCATTGTCTGAACAAGCAGACAAAAGGCCTCAGTCCTGTACAGCTGTGTACTAAACAACTCCATCTGGGCCAATAAGTGAGGATTGAGTGTGGATGGGCTCTGAAGGTCAGGACAAAAAGACCTCTTTGTACCCCAAGCTATCTCTCTCCCCAGTGGTCCATTTTCACAGGAAGCCTTCATTTTTGCCACCTCCGGTGGCAGGCCAAGTTCCCAGCACTTATCTTGCCTTTGTGAGACTATATTCTGGTGTTCACATACAGTGCTCAAAATAATTCAGGAGTCCTTTTGGCAGATAACTAGGGCACTTAATCTCAAGAAATGTTTCATTGAGGGTGCTGATGGGCCTATGATGCCTCTGCTAGGTTTCCTGAAGCTTTGGAAATCCAAGCACATGTCTGATCTCACCATGCTTCTTTTCATCTAGGACTGCTAAAGCACATCAGGTTTTGAAACCTTTGACCTCTCCAAGGTGAGCTCCGGGTGGCAAGGTTTTGGGGATGAACACAGGACTTGGATGCTGACCATGAGCTCAGTGTAGGAGCCCAGTGCTTTACCAATTTGTGTCACAGCTTTACTACTAGTCTGTGTGTGTGTGTGTGTGTGTGTGTGTGTGTGTGTGTGTATGCATGCGTGTGTGCACACATACACCAGTCCTGGAGCTTGAACTCAGAACCTAAGCACTGTACCTAATTTCTTTTGTACAAGAATAGCCCTCTCCCACTTGAGCCACAGAGCCACTTCAGGCTTTTTTCTAGTGATGTGTTCCTGAGAAATCAAGTCCAGAGTTTCATAGATGCAAAGCACTCTACCCCTAAGGCACATTCCCAGCCCTCTACTTCATGTTTGTTATTTTGTTTCTTTTTTATTGTTGTTGCTTGTAGGAGTTGAAGTCTGGGCCTGGGTGCTGTGCCTCAAGTCTTGTGCTCTACCACTTGAGCCAAAGCACCATTTCAGGTTTTCTCATGGTTCATTGGAGCTAAATGTCTCAAATACTTTCCTGCCCAAGCTAGCTTTGAACCATGATCTTCAGATCTCATCCTCCTGAGGAGCTAGGATGACAAGCATGGGTGACAAGCATCCAGCTTCCACTTCAGGTTTCTTAGTGGTGAATTGGAGATAATAGTCTCATGGGACCTTTTGTGTCTGGCATAGTTTGGAAGCCAGATCCTCAGATTTCAGCTTCCTGAAAAGGCAGGCTGGCAGACCTCAGCTATAGACCCCAAGGCTGTGGCACTCTACTGCAAGGGGGTCCTTGTCTCCACGTGGTGGAGTGCTAGCCATGTGCCCAAGAGGTAAGGGTCAGTGCCTATGATGCGAGTTCAAGGATCATGATTGAGAAAAAAACAAAACAAAACAATTGTCTGCAGTAGACAACTCACCCACTCTTCAGTAATACATAATTTTGTCCCTGCCATGGGGACATATCTGCATCTCCATATTCTTGTCTGCATAATCATCTCAGTTGTGTAGCTCTTATGAAAGAATGTACTCTGTGAAGGACAGAGCAGATAGCACTCTTTGAAGGACTCAGCACACAGTGTCATGTGAAGACTCATCACCCAGCATCCAATGCAAGACTCAGCACACTGCACCTTGTGAAGGACTCAGAACACAGCACCCTGTGCCAGACTCAGCACAGAGCACCCTATGAAGGACTCAGAACATAGCTCTATTCCACAAGCTGTCATTGGAATTAGGTTGCTTTCATCAGTATCACCATTCTTTGAGGAACATTCCACAAATCACACAAGTTAACTTCTAATGGTTTAGTGGGGTGTTTTTTTGGGGGAGAGGGGGGAAGGCTTCCCGTCGGGCTTGAACTCAATGCCTGGGGATACTGTTCTAATAACATTTGCTCAAGGCTAAGGCTCTACTACTTAAAGCCACATCTCCAAGCGTCTCACATACTACCTACCAGGGCTTGGTTTTAAAGCTCCCAAGCAGCCAGGATGATGGGGGTAAGCCAGCAGCATCTGCTTCTGTGGAGCTGGGTTGCAGCTGTTTACATATGCCTAAGTCAGGTTAGGTGGCAACTGTCAGTGCCAGACTCCTAGCTTGTTCTGTGATGTGGTATTTGAAGTCCTGTCCTTCTATAATTGCAGTTAGAACATTCTACCTTTTTTTGGTGGCAGTGCTGGGGCTTGAGTAAGGGCTTAGACAGTGTCCCTAAGCATTTGTGCTCAAGGCCAGCACTCAATTGATTGAAAGACAGCAGAACTTTCAGGTTTTCTGCTTATGTGGCACTGAGGAATGAAACCCAGGGCTTCGTGCTTACTAGGGGAGCACTCAAACACTGAGCCCCAGGAGTAAAGGAGGTATAAATAGATAGATTGTTGTATACATAAATAATATGTATACAAAAGAGAGATGTCTATATTATTACATTATAGATAATATTATTAGCGATTACTAGGTATTAAATTATATCTCCATTTAATGATGTGTTCCAGTTAACATTTAATTAAGCATTAATTAATACTCAATATCCTGTTATTGTTTATCACATATGTACATTCATCTATGCATATAATTAAATATTTTATAGAATGAGACAGATGTCTATATATTATTAAATTTAGCATCATGTGCTACTACCAATTATTAGATATTTATGTCTCCATGCAATTTTTATTCTGTTAATACTTAATAAAATATTAATTAAACTTAATCCATGTCCTATAATTACTGCATCTAATTTTATCCTAGAATGATTCATTACTAATTCAATCTGTTTATTATTTATTGTAGTGACAATTCTTCCACCTATGACATTTTTTTACCTTTGTGACATCCTATTTATTGATTTTCATCCGAATTATATATCCTACCTTACACTGAGCACTTTCAAAGAAAAGAAAATCATGTGTCACTCTCGGCTTCCCACTCCACGATTACATTTTTGGCAGTGCTAGGATCTAAACTCAGGGCCTAGAAGGCTCAATTCATTTATGGGTGGCTGCCAGCACAGCAGCATCTAGCCAATTCAGCTACCAGGTTGTTACCAGGCCCTGAGATCGAGCCCCATATATTGACTCCATATTGTGCTTAGTGTAGCTATTCATTTTTTTGTTTCATTCATTTATTTACCATTTATTTTATTGATTGTTCTTACACATGGACTATTTATTACATTTATTACATAGGATAGATTTGCCTATGTATGAAACTTTACACCTGACATCCGGGACTTTCACAGCAAAGGAAAACCTGTGTCACCATGGGCTTCTTACTCCATGAGTCAATTTTTGTGAGTGCTGGCATCTTAACTCACAACCTACAAGGCCTAATTCATGAATGGGTGAGTGTCAGTACACCAGCCTGGGGCATATTGAGCTGACAAGCAGTTTCCAGCACCTGAGATCAAGCCCCAGGGGTTGACAAAATAAGAACAGATTGACATGCAGATGGTAGTACACAAATAAATATAGATCTTTATAGAGTGCCAGAGATGTCTATACATTATTCAGTTAAATAGGCTACATTCCTACCAATATTTGGGTATTTTAATGCCTCCATGTAATTTATATTATTGTTTTCATCCTTAATGAATTGTTAATTAAATCAACCACTGTCCCGAAATTATTGCGTCCATGTAATTAATAGTATTCTTTTAATGTGTCAAAAATATTCATTAAAATCCATCGGCCTCCTAAAATAACTCTAATTTTATAGTATCATTCAGGAACAACTTATTCAACCTTGACATTCATAACCTTCCGTCAGTATTCCTATGAATAGGAACGAGACTATTAGGATCTCCCGCCATTTGTAGGGGTCAGGACTAGGCTTTGAACCCAGGGCCTATGTTGCCGTGTTGGCCTATGGCTTCCCCGGTAGCCCTCCAGCCTTCAGCAATGCCAGGTTTCCAACACTTTTCTGCCGTGTCATTCAGACCCACGAAGTTCACCTTGCAAAGAAAACAAATGAGGAACTAAGTTCAAGCCCCGTGCCTGCCTCCCCACCCACAAAAGTTAAGGTCCTGGCTTGGAATTTGGGACATTTTATCTGCCATACCTAGGATTTGAAATCAGGGACTGGGTAACTCTATTTTGCTGTGGGTGAAGTGGAAGCTCACCCTCCTTGAATAAGAGAAAATCAAGAGCATTTCCCAGGGCATGAATTCTAAACCCAGGACTGGAAAAATAATATTTATATGCATTTATAATGTACATTATATATATATGTATGTATTTGCATAGGTATTACATATTGTACCTAGGAAACAATATTTTCACAGACAGCAGAATAGGTCAATATTGACTTCTTACTCCACCTATTGTCTTTGGCAATGCTGGGATTTGAACTCAGGTACTGGAATGCCCAATTCATCAAGGGATCAATGTAAGCACATCAGCCTCAAACAAATTCACTGCCAGGGAGTTCCCAGGACCTAAGTTTAACCTCCAGGAGTGGCCAATATATAAATAGATAGATGCCTAAATTGCTGCAAATACATATATATGCATGGAGAGTGAGAGAGAAAGAGAGATGTATATGTATATTTCAGTGTATATATAAATATATAAATATATTTATAGAATGTGAGATGTCTATATATCATTAAATTGCATGTAATATATTACTAATAATTATTAGGTATTAAATTATGCCTTCATTTAATGACATATCATGGTTTAAGGCACAATAAAGTGCTTCCTTGTGCAAAAGGAGCTCAGGGACAATGTCTAAGCTCACAGTTCAAGCCTCAGGACCTATACTAAAAAAAAAAAAATAGAGCCAGTAACTCCATGTGTCTGTGTACGTGTGAATGTATTTCTATCGATGAACATCCAGAGTCACTATGAAGAAAGGCAACCAGCTAGGAAATTTGCTTTGAATAGAATGATTTCATAGCAACAAGGGTGCTTTCAAGACAGTGCATGTTCCAGGGCTCCCCTCCCTGTTCCCAGTGTATCCTGAGGGTTTTCTCCACACCCCAGGCTTCTGGAGGAAGTCTCCCTCTTTGTTGGAACAGGCAGACAAAAGGCCTCACTCCTGTATAGCTCTGTAATAAACAACTCTATCCGGGCCAACTAGTGATGATGAGTGTGGGAAGGCCCTGAAGACCAGGAGAAAAAGGCCTCGTTGTACCCCAAGATATCTCTCTCCCCAATGCTCTGTTTTGACAGAAAGCCTTCATTTGTGCCACTTCCTGGGGCAGGTCAAGTTCCCTGCACTTATCCTGTCTTTGTTAGACTATGTTCCAGTGTTGAAACAAACTACTACAATTAATTCAAGATTTCTTCTGGCAGGTAACTAGGGAGCTGAACCTAATGCAATGATTCATTATTGGCATCGGTGCCTACCTAGATTTTCGTAAGCTTGCTACATCTAAGCACATTTGCAAAATCACAATGTTCCCTGTTATGTAGGGCTGGTGAAGCTCATCAGGTTTGGAAACCTTTGACCTCTCCTAGTTGGGCCTTGGGTGGCTAGGTTTCCAGGTTGAACACAGGGCCTAAGTACTGACCATGAGCTCAGAACAGAAGCCCAGTGTGTACTAGGAAGAACCCTATGCAGGCAGACAAACACACCTAGTTGTCTGGAGTAACAGAACCCACCGCAACAAAGTTGTTAACAAAGAAGCAACTTTATTGAGAAGGTTCCTACACTGACGGGCCAGGGCCACAGCACAGGCTCAGGAGCTGATACTGCTACTCTGAGCAGCCCCCATTCTTTGATTTTTAAAGGCAAAATCCATGAGGTTGAGTCTGGTCATGCACAGGTGACCAATGGGATCATACCACACAAAAGGATTGCATGGACATACCAGATCACACACAGGTGACCAATAGGCAGAGTTTACTGTAAGCATGTGTGAAAGGCAAGGTTTACCACCATAAGCCCGTGGTGTCAGGTAGTTGGAGCCAGATTACAACCATCTGTTTTATAGGTCAGTCTTTAACTCAACAATCAATGTGAGTTAGGTTGTTAAGGGGAGGGGGACCTAGAGGCATTCTTTCAATTCCAGGAACAGGACTGGTTGGAGCAAAGGTCTAGTTAACCTTGTTTAAAGTTTTTTTTTTCTAAAATCCCTAAAACAAAGGCAAAGCCTGGAAAGAAGCTGTACCAGCTCAAGTGTCCTCTCAGGGCCTACTTCCCAGTGATTTACCCTTTGATGTCACAGTTCCAGTTCTGGTATCTGTGGAGGAGGGGTGGGGGGGGTAATTTGTGTGCATATACCAGTCCTGGAGCTTGAACTCAGGACCTCAGCACTGTACCTGAGTTTCTCCTGTACAAGGATAGCACTGTACCACTTGAGCCACAGAACCACTTCAGGCTTTTTTTCTAGTGATGTGCCACTGAGGATTCAAAGCCAGGGTTTCATACATGCAAAGCACTCTACCCCTAAGACCTATTCCGAGCACTACTCTTCAGGTTTCTTTCTTTCTTTTCTTGTAAGTTGGAAGAGTTGAAGTCTGGGCCTGGGTGCTGTCACTCAGCTCTTCAGCTCAAGTGGAGAGCTCTACCACTTGAGCTACAGAACCCATTCAGGTTTTCTGGTGGTTTACTGGAGATAACCATCTCAAGGAATCTCCTGCTCAGGCTGGCTTTGGATCATAATCCTGAGCTCTCAGCCTGCTGAGTAAGTAGCTAGCATGACAGGCATGAGTCACCGGCACCCAGCTTCCACTTCAAGTTTCTAAGTGGTGAATAAGAGATGATAGTGTTATGGAACCTTTTGTGTGTGGGATAGTTTTGAACCCAGATCCTCAGCTTCCTGAGCAGGCAGGATGATAGAACTCAGTTAAAGACACCTAACCCGTGACACTTTGCTGCAAGGGGGTCCTTGGCTCCGCGTGGTAGAGTACTAGCCATGAGCATAAGAGGAAAATCAGAGTCTAGGCTCTGAGTTCAAGGTTCATGATGGAGAAAACAAAACCAAAACAATTGTCTGCAGACGACAAGTTAATAGAGTTCAGTACATTCATAAATTTGGAACTGCCTTGGGAAATATCTGTGCCTCAAGTTTCTCATCTGCACAATCATCTTACTTGTGGAGCTCTAACAAGGATCAGATGAAAGACTACACCCTGTGAAGGACTCAGCACATAGCACCCTGTGAAGGACTCAGCACACAGCACCCCGTGAAGGACCTAGCACTCCAGGAAGGACTCTTCATATAGCTGTATCCCACAAGCTGTCATTAGAATTAGTATGCTTTCATCAGTATCACCATTCCTTCAGAAACATGTCACGACCCACACAAGTTCACATCTAATAGTTTAGACGGGTGGTTAGTCGGTGGGGGGGAGGGAAGGTCATCAGACTCAGGGGTTGCACTCATAGGTTGTGGGTACTGTGCTAAGATATTTTCCTCAAGGCTAGAGCTCTACCCCTTTGAACCACAGCTCAGAGTCTCACAGACTTCCTGCCAGGGCTGAGATTTCAACCCACCAGTGGCAGATCTCATCCCCTGAGCAGCTAGGGGTGAGCCAGCAGCGTCTGATTCGATGGAGTTCGTTTGCAGCTGTTAACCTCTGGCTGTCAGGATAGATGGCAGCCGTCATCTTCAGATTCCTGGCTTGCTCTGTCATGAACTATTTAAAGTCCTGGCCTTGTATATTTGCAGTTAGAACATTGTAACTTTTCTTTGGTGCTTGAGTAACAGCACCACTTCCGGCTTTTTCTGTGTATGTGATAGTATGGAAACCAACCCAGGGCTTCATACATAGTAAGCAAGCACTCTACCACTGAGCCCCAGGAGTGACAAGTGTAGAAATAGATATATACATAGCTTATATATATATACATATATATGTATAAAATAAGAAAGATATCTGTATATTATTAAATTACATATACTATTTTCTACCAATTATCCATAATTAAATTATTCCTTCCTTTATTTCTCATTGTTGAAAATATAATAAAGTATTAATTGAAAAATAGTCAATGTACTATGATTATTGTTTACAAGTTTAAAATATAATCATATACTCGCTACTAATGTAATTGTTACTTTTACAACATTCCATTCATATGGATCTATGTCAGAATGGGTTTCTTAGGATCTCCCGCCATTCGTTGGTGGTGGTCCCGGGATTTGAACCCTGGGCATACATTGCTGGTTTGGGCTATGGTTTGCCTGATAGCCCACCAAACTTCAGCAGTGTAAGGTCACATACTCTTTCCGGGCCCTTTCATTTAGACCCAGGATGGTCACAATGCAAAGGAAAAAACAAAGTAAAACCGCCTTCTGGAACATCCCAGTTTTAGCCTTATTCTTCTTTCCCCCCCTCTCTTTCTTTTTGTTCTTTTTTGTTGGTTGTAGGGCCAGAAATGTGGGTCTGGACACTGTTCCTCAACTATTCACTCAAGACTAGGGTTCTACCACTTGAGCCATAGCACCACTTACAGCTTTTTTCTGCATATGTGGTGCTTAGGAATCAAGCCCAGGGCCTTATGCATTGAAGGCAAGCACTCTCCTACTGAGCCACCTTCCCTGCCCTTCTCATTTGTTTTATCAGTCCCGAGATTTGAACTCGGGTCCTAGGATCTCAGGATGGGCTGTGGGTCCATTGGCTGCACCCCAGCCTAGGGTGATGGAACCTGAGACAGAATTGCCACAAGCTGAGTTCAAGCCCAGGGCCTGGACAAAATAAATTAAGGCTGTGACTTGGAATTTGCTCCATTTTTCTGGCAGGCCTGGGATTTGAACTCAGGGTCTGGGTAACTCTGTGACACTGCGGGGGAGGGGAAGCTCACTTTTGTTGAAGACAAGAATTTCAGAACAGTTTACAGGCCTGAATTTAAGTGCTAGCACTGGAAAAAATAATATTCATTTATGTGATCTTTTTACATACATGGGCTTACTGCATACGGCATTTATTACCCATATTTATTCATTATTTATTTTATTTTGTATTATTACATATGTAACATTTATTTCATTTACTGCATCTTATCACATGGATATATTTGCATATGGATTATACTTCATACTGAGACCCAGGATTTTTACAAAGAAGGAAAAAAATGTGTCAACGTAGGCAGGATGACAGATATCAGCCACAGATGCCTGGACTGTAACACTTTTGTAAGGGTGTCCTTGTGTCCCTTTGGTAGGGTGCAAACCATGAGCCCAATAGGGAAGGGTCAGTGGCTAAGGGTCAAGTTCATGACCGAGAAAAATAAACCAAAACAATTCTCTGCAGTAGAGAACTCACTAGATTTCAGTACATACATCATTTTGGCCCTGACATGAGGACATATCTGAGCCTCAAGATTATCATCTGCACAATAATCTGTGGAGCTCTTACAAGGACCAGATGCAAGAATGCACCCAGTACAGCATTCCTCATAAAAGACTCACGACATAGCTGTATCCCACATGCTGTCATTAGAATTAGGGTGCTTTCATCAGTGTCACCAAATTACACAAAGTTCACATCTAATGATTTAGAGGGGTGGGTTTTTTGTGGGGGGGCGGGGAGTCAGCCACGGGGATTCCACTGAAAGTTTGGGGGTACTGTCCTAAGATCTTTTGCTTAAGGCTAGAGTTCTACCACGTTGAGCTACAGCTCAGAGTTTTGCAGACTTCCTGTCAGGGCTGGATTTTAAAACCACCAGTGTCTGATCTCAGCCCCCAGTATCTTGGATGACAGGGCTGAGCGAGCCAGAAGCATCTGGTTCTGTGTAGCTGGGTTGCAAGCAATTTACCTCTGGCTAAATCAGGTTAGATTGCAGCTCTCAGCACCAGACTCCTAGCTTGCTCTATGATGATGTATTTGCAGTCCTATCCTTATATCTTTGCAGTCAGAACATTCTATCATTTTGCTTTGGTGCCAGTTCTGCATCTTGAGTAAGTGTCTAGACACAGTCCCTAAACTTTTATGCTAAAAGCTAGTCCACGACTGCTTGAGCAACAGCATGGCTTCTGGATTTTTCTGTGCAACTGGTAGTGAGGAATGGAACCCAGGGCTTTGTACATACTCGGTGAGCATTCTATCACTGAGCCCCAGGAGTGACAAGTGTATAAACAGATAAATGTGTAGATTGGTAGATAGAGATAGATAGATAGATGTATATGTATAAAACAAAAGAGATATCTGTATATTATGAAACTTCATATATGATATTACTACCAATTTTTGGCAATTAAATTACTCCTTCCTTTTTTAAGTATCATGATTGAATACAAATAAAACATTGTTGAAAATTAGTTAATGTAGAATAATTGTTTTGTATAATTTTAGAATATAATCATACACTACTAATTTAAATGTTACTTTTATAACATTCCATTTGTACGGAGGTATATCAGAATGCGTTTCTTAGAACCTACCACCATTCATTAGTGGCAGTTCTAAGATTCGAACTCCAGGCCTAAGTTGCGTGTTTCAGCTATGGCTTCCCTAATAGCCCACCAAACATTAGCAATGCAATGTCATGTACACATTCTGGGGCTTGTCATTTAGACGCAGGATGGTCACAATAAAAAGGAAAATAAAAGTAAAACCACCTTCTTGAACTTCTCAGTTTTATCCTTCTCCTTTTCCATTGTATTTATTTATTGTTTTTGCCAGCTCCGAAATTTGAAGTAGGGTGGTAGGATCCAATGATCAGCTCTGGCAGAAATGCAAAGACCAGAGTTCAAGCTCTGTGCTAGGCCAAAAAAAAGTAATAATATCAATAAGACCCTGGCTAGGAAATTGCACCATTTTTCTAGCAGGCCTGGGATTTGAACTCAGGGTCTGGGTAACTCTGTGATAGTGTGTGTGAAGGGGAAAGCTCACCGTCTTTGAAGACAAGAAATTCATGGGGCTGGGAAGGTGGCTTAGTAGTAGAGTGTTTGCCTTGCATGCATGAGGCCCTGGGTTCAATTCCTCAGCACCACAGAAGCAGAAAAAGCTAGAAGTGGCTCAAGTGGTAGAGCGCTCACCTTGAGCTGAAGAGCTGAGGGACAGTGCCCAGGCACAGAGTTAAGGCACCATGACTGGCAAAAAAAAAAAAAAAGAAAGAAAGAAAAAAAGAAATTCAGACCAGTTCCCAGGGCCTGAATTGAAGCCCCAGCACTGGAAAAAATAATCTTTATATATATGAGATCTATTTACATATATGGGTTCTACTGCATATGACATTTATTACCCTTATTTATTTAGTATTATTACACATATAACATTTCCTTTATTATATCAATCACATAGGATATATTTGAATATGGATTATACATCATATTGAGACACAGGACTTTCACAGAGAAGGAAAAAAATGTGTCAAATTATATTCTTACTCCACAAATAAATTTTTGGCCATGCTGGGATTTCATCTCACCTACAATGCCCAATCCATAAATGGCGAACAGTCTTAGCACACCAGCTTCTGGCAAATTGAGCATCCAGGAAATTCTGAGGACCTGTAAACAAGCCACAGTAGTGCCCAATAAATAGATGTGTAGATTGATATTATATATATATATATATATATATATACATTCATATATATATACCTGCATATATATGTATATATATATACACACATATACAAAGAGAATATGAGGATATTATTAAATTATATATATATGTTCTTACCAATTATTAATTACTAAATTATGACTCCATTTAATGAAGTATCATGGTTGAATATTTATAAAAGCATTAATTAAAAATTAGTCAATATCCTTAATCATACCATGGTGCTAGAATGAAGATATAAATCCAAGAATTTTTGTGTGGCATTCTAAAATAGAATCATGAATTAACTGCAAATTTAATTATTACTTTTATTACATTCCAGTAGCATTCACATGAACAGGAATTAGTTCATCAAGATCTCCCTCCATTTGTGGGTGGTAGTCATAGCATTCGAATCCTAGGCCTGGGTAGATTACTTTGAATGCAAACCATTGGAATGACACCGTGAAGATTTCAGATTGTCACGATTAAAAAGAGAACAACAAGAAGAAAAGAAAGCCAGGTATCAGTGGCTCCTGCCTATAACCCTAACTCCTCCTGTGGCTGAGATGTAGAGAATACCAATTTGAATTCATCCGGGGCAGGAAAGTCCACAACACTCTTCTTCCTAAGAGATCACAGGGGGAAAAAACCATGAGTGGGGCTGTGGCTCAAGGGCAGAGTGCTATCCTTGAGCAAAAGGAGCTCAGGGACAGGGCCTAGGCTCATAGTACAACCCTGGACCTGCCTCTCCCTCCCACCCAAAAAAGGAGGAAATACCTCAATGTCTCTGTATATGGATGGATGATGGATGGATGATGGGCATTCAACAGGTTGCCTATGTCAATCCCCCAAGCTGGGCAAGTCCTCAGAGAGTTCTAAGTCTGAGCCAGCAGCTTGAACAGAGCATCTTTCTCTGCCATTTAATAACTGAAGCCCCGGCGGCTTTGCCTGGGCTGCGCAACAGGTGCCTTATGTTCTGGCTGAGATGTCCCATTGGGACACCTAGCAGCCAGCCACTGCCTCCAGGGAGACCACAGTTCCTAGGATGTAGGAGTTGTCAAGGGTTCTGGCTCCATCTTCTCTATCCCTCTGTAGGATATGTGAGCCTACTCCTCTGGGGCCTGGTGGCTATCCCTCATTAACCATTCCTCATTGCCGAGTCACAGGCTGGTCCCAAATCTTGGCAAAGATATGAAATAGCCAGTGATTTCTGCACCAAAAGGGGTAAGCCAATAAATCCCACCTTCATAGTTCCTGTCAGAAGTGAGCCTTGGGCTGTGAATGTGGCTTAGTAGTAGAGTGCTTACCTAGCACACATGAAGCTCTGGGTTCGATTCCTCAGGATCACAGAAACAGAAAAAGCCACTGTGGCTTAAGTGATAAGAGTGCTAGCCTTGACCAAAAGAAATTCAGGAACATGCCCAGACTCTGAATTTTAGCCCCAAGACTGGCAAAAGCACTGAGCCTGTTGAGACATATTCTGGTACTCATAGGAGGGCCAAGGTTAGAGGTAAGAGGTAGGGTAGAGGACAGTTGCTGGTGGCTCACCCCTGTAATCTTAGCTACTCAGGAGGCTGAGATCTGAAGATCACAATTGCAAGCAGGAAAGTCTACATGAGACACTTTTCTCCAATTAAACACCCCAAAAGTCAGAAGTAGAGCTGTGGTTCAAGTAATAGAGTGCTAGCCTTGAGCACAAAACCTCAGGGATAGCATCAAGGCCATGAATTCAAACCCCAGGACTGGCACAAACACACACACACACACACACACACACACACACACACACACACACACAGAAAAACACCAAGCTAGAGCATTTGCCAGTCATCCTGCACAAGTTCCATCTCTAACAGCTCAATATTAAAAAAAAAAAGAAGAGGGGAAAAGGAAGGAAAGACTTGCTCCTGGAGGTGATATAACCAGTGCCAAAATTCCACAGGAGTTCTAAGATGTGGAACAAGATAGAGAAGCTCAGGCAGAAGGTACAACAATGCACAAAGTTTCCTGAGGTGTAGTGTAAAACAGGTGGTGTGGGTGGAATGAAGGTTCTGTGGGTTCAGACAAGTCCGGCAGGACATTCAAGGCTGGGTCAAGGTTTGTACTTGAGTCACAGGGAGGGCAGAGGGTGGAGGTCCCAGAATGGGGTCCAGGGGAAAGATTAGCTTGGCTTTTCACCATGTACCCAACCATTTCCTGTGTCTGGAAGCCTATTTTTTACAGCTCCTAATCCTCAGGCCTCCTTTACATGGAGGAGTCAGGGCAAATGCAGGGAAGAACACTTGCCTAAGGAAAGCTTCTAGCCCAATGCCAGTGGTGGCTCAACCCCTGTAAATCCTAGCTACTGAAAAGACTGAGATCAGAAGTCGTGGGTCAAAGCCAGCTCAGGTCAGGAAAGTTAGTGAGACTCTTCTTGTCGAAGAACTACCAAAAGCCAGAAATGGAGCTGTGGCTCAACTGGTAGAGTGCCAGCCTTGAGGCAAAAATTAAAAGACCGGAGCCCCGACCCTAAGTTCAAACCCCAGTACTGGCACATAAAAAATAAAGAAAAGCTTTCAGGAGTTCCTAGTCCACTGTGGTGAAAGTCCAAATCAGTTGGGTGCTGGTGGTTCATTCCTATCCTCCTAGCTCCTCAGGAGGCTGAGATCTGAGGATCATGGTTCAAAGCCAGCCCCAGCAGGAAAGTCAAAGAGACTCTGATCTCCAATGAACCACAAGAAAACTGAAAGTGGTACTGTGGCTCAAGTGGTAAGCTGAAGAGCTGAAGGGACAGTGCCCAGGCCCACACTTCAAGTGCCACCTGACCTGCTTGAACCTCACTCTGTGGCTCTAGGCAGAGTAATTTCCAGTGGGCCCCTAAGGGTCTCCCAATATCTAGGTGTCCTACAAGTCTTGAAAGCAGCCCCTTTGGGAGCCTTTGCCTACAGAGCAGGCCAAAGTATCAGAGAAGGGTCTAGCCTTGGGGCACAAAAGTCATCGGCCAGGTCATCAGAATGGCATCTGTCATGCGTGTAGTGTGGATCTGAGCAGTAAATCAACATTTCAGACCAGGTTTTTGGTCCAGGAGGGGCAAGAGCTGCAAGATGGCACAGCAGGTAATGCCTACTCACGGGGGCAAATTTGTCAGGCACACGTTGGGTGGGTGTTGAGTTGGGCTCATAAAAGGCTTGTAGGCTCAGGAATCCACAGCTGGCTGGATGCTGCTTGTAGCAGTGGCTATCCCAGGAGCCCCAGAGCTCAGAGCCCTGCTTTCCTCACCAATGTTCAGTGGCAGATGAAGGTCTGCAATCATGCACCGAGTATAAACAAGCATCCATCGTGTTCTTCCCTTTGTCCTGTACCCTATGCAAGGATGTATGTGCAGGTTCCATGGCCCACACCCCTCAGCCCAAGAAGGAGTTGGGGAGAAATAACATACGTGTCGAGACTTTACTATGACTGTGCCTCTGGACTTCCCCCAGTTCTAGCTCAGCTCATCATTACCACCTTCCTCTGTGTGTGTGTGTGTGTGTGTGTGTGTGTGTGTGTGTGTGTGTGTGTGTGTGTGTGTGTGTGCATGAGCACATCTTGGTACTAGGGCTTGAACTCAGGACCTGGGCTCTTTCCCTCACTTTTTTCATTAAAGGCTAGCAACTCTACAACTTCAGCCACAGTTTTTCTTCCAGCTTTCAGGTGGTTATTGGGAAAGGAGAGTCTCACACACTTTAGAAAAGTAATAAGAAATGTACTCATTATCTTGCCCATGTAATTGTAACCCCTCTGTCCAGTATTTTCACACAGAAAAAAAGGTCCTACTGATACAAAAAAAGAAACAATGAAAAGTGAGCTGGGCTGCTTCTGAATGCCAATCCTTAGATCTCAGCCTCCTGAAGAGCTAGGAATATGAGAGCATGAGCTATTAACATCTGGCCACACTTTCCTTCTTGGCTAAGACAATGTACCTCTCTCCCAGCCTACCACCCATCTACAGCTAACCTTCCTCCCCCTCCCCCTACTTCTCCAGGCTTCAGAGGAAACGTACCATCCCCTGAGGACATAGAAATGAGATGCTTGACAGGTTTGAGCTTTATGTTCTCCACACAGTCAAGGGCTGCTGGGAGCTGATGTGGAGATCAGAGTCTAGGCCAGGGAAAGTAGACAGATGTTAGAACAAAAGACAGTATGAAGAGACATCTTCGCAGCTGGATGCCAGTGGCTCATGCCTATAATCCTAGTTACTCAAGGCTGACACATGAGGATCAATCAAGATTCAAAGCTAGCCTGGGTGGGCAGACTCTTATCTCCAATGAATCACCAAAAAGCTGGGAAGCAGAGCTACTGGAGTACAAGTGCTACAGCACCAACCTTGAGCAAACAAGCTAAAGGATACCATGTAGGCTCTGAGTTCAAGCCCTGGTAAACACACACACACACACACACACACACACACACACACACACACACACACACACGCATGCACGCAAACTAACATCCTTCGCAGGTGCCAGTGGCTCATACCAGCAATCATAAGACTCAAGACTCAAGAGGCTGAGCTCTTAAGATGGCAGTTTGAAGCCAGCCCAGGCAGGAAAGTTCGTGAGACTCTTATCTCCACTAAACTACTAAAAAAAGATGAAATGTGAGCTGTGGTTAAATGGTAGAGTGTTAGATTTGAGGAAATGAAGCTAAGTGCCTAGGCCCTGAGTTCCAGCTCTAAGAGATTTTTTTTAAAGACACTTTTTGCCCCCCCCCCCCCCCCCGCACTCAGGCCATAAATCCAGAGTTTGGTCATCCTAGATCTCACTTCCACTCTTGGCACTTCCACTGCACCACCACAAGTGGCCTGTTTCTGGCCAGGTCTGGGTTAAGAAGTGAATGTATACAAGGCGGGCATACCCAGGTCAAGGCTAATACCCCAGAACTTTGAGGTATTGGCCATACCAGTCTCTCCTCCCCCAATTCCCTGGCCTTGGAATCGAAAGTCTGTGCCTCTGTATTCTGGGCATCCAGAATTCTCTAGAATGATTGGAGAGGCCCAGATGGGGCCGGAAGATAGACTTGCCTGCAATAAAGTACGTGGACATTAACTAGACACCAACAGATATTTCCAATCCACGTTGGCCTCACCTCCAATGCAGCCCAGAATCCTCCTTGTTTGGGTGGCCTTCAGTCCGCTATCAAGCTCGAGTTGGCCAGAGCCACCGGCAACCCCCTTCCCTCACTCCACTGCCAGCCTGCTGAGAGGGACATGCAGCCAGAGGTCGAGCTGAGGAAAATGGCAGGACATCCCATGTCTGAGTTCCCCACCCAGAGACAGGCAAGACTCTATTGCAGCTGGCCCGGCTGACCCAGAATCCCCTACAGAAGGCCAAAGATTTGGACAGCTGGACTTGGGCCCCAAAGAAAAGCTTGAACTCAGGTCTCTGGCCATTTAGGACTCATTGTAGACCCAGATAGGAGGATAAAGGCAAGGTCGGTGTGGAGGAGGGGACCATCCGAGGTCAGAAAGAGGCAGACAGGCACCCAGGAAGGGGACAGAGAAAGATGAGGAAAACACACACACACACACACACACACACACACACACACACACACACACACACAAATATGGCACTGGTGTCTCACACCTGTCATCCTAGCTACTCAGGAGGCTGAGGTCAAAGCCAGCCAGCACAGAAATGCCTGTGAGGCTCCTATCTCCAATGAACCACCAAATAGCCAGAAATGGAGCTGCAGCTCAAGTGTTAGAGCACTAGCTTTGAGCACAGAAGCATAGGAACTTCACCTAGACCCAGAGAAAAGACACACAAACACACAGACACACAGTGGTAGCTCAAAGCCTCAGCAGTCCCTGATAACCCTGAATATTCCACCCCAGAAAAGATGGCACTACCATCAGCAGACCAACTGCAGACAAAACTCAGAGCCTCTCACATGTCTGGAATGGTTCACAACACATCATGGCATTTCTACAGTACACAGTTATGCAGAAAATTCAGCTACCTTTTGTTTGGTTGTAGGTTATGGGGTTTGAACTTTGGGCCTGCAAGGAGGGCCTCAGCTCTTCAAATGAAGGTGTGCCGACTACTACTGGAGGCACAGCACCACATCCAATTTTCTGGTGGTTCATTGGAGGTAAAGTCTCACAGACGTTCCTCCCCAATCTGGCTTTGAACAGTGATCCTCAGATCTGCTTCCTGAGTAACTAGGATGACAGTTATGAGCCACTGGCAGCGCCCGGCTACACCCAACTTTTTTTTTTCTTCAGCTCTTTTCTTTCTTTCTTTTTTTATTGTGAAAATACTGTACAGAGGGGTTACAATTACATGGGCAAGATAAGGAATACATGTCTTTTTTTTTTTTTTTTTTTTGGTCCGGTCGTGTGGCCTGAACTCTGTGCCTGGGCGCTGTCCCTCAGCTCTTCAGCTCAAGGCTAGCACTCTACCACTTGAGCCACAGTGCCACTTCTGGCTTTTTTCTTTTTGCTTATGTGGTGCTGAGGAATCGAACCCAGGGCCTCAGGCATGCAAGGCAAGCGTTCTACCACTGAGCCACCTTCCCAGCCCAAGGAGTACATTTCTTATCAAGCATTGTAGCCTCCTCATGCAGCCACCTTCTTATACCAAGGGAAACCCAACTCATCAAGTCACAAACCAAATGTAACCCTACACTTCAGACTTGGTCACCAGCATCCAAAACTTCTTCCATGGATGGAGAGCATATAATTGACACTACCATCCCATCCCTGCTCCCATTCACCCACTCCCTGCCTACCACAGGCCACAACCTCGGGAGTTCTTGGTAACGCACCACCCACCCTGCTATGGCTTCACACTGGGGTAAACCTGGGGAGTTTTTAGAAATGTCTGTACAGTGAGGCCAGCATCTAGTCTCACAACCACAGCAACCCTACTACTTCACTATCTCTTGCAAGCAAGGAAGAGGTGTCTTTCTTTCTTGTTTGGTTTTTTGTTTTTGCTTTTTGGTTGAGTGGCTTGAACTCAGGGCTTAGGTACTCTCCCTGATGTCTAATTTTCCTCAAAGCCAGTGCTCTACCACTTGAGCCACAGTGCCACTTCCGGTTGGAGATTGGAGATGAGGCTCTGGTGGGACTTTCCTGCCTGGGCTGGGAAATGAGATCCTCTGGATCTCAGCCTCCCTAGTGGCCAGGATGATAGGTGTGGGATGACAGGCATGAGCCACCGGCTCATAGCTTAAAGTGTCTAGTCCTTCCGAATTTCCACCTACTCCTCCTCTAGACACTACCACCTAGACATCCCTCTACCTCCCTCAGGGACAGCAAAGGGATGCTAGAATCTGGGTGGAGCCATGGGGATTGAAGGGCCCCCTGCACATCACTAACCCCCTCTATTCTCCCATCTGCCTCCTCCAGATTGCCTGGTCTTCCAGGGCAGACCAGACCCACAAGGAGTTCTGGGGCCTGTCCTATGTCCTCCAGCCCCACCCAACCGATACCTAAGGACTTCTGGGGCCAGCTGCTCCATGTCCTGGTGGAAGACGTTGGGAGGGTTGCTGACAAGCGGGCCCAGGGGTGCCCAGGGCAGAAGGACTGTCCAGCTCCCCTCTGTCAGAGGAGACACAAAGCACAGATGGATCTACTAAGAGCTTCAGGGCATAGCCATCCACCTGTCAAAAAGGTTACTAGGAGAACTGTTTTATACTGACAGCCCTGGGGCCTGACCTCATGGCCCAGCACTGTCCCTGACTTGCTTTGTCTCCAGGGCAGTGCTCTTTCACCTGAGCCACCATGCCACTTGTAGATTTTTCTGTGTATGCAGTACCTAGGAATCGAACCCATGCTTTCCTGTGTGCTAGGCGAGCCCTCCACCTCTGAGACAAAATCCCAGCCCTAGATAGCTGTTCTTCTGTGACCCTTCAGGCCTGTCTTGGGACAGTCTCGCACATCTATACCAAGTCTCTCACCAGCAGCCCTGGCTGGAAATGAACATGCTCTGCTATGTTGCAAATCATCTGCAGCACCTTTGCTCTCTGTGCTTCCTTCAGATCCTCCTTGTTAAGCAAGACCCCCTTTTCAAATGCTGTCTCCAAGAAGCCATTTCTGATCACCTTGGAAAAGCTGGAGCCTCTCCGCTGTGCAGGCTGCCAGCCTTGTCAGGCTCTGCCTTCCAGCCAGTGTGGGTTGAGAATGCACGAAGGGGAAGGCTTGGATTCCACCACCGGATTTGTGAAGGCCCTGATACATTACCCAGGGGCAGGTGTTGTATCACACTCCGTGAGAGGGGGCTCGAAGCCTGTGCAATCTGTGGGCAAAAATACAGGGCCATTTCTTTGTGTGGGCTTGAACTGAGGATCTGGGAGCTGTCTTTCTGAGTTTTATTGCTCAAGGCTGGTGCTCTACAACTTGAGCCACAGCTCCACTTCTGGCTTTTTGGTGGTTCTATGGAGAGTAGAGTTTCACGGGTTTTCCAGCTTATGGCTGGCTTCAAACTGTGATGCTCAGATCTCCACCTCCCGAGTAGTCAGGATGACAGGCATGACCCCGAACCCCAGGTGATGGGCACCAAAGGCTTTTTGGGGTTTTTTTGCTCCCGTTTATCTCCTGTTAACTAGCAAGCCCAAGTTAAAATAATCAGTTACAGGGGATCAAATTCCTCTCCTAGGTCAGTTAATCCAAGGAGATAAAGTGTCTTTGGAAAAGCCTAGTCTGAGTTGGCTTAGGGGTGTTTGTGTGTGTGTAGGTGTGTGAGTGTTGGGGATACCTACCCTCATCTCTGTGGTGCCTCCTCCTCCCAGCAGGGAGAGCATCCAGGATCCTGACCCCAAAGGAGAGGGTACCTAAGGTCACATCCAGGGGGATGATCTGAATTCTGTCCTGCAACCTAAGCCTGGACAGATAAAGGAGAGAAGGAGAGGGTTAGGGTAACATTAAAGGGAGCCCCTTACCTTTGGCTACATATAACAGCGAGAAAACTGAATACATCTTTCTTGGTAGTCAGATAAAAGGTGAACAATATTCATTTATTTCATGATTGTGTTAGTCCTAGGACTTGGATTCAGGAACTGGGTGTTATCCCTGAGCTTCTTTTGTTCAAGGCTGAGCTCTAACAGTTGAGCCTCAACACCACATCTGGCTTTTTTGTGTGTGGTTTTGGGGTAGGAGGTGGTTTATGGGAGATAAGATTCTCATGGACTTTCCTGCCCGGGTTACTCTGAGTCACAACCATCAGACCTCAGCCTCCCAAAGAGCTAGGATGGTGGGTGGGAGAGCCATGAGCTCCTGACCGCCACCATCCATTTATAATCCCTTAGGCCCAGGGCCAGGCCACCCATACTACACCTCCTTGTTGGGAGTAGGAAGCAGACATGATTGGGTTTGATACTTCAACAGCCTACCTATCTTTGAACATTGTTCTGGGTCACTCTGATGGAGGCTTCGTCCTTATCCACAGCAATGACTTGGATCTGTCACAAGAACAAATGTCCCCCTGGAGGAATCAGGTCAGGGGTCTTTCCTCTGAACCCCGACCCCCTAACCCAAACGACACTCCCCAGCAAAGGGTAGTACACACAGAGTGTTTTTATTGTCTTATAGCCAGGGTCTTGTCAGATAGGTGGGGGTATAGGTCAGAGGCCCTGGATTGTGCTGGGCAGGGGGACAAGGTGACACCTTCTCATCCATTTTCCTTCAATGGTGTAGCAGAGGGATGTGGGGAAGAACTCATGGGATGGACAATGAATAACTGTCACGGTCTAACCAGGGCACAGAGGGGCTTACCTCATGAAGCTGCTTCAACAGGCTGAGCAAACCAGCTCCTGACCCACAGCCCACCTCCAGAATGAGAGGGCCCCCTTGGGTTCCAGCCACATGGGGATGCTGGGCCACCTCCTCCAACACTCATTCTACCAATTCCTGAGAGAGAGAGAGAGAGAGAGAGAGAGAGAGAGAGAGAGAGAGAGAGACAGAGGGCCATTATTACACTTAAGCCAGATGCCGATGGCTCAGACCTATAGTCCTAACTACACAGGAGTCTGAGATGTGAAGATCTTGGTTTATAGCTGGCTCCAGAGGAATGCCTGTGAGAATCTTATTCTCAAAGAACTAACAGAAAACGGGAAGTGATTTTGTGACTCATGTGTAGACCGCTAGACTTGATCTGAGGAGCTCAGTGACACCATCCAGATCCAGAATTCAAGCCCCACAAATGACAAGAAGTGGACTTCCCACCACAAGAAGTGGACGGAATAACACCCACTGTCCTAGGAAGCATGGCAGAGAAATCAGGCCAGGATTCCTGTCAGCTGGAGGTCATGAGTAGGTCACCTGGCTTCTCCATGACTCATTTTCCCCAGCTGGAAAAATAAATAGAGTGAAGGATCCCTTCTTCATGGGGATAGGGTAATGATGAAACACAGCCATGTTTTCTTTCATAATCCCACACGTGTTGCATGATTAATAACAGACCCCATCTGAGCCCTTTCCCCGCAACTTCCTGTCATATGCTCACAGAATTATTGAGAACCATATGTGACACCTGCTCCCTCTGTTCCTGGCCCTGCTCCAGAGATCCCTCTGTATTAGTCTCTTATTTACTCACAACTGTCCCATGAGGAGACTGAGGTCCAATGGTTGACATTCAACCCAGAGCTTCACCTGTGGTCAAGAATCGTCTGCCGGGAACTAAGAGTTTGGGACAATCCGTCTAATACGGTGACTGAGCTGGGCACTAAAGGTCTACCAGCCCCCTCCCCTCACACACACACACACATACACACAAACACACCTCCACCGTCCCTTGCAAGCAAAGATGTTTTACTTTCTTTCTTTTGGTTGGTTGTGGGTCTTGAACTCTGGGCCTGGGTGCTATCCCTGAGCTCTTCAGCTCAAGTCCAGCACTGTACTACTTGAGCCACAGCACAACTTCCGGTTTTCTGTTGCTTTATTGGAGAGAAGAGTCTGAGGGTCTTTCCTGCCCAAGCTGGCTGTAACCCGTGATCCTAAGATTCAGCTCCTGAGTACTTAGGATGACAGCCATGAGCCACTGGCACCCGGCCAAAGATGCTTTTCTATGTCTGTCATCCTATATCCTCCGGAGACTGAGATCTGAGGACTGCAGTTGGATGCAACCCTTGGCAGCATAGTCATTCAGAACTCTTATCTCCAATTAAACACCCAAAAACCTTGCAAGTGGACCTGTGGCTCAAATGGTAGAGTGCTAGCTTTGAGCATAAAACAAGGGATGAGACACGGGCCCTAGTTTTAAACTTATTCTAGCATAAACCCACCCAACAAAGGGAAGCAGGTGAGCACACGGGAGCTCAAAGCTCACACATAATACTCAAGACTCACAGAATAGACCCCATCCTTCTCTGATTCTCTAGATTCTTTGTCCTAGGTCATGGCAGTCTTAGATGGGACTGACCATGCACCAAGTCAAGACAATCAAGTACAATCTCATACTGAGGATCCCGTGACCTCATCAAGGACTCAAGATCTCTCACTGTCCTGCCTTGACACTGGGCAGTCAGGTGAGATCAAATTATCCAACCAAAGGATATGAGAATGAATGAATTTCTCAGCCAAGGGATGCAGACTGGAGGGCTCTAGGTCCCTCTCTCTCAGGGAGGAGAAAAGGGCTGATCCATCTCAGGAATGTTCCTAGGTTGTGAGTATCCTCAAAGAAACAACCCTACTCCCAGCAGAGTGCCTCCAGTTTTCCCACTATCCTCGACCTTCAGTCAGCCCCTCCCACATCTGCCATCTAGACTAAAGGCTGAGCCAGCAAGGAGACCCACCTCTACCTCTGAGAATGGCAGTCACGGGACCCTAAAGTCCCCTAGAGGAAGTCTCAGAGCAACATGAGTCTGACTCTTCCCCTCATTCCCTGGCTGTCCTGTGCCAGTGGCCTGGTTTCCTCTGTCTCTGGTTGAGGAATGAACACTGGGGGTGTAATCTTCAGATTGAGCCAGCAATAGTCCCAGTCCCCAAGGATGTACTGTACAGGCATCCTGCAGTGGACGACAGCCAGGTTGTCAAGGGTGAACCCAGAGTGCCAGGACTTTTAATAGGCATGTGGCTGGGTTGAAGGCTCTATCACTGATGGTCTAGGTTGTCAGGTGAGGTCATGGCTTCAATGGCCTGACACACCTGATCTGGGATCATCCTCCCTCTTCATCTTCCTGCTTATCCCCAGGCATCCGCCTCTGGACACTCCCTCTCCCTATCCTCCTTAGCCTTTGGACACTTCCTTCTTATCTGACCAGAAAATAAACTCGGTGAGTTAGGGGAGATTGAAACTCGGTGACACACCCTGAACCCTACAGTCTACCCCAGGCTGTTTCCCACTGCAGTAAGCAAACCACTCAGATCCTGGATGTCATGAAGTTGCCGAGGGGACGGTGGCTTGCTCCTACATACTGGCTTTAGGCTCTGAAACTGTCCCCACAGGGATTGTGAATGGTCGGCTCCCTTGATCCAGGAACTCCAAACCAAGGCCTGCATGATCCCTTCTTCCTTCCTTTCCTCCTTTTCTCCCTCTATCCTTCCCTCCTCTCTTTCTCTTTCCTCTCTTTGTGTCACTCCTGGGCCTTAAAATCAGAGACTGGGTGCTGTCCCTGAGCCTTTTTACTCAAGGCCAACAGTCTATGGCTTGAGCCACTCATCCACTTCTGGCATTTTCTTTTTGGTAGTTAGTTGTAGATAAGAGTCTTAAAGGCTTTCCTGCATGGGCCTTAAGCTTCAATCCTCCCATCTCAGCCTCCTAAGTAGCTAGGATGACAGGAGTGAAGCAATGGTACCAGCTCAAACCAAGATTTCTTCATGTGCTGTGGAACCAGCACGGGAACCTTTCATCGTGCATGACCCCTCCCCCCGGGCTTGGCACACACTTTAATGGTTTTTTGGATAAATAAAAGAGCATCTGTCTATGACAATACTACAGAAAAGTCCCATCTAATTCAGGTAGGCATCCTGGGTGGGTGCAAAGCCTGATGTAGCTCTCCAACTGTAGTCCCTCCTCCCTCTTCCCACCCTCCTGGTACCACCGCACTTAACTGTTTTGGTTCCACAGAAGTGAGCCATGATGTCTTCACTGGATTCCGGGGCCTCTGGGATGCCTATCTTCTCGAAGATCTCTGTCCAGCCACTGACCAGTTCTGTGGCACTCCATTCCCCACTCAGGTGTGAACTAGGTTGCTTTGAGGTGAACGCCAGGCTCAAGGGGCCTCCTCTCCACTCCCTGGTGCAGACAAGATGGTCGATTATATCCGGCCCTCAAGTTTCATGTTGCAGAGAAAGGATACTTGAGGCATCCCAGGTCTCTGAATCTCCCAGATTCCAGTGCAGGTGCTGGGAATTGTCTCTGCTCACAGCTGACAGGCTGCAGATGACGGGGTCACAATCTCTGCTCCCCAAGACATCCTCAACTGTGGTGGTCACCCTAGAGAGAGCTAGAGGAGAATCAGCAGCTGCCGGAGAAAGGCAGTGAAGGCACGACGTTCATAGCAGGAAATCTTCTGTCTTGGGAACTCTGCCTGTGCCGCTTTGAAAGTCATTGTTTGGTGGCGGAAATGGTCCATCTAATTTGACATAGAATCCCAGGCTTAAGTAGAAATTGCCAGCTTCAAGAAAAAACCCTGGAAAAGGTGGCATTTCACTTGTCCCAATCAAACTAAATGGTTCCAAAATCAGTAGTCCCTTTTTCCTTCCAGACAGCCTACAGCAGGTTACAGAAAATGGCATTCAGAGAGCCTTAGCTAACTGCCATGTCCTGATCCCAAGCAGGCTCCAGCAGGGGGAACACACTTGCTTACCATTGCCCAGCTGGAAACAGCTCAGGAGGGACACAGATTGGAGTCTGCAGGACTCCAGGGAGGACTGCCCACCAGTGCACTGCCCTGGGAGGAAATCCATGGCAACATTGGGGGCCTGGAGCCCCCTGCTAAGATGCCCACGGACACCATCAATGGCCTGGGTAAGATTCCCCTCTCATCCTTGGTCGTGGTGAACCATCTGCCATGTCACACCGTTCATCACTTCCCAGACCCTCCTAGCTTCACAGCCCCTGCCCTACACCCCCTATGTCGTTCCCTAATTATGTTTGGCAGACACATTCCCAACTTTTAATTAGCTCCAACTATACACATGAGAGCAGACTGTTTGGTTGGAAGAATGCAGCTGTGATCACAGTAGCCTCATGAGCCTTCTGGCTAAAGACAGAAGGGCAGGTATCCACGCTGGTCTGAGGTGCACACAGGCTTCCTAGGAGAGAACCAGGCAGACCCAGCAGTTACTGTGGGCTGCAGGAAAGGGGAAGAAAGTGGCGGGAAGGAAGATCTAATGAAACCTTCTCTAAAGGAGCCATGACACTGTGAAAGAGAAAACAAAAATTGTGGCTGGGCTCATACTGGGCATTAATGAAAAAAGAACAACAAATACACACATGCACACAAATAAAATGCCTTTGCTCATGCTAGGAAGGTGGCTTAGTGGTTGAGTGCTTTCCTTGCATGCACGAGTCCCTGGGTTCGCTTCCTCAGCACCACATAAGCAAAAAGAAAAAAGTCAGAAGTGGCGCTGTGGCTCAAGTGCTGGAGTGTTAGCCTTGAGCTGAAGAGCTGAGGGACAGTGCACAGGCCCAGAGTTCAGACCCCACAACCGGACCCCCCCAAAAAAAAATGCTTGTACTGTTTTTAGACATGCTGACTGTACAATGAGAAAGATGATCTCTCTCTCTCTCTCTCATACACACCTAAACACACAGACTCAAAGCAGTGCCTCTCCTGAATTTGTTGGTTTCTCATCTAGGCAATGTACCAGCTCAAGCACTGGGGTTCCCTTGTCAGAACCAGGGGCAACCACCCAAGAGGAACAATGCTGTAATAATGCAGAACCACCCTGCCTCCCCCTTTCTCCAGGGCCAGACCCTTCCCCTTGGGAACAACCAGCATTGACTCCCCATTCACCAAAACCCTAGGCTAGTACTCTGGGTGAAGGAGTCCCGAGACACGTGGCTCCTCAGAGCTTGGACAGAAAACAAAGCAGGGAGTCATGGTACCTCCAAAGAGGTGTCTGACCTGGGGTGGGTGCGTTGTTGGGGACTTTGATTTGGTCCTAAAGGCTATATACATGGAGGGACTCCCTACTTCCAGCCTACATACTTCTGGGTAACTTGGCAGTTTCTTGGGGAGGACAAGGAGACCAGATGGACTGGGAGCACTAGCAGAAGCTGGCAGAACTGGGAAATGTGATCACACAGTCAGAACTGTTGACAGCTGGGGTTGGGGGTACAGGCCGGTTGTATGTCTATCAGATGGGGTGTGTTTTTCTCCCAAATACCCACCTTCTATCTGACCCCAGTGCCCTCACCTCTCTACTGGGCTCTTCTGGGAATGTCCTCAGGTGAAAGGGTGACTGAGCACAGAAGACAAGGGCTCACACAGCAAGGGGGTCTATCTTCTGCATCCAACTCCCCCTGCCCAGCAAAAGGGAAAAGAACCAAGAAGGCAGGTGAGGAGGTGCAGCTCCCCACCTCTGACTAAAGCCACCAGGTTCCCACCAGGAAGAGGAAGGGTGCAGATGCACAGCTGTGTGGCTCCCACTGCTCCAGGCCAGGGGCTCTGTGGTGCCCCCACTTCCTCATCCCTGCAGCTCCCCTTTTCCTGGAACACTGGCCACTAGGGATGATGGTGGGATCCCCGGGTGGACACCCACCTCCACCCCCCACCCTTGGGGTGCATTTGTCAAAGAGCCAGGACAGACTGTGGGGCACGGGGGGAGGCGCAGGCAGGAAGGAAGAGGGAGGCAAGAGGCAAGGGTCCGGGTTCACGAGGGTGGGGAAGAAGGGTAGACTGGGGGACGGGGTTTAGGGGGGTGGGTCATGGAGTGCGGGAGCGCAGGTCGGCAACTCACGTGAACTGCTGGGAGAAGCTGTAGGCTGCAACTCCGGGTGCGCGCCGGGAGTCTGAGGACCAAGGGCGGGAACCAAGTCAGGGCCACAAGCAGGCCAGGCGCGCAACAGCTCTGCCAGGTGACTGCTAGTGGCTCCGCGGGTCAGAGCCAGCAGCGCCATGTTTGAAAAGCAGCGTGGGCGCGTGGTGGAGCTGCGCACAGCCTCTGCTCCTCCTTAGCCACCACCACCGCAGCCTCAGCGGACTCCTAACCTTTGGACGCGGCCACCTCAGTAGCCACTGCTTCTGCCATGCTCCCAGCACCAGGACCTCAGACTCAGGGCCACCATGGCTGGGCGCCTCCGAAGGGCTGCGTGTGGCGATGTGCCTGCCACGCAGTCTCTGCATGCTCTACACTCCCGGCCAGGACCCACACTATGATTGGAGCAGCCTCCAGCCACTGAAGCCGTTTCCATGGGTGCTAGTGCTCGTGCTAGTGCTCGTGCTCGCTCTTCTCCCAGCTCTCTCTCGGCCCCACATTCCTCCCCTGGGCTACCCCGCCCCTGCTGCATACACAACCCTGCCCCCTTGGGCTCCGGGCCATTCCTGCCACTATAGTGTGCTCCTGGGCCCCAACCCCTCCTCCCCTGGGCCCCGCCCCCACCCCTGGCCACAATTGCAGCCCTGACTGGGCCCTGAGGCTTCTAGACCATGGCAATTGCAGCCTTACCTCAGCTCAGCACTACACCCCACCCCCAGTACTGGCCCAGGTGATCGAATCTCCTCTTAGCCCCACAGCTGGAAGAGACTATCCTCCATCCCCCTCCACTCCACACACCAAGCAGGTGCATGGTGACACTCGTGTGTGTATGTATATTTGTGTTTTTGTGTGTGTGTTGGGGATAACCATCTGTCAAGGACTCAGAACATAGCACCCTTTGGAATGACTCAGCACACAACACTCTTCGAAAATCAGCACAAAGCACCCTGTGTAAATGACTCAGCACACAGCTCCCTTTAACTCAGCATGTAGTGTGCTGGGTAGAGTACTCAGCACACAGTACCCTTTGAAGGAGGGAGTCCATAGCTCCCAGTTTAAAGGACTCAGTGCATGGCATGCTTTGAAAAACTCAGCACATAGCACTCTTTCCCAGAGACTCATCACACCCTGTGCTGAAGCACACTGTGTAAAACACCCAGTGCACAGCATCCTTCAAAAAACTCAGCACACAGAACAATTTTGAAGGACTCAGCACATACCTCACTGTGGAAGCACTCAGCACACAGCACCATTTGAAGGAAGTACAGAGCACCCTGTGTAAGGGACTCGGCACATGGCACTCAAAAAATACCTCATCCCTCTCTTCGCAAGGGCTCAGCACATAGCAGGACCCTTTGGGATGCATTAGCACACCACACATTTTGAAGGATTCAGCATACAGTATGTTGTGCAATGGACTCAGCATACAGCACCCTTTGAAAAACCCAGGACGGCCCACTCTTCTCAGGGACTCAGCACATAGCACCCTTTGGGATGACTTACCAAACAGCACCTTTTTGAGGACTCAGCACAAAACCACCATGAGGGAAGGACCCAGCAAATAGCGCCCTGGGAAGGACTCAGCACATAGCTGTAAGTCATAAGTTCAGCTGTCATTAGAATTAGGGTGCTTTCTTCAGTATCACCATTCTTCAGAAACACTGCACAAATCCTACTAGTTCACATTTAGACAAGCTGTGTTTTATGGGGGAAGGTCAGCTGGGGGTCTTGAATTGAAAGGTTGGGGGCCCTGTCTCTGAGCTCTTTGGTTCAATGCTAGAGCTCTACCACATGGAGGCACAGATCCAATTTCGTTTTTTTGGGTTTTTCTTTCACAGGTCTTATGGTGATAAGTAAGGACAAGTTGGGGTATCCGTGGGCAAAGGCTCTTAGTCAACCTGGAGCTGACCTCTCCCTTCCTTGTGTCCCTGGAAAGCTGGGCTTCCTGGAGCTCTCCTGGCCTCGTGTTGAACAGACCTGCTCTGGCATCAGCAATCAGGGTGAGCAAAAGTCAGCTTGGCTCTGGTCACTTCCCCAAATTGAACTCTAGAGGATAATGGCATGGGGCCGCATGTTCCGCGTGTAGCCACTAGGGGGCAGGGGTAGCCCACCATAGGGATAGTACTTGGGAGTTGTGTTTACTCTTGCTTCCCTGGGGCCCCCATTATGATTCAAAGCCACCCTGGAGAGGAAAGTCCTTGAGACTCTTACCTACAATTAACCATCCAAAAACAAGTGGGGCTGTGGCTCAAGTTGCAAAGCACTAGCCTTGAGAAAGAAAACTCAGGGATAGAGCCTAGGCCCTGAGTTCACACACACATACACACACACACACACACACACACACACACACATGTACGCACACATGCACACACACACCACGTGCATGCAAAATCAGAGATTTCTACACTACAATCTTTTCCCCACTAACCCTGGTGGCTGCTGGCCTAGGTGTTTGATGCATACACCACCACCTATTTCCTATTTATCTGAGGAATGGTCATATGGGTTTGGGAGGGGGGAGAATCATCCTAGCTGAGAATGTGGCTCAGTGGTAGAGTGGTCACCTAACATGCCTGAAGCCCTGGGTTCTATTCCACACAGAAAAAGCTGGAAAGGGAGGTGGGGCTCAACTGGTAGAGTGCCAGTCTTGATCAAAAAGAGCTCAGGACAATGGCCAGGCCCTGAGTTCAAACCCCAGGATTGAAAGAAGAAATCTTTGTTGGAGGCTTTTTATTTTGCTTTGAAAACAATTTATTCTTTGTGATAAGCATAACATGGACCTCTTTCCTGGCCAGCAATGGGCCATTAGCTATCCCTTGAGTTTGGGCCAACTCCCTGAAGCGTCTGACCTACCTGACCCCCCAGTTTAACCTTCCTGTCACCTGGCTGATGGAGGCCTGAGAGAAAGCCACCTGGCCACCTACTTCTGGTGGCTGCCAAGGCTTTTGAGAGTCAGTATGTCACATACAGAGTCATCATCCACATCAGTCTACAGGAGAAAGTGAGGGAGCACTCTTCCCTGAGCCTGGGAGCTGTGGGCGGATCTGGAAGTGGGGCATCTGGGGCAGGACGTGCTCCTTGGGGGAGTCCACTATGGGGTCGGGAACCCTGACCTCTCTTCTGGCAGTTTCCATGCTGTCTTCAAGTTGCAATTCTTCAAAACCTTTCTGGTCCTCCCTAATTTCATCCACCACAGGCCCTGAGGCGTCTGAAGCAGTGTTGGTGGTGGGGGCCTCAGCCTGTGCTGGCATCTGGAGACTGCTGTCTGTGCTTCCCTTGCTAGGAGTGACAGCAGCTCCCGCAGCACTATCCTCTTCTCCACCTTCTCCTGGGACAGCCAGTGCATGCACTGGGCTTTCTCCCAACACAGCTCATTCAGGACCAACAACTGCTCTTTACACACCATGAGGGACTCCTCGATAGTTCGGATGTGTGCCAACAGCTGGCTGCATCAATGGTGGAGCTCACCTGCTGGACTCTGGAAGTCCACCTTATCAGGCAGGTCATGGATGAAGCAAATTTTCTTCTCAGATGCCCATCTGTCCTGCTTCCCATCCTCACGCATGTTGTGGTGGAAGCTCATGGGGCAGAGGGCTTGTGGGTCCAGCTCAGTCTGGCACTGAACTGCTGGGTCGGCCAGAGGGTGCCTGCAGCTGGCCCGCCATTCTCGCGGCAGGAGTTTCCCCCCTGTGAATCTCATCCTCCAAGAACACTCTCAGAGCCATGTCACTCTTGGTCTGGGAGATATCTCCACCCTCTGTGATGGTCACATCAGCTGGGGTGCAGGGGAGTCACATCCTTACATTTTGCTTCTCAAGGGTTCATGTCTTCCCCTTCCCCAGGGAAAGCCAGGAAGCTCAGCTGTCTGCACACACTCCTCCTGTGATCTGGTGGCTTCCAGGCCACTTTGGGGACACCACCTGGTCCCTCAAGTTTGTTGAGCTCTTCACTTGCTTCAGCTGCTCCAGCAGCTGGGTCTGCCTCTCTAAGTGCTGCTGCAGGGCCTCCTTCTCATAGCACAATCGTTCATTGGAGACAATGTGCCATTCACAGGAGGCTCTGAACTCCTGCACTGGCCCAGGGACTGCTCCTGCTGGTCCTGAGATGCTTGGCTCTATTTCTCAGCCACCACTATCCATTTCTCTATCTTCTCCTCTGAGCAGTCCAACTGTTCCCTCAGATATTTCTTCATCTGCTGCTGTGAGTCCAGGATGCTGGTGAACTCCTCCTTCTCACTGCTCATGCTGTGGGGAGCGTCCCACAGCAGGGCCAGCTTTTCCTCCGGTTGTTCATTCCACACACATGCTCATCGTGGGGTCTCAGGGATCTCCTACCGATCCTAGGCTTTCTCCTCCAGTCTCTGCAGTTGCTCCTGCTGCTCCATGTTCTGAAGACGGAGACTGGTTTTCCTGGACCTGGATGTGAAGTTGTTCCTCCAGGTTTTTCAACTCCATCTGCTTGCTGTAGACGTGTCCTTGCAGCTGCCGCTTGGCCTGAGATGGTCCCGTGGTGGGCGTGGCTTTACCAGCTTCCTTCTCAGTTCTCACAGCTCATTCCCTAGGTCCAACACATGCCTTGCCCCTCATTCCTTCTCCTCTGTCAGATGGTTCACCCATTGAGTCAGCCACCATGCCTCCTTCTTCTGTGTGGACCTCTCAATGCTCAGGTCCTCCATGAAGGTGTCATTCTACAGATTCGCTGTGGTCACCAGCCACCTCAGATTGTCCAGTAGTCTCTTCACTACCTCACGCCCCTCCAGCACTTGTTGGAACTTGCATATTCTCTTCTTCATGTTGCTCCTCTGTATCCACAGCACTTCCACCATCTCCTGCAACTCTGTGTTCATTTACTCCAGGTCATCAAAGTTACTGGTCTTGTCCCTGAGCTGAAGGGTTACATCATTCAGCTGTTTGAAGAACATTTTGGTCTCCTCCTTTCCAGCAGTGACCACAGAAACCACTATCTCCAGCTCTGCCATGCGCCACTCTGTAGCTTGCAGGCAGCTCTTAAGAGCTTGGTGATCCCTTTCTCTGTCATCAGTGGCCTGCTGCACTTGGGCCAGTGCACACTGTAAATCGCTTTCTGCTGAAACCAACCACTATATGGGTGCCTTGTGGATCTCTAGCTCCATTTTTGGCTCTGCATGTATCTGGGCTATCTTCTCCCTCTCTTACTCCCATTGACCCTGTGGGTCTGTCTTTCCCTGCTTCAGTGGTTGGATCTTGGCAAATAGTAACTGGTTTCTTCTTTTCTGTGGTCCAGGGTGGGTACCACATGTGGGTAGAACCTCTGTGGATCCTTGGTGGTATTGGGACCCTTGACACTCTGGACCCTGGTGGCTGTGACTGTGTTCAAAGGCAGGGAAGGCCCATGGTTGGCATCCCCTTTGGCCGGACTCTCCATTCAATCTGGCTCTCCAGTAGTGTTTGTCTTGGGGATCCCTCCCTTTTCCCTGTTCTTTGTTTTCTTGAATGTTTCAGGTCTGTCGGGAGGATACTGCTGGTGTTCTTATGGCAGTTTTTTGCCCAGAGTTCTCTCATTGATTCTTATTGTTTCAGACATCTGAGCAATGGGATGGGAAAGTTAGTCTGGCCACACTTCCAGGCTCTAGGAAATCCTCTATTCTCCCACTTGCCGACTAGGACATCATTTCCTACTCTACCTCAAAGTCACCTGGAGTCTCTTGCTCACCACTCAGCCACCTCTACCTTCCTCAACTGCTAGTAGTGGTGTCAACCAACAGAAGGAATCCAGGTGCTACTGGGAAGCATGGAATGTGGGCGCGGCCACTATTCTTGTATCCCATTGGTCAAAAAGAACCATGAAAGAATGGGGGTGTGCCTGGAATCCTGTGATGGAGACAGAATGGACAGAGTCAAGATGACAGCAGCCCCTTTACCAGGAATGTCTGTCCAATCCAGTTGGGGACAAGAGGGAGACCTGCTTTAGCCAGATGGCTGCACCGATTGTTGTGTATGTCTGTTTGTTGCCAGTCCTGAAACTTGAACTCAGGATTTGGGCACAGTCCATGAGCTGTTCTTGCTCAAGATTAGCCCTCTACCACTGGAGCCAAACAGCTCTACTTCTGGCTTTGATGGCATTGAGGTTGGACAGGGGTCTCAAGGACTTTCCTGCCTATCGTGACTTTGACCATAATCCTCCTATCACAGCCTTTTAAGTATCAAGAAGGACTGGTAAAAGCCACTGGTGCCTGGCTAATCATTGTTCGGGATTATGGCTTCCCCAGTAGCCTGCAAGCCTTAAGCAATGCAAGGTGAAGTATCCTTTGGAGGTGGATCACTCAGACCGAGATGGCCACGGTGCAAAAGAAGAAAATATAAAAACGCCATCCCACCACTTTTTTTCTGTGATTCCCCCACCCCCTTCTCCTGGCACAAGGCCTGAAGTTCTAGGATCTCAGGATAGGCTGTGTTTCCAGCGGCTGCACCCCAGCCTATGGTGATGAAAGCTGAGGCACGGTTGCCATGACTTGAGTTCGAGACAGTGTATAGCAAAAAAAGCAAAAAAAAAAAAAATAGCTCTCTGGCTTGCAATTTACACCATTTCTCCTAGCTTTGAATTTGAACTTAAGGCCTGGGTAACTGTGAAGCACTGTGGATGAAGGGGAAGCTCACCATGCTTGAAGACAAGAAAGTAAGACCTGGTCCCTAGGCCTGAATTCAAGTACCCACCCAGGAAACATTCTATTTATATACATTGTAAAGGTAGGATTTGTACTTACGGATAGATGGTCAGTCCATATCCTGTTTGTTGTGGTTATTTATTGTATTTTTGTTTTATTCCTTTATTTTCCATTTTTTTATTTTGAAAATACTGTACAGAGGGGTTACAATTACATGGTCAAGATAATGAGTACATTTCTTATCAAGCATTGTTGCCTCCTCCTTTGTTTCCCCTTCCCATCCCTTCCCATGCTCCTCTCAGGCCCCCCCCCACAATCCTCCCCTCTCCGCCCCCCCACCCCTGCCCCACCAAAGTTGTAAAGTTCGTTTTTGACATAACGACTTGTACATCTCATTGTTGCAATGGGGCCTCCTGTTTCCCTATTTAAACGATTTCTTTTTCCCCTTCCCCTCCAGAAATTATACCTACATCAAATACAGTGAAAACAGGGGTTATACTGTGGGGAAGGGACATACAAAGCAACAAAGAAATAATCTTATACATGTGTTAGAAACAATCTCAGGAAAGAAAAAGAAAACATTTGAGTACATATCTTAGGGTTCATTTCCCTATCATCAACTTACCTGACTTTTTGTGCTTGATTCAGACATATACTAGATATTGCAAATAAGGGAAACAATGGGACCTATATTTCTTTGGACCTGGCTTACTTCACTTAATATAATTTTTTCCAAGTCTTTCCATTTCCTAATAAATGGGACAATGTCATTCTTTCTGATGGAGGCATAGAATTCTATTGTGTATATATACCACATTTTGTTGATCCATTCATTTACTGAGGGGCATCTGGGTTGGTTCCATATCTTAGCTATAGTAAATAGTGCTGCAATAAACATAGTTGTGTTGGTACCTTTAATGTGGTCTTGTTTGTAAACATTTGGGTAAATGCCCAAAAGTGGGATTGCTTGGTTATAGGGGAGTTCTATGTGGAGTCTTTTGAGGAACCTCCATACTACTTTCCAAAGTGGTTGAACAAGTTTACACTCCCACCAACAATGCAGTAAGGTTCCCTTCTGTCCACATCCCCTCCAGCACCTGTTGTTGGAGTTCTTGATTACAGCCATTCTAACTGTGGTGAGTTGGTATCTCAATGTTGTTTGGATTTGCATTTCTTTTATGGCTAGGGAGGTTGAGCATTTCTTCATGTGTGTACTGGCCATGATTCTTTCCTCTTCAGAGAAATTTCTCTTTAAGTCTTTAGCCCACTTATTTATTGGGCAGTTGTTTCTTTGAGGATTTGTTGGTGGGGGATTTAATTTTTTGAGTTCCAAGTATATTTTAGATATGAGATTATTTATTGATTGTGATGATACATATTCCATTTATGATATTGATGACAACCCATCACATAGTATCTAGATTTGTAGATGTGTTCTCCATCATGTCTGACACCCAGTACTCTCAGAGAAAAGGAAAACAGGTATCACACTCAGCTTCTTACTCCATGATTCAATTGTTGGCAGTGCTGGGATCTGAACTCAGGGCCTGGCAGACCCAATTCAGACCCTGAATAGGTGTGTCAACACGGCAACCTCTAGCCAATGAAGTTGCCAGGGCATTTCCAGACCCTGAGATTGAGCCACAGGGGTGGTCAAAATAGCCATACATGGGTAGACAGGTGGTAGAACACCAATAAATATATATTTGTACAGAGTGCCAGAGACATCTACCTAGGATTCAATGACCTCAACTACGTTCATACTAACTCTTAGGTCTTTATTATGTCACCATTGAAGGAATAGTATTCTTTTCATGCTTAATAAACCATTCATTAAGATGAATCATCGTCCAAGGATCATTGCATCTAATTTTGGACTAGACCAGTACACACAGAAACTTCTCATTCAATCATGAGTTTGCTAACATTTCATTGTTATTCCCTTGCATAGGAACAAGTATCTTGGGATCTCCCCCCACCGGTAGGTGTCAGGACCAAAATTCAAGCTCAAGGCCTATGTTGCTGCATGAGCTTATTTCTGTCTTGATAGCCCATTAGCCTTCACCAATGCAAGGTGAAGTACCCTTTGCAGCCTTGTAATTCAGACCCAGGGTGTTCACCGTGCAAAAGAAGAAAGTATAAAGAATCCATCCTGGGACATTTTTTCTGTCATTTTTCTGTAATTTGTTCCTGCAAACTTCAGAGCCTAGGATCTCAGGATTGGCTACGGGCCCATGGGAGCCCGCCAGCCTAAGGTGATCGAAGCTGAGGCAGAGTTGTTATGAACTGAGTTCAAATCCCATGCTTGGCAATAATAATAATAATAATAACAATAACAATATTAATAATAATAACACACCCTGGCTCAGAATTCTCACCATTTTTATGCCACCTCTGAGATTCCAACTCAAGTCTGTGGGGGAAAGGGGAAGCTCACCATCCTTGAAGACTACAAGTTCAGGCCTAGTCCTAGGGCCTGAACTAAAGCCCCAGCACTGGCAAAAATCCTATGCTCACCTGCTTTACACATAAGATTTCTCTTTACATAGAGATGTGGAATGCATCATGTATTCAGTGTAGTTATTCTTTTTATTGTGTGTCTTAGTCATGGATGCCCATTTTGTATTTTATTACATATGATGACAGCTATAACTGTGCTGATATGGATGGCAACTGATTCCCATGAATATAGAGTTGCCAATATAGCATACTGCATCCTAGCTGAGACCCAGGACTTTCACAGGACAGAAAAACAGGTGCAACGATTGGCTTCTCACATCAGGATTCATCTTTTGGCAGTGCTGGGGCCTGACCTCGGGGACTGGCAGGCTCAATAGGCAAATGGGTCCAGGTAAACACACCAGCCTTTGAGCCGCTAAGAAGCTAGGCCATTCCCAGGACCTGAGATTGAGCCCCACAGTGATGGCAACCAGTGATGGAATCCAATCTACCTTGTGACTAACGATTCTTGGATCTTCCCCAATGCTTCCATTTCATGACTGTGATGATTATGGTCATGTTCCATCAACTCTTCATTAAAAATAATCGATACCCCATGAGTCTTACCTATCATTTCCTACTCACATCAAGCAAGAACTACTCATTCAAGGATGAGATTGATTGCATTCCACGACTCTTCCTAGGTTTGGAAACGAGTGTCCCAGGATCTCCAGCCATTCCCTTGTCATAACAGGGCTGACTGGGATTCGTCCTCAGGGCCTTCACTGTCTGGTTAGCCTGTGGCTCCACCGAAAATCAGCAGGCCTTCAGCCATGAGAGGTCACCTTCACTCTGCAGGCTGCCATGCTCGGACCCAGAATGGTCACCATGCAAAGGAAAATAAACATAAAAGAGCCAGGTGGAATTTCCTCCGCTTTTTTTCCCCTCGAAAGTTTTTTTTTTTTTCCAGCAAACCCCAGAGTCCGAGGGTTCGAGGACTAGCTGTGGGTCAAGAGGCTGCAGCCTAGGATGATCAGAGCTAGGTAGAGTTGCCATGACTTGAGTTCAAACCCCGGATGTGTTAAAAAAAAATGAAAAAACTATGAACGAAGAAACCTAGCTCAGAATTTGTGCCATTTTATTGCGAGAGCTGGATTTGAACTCAGGTTTGGGTAACTCTGTTACACTGTGGGGGAAGGTGAAGCTCACTGTCCTTGAAGACTACAAGTTCAGACCTGGTACTGGGCCTGATTTGAAGCCCCAGCACTGGACAAGCCCACCTCCTTTAAACATAGGATCTCTATTTACAACAGATGTGGTATGCACCTTGTTTTCAGTGTAGTTAATCTTTTTATTTTGTGTCTAATTCATCTATGTATTGTGTATTTTATTGACTATAGGATGACATATACTGTGCTCACATGGATGACAACCTTTTCCCATGGGTATAGAGTTGCCTATGCTTTCTAGATCGTAGCTGTGACCCAGGACTTGCACAGGATAGGAAAACATCTACAAGGTTTGACATCTCACATCAGGATGAACCTTTTGGCAGTGCTGGAACATGAACTCAGGGCCTAGCAGAACCAACTGCCAAATGGGTCCACATGAGCACACCAGGTTGTGAACCACTAAGGAGCTAGACCATACCCAGGACCTGAGATCTAGCCCTGGGGTGGGGGTGGAGCACCATATTCACCCATTCATAAACTGAAATTCATATGCTAATAAAGGCCTGTTTGTATAGTTTAGGAGATGTGGCGAGCTGTTTTGGAATCCTATCTTCCATGTGACTACTGATTCTTGGATCTTTCCCAATGCTTCGATTTCCTGAATGTAATTATTATTGTCACACTTTATGCAGTCTTAATTAAGATCATTTCCTATGTGAATCATGCTTGAGCTTCTCAACTCTTCCCTAGGTCTGAATTCAAGCACCAGTACTGAAAAACATAACATTTATAGACATTTTAAATATTTGAGTTATATCTTTATATTCATTTTAAATCGTGTTTGTTGGAGTGATTCATTATATTTTATTATTATTGATGGATTGATTGATTTAGCATTTATTTTATGGACTGTGAGTACACCTATAACATTTATTACATTTGTCCCAATCTATTCCATAGCATGTAGCTTTGTAGACATAATATGTACAGCATACCTGACACTCAACACTTGCACAGAAAAGGAACACAGGTGTCACACATGGAATCTTACACCAGGAAGAAACTTTTGGAAATGATGGTACCTTGACTGAGGGACTAGGCGGCCCAATTCATGAATGGGTGAGTGTCAGCACGGCAGCCTCTAGCCCATGCAGGTGCCAAGTGGATCCCAAGACCTGGGAACAAGTTTCAGGTTTGGCCAAAATAGCAAAAATGTTCTACGCAGATGATGGTATACAAATAACTATAAATTTAGATATTTACATACTGCCAGAAATGTCTATTTAGGATTCAATGACACATACTATGCTCCGATGGATTCTCAGCTCTTTAGTGAGGACTCCATTTAATCAATAGTATTCTTTTAGTGCATAATAAACTATGAATTAAAATTAGTCAGTGTCCTGTGATTATTGGGTCTAATTTTCTGCTAGACTGATTGATGAACTACTCATCCAACCATGACACTGTTCACATTCCTCTGGTGCTCCTATGGACAGGCAATAGTTTCTTAGGCTCCCCAGCCCTTTGTAAGTGGCATGACCGGGATTCAAAGTAAGGACCTAGGTGTTCAGGTTGGCCTATGGCTTCGCTGACAACCTGCCAGCCTTCAGTAGTGCCAGGTGACCTACAGGTTGCAACCCTGTCATTTGGACCCGGGATGGTCACCATGCAAGGAAGGAAAACCAAGAAACCGCCTACCATCCACAGATTGCCGTTTTTCTCAGTGCTGTTTTCATTTTGTTTTCCTGTCAGCCCCCGAGACATACCAACCCATGATCGGCTGTGGGTCCAGAGGCTGCACCTTTCCAACCTAGGGTGATGGAAGCTGAGGCAGTGTTGCCATAACCTCAGTTCAAGTCCCGTGATTGGCAATCAATCAATTAAAAAAAATTAAAATATTAAAAATAGCCGGGCGCTGGTGGCTCACAACTGTAACCCTAGCTACTCAAGAGGCTGAGGACTGTGGTTCAATCCAACCCAGGCTGTAAAGCGCATGAGACTCTTATCTCCAATAAAGCACTAGAAAACCAGAAGTGGTGCTGTGGCTCAAACGGTAGTGCGCTTGCCTTCAGCTGAAGAGCGCAGGGACAGTGCCCAAGGCCAGAGCTCAAGCCCCACGAAAAAAAAAAATTGTAAAAATACTAATGAAGCTCCCCAGCTTGACATTCGTGCCTTTTTTATTCCTGTCAGGCCTGGGATTTGAACTCAGAGTCTGGGTAACTCTAATGCACTATGGAGGATAGGGAAACTCACCGTCTTTGAAGACAAGCAATTCAGGCCTGTTCCCTAGGCCTGAATTCAATCCCCAGCCCTGTTAAAGTAATATTCATCCACATTTGAAATAATGATTAATCTCTACATACTTATGTTTACCGCATATTATTTGCCTGTGTATTTATTTTATTTTTTGCACTATTCATTCTTTATTTATATTGACTATTATTACACTTATAACATGTATTAAATTGATTACATCTTATGAGAACTATACAGATTAGCATATGTATTATATATCTTACTTCAGACCCAAAATACTCACAGAAATTCTATAGTAGATGATCCCATGCTTAGAAAAACAGAAAGAATACAAAAATCAAAGTCGAATTCATCCCTAGGCACCCCAGTGGCTCACATCTGTAATCCCAGCTACTCAAGAGGTGAGAACTGGAAGATGAAGTTTCAAAGCCAATCCAGGCAGAAAAGCCTGAGAGACGACATCTCCAATTAACTGGCAAAAAGCCAGGCTACAGGTATGGCTGAAGTGGTAGAAAAACAGCTATGAACAATCAAGCCAAGAAAGAGCAAGCTCAATTTGAGTGCAGAGAGAGGGCGGTTGGGGAAGAAAGCAGAGAGAAATCCTCCAAAAACAGAGAACAAAACAACAGTACACACATCCCACCTAATTTGGGGCTTCTTACTCCATGAGTCAATTTTTGTGAGTGCTGGCATCTAAACTCACAACCTACAAGGCCCAATTCAGGAATGGGTGAGTGTCAGTACGCCAGCCGGGGGTATATTGAGCTGAGAAGCAGTTTCCAGCACCTTAGATCAAGCCCCAGGGGTTGACAGAATAAGAACAGATTGACATGCAGATGGTAGTACACAAATAAATATAGATCTTTATAGAGTGCCAGAGATGCCTATACATTATTCAGTTAAATAGGCTACATTCCTACCAATATTTGGGTATTTTTAATGCCTCCATGTAATTTATATTATTGTTTTCATCCTTGATGAATTATTAAATCAACCACTGTCCCGAAGCTATTGCGACCACGTAATTAATAGTATTCTTTTAATGTGTCAAAAATATTCATTAAAATCCATCGGCCTCCTAAAATCACTCTAATTTTATAATAGTATCATTCAGGAACAACTTATTCAACCTTGACATTCATAACCTTCCATCAGTATTCCTATGAATAGGAACAAGACTATTAGGATCCCCCGCCATATGTAGGGGTCAGGACCAGGCTTTGAACCCAAGGCCTATATTGCCGTGTTGGCCTATGGCTTCCCTGGTAGCCCTCCAGCCTTCAGCAATGCCAGGTTTCCAAAACGTTTCAGCCATGTCATTCAGACCCAGGAAGGTCACCTTGCAAAGAAAACAAATGTAAAACCGGCAGCCATCTGCAAATTGCAGGTTTTTCTTCTTTGTTTCTGTGTTGTTTTATATATTTATTATTCCTGTCAGCATTTGGACCCCAGGAACCCAGGTTTGGCTGTGGGTCCAGTGGCTGCACCCCACCCTGGAGTGATTGAAGCTGAGGCAGAGTTGCCATCCCCTGAGTTCAAGTTCTGTGCTTGACAAAATAAAAATAAATAAAAATAATAATAAACACATTCAAAATATTTTAAAAATTATCATGCTGCTTGGCTTAGAATTCATGCCATTTTTTCTGCCAGTCCTGGGATTTGAACTCAGAGCCTAGGTACATCTATAGCACTGTGGGAGAAGGGGAAGCTCACCGTGCTGATAGACAAGAAAGTCAGGCCTGTTCCCAGGGCCTGAATTCAAGTCCTAGCTCTTGCAAAAATAATATTCGTATGCTTTTTAAATACAGGATTCATATTTACATACACATGTTTACTGCATATTGCAGTTAGTGTGGTTAATCATTTTATTTTGTGTATTATTTATTTCTTATGTATTTTAGTGAGTTTGATTACACACATAACCTTTTTTACATCTTATTACATAGGACATAGATTTGCCAATGTACTATACATCATTCCTGAGATGCAGGACTTTCACCAATAAGAAAAACAAATGGGACATTTGGCTTCTTCCACCAGGATTACTTAAGGTTTTGGCAGTTCTGTGATTTGAACACAGGGCCTAGAAAGCCCACTTCTTGAATGGGGAGTGGATCAATTTGTACCAGTCTGATGCAAATGAAGTTGTCGGGCAAATTTGGCCCTAAAAGTGGCCAATATATAAACACATAGATATGTAAAATTCAGTGTGTGTGTGTTTACATATTTATGTAAATTTATGTAGATTCTAGTGTATAACTACACATTTATGTAGATTCTAGTGTATAACTAGACATTTATGTAGATTCTAGTGTATAAGTCTATATAAAGAGTGATGTCTATATCTTACTTTTACATATTCTATTACTACTAATTATTTGGTCTAAAATTACTCCTCCATTAATTAATAACAGTAGAAGACTTAATAAAGAATTAAATTAATGAATGACCTATATTTAATGCATACAATCTTACATTAGAAAGACGTTAATTAGTAATTCAATTAGTACATTTCAAATATTCTATTAGTGTTCCTAGAGATAGGAACCGGTTTCCTAGGACCTTCAGCCATGTGTATGTGGCAGTCCCAGGATTGAACTCAGGGCTCAGGTGTCTGGGTTAACCTCAGGCTTCACTGACAGCCCACAAGCCTCAGCCATGCAAAATCATGTACAATTTTCAAGCCAAGTCAGTGAGACCCAGGATGGTCACTGTGCAAAAGAAACAAAGGTAAAACTGTTGTGTAAAACTTTCTGGTTTTTCCTCTTCCATTTTGGTGTGTTTGTTTGTTGGCCAGGTCTGGGAGTTGAAATTGGGTCCTAGGATCCCTGGATCATCTGTGGGTGTAAAAGCTGCATCCTAGCCTAGGGTAATCAAGGTTGAGGCAGAGTTTTGACGACCTGAGTTCAAACCCCCTGCCTGCCCCCCCCAAAAAAAGATAAGGTCCTGGCTTGGAAATTGGGACATTTTATCTGCCATACCTAGGATTTGAAATCAAGGCCTGGGTAACTCTATTTTGCTGTGGGTGAAGTGGACGCTCACCCTCCTTGAATAAAAGAAAGTCAAGAGCATTTCCCAGGCATGAATTCTACACCCAGGCATGGCAAAATATTTATATATATTTATAATATACATCATATATATGTATTTGCATAGGTATTACATATTGTACCTAGGAAACAATATTTTCACAGACAGCAGAACTGGTCAACATTGGCTTCTTACTCTACCTATTGTCTTTGGCACTGCTGGGATTTGAACTCAGGGCCTAGAATGCCAATTCATCAAGGGATCAATGTAAGCACAGCAGCCTCAAACAAATTCACTGCCAGGGAGTTCCCAGGACCTAAGTTTAACCTCCAGGAGTGGCCAATATATAAATAGATAGATGCATAAATTGCTGCAAATTCATAGATATGCATAGAGAGTGAGAGAGAAAGAGAGAGAGATGTATATGTATATTCCAGTGTATATGTAAATATATAAATATATTTATAGAATGTGAGATGTCTATATATCATTAAATTACATATAATATATTACTAATAATTATTAGGTATTAAATTATGCCTTCATTTAATGATGTATCATGGTTTAAGGCACAATAAAGTGCTTCCTTGTGAAAAAGGAGCTCAGGGACAATGTCTAAGCTCACAGTTCAAGCCTCAGGACCTGTACCAAAAAAAAAAAAAAATAGAGCCAGTAACTCCATGTATCTGTGTATGTGTGAATGTATTTCTATAGGTGAACATCCAGAGTCGCTATGAAGAAAGACACCTAGCTAGGAAATTTTTTTTGAATAGAATGATTTCATAGCACAGAGGGTGCTTTCAAGACAGTGCATGTTCCAGGGCTCCCCTCCCTGTTCCCAGTGTAGCCTGAGGGTTTCTCCACACCCCAGGTTGCTGGAGGAAATCTGCCTCTTGGTTGGAACAGGCAGACAAAAGGCCTCACTCCTATACAGCTCAGTAACAAACAACTCTATCCAGGCGAACTAGTGATAATGAGTGTGCGCAGGCCCTGAAGACCAGGAGAAAAAGGCCTCGTTGTACCCCAAGATATCTCTCTCCCCAATGCTCTGTTTTGACAGAAAGCCTTCATTTGTGCCACTTCCTGGGGCAGGTCAAGTTCCCTGCACTTATCCTGTCTTTGTTAGACTATGTTCCAGTGTTGAAACAAACTACTACAATTAATTCAAGATTTCTTCTGGCAGAAAACAACTAGGGAGCTGAACCTAATGCAATGATTCATTATTGGCATCGGTGCCTACCTAGATTTTCGTAAGCTTGCTACATCTAAGCACATTTGCAAAATCACAATGTTCCCTGTTATGTAGGGCTGGTGAAGCTCATCAGGTTTGGAAACCTTTGACCTCTCCTAGTTGGGCCTTGGGTGGCTAGGTTTCCAGGTTGAACACAGGGCCTGAGTACTGACCATGATCTCAGAACAGAAGCTCACTGTGTAGTAGGAAGACCCCTACTCAGCAAGACAAACACACCTAGTTGTCTGGAGTAACAGAGCCCACCGCAACAAAGTAGTATAAAAAGAAGCAACCTTATTGAGAAGTTTCCTACACTGACTGGCCAGGGCCATAGCACAGGCTCAGGAGCTGATACTGCCACCCTGAACAGCCCCATTCTTTGGTTTGCAAAGGCAAAATCCTTGAGGTTGAGCCTGGTCATGCACAGTTGACCAATGAAATCATACCATACAAAAGGATTGCATGGTCATACCAGACCACACACAGGTGGCCGATAGGCAGAGTTTACTGTAATCATGTGTGAAAGGCAGGGTTTTCCACCATAAGCACGTGGTGTCAGGTAGTTGGAGCCAGATAACAACATATCTGTTCTATGGGTCAGTCTTTAACTCAACAATCAAGGTGAGTTAGGTTGTTAAGGGGAGGGGGACCTAGTGGCCTTCTTTCCTTTCCAGGAACAGGGCTGGTTGGAGCCAAGGTCTAGTTAACATTGTTTAAAGGTTTTTTGTTTTTTTGTTTTTTATTCTAAAATCCCTAAAACAAAGGCAAAGCCTGGAAAGAAGCTGTACCAGCTCAAGTCTCCTCTAAGGGCCTATTTCCCAGTGCTTTACCCGTTGATGTCACAGTTTCTCTTCTGATATCTGTGTGTGTGTGGGGGGGGGGGTAATTTGTGTGCATATACCAGTCCTGGAGCTTGAACTCAGGACCTGTGCACTGTACCTGAGTTTCTCCTGTACAAGGATAGCACTCTACCACTTGAGCCACAGAGCCACTTCAGGCTTTTTTTCTAGTGATGTGCCACTGAGGATTCAAAGCCAGGGTTTCATACATGCAAAGCACTCTACCCCTAAGACCCATTCCCAGCACTGTACTTCAAGTTTCTTTCTTACTTTTCTTGTAAGTTGGAGTAGTTGAAGTCTGGGCCTGGGTGCTGTCACTCAGCTCTTCAGGTCAAGTGGACAGCTCTACCACTTGAGCTACAGAGCCCATTCAGGTTTTCTGGTGGTTCATTGGCAATAACCATTTCAAGGAATCTCCTGCTCATGCTGGCTTTGGACCGTGATCCTGAGCTCTCAGCCTGCTGAGTAAGTAGCTAGCATGACAGGCATGAGTCACCGGCACCCAGCTTCCACTTCAAGTTTCTAAGTGGTGAATAGGAGATGATAGTGTCATGGGACCTTTTGTGTGTGGGATAGTTTTGAACCCAGATCCTCAGCTTCCTGAGCAGGCAGGATGTTAGAACTCAGCTAAAGACACCTAACCCGTGACACTTTGCTGCAAGGGGGTCCTTGGCTCTACGTGGTAGAGTACTAGCCATGAGCATAGGAGGAAAATCAGAGTCTAGGCTCTGAGTTCAAGGTTCATGATGGAGAAAACTAAACCAAAACAATTGTGTGCAGGAGACAAGTCAATAGAGTTCAGTACATTCATAAATTTGGCCCTGCCTTGGGAAATATTTGTGCCTCAAGTTTCTCATCTGCACAACACCTTACTTGTGGAGTTCCAACAAGGATTAGATGAAAGAATACACCCTGTGAAGGACTCATCACACAGTACCCCGTGAAGGACCTAGCACCCCAGGAAGGACTCTTCATATAGCTGTATCCCACAACCTGTCAGTAGAATTAGGATGCTTTCATCAGTATCACTATTCCTTCAGAAACATGTCAGGAACCACACAAGTTCACATCTAATAGTTTCGATGAGTGGTTAGTGGGGCGGGGGGGTGGAAGCGGGAGGAAGGGTCATCAGGCTCAGGGGTTGCACTCATAGGTTGTGGGTACTGTCCTAAGATCTTTTCCTCAAGGCTAGAGTTCTAGCACTTTGAGTCACAGCTCAGAGTCTCACAGACTTCCTGACAGGGCTGTGTTTTCAACCCACCTGTGTCAGATCTCATCCCCTGAGCAGCTAGAGATGAGCCAGCAACGTCTGGTTCGATGGAGTTGGTTTGCAGCTGTTAACCTCTGGCTGTCAAGATAGATGGCAGCCATCATCTTCAGATTCCTGGCTTTCTGTGTCATGAAGTATTTAAAGTCCTGGCCTTGTATATTTGCAGTTAGAACATTCTAACTTTTCTTTGGTGCTTGAGTGACAGCACCACTTCCAGCTTTTTCTGTGCATGTGATAGTGTGGAAACAAATCCAGGGCTTCATATATACTAGGTAAGCACTCTACCATTGAGCCCCAGGAGTGACAAGTGTAGAAATATATATATAGCTTATATACATACACACACACACACACACACACACACACATATATATATATATATGTATAAAATAAGAAAGATATCTGTATATTATTAAATTACATATACTATATTACTACGAATTATCCATAATTAAATTATTCCTTCCTTTAATTCTCATTTTTGTAAATATAATGAAGTATTAATTGAAAAATAGTCAATGTACTATGATTATTCTTTACAATTTTAATATAATCATATATTAGCTACTAATGTAATTGTTACTTTTACAACATTCCATTCATATGGATGTATGTCAGAATGTGTTTCTTAGGATCTCCCTCCATTCATAGGTGGCGGTCCCAGGATTTGAACCCTGGGCATACGTTGCTGGTTTGGGCTATGGCTTGCCTGATAGCCCACCAAACTTCAGCAGTGTAAGGTCACATACTCTTTCTGGGCCCTTTCATTTAGACCCAGGATGGTCACAATGCAAAGGAAAAAAAACACAGTAAAACCGCCTTCTGGAACTTCCCAGTTTTAGCCTTATTCTTTTTTTCCCCCCTCTCTTTCTTTCTTTTTTTTTTGTTTGTTGTGGGGCCAGAAATGTGGGTCTGGACACTGTTCCTCAACTATTTACTCAAGACTAGTGTTCTACCACTTGAGCCATAGCACGACTTACAGCTTTTTTCTGCATATGTGGTGCTGAGGAATCAAGCCCAGGGCCTTATGCATTCAAGGCAAGCACTCTACTACTGAGCCACATTACCTGCCTTTCTCCTTTTTTTTTTAATCAGTCCCGAGATTGGATCTCGGGTCCTAGGATCTCAGGATGGGCTGTGGGTCCATTGGCTGCATCCCAGCCTAGGGTGATCGAACCTGAGGCAGAAATGCCACAAGATGAGTTCAAGCCCCGGGCCTGGACAAAATAAACTAAGGCCGTGACTTGGAATTGCTCCATTTTTCTGGCAGGCCTGGGATTTGAACTCAGGGTCTGGGTAACTCTGTGACACTGTGGGGAAGGGGAAGCTCACTGTTTTTGAAGACAAGAATTTCAGACCAGTTTCCAGGCCTGAATTTAAGCGCTAGCACTGGAAAAAATAATATTCATTTATGTGATCTTTTTACATATATGGGCTTACTCCATATGACATTTATTACCCTTATTTATTCATTATTTATTTTATTTAGTATTATTACATATATAACATTTATTTCATTTATTGCATCTTATCACATGGATATATTTGCATATGGATTATACTTCATACTGAGACCCAGGATTTTTACAGAAAAGGAAAAAAATTGTGTCAAAGTAGGCAGGATGACAGATATCAGCCACAGATGCCTAGACTGTAACACTTTTGTATCCGTGTCCTTGGCTCCCCTTGGTAGGGTGCTAGCCATGAGCCCAACAGTGAAGGGTCAGTAGCTCGGCCCTGAGTTCAAGGTTCATGACCAAGAAAAATAAACCAAAACAATTGTCTGCAGGTGACAACTCACTAGAGTTCAGTACATACATCATTTTGGCCCTGACATGGGGAAATATCTGAGCTTCAAGGTTCTCATCTGCACAATAATCTGTGGAGCTCTTACAAGGACCAGATGCAAGAATGCACCCAGTACAGCATTCCTCATATAAGACTCATGACATAGCTGTATCCCACATGCTGTCATTAGAATTAGGGTGCTTTCATCAGTGTCACCAAATTACACAAAGTTCACATCTAATGATTTAGAGGGGTGGGTTTTTGTGGGGGGGGGGAGTTAGCCACGGGGATTCCACTGAAAGTTTGGGGGTACTGTCCTAAGATCTTTTGCTTAAGGCTAGAGCTCTACCACTTTGAGCCACAGCTCAGAGTTTTGCAGACTTCTTGTAAGGGCTGGATTTTAAAACCACCAGTGTCTGATCTCAGCCCCCAGTATCTTGGATGACAGGGCTGAGCGAGCCAGAAGCATCTGGTTCTGTGTAGCTAGGTTGCAAGCAATTTACCTCTGGCTAAATCAGGTTAGATTGCAGCTCTCAGCACCAGACTCCTAGCTTGCTCTATGATGATGTATTTGCAGTCCTATCCTTATATCTTTGCAGTCAGAACATTCTATCATTTTGTTTTGGTGCCAGTTCTGCATCTTGAGTAAGTGTATAGACACGGTCCCTAAACTTTTATGCTCAAACTTAGTACACGACTGCTTGAGCAACAGCATGACTTCTGGATTTTTCTGTGCAACTGGTAGTGAGGAATGGAACCCAGGGCTTTGTACATACTCGGTGAGCATTCTATCACTGAGCCCCAGGAGTGACAAGTGTATAAACAGATAAATGTGTAGGTTTGTAGATAGAGATAGATAGATAGATAGATAGATAGATAGATAGATAGATAGATAGATAGATAGATGTATATGTATAAAACAAAAGAGATATCTGTATATTATGAAACTGCATATATGATATTATTACCAATTTTTGTCAATTAAATTATTCCTTCCTTTTTTAAGTATCATGATTGAATACATAATAAAGTATTAATTGAAAATTAGTCAATGTAGAATAATTGTTGTGTATAATTTTAGAATATAATCATACACTAAATACTAATTTAAATGTTACTTTTATAACATTCCATTTGTACGGAGGTATATCAGAATGCGTTTCTTAGAACCTCCCACCATTCATTAGTGGCAGTTCTAAGATTCGACTTCCAGGCCTAAGTTGCTGGTTTCAGCTATGCCTTCCCTAATAGCCCACGAAACATTAGCAATGCAACGTCATGTACACATTCTGGGGTTTGTCGTTTAGACCCAGGATGGTCACAATACAAAGGAAAAAAAAGTAAAACCACCTTCTTGAACTTCTCAGTTTTATCCTTTTCCATTGTATTTATTTATTGTTTTTGCCAGCTCCGAAATTTGAAGTAGGGTGGTAGGATCCAATGATCAGCTGTGGCAGAGATGCAAAGACCTGAGTTCAAGCCCTGTGCTAGGCCAAAAAAAAGTAATAATATCAATAAGACCTTGGCTAGGAAATTGCACCATTTTTCTAGCAGGCCTGGGATTTGAACTCAGGGTCTGGGTAACTCTGTGACACTGTGTGTGAAGGGGAATGCTCACCGTCCTTGAAGACAAGAAATTCATGGGGCTGGGAAAGTGGCTCAGTGGTAGAGTGCTTGCCTTGCATGCATGAGGCCCTGGGTCCAATTCCTCAGCACCACATAAGCAGAAAAAGCTAGAAGTGGCACTGTAGCTCAAGTGGTAGAACGCTCACCTTGAGCTGAAGAGCTGAGGGACAATGACAAGGCCCAGAGTTAAGGCACCATGACTGGCAAAAAAAAAAAAAGAAAGAAAAAAAGAAAAAAGAAATTCAGACCAGTTCCCAGGGCCTGAATTGAAGCCCCAGCACTGGAAAAAATAATATTCATATATATGAGATCTATTTACATATATGGGTTCTACTGCATATGACATTTATTACCCTTATTTATTTATTTATTTATTATTATACATATAACATTTCCTTTATTATATCTTTCACATAGAATATATTTGCATATGGATTATGCATCGTATTGAGACCCAGGACTTTCACAGAGAAGGATAAACATGTGTCAAATTGGTTTCTTACTACACAAATAAATTTTTGGCCATGCTGGGATTTCAACTCACCCACAATGACCAATCCATAAATGGGGTACAGGCTTAGCACAACATCCACAGGCAAATTGAGCATCCAGGAAATTCTGAGGACCTGTAATCAAGCCACAGTAGTGCCCAATAGATAGATGTGTAGATTAATATTATATATACATACATATTATATATACATACATATATACCTGCATATATATGAATATATATACACACACATACAAAGAGAGAATGTGAGGATATTATTAACTTATATATATGTTATTACCAATTATTAGTTACTAAACTATGACTCCACTTAATGAAGTATCATGGTTGAATACTTACAAAAGCATTAATTAAAAATTAGTCAATATCCTTAATCATACCATGGTGCTAGAATGAAGATATAAATCCAAGAATTTTTGTGTGGCATTCTAAAATAGAATCATGAATTAACTGCAAATTTAATTATTACTTTTATTACATTCCAGTAGCATTCACATGAACAGGAATTAGTTCATCAGGATCTCCCTCCATTTGTGGGTGGTCGTCATAGCATTCGAATCCCAGGCCTGGGTAGATTACTTTGAATGCATACCATTGGAATGACACCGTGAAGATTTCAGATTGTCACGATTAAAAAAAAGAACATCAAGAAGAAAAGAAAGCCAGGTGTCAGTGGCTCCTGCCTATAACCCTAACTCTTCCTGAGGCTGAGATGTAGAGAATGCCAATTTGAATTCATCCGGGGCAGGAAAGTCCACAACACTCTTCTTTCTAAGAGATCACAGAGGAAAGGAAAAAAAAACCATGAGTGGGGCTGTGGCTCAAGGGCAGAGTGCTATCCTTGAGCAAAAGGAGCTCAGGGACAGGGCCTAGGCTCATAGTACAATCCTGGACATGCCTCACCCCCCCAAAAAAAGGAGGCAATAACTCCATGTCTCTGTGTATGGATGGATGATGTAGGGATGATGGGCATTCAGCAGGTTGCCCATGTCTATCCCTCCAACCTGGGCAAGTCCTCAGAGAGTCCTAAGTCTGAGCCAGCAGCTTGAACAAAGCATCCTTCTCTGCCATTTAATAACTGAAACCCCACCGGCTTTGCCTGGGCTGTGCAACAGGTGCCTTATGTTCAGGCTGAGATGTCCCATCGGGACACCTAGCAGCCAGCCACTCCCTCCAGAGAGACCACAGTTCCTAGGCTGTAGGAGTTGTCAAAGGTTCTGGCTCCATATTCTCTATCCCTCTGTAGGATATGTGAGCCTACTCCTCTGGGACCTCGTGGCTATTCCTCATGCACCATTACTTATTGCCCAGTCACAGACTGGTCCTAAGTCTTGGCAAAGATATGAAAAAGCCAGTGATTTCTGCACCAAAAGGGGTAAGCCAATAAATCCCACCTTCATAGTTCCTGTCAGAAGTGAGCCTTGGGCTGCAAATGTGGCTTACTGGTAGAGTGCTTACTTAGCACGCATGAAACCCTGGGTTCGATTCCTCAGTATCACAGAAACAGAAAAAGCCACTGTGGCTTAAGTGATAAGAGTGCTAGCCTTGACCAAAAGAAATTCAGGAACATGCCCAGACTCTGAATTTTAGCCCCAAGACTGGCAAAAGCACTGAGCCTGTTGAGACATATTCTGGTACTCATAGGAGGGCCAAGGTTAGAGGTAAGAGGTAGGGTAGAGGACAGTTGCTGGTGGCTCACCCCTGTAATCTTAGCTACTCAGGAGGCTGAGAACTGAAGATCACAATTGCAAGCAGGAAAGTCTACATGAGACACTTTTCTCCAATTAAACACCCCAAAGGTCAGAAGTAGAGTGGTGGTTCAAGTAATAGAGTGCTAGCCTTGAGCACAAAACCTCAGGGATAGTATCCAGGTCATGAATTCAAACCCTAGGACTTCCACAAACACACACACACACACACACACACACACACACACACACACACACACACACACACACACACACACCAAGCTAGAGCATATGCCAGTCATCCTGCACAAGTTCCATCTCTAGCAACTCAATATTAAAAAAAAAGAGGGAGAAATGAAGGAAAGACTTGCTCCTGGAGGTGATATAACCAGTGCCAAAATTCCACAGGAGTTCTAAGATGTGGAACAAGATAGAGAGCCTCAGGCAGAAGGTATAACATGCACAAAGTTTCCTGAGGTGTAGTGTAGAATAGGTGGTGTGGGTGGAATGAAGGTTCTGTGGCTTCAGACAAGTCCGGCAGGACATTCAAGGCTGGGTCAAGGTTTGTACTTGAGTCAGAGGGAGGGCAGAGGGTGGAGGTCCTAGAATGGGGCCCAGGGGGAAGATTAACTTGGCTTTTCATCATGGACCCCAGCCATTTACTGTGGCTGGAAGCCTATTTTTCACAGCTCCTGAACCTTAGGCCTCCTTTACAGGGAGGAATCAGGGCAAATGCAGGGAAGAACACTTGCTTAAGAAAAGCTTCTAGCCCAATGCCAGTGGTGGCTCAACCCCTGTAAATCCTAGCTGCTGAAAAGACTGAGATCAGAAGTCCTGGGACAAAGCCAGCTCAGGGGAAGAAAGTTAATGAGACTCTTCTTGCCAATGAACTACCAAAAGCCAGAAATGGAGCTGTGGCTCAAGTGGTAGAGTGCCAGCCTTGAGGTAAAAATTAGAAGACCGGAGCCTAGACCCTAAGTTCAAGCCCCAGTACTGGCATATAAAAAATAAAGAAAAGCTTTCAGGAGTTCCTGGTCCACTGTGGTGAAAGTCCAAATCAGTTGGGTGCTGGTGGCTCATGCCTATAATCCTACCTACTCAAGGCTGACACATGAGGATCAAGCAAGATTCAAAGCTAGCCTGGGCACTACTCAAGGTTGACCCATGAGGATCAAGCAAGATTCAAAGCTAGCTTGGGAATATTCTTATCCCCAATGAATCACCAATTGTAGAGCACGAGCCTTGTGCAAACAAGCTAAAGGATACTACCTAGGCTCTTAGTTCAAGCCCTGGTAAAAACACACACACACACACACACACACTAACATCCTTAGGAGGTGCCAGTGGCTCATACTAGCAATCGTAGCTACTCAAGAGGCTGAGCTGTTAAGATGGCAGTTTGAAGCCAGTCCAAGCAGGAAAGTTCATGAGACTCTTATCTCCACTAAACTACTAAAAAAGATGAAATGTGGGCTGTGGTTAAATGGTAGAGTGTTAGATTTGAGCAAAGGAAGCTCAGTGCCTAGGCCTTGAGTTCCAGCTCTAAGAGTATTTTTTTTAAAGACACCTTTTGCCCCCCCCCCCTCAGGCCATAAATCCAGATTTTGGTCATCCTAGGTCTCACTTCCACTCCTGCCACTTCTACAGTACCACAACAAGTGGCCTGTTTCTGGCCAGCTCTGGGTTAAGAAGTGAATGTACACAAGGGGGCCATACCCAGGTCAAGGCTAAGAACATTGAGGTATTGGCCATACCAGTCTCTCCTCCCCCAATTCCCTGGCCTTGGAATCTAAAGTCTGTGCCTCTGTATTCTGAGCATCCAGAATTCTCTAGAAGGATTGGAGAGGCCCAGATGGGGCTGGAAGATAGACTTGCCTGCAATAAAGTACCTGGACATTTCCTAGACACCAACAGATATTTCCAAGCCACCTTGGCCTTATCTCCAATGCAGCTCGGAATCCTCCTTGCTTGGGCGGCCTTCAGTCCACTATCAAGCTGGAGTTGGCCAGAGCCACCGGTAACCCCCTTCCTCCACTCCACTGCCAGCCTGCTGAGAGGGACATGCAGCCAGAGGTCTAGCTGAGGAAAAGGGCAGGACATCCCATGTCTGAGTTCCCCACCCAGAGAAAGGCAAGACTCTATTGCAGCTGGCCTGGCTGACCCAGAATCCCCTGCAGGAGGCCAAAGATTTGGACAGCTGTACTTGGGCCCAAAGAAAAGCTTGAACTCAGGTCTCTGACCATTTAGGACTCATTGTAGACCCTGATAGGAGGCTAAAGGCAACGTCGATGTAGAGGAGGAGCACCATCCGAGGTCAGAAAGAGGCAGACAGGCACCCAGGAAGGGGACAGAGAAAGATGAGGGAAATACACACACACACACACACACACACACACACACACACAAATATGGCACTGGTACCTCACACGTTGCACCCTAGCTACTCAGGAGGCTGAGGTCAAAGCCAGCCAGCACAGAAATGTCTGTGAGGCTCCTATCTCCAATGAACCACCAAATAGCCAGAAATGGAGCTGCAGCTCAAGTGTTAGAGCACTAGCTTTGAGCACAGAAGCATAGGAACTTCACCTAGACCCAGAGAAAAGACACACAAACACACAGACACACACAGTGGTAGCCCAAAGCCTCAGCAGTACCTGAGCACCCTGAATATTCCAGCCCAGAGATGATGGCACTACCATCATCAGACCAACTGTAGACAAAACTCAGAGCCTCTCACATGTCTGGAATGATTCACAACACATCAAGGCATTTCTACTATACACAGTTATGCAGAAAATTCAGCTACCTTTTGTTTGGTTGTAGGTTATGGGATTTGAACTTTGGGTCAGCCAGCAGGCCCTCAGCTCTTCAGATGAAAGTGTGCGCTCTACTACTGGAGCCACAGCACCACATCCAATTTTCTGGTGGTTCATTGGAGATGAAGTTTCACAGAATTTCCAGCCCAAGCTGGCTTTGAACCATGATCCTCACATCTCAGCCTCCTGAGTAGCTAGGATGAGAATTGTGAGCCACTGGCAGTGCCCAGCTAAACCCAACCTTTTTTTTTCTTCAGCTGTTTTCTTTCTTTTTTTTTATTGTGAAAATACTGTACAGAGGGGTTACAATTACATGGGCAAAATAAGGAGTACATTTCTTATCAAGCATTGTAGCCTCCTCATGCAGCCACCTTCTTATACCAAGGGAAAACCCACCTCATCAAGACACAAACCAAATGTACTTCAGACTTGGTCACCAGCATCCAAAACCATTCTTCCATGGATGGAGAGCATATAATTGACACTACCATCTCCCCCACCCACCCGCTCCCATTCACCCACTCCCTGCCTTCCACAGGCCACAACCTCTGGAGTTCTTGGTAAGGCACCACCCACCCTGCTATGGCTTCACACTGGGGTAAACCTGGGGAGTTATTAGAAATGTCTGTACTGTGAGGCCAGCATCTGGTCTCACAACCACAGCAACCCTACTACTTCACCATCTCTTGCAAGCAAGAAAGGGGTGTCTTTCTTTCTTTCTTGTTTTTTGTTTTTGTTTTTGTTTTTGGTTGAGGGGCTTGAACTCAGGGCTTGGCTACTGTCCCTGATGTCTAATTTTCCTCAAGGCCTGTGCTCTACCACTTGAGCCACAGTGTCACTTCTGGTTGGAGATTGGAGATGAGTCTCTGGATGGACTTTCCTTCCTGGGCTGGGAAATGAGATCATCTGGATCTCAGCCTCCCAAGTGGTCAGGATGACAGGTGTGGGATGACAGGCGTGAGCCACTGGCTCATGGTTTAAGGTGTCTAGTCCTTCTTTAGACGCTACCACATAGACACCCCTCTACCTCCCTCAGGGACAGCAAAGGGAGGCTAGAATCTGGGTGAGGCCATGGGGATTAAAGGGCCCCCTCCATATCACTAACCCCCTCTAAGCTCCCATCTGCCTCCTCTGGATTGTCTGGTCTTCCAGGACAGATCAGACCCACTAGGAGTTCTGGGGCCTGCCCTATGTCCCCCTACCCCAACCAGCCGATACCTGAGGACTTCTGGGGCCAGCTGCTCCATGTCCCGGTGGAAGACGTTGGGAGGGTTGCTGATAACCGGGCCCAGGGGTGCCCATGGCAGAAGGAGTGTCCAACTCCCCTCTGTCAAAGGAGACACCAGGCACAGATGGATCTACTAAGAGCTTCAGGGCATAGCCATCCACCTGTCACAAAGGTCACTGGGAGAACTGTTTTATGGTGACAGCCCTGGGGCCTGACCTCATGGCCCCAGCACTGTCCCTGACTTTCAGTGTCTGAAGGGGAGTGCTCTTTCACCTGAGCCACCGTGTCACTTCCAGCTTTTTCTGTGTACGCAGGACCTAAGAATCGAACCCATGCTTTCCTGTGTGCTAGGCGAGCCCTCAACCTCTAAAACGCAATCAATCCCAGCCTTGGATAGCTGTTCTTCTGTGACCCCTCAGGCCTGTCTTGGGACAGTCTAGCACATCTATACCAAGTCTCTCACCAGCAGACCTGGCTGGAAATAAACACGCTCTGCTATGTTGTCCATCATCTGCAGTTCCTTTGCTCTCTGTGCTTCCTTCAGATCCTCCTTGTTAAGCAAGACCCCTTTTCAAGTGCTGTCTCCAAGGAGCATTTTCTGATCACCTTGGAAAAGCTGGAGCCTCTCCGCTGTGCAGGCTGCCAGCCTTGTCAGGCTCTGTCTTCCAGCCAGTGCTGCTTGAGAATGCACGAAGGGGAAGGCCTGGATACCACCACTGGATTTCTAAAAACCGTGATACACCACCTAGAGGCAGGTGTTTTATCACACTCCATGAGAGGGGGCTCGAGGCCTGGGCAATCTGTGGGCAACAAGACAGGGCCATTTCTTTGTGTGGGCTTGAACTGAGGATCTACGAGCTGTCTCTCTGAGTTTTATTGCTCAAGGCTGGTGCTCTACCACTTGAGCCACAACTCCACTTCTAGCTTTTTGGTGGTTCCATGGAGAGTAGAGTTTCACAGGCTTTCCAGTTTATGGCTGGCTTCAAACTGTGATCCTCAGATTTCAGCCTCCCGAGTAGCCAGAATGACAGGCATGAGCCAAAACCCCAGGTGAGGGGCACCAAAGGCTTTTTTTTTTTTTTGCTCCTGTTTATCTCCTGTGAACTAGCAAGCCCAAGTTAAAATAATCAGTTGCAGGGGATCAAATTCCTCTCCTAGGTTACTTAATCCAAGGAGATAAGGTGTCCATGGAAAAGGCTAGTCTGAGTTGGCTTAGGGGTGTTTGTATGTGTGTATGTGTGTATGTGTGTGAGTGTTGGGGATACCTACCCTCATCTCTGTGATGCTTCATCCTCCCAGCAGGGAGTGTACCCAGGATCCTGACCCCAAGGGAGGTGGATGAGGGAGGTACGTAAGGTCACATCCAGGGAGATGATCCGAATTCTGTCCTGCAACAGATAAAGCCTGGACAGATAAAGGAGGGAAGGAGAGGGTTAGGGGAACATGAAAGGGAGCCCCTTACCTTTGGCTATATGTACCAGTGAGAAAACTGAATACATCTTTCTTGGTAGTCAGATAAAAGGTGTACACTGTTCGTTTATTTTATGATTATGTTAGGCCTAGGGCTTGGATTCAGTGCCTGGGTGTTATCCCTGAGCTTCTTTTGTTCAAGGCTGAGGCTCTACCAGTTGAGCCACAGCACCACATCTGGGTTTTTTTGTGTGTGGGTTTGGGGAGGGAGGTGGTTTATGAACCTGTTTCAACAGGCTGAGCAAAACAGCTCCTGACCCACAGCCCACCTCCAGAATGAGAGGGCCACCTTGGGTTCCAGCCACATGAGGATGCTGGGCCACCTCCTCCAGCACTCATTCAATGAATTCCTGAGACAGAGAAAGAGAGAGGGAAAGAGAGAGAGTGAGAGAGAGACAGAGAGGGAGAGAGGGAGAGACAGAGGGCCAGAATTACACTTAAGCCAGGTGCCGGTGGCTCAGACCTATAATCCTACCTACACAGGAGGCTGAGATGTGAAGACCGTGGTTCATAGCTGGCTCGGGAGGAATGTCTATGAGACTCTTATCTTCAAAGAACCAACAGAAAACCGGAAATGATGCATTGGCTCAGGGGGTAGAATACTAGCCTTGATCTGAGTAGCTCAAGGATAGCATTCAGACCCAGAATTTAATACCCACAAATGACAAGAAGTGGACTTCCCACCACAAGAAATGGACTGAATAACACCCACCGTCCTAGGAAGCATGGCAGAGAAATCAGGCCAAGATTCCTGTCAGCTGGGGTCATGAGTAGGTCACCTGGCTTCTCCATGACTCATTTTCCCCAGCTGGAAAAATGGATAGAGTGAACGATCCATTCCTCATGGAGATAGGATAATGATGAAACACAGCCATGTTTTCTTTCATAATCCCACACCTGTTGCATGATTAATAACAGACCCCATCTGAGCCCTTTCCCCGCAACTTCCTGTCATATGCTCACAGAATTGTTGAGAACTGTATCTGACACCTGCTCCCTCTGTGCCTGGCCCTGCTCCAGAGATCCCTCTGTACTAGTCCCTTATTTACTCACAACTGTCCCATGAGGAGACTGATGTCCGGTGGTCGACATCCAACCCAGAGCTTCACCTGTGGTCAAGAATCGGCTGCCATGAACTAAGAGTTTGGGACAATCCATCTAAAATGATGACTAAGCAGGGCACTAAATGTCTACCACCACCACCACCCCCCCACACACACATACATACAAACACACCTCCACCGTCCTTTGCAGCCAAAGATGTTTTACTTTCTTTCTTTTTGTTGGTTGTGGGGCTTGAATTCTGGGCCTGGGTGCTATCCCTGAGCTCCTCAGCTCAAGTCTAGAACTCTAGAGCCACAGCACCACTTCCGGTTTTCTGGTGCTTTATTGGAGAGAAGAGTCTGAGGGTCTTTCCTGCCCAAGCTGGCTCTCACTGGTGATCCTAAGATTCAGTTCCTGAGTACTTAGGATGACAGCCATGAGCCACTGGCACCTGGCCAAAGATGCTTTCCTATGCCTGTCATCCTATCCCCTCAGGAGACTGAGATCTGAGGACTGCAGTTGGATGCCACCCTTGGCAGCAAAGTCATTGAGAACTCTTATCTCCAATTAAACACCCAAAAACATTGCAAGTGGAGCTGTGGCTCAAATGGTAGAGTGCTAGCTTTGAGCATAAAACAAGGCATGGGACCCAGGCCCTAATTTTAAACTTTTTCTAGCATATACCCACCCAAGAAAAGGAAGCAGGTGAGCACACGGGAGCTCAAAGCTCACACATAATACTCAAGACTCAGAGAATAGACCCCATCCTGCTCTGAGTCTCTAGATTCTATGTCCTAGGTCATGACAGTCTTAGATGGGACTGACCATACATCAAGTCAGGACATTCAAGTACAATCTCATACTGAGGATCCCGTGACCTCATCAAGGACTCAAGATCTCTCACTGTCCTGCCTTGACACTGGGCAGTCAGGTGAGATCCAGTTATCCAACCAAAGGATATGGGAATGAATGAATTTCTCAGCCAAGGGATGCAGACTGGAGGGCTCTAGGTCCCTCTCTTTCAGGAAGGAGAAAAGGGCTGATCCTTCTCAGGAATGATCCTGGGTTGTGAGTATCCTCAAAGAAACAACCCTGCTCAGAACTCACTGCCTCTTATGTTCCCACGAGCCTTGACCTTCAGTCCGCCCTCTCTAAATCCCACATCTGTCATCTAGACTAAAAGCTGAGCCCGCAAAGAGACTCACCTCTACCTCTGAGAATGGCAGTCACAGGGCCCTAGAGTCCCCTAGAGGAAGTCTCAGAGCAACATGTGTCTGAGTCTTTCCCTCATTCCCTGGCTGTCCTGTGCCAGTGGCCTGGTTTCCTCTGTCTCTGGTTGAGGAATGAACACTGGGGGTGTCATCTTAAGATTGAGCCAGCAATAGTCCCAGTCCCCAAGGATGTACTGCACATGCATCCTGCAGTGGACGACAGCGAGGTTGTCAACAGTGAACCAGAGTCCCAAGACTTTTAATAGGCATGAGGCTGGGTCGAAGGCTCTATCACTGATAGTCTAGGTTGTCAGGTGAGGTCATGGCTTCAATGGCCTGACACACCCAATCTGGGATCATTCTCCCTCTTCATCTTCCTGCTTATCCCCTGCCACCTCCCTCTGGACACTCCCTCTCCCTATCTTCCCTTGCCTTTGGACACTTTCTTCTTATCTGACCAGAAAATAAACTCGGTGAGCTAGGGGAGATTGAAACTCTGTGACCCACCCTGAGCCCTAGTGTGTACCCCAGCCTGTTTCCCTCTGCAGTAAGCCAACCACTCAGATCCTGGATGTCATGAAGTTGCTGGGGGGACAGTGGCTTGCTCCTACATACTGGCTTTAGGCTCTGAAACTGTCCCCACAGAGATTGTTAATGGTTGGCTCCCTTGATCCAGGAACTCCAAACCAAGGCCTGCATGATCTCTTCTTCCTTCCTTTCCTCCTTTTCTCCCTCCATCCTTCCCTCCTCTCTTTTCTCTGTCCTCTCTTTGTGTCACATCTGGGCCTTAAAATGAGAGACTGGGTGCTGTCCCTGAGCCTTTTTACTCAAGGCCAACAGTCTATGGCTTGAGCCACTCATCCACTTCTGGCATTTTCTTTTTGGTAGTTAGTTGGAGATAAGAGTCTTACAGGCTTTCCTGCATGGGCCTTAAGCCTCAATCCTCCCATCTCAGCCTCCTAAGTAGCTAGCATGACAGGAGTGAAGCTATGGTATCCAGCTCAAACCAAGATTTCTTCATGTGCTGTGCAACCAGAACTGGAACCTTTAATCATGTATGAACAGCCCCTACCCCCAGTTTTGGCACACACTGTTACGGTTTGTTGGATAAATATATGAGCATCTGTCTATGACAATACTACAGAAAAGTCCCATCTAATTCAGGTAAGCATCCTGGGTGGGGGCAAAGCCTGATGTAGCTCTTCCACAGTTCTCCCTCCTCCCTCTTCCTACCCTCCTGATGCCACCGCACTTAACTGTTTTGGTTCCAAGGACATGAGCCATGATGTCCTCACTGGATTCCAGGGCCTCTGGGATGCCTATTTTCTCAAAGATCTCTGTCCAGCCACTGACCAGCTCTGTGACACTCCATTCCCCACTCAGGTGTGAACCAGGTTGCTGTGAGGTGAACACCAGACTCAAGGGGTCTCCTCTCCACTCCCTGGGGCAGACAGGACGGTCCACTCTATCAGGCCCCCAAGTTTCATGTTGCAGAGAAAGGATCCTTAAGGCATCCCGGGTCTCTGAATCTCCCAGATTCCAGTGCAGGTGCTGGGAATTGTCTCTGTTCACAGCTGGCAGGCTGTGGATGGCGAGGTCACAATCTCTGCTCCCGAAGACATCCTCAACTGTGGTGGTCACCCTAGAGAGAGCTGGGGGAGAATCAGCAGCTGCCAGAAAAAGGCAGTCAAGTCATGACGTTCGTAGCAGGAAACCATCTGGCTTGGGAACTCTGCCTGTGCCGCTTTGAATGTCATTGTTTGGTGGCCTAAATGGTCCATCTAATTCGACCCAGAATCCCAGGCATTAGTAGAAATTTCCAGCTTCAAGAAAAAACTCTGGAAAAGCTGGCATTTCACTTGTCCCAATCGAACTTAATAGGTTCCAAAATCAGTAGTTCCTTTTTCTTTCTAGACAGCCTACAGCAGGTTACAGAAAAAGGTATTCAGAGAGCCTCAGGTAACTGCCATGTCTTGATCACAAGCAGGCTCCAGCAGGGGGAACACACTTGCCTACCATTGCCCGGCTGGAAAGAGCCCAGGAGGGACACAGATTGGAGTCTGCCCTGGGAAGGAATACATGCCACCATTGGGGTCCCGGAGCCCCCTGCTCAGATGCCCATGGACACCGTCAATGCCCTGGGTAAGATTCCCCTCTCATCCTCGGTAGTGATGAACCATCTGCCATGTCACACCGTTCATCAATTCCCAGACCCTCCTAGCTTCACAGCCCCTGCCCTACACCCCCTGTCTGGTTTCCTAATTATGTTGGGGAGACACATTCTCAACTTTGAATTAGGTCCAACTATACACATGAGAGCAGACTGTCTGGCTGGAAGAGTGAGGCTGTGGTCACAGTAGCCTCATGAGCCTTCTGGCTAAAGACAGAAGGGCAGGTGTCCACTCTGGTCTGCGGTTCACACAGGCCTCCTAGGAGAGACCCACGCAGGCCCAGCAGTTACTGTGGGCTGCAGGAAAGGGGAAGAAAGTGGTGGGAAGGAACATCTAATGAAACCTTCTCTAAAGGAGCCATGACACTATGAAAGAGAAAACAAAAATTGTGGCTGGGTTCATACTGGGCATTAATGAAAAAAGAACAACAAATACACACATGCACACAAACAAAATGCTTTTGCTCGGGCTAAGAAGGTGGCTCAGTGGTAGAGCGCTTTCCTTGCATGCACAAGGCCCTGGGTTCGATTCCTCAGCACCACGTAAGCAAAAAGAAAAAAGTCGGAAGTGGCGCTGTGGCTCAAGTGGTAGAGTATTAGCCTTGGGCTGAAGAGCTGAGGGACAGCGCACAAGCCCAGAGTTCAGACCCCACAACCGAATCCACCCCCAAAAAAATGCTTTTGCTCTTTTTAGACATGCTGATTGTACAATGAGAAAGATGATCTCTCTCTCTCTCCCTCTCTCTCTCTCTCTCTCTCTCTCTCTCTCTCTCACACACACACACACATACACAGCTAAACACACAGACTCAGAGCAATGCCTCTCCTGAATTTGTTGGTTTCTCATCTAGGCAATGTACCAGCTCAAGCACAGGGGTTCCCTTTTCAGAACCAGGGGCAACCACCCAAGGGTAACAATGCTGTAATAATGCAGAACCACCCTGCCTCCCCCTTTCTCCAGGGCCAGACCCTTCCCCTTGGGAACAACCAGCCTTGACTCCCCATTCACCAAAACCCTAGGCTAGGACTCTGGGTGAAGGAGTCCTGAGACACTTGGCTCCTGAGAGCCTGGACAGAAAACAAAGCAGGGGGTCATGGTGCCTCCAGAGAGGTGTCTGACCTGGGGTGGGGGCGTTGTTGGGGACTTTGATTTGGTCCTAAAGGCTATATACATGGAGGGCCTCCCTACTTCCAGCCTATATACTTCTGGGTGACTTGGCAAATTCTTGGGGAGGACAAGGAGACCAGATGGACTGGGATCACTAGCAGAAACTGGCAGAACTTGGAAATGTGATCACCCAGTCAGAACTGTTGACAGCTGGGTTTGGGGATACAGGCCGGTTGTATGTGTGTCAGAGGGGGTGTGCTTTTCTCCCAAATACCCACCTTCTATCTGACCCCAGTGTCCTCACCTCTCTAGTGGGCTCTTCTGGGAATGTCCTCAGGTGAAAGGGTGACTGAGCACAGAAGACAAGGGCTCACACAGTCAAGGGGGGGCTATCCTCTTTATCCAACACCTCCCTCCCCAGCAAAATGGAAAAGACCTAAGAAGGCAGGTGTGGGGTGCTGCTCCCCACCTCTGACTAAAGACACCAGGTTCCCACCAGGGAGAGAAAGGATGCAGATGCAAGGCTGTGTGGCTCCCACTGCTCCAGGCTAGGGGCTATGTGGTGCCCCCTCCTCACCTATCCCTGAAGCTCCCTTTTCCTGGAACACTGGCCACTAGGGATGAGGGTGGGATCTCCGGATGGACACCCACCTCCACCCCCCACCCCTGGGGTGCATTTGGGGCAGAGCCAAGGCAGACTGTGGTGCATGGGGATGGTGCAGGCATGATGGGAAAGGGGAAGCAAGAGTTGGGGTTCTGGCTCGGCGGGAGTGGGAGGGTAGAATTGGGAGGTTGCAGGTGGTGGGGTCGTGGGGTGCTGGCCCGCAGGGTGGCCACTCATGTGTGCTGCTGGAAGAAGCTGTAGGCTGCGATCAGTTGCGCACCCGGCATCTGAGGACCCGGGGCGGGGACCAAGTCAGGGCCACAAGCACGCCAGGGGCGCACCATCTCCACCAGGTGACTGCAAGAGGCTCTGAGGTTCAGAGCAGGCAGCGCCATATTTGAAAAGCAGTGCTGCTGAGAGGGGGCGGGACGTCTGTGGGCTCATTGAGGGGCTGTGCGCAGCCTCTGCTCCTTCTCAGCTCCTCCTCCCCTGTGTTGGCCGCCACTGCTGCCTCCACCTCAGCAGCCATAGCCACCTCCCTGCCACATGCTCTGCACTTCTGGCCAGGACCCACACTATGGTCAGAGCAGCCACCAGCCACTGAAGCCGTTTCCACTGTGTTAGGTTTTTTAAAAAGAGGTAGCCAAGTAAGAACTGCACCACGCACGTGGTATTCAGGTAAGGGGTAGGTTTATTCAGTAGACCAGGCAAGGTTGGCACTCCACGCGGCTGGCAAAAGAAAAAGAGGGATGTTTGGCCCCAGATTAGGCCTTATATAGGGTAGGGGGGCGGGGGAAGGGTGTGTCCAGGTAAAGGGAAGTGGGATCAGGTTGGAGAAAGGTGTGGCCACATCAGGTTAAGATGAGACCTCAGCAGATGTGGATGCGATCTCTTCCAGGTGTACCAGTTGCCTAGATAATGCAGGTATTGGGTGAGGTCTGTTCACAGCCCGGAATGGACCTTACACACTGGTGCTTGTGTAGTAAGAAGACCCCCTCCTCAGACAGGCAAGCCCAACTAGTCATCCGGAGTGACAGAACCCACCGCAACAAAGTTATTATTAAAGAAGCAACTTTATTGAGAAGGTTCCTACACTGACAGGCCAGGGCCGCAGCACAGGCTCGGAGATGATACTGCAACCCCGAGCAGCCCACGTGCTTAGGTTTTTAAATGCAAAAATCACGAGGTGAACCCTGGTCACTTAGGTGACCAATGAGATTTTCACAGACCCAAAAGATTGCACAGTCATACCAGACCACACGCAGGTGGCCAGTAAGTTACACTTTGTCACATAATGGCTGCTTAAACCAGCCTGTCACTTTTGGTTTAAATGACTCATGAATTCAAGGTAAAGCAGAGCTTAAGGTAAACATACACAAAGGAGTTTAGTGAAGTTTAACATAAACATGTGAAAAAGGTGGAGTTTATAGTAAACTTCGGATGTCCCCAGCATGCCAGCATGAGCTTGATTTCTGGCTACCTGTTTAGTTGGTGAGTCCTTAACAGAACAATGGAGGTGGGTTAAGTTGTTATGGGGAGGGGGACCTAGAGGCATTCTTTTCATTCCATGAACTGGGCTGGTTGGAGCCAAGGATTTTTTTTTTTTTTTTCTAAAATCCCTAAAACAAAAACAAAACCTGTAAAGAAGCTGTCCCAGCTCATCTCCTCTCAGGGCCTACTTCACTTGTGCTCCTGCTGGCTCTTCTCTCTGCTCTCTCTCAGCCCCTCTCCTGGGCCTTGCCACCCTGATGCACAAGCCCCTGCTTCCTTGGGCCCCTAGCCATTGCTGCCACCAACGTGTGCCCCTGAGCCCTGCCCCCTCCTCCCTTGGGCCCCGCCCTCCACCCCTGTCCACAATTGCAGCCCTGACTAGATCCTAAGGCTTCCAGACCATGGCAATTGCAGCCTTACCTCATTCAGCTCAGCACTCTCCACACCACCCCCCCAGTACCTTCCCTGGGGATTGAATCTCCCCTCATCCCCACCACTGGAGGAGACTCTCCTCCATTCCCCTTCACTCCACACACCAAGCAGGTTCATGGTGACATGTGTGTATGTGTGTTTGTGTTTGTGTCTGTGTGATTGTTGGGGATAACTACCTCTCAAGGACTCAGAATATAGCACCCTTTGGGATGACTCAGCACACAGCGCAATTCCAAAAACAGCACAAAGCACTCTGTGTAAAGGACTCGGCAAACAGCTCCCTTTGAAGGACTCAGCATGTAGTATGCTGGGTAGAATACTCAGCACACAGCACTCTTTGAAGGAGGGAGTCCATAGCCTGCAGTGTAAAGGACTCAGTGCATGGCATGCTTTGAAAAACTCAGCACATAGCAATTTTTCCCAGGGACTCATCACATAGCACCCTATAAGACTCCACACAGCACCCTTTGAAGGGCTGAGTATGAAGCACCCTGTATAAAACACCCAGTGCACAGCACCTTTTGAAAAACTCAGCACATAGAACAATTTTGAAGGACTCAGCACATACCGCACTGTGGAAGCACTCAGCACACAGCACCATTTGAAGGACAGTACAGAGCACCCTGTGTAAAGGACTCAGCACACAGCACTCAAAAAACTCACCTCATAGCTCTCTTCGCAAGAGCTCAGCACATAGCAGGACCCTTTGGGATGCAGTAGATCAATACACCTTTTGAAGGACTCAGAATACAGTACGTTGTGTAATGGACTCAGCACACAGCACCCTTTGAAAAACCCAGGACGGTCCACTTTTCTCAGGAACTCAGCACATAGCATGCTTTGCGATGACTCAGCAAACAGCACCTTTTTGAGGACTCAGCACAAAACCTCCATGTGGGAAGGACCCAGCAAATAGCTCCCTGTGAAGGACTCAGCACATAGCGGTATGTCACAAGTTCAGCTGTCATTAGAATTAGGGTGCTTTCTTCAGTATCACCATTCTTCAGAAACACTTCACAAACCCTACTAGTTCACATTTAGCAAACCTGTGTTTTATGGGAGAAGGTGACTAGGGGTCTTGAACTCAAAGCTTGTGGGCCCTGTCCCTGAGCTCTTTGGTTCAATGCTAGAGCTCTACCACTTGGAGGCACAGCTCCAATTTTGTTTTTTGGGGTTGTTCATTGACAGGTCTTATGGTGATAAGTAAGGCCAAGTTGTGGTATCCGTGGGCAAAGGCTCTTAGCTCAGCCTGGAGCTGACCACTCTCTTCCTCGTGTCTCTGGAAAGTTGGGTCTCCCCTGGAGTTCTCTTGGCCTAGGGTGGAACACACCTGCTCTCGCATCAGCAATCAGAGCAAAAGTCAGCTTGGCTCTGGTCACTTCCTCAAATTGAACTCTAGAGGATGTTGGCACCGGGCCGCATGTTCCGCGTGTGGCCACCAGGGGGGAGTAGTGGCCCACCATAGGGATAGTATTTGAGAGTTGTGTTTACTCTTGCTTCCCTAGGGCCCCATCATGATTCAAAGCCACCCTGGAGAGGAAAGTCCTTTAGACTCTTACCTACAATTAACAATCGAAAAGCAAGTGGGGCTGTGGCTCAAGTGGCACAGCACTAACCTTAAGCAAGAAAACAGGGATAGAGCCTAGGCCCTGAGTTCACACACACACACACACACACACACACACACACACACACACACAGACACACACACACAAACACACCACATGCATGCAAAATCAGAGATTTCTACACTGCAATCTTTGGGTATTCTCTACTTTTCCCCCACTAAGCCTGGTGGCTACTGGCCTAGGTTTTTGATGCATACAACAGGACCTGGCATCTTTGATCTTGGGGGAACAGAATGGCTAGAAGGTCAGCCTTCCCCCATCCCGGCTCCTTGATTGGGTCATGGTCTATCCAGGCCCTTTGGGCTCCTTTACAGACTTGCCAAGATGCCTTCAAAAGGCATCACATACTGGGCACTGGTGGCTCATGCCTGTCATCCTAGCTACTCAGGAAGCTGAGATCTGGAGGATCACGGTGCCAAGCCAGTCTGGACAGGACAGTGAGACTCTGAGCCTCCATGAAACATCAGAAAACAAAAGTGGCATTGTGGCTCAAGTGGTAGAGTGCCAGCCTTGAGAGAAGGAGCTCAGGGACAGTGCTCACGGCCATCAACAACAAGGAGAGGCATTGCATGTTGTCTTTGGGATTGGCATGGGCCAAATATAATTGGAATTAATTATAATTGGTATTGATCAAGTGCACCAAGACAAAGCAGTACCTCCTGTAGTCCCGAGCTCCTCCATCTCATCTCATCCCCTGGCCTTGTCCATGCTTTGGGTCAGCATGGGTCTGCCTGGACGGGAGGGCTCCAAGGAAGATCCCAGAGCAATCACCCCACCTCCTTCTGCCCTGCTCACCCTGCTGCTTCTGCTCTTTGCCATAGACCTTCTTCCTGGAATCCATCCATGAGGTCATCACCACCAACATAGTGGTGAGTGGTGGGTCTGGCCTAACTAGGGGCAGTCAGAAGTGGAAGTAGGTCTGGGACTAGGAGCTTCCACCTTAGGTGTGGGCTGAGGCCATGGCTGACCTTTATTTCATCCTGAGCCTTGCAGTGGTGGGGAGAAAGTGTAGACTTCACATTGAGTCAGGTAAACTCAGAATCTGGAGGACCACTTGTGTGTGGGAGGATGTGTGTTTCTGGGGGCCACTGTTGTTGGTCCTCTCTTGGGACTCCCCTCTCCCTCTCTCATCCCTCAATGGTAGAAGAGAAACATCAACTAAGGGTGTGGGAAGAGGGGAAGGGGGAATATTTTGGGGGGAACCAGATTGTGCTTCATATTCATCCTAGCCCCTACTTCCGATTTATCTGAGGAATGGTCATATGGGTTTGGGAGGGGGGAGAATCATCCTAGCTGAGAATGTGGCTCAGTGATAGAGTGGTCACCTAGAATGCCTGAAGCCCTTGGTTCTATTCCACATAGAAAAAGCTGGAAGGGAGGTGGGGCTCAACTGGTAGAGAGCCAGTCTTAATCAAAAAGAGCTCAGGGAGAGTGGCCAGGCCCTGAGTTCAAGCCCCAGGACTGGAAGAACAAATCTTTGTTGGAGGCTTTCTTTTTGTTTTGAAAACAATTTATTCTTTGTGATAAGCATAACATGGGCCTCTTTCCTGGCCACCAATGAGCCATTAGATATCCCTTGAGTTTGGGCCAACTCCCTGAAGCCTCTGTCCTCCCTGACCCGCCGTTTAACCTTCCCATCACCCAGCAGATGGAGGCATGAGAGAAAGCCACCTGGCCACCTACTTCTGGTGGCTGCCAAGGCTTATGAGAGTCAGTATGTCACATAGTCATCATCCACATCAGTTTACAAGAGAAAGTGGGGGAGCACTCCTCCCCTGAGCCTGGGAGCTGTGGGTGGCTCTGGATGTGGGGTATCTGGGGCAGGACGTGCTCCTTGGAGGAGTCCACTATGGGGTAGGGAACTCTGACCTCTCCTCTGGCAGTTTCCCTTCTGTCTTCAAGTTGCAATTCTTCAAAACCTTTCTGCTCCTCCCTCATTTCACCCACCACAGGCCCTGAGACGTGGGAAGCAGACTTGGGGGGTGGGGAGGGATCAGCCTGTGCTGGCATCTGAAGACTGCTGTATGTGCCTTCCCTTGGGATGAGCAACAGCAGCTCCCGCAGCACTCTCCTCCTTTCCATCTTCTCCGGGGACAGCCAGTGTATGCACTTGGCTTTCTCCCAACACAGCTCATTCAAGACCAATACCTGCTCTTTACACACAATGAAGGACTCCTCAGTGGTTTGGTTGTGTGCCAACAGCTGGCTGCATCAATGGTGGAGCTCACCTGTTGGACTCTGGAAGTACACCTCAACAAGCAGGTCATGGACGAAGCAGATTTTCTTCTCAGATGCCCATGTGTCCTGTTTCCCATCCCCACGCATGCTGTGGTGGCAGCTCATGGGGCAGAGGGCCTGTGGCTCCAGCTCAGTCTGTCACTGAGCTGCCGGGTGGCCTGGGTGCCTGCAGCGGGCCCATGCTCCTGTGGCAGGATTTTCCACCTGTGGATCTCAGCCTCCGAGTGTGCTAACAGAGTCTAGTCCATCTTCCAGGCAGCATGGAATGTGTTCTTGTATCCCTTTGGTCAGAAAGAACCATGAAATAATGATGTGGCCAAAATCATGTGATGCAGGCAGAATGGGCAGAGTCAAGATGACAGTGGCTCTCCCAGCCCCTTTCCCAGGGAACTCTGTCCAATTCAGTTGGGGACAAGAGGGTGACATGCTTTAGCTGGATGGCTGCACAGATTATTGTTTATGTCTGTTTGTTGCCGGTCCCAGACCTTGAACTCAGGATCTGGGAACAGTCCATGAGCTGCTTTTGCTCAAAGCTAGCCCTCTACCACTGGAGCCATAAGGCTCTACTTCTGGCTTTGTTGGCAGTGAAGTTGGACAGGGGTTTCAAAGGCTTTCTTGCTTAGGGTGACTTTGACCATGATCCTCCTATCACAGCCTTGTAAGTATCAAAGAAGACTGCTGAGAGTCACTGGTGCCTGTCTAATCATTGATCTTGCTGATGTTCTTGGACAAACCGGTGAGTTCCCTATCATCAGGTTGAAGTGGTGGGAGTTGGAGCCCACAGTTTGAATAGTTTGAATCCTGGTTCTGCCACCTCCAAATGGCAGGCGGGAGATCCTAAGAAACTCATTCGTATCCATATGAATACCAATGGAATGTGACGTATGCTATGATTGAATGGGCAGTTCTTGAATGATTCTAGGATAAAATTATACACAATTATTTTATAGGACACTGATCGATTTTAATTAATACTTTATGAAGATTTAAACAATCACATTCATTAAATTGGGGCATAATGAAATACCTAAGAATTGGGCATCACATAGTATAGAAATGTCATTTTTTCTGCCCGGACTTTCTTTACTTAATTGCTATAGAGCATTTTCTGAATGTACTTTGGAATATAAAACTAGGATATATTATAGCTGACCTGGAAATGAACTATTCAAACAATTTTTATCAAAAATGCTTAAAGCAAAATAAAGAGGCAAATCCAAATTATGTATATTTGAAGACAAAGCTTGGTTAATCCTCCTCTCACATTCCCCCCCCTTCTTGAGAATAACACACATTGTAAGGAAATGCTTAGAATGTTTTGGAGAAATAGGTTGACTTTAAACCAGTGAGTTACTCTACGCTGCATTTTGTTTATTTTATATCTAGAAAATCTAGACTCTCACCTTATCATTTTCCTTAGGATTTATACTCAGGTTTAATCTTCGATGGGTGAGAAATAAAGATATAAACATTTTTTAACAGTGGTTAAATTTAGCCTGAGGAATCTAGGTACAATTATACTCATACAGATAAGCCTCATCAGTCATGAGACCTTGACATCAAAATGTTAACCAATGCTTACTGGTGTCATGCTTATGAGATTTTGTGTATTATAAATAATGTATTATAAATAGCAGTTGTTTTGTAAACAATATCATTTCATGGGTTAGGAACTGAAGTGAGACATTATACTCAGAACTAAATTGGAGGAGGAATCCAAAATTAGGTACCAAGATATATATCATTAACACAATGTTTTAAAAATGCAAGCTGAAGAAATAATTTATGAAAAAAATCAGCATTTACAATAAATACAGAATCAGTATTACTGATACTTCTTCTATCCCAGTTGCAATACGGCTTGCATGAAGACTTTTCTGGTTATATGTTTAGTTAGGTCTTGATATTTAGCTGAAGTTCTGTTCTTTCATATATTCATTTATCAGATCAAAGAGGAAATTAATTCCATGCCAGAGTCAACATCCATACTAAAGATATAGTTGTATCCTGCTACTTTGCCAAAATTTCAAATCAGCTTGAGTATCTTGGATCTAACTAAATGGGTATGTAATTTTGTCAGTACTAAAAAGATTTTGATCATCACTTATTAAAATAGTATTTTCTAGAATCTACTTCTATCTTTTCATGAAATTTGTAGTGTCATTTATTTCATGGGTTGATGTTTTCCTTTAGATAACCTACATTCAGTCTTCTACAATTTGGAGTAGTTTAAAATTATGTATACTCAGGTACCCTGCTCAGATTCTATTATTTGTATATTTTGTTCTTGTTAAATCAGTAGGATTTAGGTCTCAACATGGATACTATTGGACTTATTCATTGCATTTCTGAATTTTTTAAGTATGTCATGATTTTTGTTATTTTATTCTTTTAATATGTGCAGCTCCCACTCCACATACAGTCATATTTGTTTTAAACAACTTGATCCATTCATGTGATTTGCTATATTACCTTCATCTAGATGAATTTAATTACAAATTAACACAACCATATATCTTTTTTTAATTTTAATAATATTTTATTGTGAAAATACTGTACTGAGGGGTTACAATTACCTGGGCAAGATAGTGAGTACATTTCTTATCAAGCATTGTAGCCTCCTCCTTTGTTTACTCTTCCCATCCCTTCCCATTCTCCCGCCCCCCACCCAATCCTCCCCCCCCCCCAACAAGTTGTAAAGTTCGTTTTCTACATGACAACTTGTACTTCTCATAACACAACCATATTTCTGAGACACAGTTATCTTTATGGATCTACTCAAGGGTATCATGTATTTGAGGTTTTTGTGCTTATAAACAACCAGGCACAACTCCTGGGGGAGTTCTACTTTGTTGGTTGTTTTTCCAGCTGTGGTGACTTCAACATATGTGTGCATTTTATTTCAGTTGTTTTGTGTCTATATTTTGTTTCATATAACAGAAAGTACATAAATAATCAGTGATTTAGAACTTTTCCAAATAGATTTCTAAGAGAGATACTTGAAGTTTTGTGACATCTGGGACCAGGTAGGTCTTCTTAATGGAGGGGGTAGCAGAATAACAGACACATTCTTTGACATGATTTGAATTCTTCTTCCTCTTGCCTCACTATTTCCAATAGTATTACTTCAAAGCCTTTAGTGGAAAGAAAATAATTTTGTCTGTATGATCTCATAAATTTGCTTTAATTAGGACACACAACACATTTCCGTTTGATTTTAACTCTAAAATCATCTTTCCTTCTTTTAAATTCACAGATGTGAATTTATAATGCTAAAATACCATCTAATAATTTATATGAAATGGTCCAAATTATTTTCGCTTCACACTATATGTAATATAGAGTGTAATAATAGAGAGCAATGTAGTATATAATTAATTTACTTTGGGGAAAGCTAATTACAGTGGATTTTTAAAATACTGAGTAATAGTAAAAATTATGTTTGATTCTATTAAAAAGTTTAGTTACATCTAAAAATAACTCATAATTATAAACTAATGTTAAAAAGAAAGATTGTTTATTGGAAAAAGCCAGAAGTTTAAATAAGCTTGCTTTTTAGAAATTGACTTGGATCTGGGCTTTGGTGGCTCATGCCTGTAATCCTAGCTACTCAGGAGTCTCAGAATGAGGATAGTGGTTCAAAGCCAGCCTGGGCAGAAAAGTCTGTGAGACTCTTATCTCCAATAACCCACTTGAAAAGTAGAAACAACACTGTGGCTCAAGTGGTACAGAGGTATCAATGAGCTGAAGAGCTGAGAGACAGTGCCCAGTCCCAAAATTCAAGCTGCATGACCAAAAAAAACCAAAAAATTGACATGGATTTTTACTTTAAATTTCATGATATTTTTTATTGTGAAAATACGTACAGAGGGGTTACAATTACATGAGCAAGGTAATGATTACATTTCTTATCAAGCATTGTTGCCCCCTCCTTTGTTTCCCCTTACCATCCCTTCCCAACTCCCCACCCCCAAACCAACCCATGTGTCAAAGTTGTAAAGTTCGTTTTCCGACATAACGTGTTGTACATCTGATTGTTGCAGTGGGTCCACCTGTATCCCTATTTAGAGAATTTGTTTTTCCCTTCTCCTCCACAAATTATACCAACATCAAATACAGTGAAAACAGGGGTTATACCATGGGGGAGGGACATACAAAGCAACAAAGAAATCATCTTAGAAATATGCTAGAAACAATAGCAAGAGAAAAAACAACATTTGAGTTCTTATCTTTGGGTTCATTTCACCTAATTTCAACTTATCTGACCGTTTCTGCTTGTCTCACAAATATACTAGTTATTGCAAATAAGGGAAACCATGGGACCTATATTTCTTTGGGCCTGGCTTACTTCACTTAATATAATTTTTTCCAAGTCTTTCCATTTCCTAACACATGGGCCAATGTCATTCTTTCTGATGGAGGCATAGAATTCCATTGTGTATATATACCACATTTTCTTGATCCATTCATCTACTAAGGGGCATCTGGGTTGGTTCCATATCTTAGCTATGGTAAATAATGCTGCAATAAACATAGTTGTGCTGGTAGCTTTAGTATGGTTATGTTTGTGATCATTTTGGTAAATGCCCAAAAGTGGGATTGCTGGGAAATAGGGGAGCTCTATGTGGATTCTTTTGAGGAACCTCCATACTACTTTCCAAAGTGGTTGAACAAGTTTACACCCTCACCGACAATACAGTAAGGTTTCCTTCTGTCCACATTCCCTCCAGCTTCTGTTGTTACTAGAGTTCTTGATTATAGCCATTCTAACTGGTGTGAGGTGGTATCTCAATGCTGTTTAGATTTGCATTTCTTTTATGATTAGGAAAGTTGAGCATGTCTTCATGTGTCTATTAGCCATGCTTCTTTCCTCTTCAGAGAAGTTTCTCTTTAAGTCTTTAGCCCACTTATTTATTGGGCAGTTGTTTGAGGATTTGTTGTTGGATTTACTTTTGTGAGTTCCAGGTATATTTTAGATATGAAACCCTTGTTTGTTGTATGGCTAGTGAAGATCTTCTCCCAATCCATGGGTTTTCTATTGATCTTGCTAGCTTTATCCTTTGCCATGCAGAAGCTCTACAATTATATGTAATCCCATTTGTCCAACCTTTCTTTGATTTGTTGTGTTTCTGGGTATCTATTAAGAAAATTTTGGCCTGTGCCAAGGAGACCTAGGGTGTCTGCTGTAACTCCAGGTCTTTGATCCATTTGGAGTTGATCCTGGTGCAGGGTGATATATAAGAATATAGCTTTAGTTTTCTACAAGTGATTAACCAATTTTGTTTGACAGCTACTTACTGAAGAAGCTGTCTTTCTCCCATTCTATTTTTTTTTAGCTCCCTTATCAAAGATTAGATGGCTATATATCTGTGAGTTAATTTCTAGGATTTCAGTTCTATTGCATTAGTCCTGAGATCTGTTCTGGTGCCAGTACGAAGCTGTTTTGATTATTATGGCTTTGTAGTAGAGTTTGAAATTTTCTATTGATATTCCTCCGGCATTGTTCTTTCTGAGGATCATTTTTTTATTCGGGGTCTTTTATTGTTCCATATGAATTTTTGGATTGTCTCTTCTATTTTTTTTGAAGAATGAGGTTGGAATATTCATAGGTATCACATTGAATTTGTACATAGCTTTGGGAAGTATTGCCATTTTCATGATGTTGATCCTTCCAATCCAGGAGCATGGGAGGATTTTCCCACTTTCTACGTTCTGTTTTGATTTCCTTTTTCAGGTTTTTTAAGTTTTCATCATAGATTTTTCACTTCTTTGGTTAATCTAATTCCTATGTATTTCATTTTTTGTGGGGCTATTACGAGTGGAGTTGCTTTCCTTATGTCAGCCATGCTTTTCTCATTGTTGGCATACAGTAAAGCCATTGATTTTGAGTGTTAATTTTATACCCTGCTACTTTGCCAAAATTTTGAGTCAGCATGAGTAATTTGGGAGTGAATTCTGTGGGATTCTTTAAATATAAGATCATGTCATCTGAAAAGAGCAAAAGTTGTATTTCATCTTTCCCTATTTGGATCCTTTAATGTTTGCATCTTGTCTTATTGCTGTAGCGAGGCATTCTAATACTAAATTGAAGAGAAGTAGAGAGATTGGACATCCTTGTCTAGTTCCTAAGAGGAAATGGCTTTAGTTTTTTTTACCATTAAGTGTAATGCTGGCTGAAGTTTTGTCATATACAGCCTTTATTGTATTGAGGAATGTTCCCTGGATTCCTTAGTTTTCCAGAGCTTTCATCATAAAGGGGTTTTGGAACTTGTCAGACGCTTTTTTCTACATCTATTGAGATAACCATGTGGTTCTTATCTTTGCTCCTGTTGATGTGATGAATTATATTAATTGATTTGTGTATATTGAACCAGCTTTCCATCCCTGAAATGAATACTGTTTGATCGTGGTGTATGATTTTTTGGATGAATTGTTGAAGTCGATTAGCCAAAATTTTGTTGAGAATTTTGCATCAATGTTCATCAAAGAAGTGGGCCTCTAGTTCTCTTTCTTTGATGAGTCCCTGCCTGGTTTTGGGATGAGGGTTATGATGTCTTCATAGAATGAGTCCCGTTATGCGCTTTCTCTTTCAATGTCATTGAAGCGTTGGAGGAGTATTGGTGTGAGCTCTGCTTTGAAGGCCTTGTAGGATTCCGCTGTAAATCCATTGGTACTTAGATGGGAGTTCTCTTATTGCTGCTTCTATCTCAATGCTTGATATGGGCCTGTTAATTTGATTAAACTCATCCTGGTTTAGTTTTGGCATGTCAATATTTGCTAGGAAAAGGTCCATTTCTACCAGGTTCTCAAACTTATTAGCATAAAGGTTTGAGAAGTATTCCCTTCTAATGTTCTGGCTTTTGGTTGTTTCTGTGGTGATGTTTCCATGCACATTTCTGAGTTTGTTTATTTCCGTGTGTGCTCTTCTTTTTCTGATAAGATTTGCTAAGCATCTGTCAATTTTTGATAATTTTTTCGAAGAACCAACTCTTTGTTTTGTTGATTCTATGATTTTTTTTTTGGATTCTAATTCGTTTAATTCTGATTTAATTTTAATTATTTCTTTCAATCTATTGGATTGGAGTTTATTTGGTTGCTCTTTTTCAATGAGGTTCAGATGTCTCTTTAAATTGTTGGTTTCAGATCTCTCTAATTTGTTGATGTATGATCTCAGAGTTATAAAATTGCCTCTGATTACTGCATTTCCTGTGTCCCAGAGGAGCTGGTAATTTATGTGTTCATTGTTGTGGAATATCATGAACATTTGCATTTCCTTTCTAATCTCTTCCATGACCCACTGGTGATTCAACAGTGTGTTGTTCAGCCTCCATGTGTTAGAGGACTTTCTTTGGTGGCTTTTGGTGTTAAGTTTTAATTTTATTCCCTTGGAGCCTGTTTCTTGGCCTTTATTGTGGTTTAGTTGGTTTTCTATGTGTAGGACATCTTCAAGTATCTTTTGTAAGTCTTGTTTGGTGGTTCTAAAAGCTTCTTGTATCTGAATAGGCCTATCTTTTTGCATGTTTGGGAAGTTCTCTGCTATGATTCTGTGAAATAAATTTCCTAAACCATTAACTTCTGTCTCTAGGTGCTCCTCTACACCCATTATCCTCAGATTAGGCCTTCTGATGGTGCTTTCGAAATGTTGAATAGATCTATCATATTTCTTGGATTTGTCTTGGATAGTTATACATTCTTTATTTATAATATCTAGGCTGTCTTCAATGCCCAAGATTCGATCTTCTGCATGGTCTAACCAACTGTCAAGACTTTCTACTTTGTTTTTATTTCTTTTCCTTCTAATTGTTTGGCGTTGATGGCTTCAAATTGTTCGTTGGAATTTTGTTTTAGGTCTTGTATAAACTTTACTTCCTTAATTTGGTGGTCAGTGTTTTTTCTCAAATCACTTACTTGATTCGTTATGGTTTCCTTGGGCTCCCATTACTTTTCTTGCGCTCTATTGAGCGTTCCCTTTGTGGTCTTCCTGAATTCATTCAGCTGTCTGTTCATGGATTCCATGAATGCCTTTATTGATCTTGCTGTATTCTCATCCCTCTCTTGCAATTCCTGTATTACTCTTTGAACAGCTTCCTCACGATCATGCAATTACTGTCTTTCTCTTTGACTGATCTCAGCCTTCTCATGCGATTTCTGTATTTCTCTTTGACTGTTCTCAACCTGCTCGTGTGCAATTCCTATATTAATCTTTGAGTAGCTTCCTCATGCTCACAAGATTCCTGTATTAATCTTTGCTTTGCCCCCTCTCACTCTCTATCATGCTCACAATGAGTCCTTTACAAGTTTTCAATGTATTCATTCACCATGTATACCAGTAGTGCTTGTAGAGCTTTTTGGGAACTCTCTTCTGGATTATTCATTAAGTATTCTGTCACCTGATTATCATGAGTCGGAATTCATATACCTGAGTTGGAGCTAACTGTTCAGCCCTGTGGAGGTCAGTATCTTAGATGGAGATCTCTGGTAGTGGGGGATGGGTGGCCTTCCCTCCTCTGCTCCCTGAGAAGGAGTGAGGATGTCAGGATTCTACTCATGACAGAGTGTTGTTTCCTGCGTCGTCTCTGGTCTGTGATCTGCAGGATGAAGATATCTGCTCCTTGTTAGTTCTTGCTGGTGTTGAGTAGAATCCACTCACTGGCCACATCTGGGGCCTTTGTCGTGGACTCTCTCTGTAGGGATGGGGGCTACAGCCAGTGGCGCTGTCCCTACTGCCACCTCAGCTGTGGCTACTGGCAAGTGCTCAGATCTGTTATCTTGCCTGGATTTTCCCTCTTTGGCCAAACTCTCTGTACTGTGATGGCACACTTGGTGTGACTCTCTAGCCTAGGACTGTTCACTGGAACATTAAAACTGCTTTCTATGTAAGAGCTTGTTTACCCTCCAGCTTCTCCTCCTCCATCTTTCCCCAAATCCTCATGATTTTTTTTGACCAGAAAAAAATAGCTTTATTTGGACTGAGAATTGGAAAATGAGAGTAGGACCTGAGCTAAGGAGTAGAGATTACATTTCCAGAAAGCTCATCAACCAATGGACTCTTGCTTTGAATCAAGGCAGCCTTGCAGTTAATGAAATCATTAAGAGGCCTACTGGGAATATATCTAGCTCTAAATGATCCTAGTATGCTACCTTTATAAAAAAAATACAGGTTTTTTTTATCATAATGAAATTTCCACCAACCACACGTATTACAAACGGAAATGGAAGGAAAAAAATCACATTTTACAGAATTTAAACTTGTCTTCAGCATTTAGCTCAGAGGTTCACCATCTTCAAGAAACTGCTCCTCTGTTAAAGTCTTCAGCTCTTGATATTGGAGGCACGGCTCAATTGGTAGAGTGCCAGCCAATGAGTAAAAGCATTAGGTACTGAGCTGGAGTCCCAGTCTCGAACCAAAAAAAAAAGAAAAAGAAAACAAAAAATCAATCAACCAGGAAGGAGATGGTCTTTACTAGCCCACAGAAATACTTTATCCATTTCCCTAGCCAGTCAGGGCTGAACAGCAGGGTAAGGCTCAGATGAGGGTGGGGTGGGGATCAGAGCGCTAATTTCCCCCTAGTACAACACCACAGCAGAAGCTTGATGAGAGCAAAACTGGTGAGACTTGAGGGGAGGGTCCAGGCCCTGAATTCAGTCAGAGTCTCTGCTGGAAGAGAAGGAGGAAAAGGAGGAATGCTTGCCATGCTTGTGGTGTTTGTGCATCTTTTTATGTGTTTTCTTCATTTTCTTCAGTGTTTTCTTGTCCATTGGGGCTCGTGGGCCTATGCCAGGAGCCAGGGGATTCACAGGACACATGCCAGGTGCAGGTGGTGGGCATGGGGTGGGTAAGGACCTGAGGGTTGGTATCCTGGATACTGTGGCTGTGGCACAGGGTAAGAGGGCCCACATGGAGGGAAAGCTGGGTTCCCCTGGGGAGGTCCTGGAGGAAAGGGACACCCGGGAACAGGACCAGGAGGAATGGCCGGATTTACAGGTTGTGGGCACAAAGGAGGTGGACACCCAGGATTGGAACCTCCAGGGCACCCCATGTAAGGGATACTTGCATTTTGCACCGGCTGCGCTGCATTGTGATGCCACATGTTCAGGTGTTTTCCTAAGCCTTTCCTCCGGCGCCTGGATTAGACCTGTCCTCCAGAGCCTTTTCCACCTCATGATTTTTTATGAATGGTTTTTTAGTGAAAAATGTTTTTGGTGTTTATGTTTTGGTTTGGCATAAAATGAGCCTACTATTGTCTTAATTTAATAAAAAAAAAAAACTCTGATTCTATGACAGCATAAATTTTGTGGGTAATGGTTAAGACTAGGTTGCCTTTCTGAAAAAAAATATCACCACCCAAAAAAGAGGAACAAAAGGAAAATAAATATGACAGGAAACATAAATGTTAATGGACTAGTAGTCTGCCGGTTTGCTTTAACTTTTAATCAAAAATTAAAGTAATACTTGATAATGTTTTATTAACATATTTAAATTTCTTCATTCTTGTCATTTAAGATTCACTTTATAAAGAAATTCAACAGGTGACAATGTTTTTTCATGACTTTTCCAAAGAAATGATCATTTCATCATTATAGTGTATAGCACAATACACCCAGAAAGCTTTTAAGGAAAAAAATTTTCCCATTCTTTGTTTTGCTTCAGTCTGTATTTAAAGCTGCATACCACATCTTACCCACCCTATTGTCTGTCTTCTCATTTGAAATATTTCAATAAGTTTTCTTTCCCTGGTTTGTCAGTCAGAAAATCTTTATAAAACAACATGCTTTCATTCATTGTGCTTTTTAAAGTATATCTCACAAATGCCAAAACGAAGCACAATCTGAAACATCTGTGGATTTTTCCACCTAGAGTCCAAAGTAATCACTATCCATACTCCTTAGAACCATCTGTTCACTGGCATTAATTGTTCTATCACTTCCATGCTTTAAAACAACCGCATTTGACAATGGCGTACATTTTAATTGGTTTACCACATCTGGTTCGTTTTCAGCAAGGACTGTCTTCACAGAAGATGGTAATAGATGAGGTTTGCAATTATGTATTTTGAAAGGGCTCTAAGTTGTGGATATAGAATATCCATTTCAGTGACTAAATATTTAAATTAAATCCTATAATGTATACTCCTTCAATTTTCTGGCTAAAGTTCTACAATCTAGATATTTTTTAAGGAAATATTGTACATGTTTCCTTGGTGACAACGTAATTGGAAGAGTTAAATTTTGCTTTGTTTCTTTTTTTCTTGTGAAAATACTGTACAGAGGGGTTACAATTACATGGGCAAGATAATGAGTACATTTCTTATCAAGCACTGTAGCTTCCTCCTTTGTTTACTCTTCCCATCCCTTCCCATCCTCCCTCCCCTGCTCCTCTACCCAATCCTCATCCCCGCCCCCACCAAAGTGGTAAAGTTCGTTTTTCCATATAACGACTTGTACATCTCATTGTTGGAATGTATCCACTTGTACCCCTATTTAAACATTTCTTTTTTCCCTTCCCCTTCACAAATTTTACCAACCTCAAATACAGTGAAAGCAGGGGTTATACCATGGGAGAGGGACATACAAAGCAACAAAGAAATAATCTTATAAATGTGTTAGAAACAATCACCTAAAAGAAAAAAAAAAACATTTGAATACATATATTAGGGTTCATTTCCCTAACATCAACTTATCTGACTTTTTGCATGACTCAGACATATACTAGCTATTGCAATTAAGGGAAACAATGGACCTAAGTTTCTTTGGGCCTGGCTAACTTCGCTTAATACAATTTTTTTCCATGGAAGACTTAAAATTTTCATATATCATTGCCGTCTTAAATGAAGTGAATGTACCTGGGTTTGCATACAGAAGTTTTAGGACAGCATTAAAATTTGAATCTTGAATGGGATTTGATTGAGAATTGTGGCAGGCTTTCATGATATGAGAAGAGAAAGGCCTTACTAATACTTTAATTTGCCACATTGCTATATTAGTTTATTCAAACCCACACATACATACAGATATACAAATATGTAGTATGAAGACGCAGTCAGTCTGCAAGAAAGTATTTTAATAGGAATTCCATAAAATATTTAGTCTGCTGAGATCTGATTGGAATTTATAGAAATATCTATTTGCTTCCCCCCCTGGACAATTCGTTATCACTGGTGAGGATGTTGCCATTTGAATTTAGAATGCCCCAGAAAGACCTATGTGTTAAAGAAAAATGACTTTCCATTTCCTCCCAGACTGTGGAGAATACCTGCATAGTTCTTCTGGAGATTAAGTTCTTCAGAGTGAAACCTCTGAGAACATGCACACTCATCTACTTTCTTTTCTCTTTTAATCATTCTAGATCAAAAACATTTCTTTTTGACATACTCCTCACCTTGACATTGTCTTGTCACAGGCCACCAAAGCAATAAAACCAACTGAACATACACTGAAACCTTCAAACTTATAAATCTGAGTAAGCCTTTCTGCTTAATAAATGGACAATATCACTTATTATGATAGGTTATAAAGACATCACAGAAATCTAGTCTTTCTAACAATGTAGAGTATATAAAAATGCTTCATTATAAAATATCTAACTCCAAGTTATATTTTGTGTTTTTGTTTCTGTAGATCCTAGGGCTTAAACTCACAGCCTGATTGGTGCTTTTGTGTTCAAGGCCAGTGCTCTACATAAAATCTGAACTGGAACTCCATTTCTCCTGGTGGTTAATTGGAAATAAGAATCTCATGAACTTTCCTATACTGGCTGGCCTATTCATATTGCATACTTTATGTAATTCCAATTCTCAGCATTATATAGATGTTCCAACTACAATATAAAAAAAACTTAAAATGTACTAAAGATATTTGTAAAGTATAAAATGAGGAAAGAATTTTCATCCTTTACAAATCTATGCAAAATCTATGCTAAACTATTGGTATTTTACTTTACCTTTCCTGAAACCAGTTTGATATAGTTTAATACTTGTCACACCAACTTTCTCTCTATATTCTACTGGATATATACTTTTTCACGTGTGTTTGTATACGTATACATATATGTATCTATCTGTATATGTTCCAATGTGCATCATCGGACTTGAAACTGCTTTCTTTTGCTGTTCAGCAATGAACCTTGTCGGCTCATTCTGTGACAATATCAGTGCTCATTCTCATTATTCCTTTATTTACCAAATCATCAGCCTTCTAAAATCAGCGTCATTTCTTGGGTAAGGTTACCAAACAGCCCAACCAATATTCACTCAGAGGGTTTTAATAAAGCAATTTTTAAGGAAGAATATAACATGAAGTGACAACTACAGAAATTCCGCAGAGACCTGACATCTTTCACATTTCTCTCTTCCTTCTCTTCTCATACTTCAGAAAGTATTGACTAACACTATAAATATACTGCAAATGTAAGTTAAGGATCAGTGTTTTTTTTTTCCTAACCTGCAGCCTTCTTTTCCATGATTTGACATAAACTTTTGGGAGATTTTTTGGATTGTGATGGGATTCCACCCAAAACAAAGCCATGTATAGCAAGAAAGTCAATGTTTTCAACTCAGAGTATTAAACAAAAGAGGGAGAAAATTAAGGTTAGCTATATATGTTAAGCACAAATATAGGCAATATCAAGATATCTTGAAATCGTATACTTTTACTGGATAAAGTGACTCAAACCTGTAATAGTATCTACTTAGAAAACAGAGATTAGAGAATTTCAGTTCCAGGCAAGCCCAGACAAAAAAAAAAGAAGTTTCAGGAAACTCTAACCATTTGCTGGGTGCAATGTATTTTGATTGTGTTAGGATGACCACAGTCCAAGCAGGCCCAGGCATTGTGATGCTACCTCAAAATAAGCAATCAAATTACAATCTGCAGGTATGGCAGTAGTAGAGGTGCCAAAGTTGTGAAGTTCCTTTCACCGTTGCAATGGGTCTACCTGTATCCCTATTTAAACATTTTTCCCTTCCCCTCCACAAATTATGCCAACATCAAAAATATGTGCTTGTGTAAGAAATGCATGATTCTAAAATTTCATGAAAATTCTTTTGAACTTACTTTTTTGTGGAATTGTCTAGTTTAAGAAAATCAATTACACTTTCTATATAAAAAATGTTCTGTGCTTAATCCGGCAGCCCATACACTAACATCGGTATGATACAAAAAAGATTAGCATGGCCCATACACATGGATGACTTTCAAATTCGTGAAGCAGTCCATATTTTTACAACAACAAATGCTGAAGGGGATGGGGCCACAAGGGAACCCTACTGCATTCTTGGTGGGAGTGTAAACTTGTTCAACCACTTTGGAAAGAAGTATGGAGTTTCCTGAAACGACTCCACATAAAGCTCCCCTATGACCCAGCAATCCCACTTTTGTTCATTTACCCAAAGGATCACAAACAAGACCATACTAAAACTACCAGCACAACTATGTTTATTGCAGCATTATTTACCATAGCTAAGATATGGAACCAACCCAGATGCTCCTCAGTAGATGAATGGATCAAGAAAATGTGGTATTTATATATACAATTGCATTCTATACCTCCATCAGAAAGAATGACATTGCCCAATTTGTTAGGAAATGGAAAGATTTGGAAAAAAATTTATTAAGAGAAGTAAGCCAACTCCAAAGAAACATAGGTCCCATGGGTTCTCTTATTTTCAATAATATATAACGACAATGACATTGCTACAGAATATAAATATTTTTAAATGAAAAGGGTGTAGGTAATGACATTGTAAGTGATCTTTATACCCAATAAAGATTGGTTTAATTTCTAAAGAAATACCTGAATGAACATCATTCAGCTTCCACTGTTTATTATTCCTGGAGTAATTGCTTAAGGAGAACAAATCTACCTCAAAGCGCTCTACCACTGGGCCACCTTCCCAGCTCTGCATTACATTTTATGTGCTTAATACTTTCCTGAAATTATTCCTTTTGGATTAAATATCCCAACAAAACTATTTTTTATGATTTCTTATATGATTTATATAGATTTCTTATGCGATTCTTATATGATTTCTTAGAGATCCATAAACAAAACAGCTCAGAACAGAAAAAGAGTAGGTAAGAAGTCATAAAAAAAATACTATTATAGTGGTTTTAATGGCTAAGTGTAAATAATATGTAACAAAACTGTGGGAAGATTTATTTGCTCTTTTTGCTATTCTCTCCCCTTCTCTGTAGAAAGGTTCTCACTATGAAGTGCCAAATGGTCTGGACCTTTCACGCCTTGTCTCAGTCACAGAAGTGATGGGATTAGGGACATGTGCTCCCATGGCTGGCTTTTAGGAAGTTCACAATAAAGTAATACCAATACACATAAAGAAATTTTTGTGAGTGATGTGTATTCACTTCTTCAATTGCCAAAATTAAATTCATATGTCAAAACATCAAATTACTTACATTATAATATATGTAGTTCAACCGGCATCACTAACACCTCCATAAATCAAATGCAAACTAAAAGCTCTACTTCAAAAACCAACATCTAAGGCAGTGTTGGAAATACAAGAAGATGCACAACAAATCAAAAGGAGTGAGATCTTTAACACTGGCAATGAGCAGTGATAGCTGAATTTTTAACCAGGCTTGAAAAGTTCGGGTGTCAACTATGTGATTAGAGTTGCAGAGTTGACCTTGGTATCAAGATTGAAGGTAAAATTCAAAGGCATCTAAGATTGCTGCAGTATTGTGGCTCGATACAGTGTGACCCTGTCTGATAATGGTAAAGCACAGAGTAGAAGCTAAGTCAGTGAAATGTATAGGAAGGATTCTCCACTGAGAATAATTGCAGGGTGTGATCATCACTCTTGCGTTGAAAATGTATAGCCCATCATTCTACTTTAAGCTCTAGTGTTTATTCTGATCTGAAGATAATTATAACATACCAATGTGCTGTGAGTGCTGAGCAGTGTAGGTGTATATTACGCTAATATATGTAAAAATCCTTACAGGTATGGAATGGCCTGACCCTGACACTTCATTCTGTGTTGTTGAGTTTCATGAACAAATGTTCATAGTTAGGCAATTCACAATCATCTAAGTCTGAATCAGGAAACTGAGATAAGACATTAGGGTCATCACTCCAGTGACATGGTCTGTGACTTATGAAATAAATAACATTATTTCATAATGTAAATGTGTTTCTAAAAAATTATGCAATACCAAATATACAAAAGGGACAATTATCCATCTCTTGTATTATCAGAAGTTAAGATACTCCTGAATTGTACTTTTTTGCTAGAGGATCACAGTATGAGTGCTGATATTTGGTATCTTTCCAGGTGCTCCTATACGTTTGTCAATCTTCTTTGAGGAAGTGTTTTTCCATAGTTTTTTTTTTTTTTGAGGTGTTCCGAATATCAGTACTGTCGCTAACCACAACCATGGGACAGAAAAGATGATGGGATACCTGGCCAAAGAACTGAGAAATCACAGGAAGTAATAGGAAAGAAGACACCAGAGGACCAAAAGCCTCATTGCCAGCTTCTGGATCCCTAAATCCTGCTTCACATGCTTTATATTCCTTCTACTACGGGGGTGGGGTGGGGGGTAGGGGGGTTGTCAGTGGCTACAGGTATGTCCACAAACTAAGGCATTAATCTTGCTGGTGGTTACAACTATTGATATGAGATATTGTTTGCATACATAGTGATAATTGAATCCCTTATTGTTCAGGAGCAGAAGGGAGCAATAGTCATTACAACCATAACACAGACATGTATCTTGTCTACAAAGTCTTAATCTTTTAGTGTCCAACAGCTCTAAATTACATACTCTTGAGGTAATAACTCATATCCCTGTCTTCCCTTGACTGACCTTTCCAGAGTATAGCTCTCATCCTTTTGTCTGCTGTTTGAGATGGCTTCCCAATCTATCCCTTTCCAGGTCTAACAACTTGAGTCTAGAATTCCTCACAAGTACTGTGACAGATGTATTATTTTGAAAAGGGTATTTTTTTCGTAGATAGGTTAAATTTTTATATTTTATTTTATTTCAAAAATATTATACAGAGTGGTTACAGTTACATGAGTAATGTACATTCCTTGCTGAATAGTGTTACCCACTCCATTGTTATTCTCATATTCCTTCCCACCCTCCACACCTCCCGCTCACTCCAAAGTTGTAAAGTTCATTTCCAATATAGTGTCGTGTGAATATCATTGTTGCAATGGGTCAGTCTTTGTACATCTTTCGTCACTATATTTTTTCCCTTTCCTTCTCCAAATCAGGTAAATGTATATACAAGATGGAAGGTACCACAATCAAGACAGAGATTTCCAGGGATAAACCAATGGAAAAAGGCAAATGAAATAAAAATAAGACCTAGATACACTACTTTACCTACATCAAGGTTGATATCTGAAAAAAGACTTGTTGTTTCTATGGCTTAGAGTTCATTTCAATTAACATCATTTTGTAAGGTCAAATGTACATAGCTCTGGAACCAGCAATCCCATTCCTGGGCACTTGTGGAAATGATCTCAATCTAAACCACACAAAATTTACAACTATGTTTTTTACAGCATTATTGCTATAGCTAAGATATGGAACCAATCAAGATGTCCCTCAATAGATGACAGGATCAAGAAAATGTGATATATATACACAATGGAATTTTATGCTTCTATCACAAAGAATGACACAACTCCTTTCTTAAGAAAATGGAAAGACTTGGAAAACAATCATATTATGTGAAGTAAGCCAGATTCAAAGAAACATAGGTTCCATGGTTTCCCTCATTTTTATTAATTAATATATGCTTAGGATAGTCCTGGCAGACATGTTCACTTTTAAACTCTTGAAATATTCCCATTTTTCTCTCCCTCTTTCTCTCTCATTCCATTTGTTCTAAGTCCTGTGATGATCTTGTTGATTTTCTCCCATTACATTCATCATTGCATCTTGCGAACTACTGGTATGCACTACTGTACTTCTGTCCATTCTCCTTGTGCTTCGGCTTGTACCCCTCTCACAGTGGAGGGCCAGAGATTGGGGATATTCTCTTCACTCTTGAACTCAGACATCTATCTTTACTTTCTAACAATACATTCATTGAATTCTTTCTGTAAATTCTAATGCCTTGAAAATGATTACTGCATTTTCATGGCTTTGTTATTTGGCATCAGGGAAGTACATAAATCAATAACTGTAACTTAGGTAAAAGAAGACTGCAATCATGCCTCCGTAGGTGTTGTTCATTGGATAATGTTTACTTCAAGGTCTGCCTGCCTGCATCCTTTTCACTGTTTATTTATCAATGTAGCCTTTTCTTCTGGAAAGTATGTATTGGCCTAGTGAAGATCAATTCCTACTCTAATTAGTCATTAATTTTATTCCAACATCATTTCACAGCTCCTTCTGAGTTTCTTCAGGGTCTGTATAGTTTCACATTCTTAGAAGTTTTAACATCGATGCATCCAATGATAAAGACACATTGCTTAAGTCACCATTTTGATGACTGAAAAGAAACCATGCTGCAACCTCACTATATAGTAATTTTCTGGTTTTAAATTCTTTAGAATTTAAAATTAAATTTTAAATTCTTTAGAATTGATGGTGGAGAATGAACATTGTGCCTGCAATTTGATCTTTTCCTAATTATTTTTAGTATCCTTTCCAATATTGTATAAAGTTAAAACATTACTACTTACCTTTAGGATTTCTAAAATGGTCAAAGTATACATTCTATTCATTCACAATTTTAACACAATAGTGTCCATTATGACCAAGTGAGAAATTTTAAACTTTTTATTTGTGGTCCGTAATGGTGGTGATAGGGATTCAAGTCCAATGCTTCATGTGTCTTAGTCTCCTGTGTGCCTCTGAGCCTGAGGTGACCTGTGGTTTTATTTTCACTCAACTGGAATAATGAAAAATTTCACTAGGAAGCAATTATTACTTGGTTACTTTCTCCAGTATCTCTCACATATATAAAAGTAATATAATTCTACACTGACAGAAAATGGTGTTCCTATATTGTATTTATTAATAGTAAATTTTTATGTTTTGTAGCCCCAATCTTCACTAAGGTTTGCCACTTTCCTATCACTGCTTCCCATAAAACTTGACTAGATCCACTAGAAACACAAGTCCAGTCAGCCTCTTTCTTAAAAAGCCCAACCTTAAATAACCTACCCCCTGGTAGCCCTGCTATAAACTTTCAAAGGCCTGACTGAAACCAGACTCCTTCCTGAAAGCCCTCCTCTGCCATAGGGAAATCCCTCTTCCACTCCTCCCCTTCCCGGAATCCCTGCTCTGCACCACCAGAAACCAGGCCACATCCAAGAACTCCACCTACATTGGGCTCCTCCCTCGAATCCCCAGCTCATCCATCAGATACCCTGCTGCAACTACTGCCTCTAACTACTCTAGTATTGCATAGTCTTATTGCTCCCATATCCTAGTACCTGCAAGCTCCTCCCTTTCCTTTCAACCCCACCCCCAATCATCCTTCTCCCTCAAGCCCCTCCTGGTTTCATCAGAAACTCCTCCCATAACTAGCCTACTTCTAAGTGGCCTAACCTCACAAACACAGCCCTGAACCTACCTCTTCCTACAAAGCCCATCATGCTACACCAAAAACCCTCCACCTGCCTATAACTGTCCTTGAAACCGCACCTTGCTAGGCCAGAAGGTTCTCACATAGCCCATCTCCTGCCTGGAAAGCCAGCCCTGCTCCACCACAAGCCTCTCCACCTCCCACATCTACTCTCTCAATGCCCTGCCTTGCTCCCACCCCCTATTGGCTCCTTCCTCAGATCCACACACTACACCACCAGATACCATGCCCATAATTATCCTACACCATTGTAGCCCTTCCATTCCTTCTCAAAGCCCTCCTCCAACTAGCCACATGTCTCCAAGCTCTGTCCTGCTCCAGATAAACCCCACTAGAAAACCCCCACTACACTATCCAATCTCTCGACACCCACATTGCTCCACTGGAAACCACTGCACCAGTTGGCCTCCCTCTGGAAGTCTCAGCAGGCTGAACTGTAAATCCTTGTCCCTCCATAGTCCCTTTTTGAAGGTTTCTTTGCCCTACTGAAAACCCTGTCCAAAGTCCATGTCCTGCCTTGCAACACTGAAATCCCCACCCAACCTGATTTTTCTTTTAGAAGTGATAACTGGCTACCCAAGAAACCCCATCCAAACTAGTCTAGTGCACTGCTCTCACAAAGCTCTGGTCCTGAAAAACTCCTCCATACATTGTGACTACATCCTGCTCTGCAAGAAACCCCACCTCCACCCTAACACACTTCCCTAAGGCCTGCCATTCTCCACCAGAAACCCTGCCCCTTACTAGCCCACGTCTTCCTGGTACCACCGGGCCCTCTCAAAACCAAACTTGAAAAGCCTCTCTCTCATAGCTCTGCATTCCTACACCAGAATCCCCACCTTCTGACAGCCTCTTGCCTCCATTCCCTTCCCTGCCTTATAGGAAACCTCACCCTACATATCCCACAAGGGGTCACAGTGGCTCTACCAGCACCCCTCCTCTAAGTAATCTCCTCCTTTGTAGCCTTGTTCTTCCTTCTCAAAGCTCTGTCCCAAACAGCCTCCTCCCCAGTGACCCCATCTTCTTCCACTGAAAACCTGCCCACCTGCCAGCCTCCATGTTCAATCCCGCCTACTCCACAAGAGTCCCCGCCCCTAACAAGTCTAGTCCTTCCTGTCCCCTCCATCCTGTCTCAAAGCCCTACACAGACTGGGCTTCACCCTCAAAGCCCCGCCCTGCTCCACCACAGAGACTGTGCCAATACAAACTCCTCCCTTGAATCACACAGGGCTCCACCAGAAACCCCACACCAGCTCACCCATGATGGTCCCATCTAGTAACTTTTATTACAAATGCGATTTTATACTGGCCATAGAATTCATACTAATCAATATGATAAGAAAGCAGTATGGCAAAAAGGCAACAAAAATTAAATAGCTATTGGATACTTTAGTCTAGTTTGAGGTTCTGTTACCAGGTAGATACACATTGTGTGAAAATGTCTGAAGGGGATTCCTCTTATTGGAAAGCATTCTTTGAAGTATCAGTGATCATGAGTGATCATTTTATTTCTAGAAAATTTGTGCACATTTGTGCCATTAACTTCAAAAAATATTCGTTATTTTAAATCCTGTGGTTTTGTTGAGGAAAGAGTATTAGTGTGTAAAGAGATGTTTTTCAACTCATCTCTCTAATGAATAATTTTGGAGTTGCCTACCTTACTATGTACAAGAGTATTTAGTAACAGAAATTCTCTACCAGAATCCACTTTGAATTTCCTCCTTCCACTAAAGTGCCCTTTGGAAAACACTGAAGTGAGATTACACAGGTAAAATGCCAGAAATAAAAACGTGTTTGAGATCATAACAAAATAATGATGAAGACCCCATCCAATGTGCTTTTAATTTTCTAATAAAAGGAACTTAAGCCTATTTAACTGCAGACTTTCTGAAGACTAGAAGAAAAAAATATAAGAAATGCCCTATCATACCATGGTTCTGAAAATAAAAACAAAAATAAGGAAAGACAACATAATGAGACAGAAAGGAATGAGGAACTTGTACATGTGATATAGAGTGTAAAAAATACACTGAATCAGGTAAAACTAATTTTGGTCATGATGTCTGGTTGTTCAATATATTTCATTGTAAATATTGCTCTTTATTTAGCTGTTACTTAATAGAGGTCTCAGCAGGGATCTTCTCAGGTAATTGTGTAGATGGTCAATTTCATCATTGCAAGATCATCAGGATGAAAAACTCCATACACCTTAAGACACACCTGCAACAGCACTAGGCATACACTTCTATTGGTCCAACACTGTAAGACAGACCTGTGTTTTACCAAAGCTTTGTATGTGGTATGCTATGTTTTATTCAGGCTGAAGAGCCAAAGTAAGTTCAATTTGAGATTAACCCCACCATCTTGTGCTAGTCTGCCCTCAGAGTAACCCCAAGAGAGAGAGAAAAAAAACATAGGTTGTCACCAACCCTGCTGTTGCCCAAGTGTTTCAGGAACAGAAAATCCCAATAGTTCAGAGAAAGGTCAGTGAGGTTAGAGTGGACTCAAACCAATCATGTAACTGCTTGTGTGGAAATTCCCTAAACTTGTATGTTCAATACTATAAAAGCTGTGCTGATTTTGTGCTCGGGGACTCTTTGTGTCACTGGTTACCCAGTGTGCAGAGGACCAAGCTTGAGCTTGCAAATAAACGACTCTTTTGCTGTTCGCATTGGTTGTGGTCTCTGGTGGTGTTTCGGGGGTCCCAAGTCCATAAAACATTTCTGGGGGCTTGTCTGGAATCTGCCTCATAAGACCCTCCAGATGCCCCAAAAAACCCAGCTGTCAAGTCTAGGCATTGCTGTTCTGTATATTTGGTTGCCTGCAGGTTCTGTATCTGTAATTCTGGTTTCCCACCAGGTCTGTATTATGGTTGGCAAGGAATCTTGGCAGACGTGTTATAAGACTGCCAAAGTGGTCTATTAGGAGATATCCCCAGACACCTTTGGATAGATTGCTGTTTAGTACAGACATTTTTTGGGAAATTTTCCATCTGTAGTCTGGCACTTCATGCAGATATTTCTTGGGAAGTTTTCCATCTGTACTGGGAAGTATTCCATTTTTTGGGAAACCCTTTCTGTAGTCTGGCACTTTCTGGTTGGCAATTTACAATGCTACAGCATGCCTTTTTAAGTTGTGTCTGTGTGTTGAGTGTTCTGTTTGTCATTTGGTGTTTATCTTACCCTTAAGCCTTGACCCAGGGGGTACTGAGAATGGGGGAGAATCTACCACTCTGAAGGGATGGCTGCTAAGGACTTATTTCCCTTGCCCCAACATGACTGGGACTTCTCTTCCACATTTTAAGGCCCTTGGTCAACAAATGTTAGTGAGATGTCACCCCATTCACTGAGACCTGAGTGTTCTCTGTTCTAAATTTCCTGAGATAGGGAAGTTCTGGGTAAGAGTGGCAGGCTCATTCAGCAGACTCTGGATTCAGCTTGCTGAGTGAGAATGGCACAGAGTACTGATAGGGATAAACTCAGCCTTTGGTAGTTGTGTTGTCTAGTTCTGTTTTAGAAATGGTACTAGTTAATTTTGTTTTTTTGGGGGCGGGGAGTGTGGGATCCGGTCATGGGGCCTGAACTCTGGGCCTGGGTGCTATCCCTCAACTCTTCAACTGAAGGCGGGTGCTCTACCACTTGAGCCACAGCTCCACTTCTAGCGTTTTCCCCTTTGCTTATGGTGCTGGGGAATTGAACCAGGCCCTCATGCATGCAAGGCAAATTCGCTACCAGTGAACCACCTTCCCAGCCTTCCCAGCCACCTTCCCTTGGCACTACTTTTAAAGGGTGGGTTTTTGGTTATGTGTTTTTGAAACTTATTTGAACATCTCTGGGGAAATAAAAGTTCTAGCCTCCAGCTGGGCTCAGTCACAGAGAAGGTTGTGTGCCTCTTTTTGACTTTTCAGCTAGTCCCGACAATGTAATGTGCTCTTGTCTAAAACTGGATAAAAATCAAGCCAGTTTAGTTTCAGGTAACCCCCCCCCCCCCAGCCTTCCTCTAACAAAAAGGATTCAAAAGACCAGTTGGTGAAATGCTTTGCTAAACAAGCAAGCCCTGGGAAAGTGAAGCTCAACAAAGTTACTTAGTTTAAAAGAAATATTGTCTTAAATTTTTGTTTGAAAACTTAAAAAAATGTACATACAAATGATTTTTATTTTTTGCACACTTAAAGATCTGTGTTTTGGGCTGGGAAGGTAGCTCAGTGGTAGAGCACTTGCCTTGCAAGCCTGAGGCCTTGGGTTCGATTCCTCAGCACCACACAAGCAAAAGAAAAAAGTCGGAAATGGTGCTGTGACTCAAGTGGTAGAGGGCTAGTCTTGAGCTGAAGAGCTGAGGGACAGCACCCAAGTCCAGAGTTCAGGCCCCACGAACAGACCCCCCCACCCAAAAAAAAAAAAAAAAGATCTGTGTTTTCTATGTGTTTGTGAACACGTTCATGATAGAAAATGTCAGCATGCTGTAACAATTGAGTGAGTTTAAGTTTAAAATTCAAAAGGTTATGAGGTTGGGACATTACCAGAAAAATTTTATAAAATTTTCGCATTGTTTTAAATGGCTTTTTAAGGATTGTTTAACTTGAAAATTTGAAAATCTGTTATTTTAGAATGCATAAGGCTGTTTACACTGTAATCAAGATATCTGGCTTAACAGAAAGGAGAAACTTAGAAGGCAACAGAATACCTATCTTTAGGAGTGAAGGGTGAACAGGCAGTAGTGCAGTTCAGCTGGTCATGCATGGTGGAACAGGCCTTGGGAAGAGTCCACGAATGGTGAAAAAGGGCAACCTGGCACAAACACAGTTCATCTAACCCTAAAGAGTCAGAATGGGTGCATGACCATTCCACAGGAAGGACCAAGTGGGGCATCTTTATTCTGTCCTTTTTCCCTGCAGATAGACACTGGAAACATGATGGTAAAAATGAGTGATGTGTTGATCTGATTAGCATTGCTCAAACTGCCCCTTGGATGTGTTAAAATTAAAATTAAGAAGGCCTTAAAAAGAGGGTTTAAAAATTTTATTTGTATGTGATTTTCTCTCAATGATATTCTGCCAGTGGATATGTTTTTTTTTTTTAAGGCATCAAGGTGTTAATTCTAGCTTTTTGGTACAATGACGGTGATTGTAATTTTTGCATTAAGAAAAAATTATTTAAGTTTAAAAGTTTTAATGTGTATCTGTTTTAAAACAAGAAGCCAAGAGGAAATGAGTGACACCTAGCCTCAAGAACTCAAGGGATTTTTCAAAATGCAACTAAAAACTAAAGTATAGAATATTAAAACAGATTAATAGGAGGCTTACAAATTAGGAATGGATTTCTGTATATAAAGTTTAAAAGTAAAATTGTTCTAAATATTTGCCTCAAAGTGCAAAAAGGAAAAGTTAGGATTACCAAAATAATTGCTTCATTCGTATTTGTTTGCTCTCATAGGTTTTTTTTTTTTAACAGTTCCCAGCAGCCCCCCCCCAAAAAGAGTGAGGATTCTTGTAAGTTTGTCAGAAGTAATTTGGCTCTTAATTAGATTCAGGTAAGAACATGCTTAGAAGTTACTTCTATGTTGACCACCTTGTTGCTTTAAACTGGAGGAAGGTGGCATTTTATGAGGCTCATTGATCTGCAAATTGGTTGGAAGCCAGCCTGGGCAGAAAAAGGTCCATGTGAGACTGTCACCTTTACCTAGCTAGCAGAAGGCTGAAAGAGCAAGCAGAGTTGCTTTAGGATTCAAGGTGGCAGAGTGCTAGCCTTGAGCTGTAGAGCTGAGGGACAGCCCTCAGGGCCCACGTTCAAGTCCAGCAACCAACTAAGAGAAATGCCAATGAGGCGTTTTTCCCAGTGTAGAGAAGACACTCCTGGGACGAAAGCAATGGAGGAGCATCCAGAGACCATAAGCCACTGCTTGGATGGCAGAAATAATGTCAGATCTTAGAGTCATTTTTGCGTGGCCCTTCTACAACTGGTCAGAGCCAGGAGGTCACAGGAAAATAGTTTGTAAGCATGCCTAATATCTTTGACTAAATACCTTGTAAGGGACAGGAACTTAGTCATCTGTGATAGTACTAAAAAGCTAAGATTGTAAAATGGGGAGGATAGTTTACATCCCAACCCCTGTATGTGCCAAAAGCTGTAATTGGTAGTAACTTTTGAGCTGACACCAGCTACATGAAATTCATCTGCTCAGCAAAAATGTTTGTAAAACTGAGTGTGTTTCTATTGATATCTGTCCGAAGGCCTGCATAGGTAACTCAGGCATTGTTAGGATTACTAGAGATCACATTCCTAAGCCATCCAGAAGGCTAAACCAGAAGGCTAAATAAGCTACACTGCTCTAGCCAGGAAAAAGGTCTGTGCATTTGTCAAAAGTTAAAATGTTGTTCTTAATGACATCTAACCATGGTATCCTCTTTGTAAAAAAGGCTAAGGTTATAGGTTCGTGGCTAGGTAGGATCAACACCCCTAAGTCAGCTTGAAGAAGTGACAGAAGATGAATCTTTGTCCATCATCCCATTTTAAGAACAAGGGACCAGAGTCACTTTTTTAAAAATGTGGCAAAATAGACAGAAGGAAAGGCAAGGGAAATAATAGTACAGGCCTGAGCCCGCTATATCTGCCTAGAAAATCCTAGCCTTATTAAAAGAACTATTTGTTTAAAAAGTTGTCATCTTGGTAAATTGTCGTGGGCTATTGTCTAAATAGTCTTAAAAAACCAGTGGGGTCACAGCCTGCCAAGCCTATGCAATGTATTCTTAACAAGTCTGTGTAGGAATGTGCAGCCCAGCACGTGGTGTGACAGTCCCTTGTTGCCACAGAGAGACCCTGCTGCTGCTGCTGCACACCCTAAAGGGTAAAGTTCAAGGAGAGCCTGACAGTCACTGGGAGGAAATCTACATCATCATCCAGACCACTTCCACCGTCATAAAAGTAGACTGAACTCCTGCCTGATTCCATCACTTGAGTTTGCTTCCTGGTTGAAAGGTGCTAAAACTAAGATCTTTTGGGACATTCTTTTGGTGATATCCGGTAACCTTCTCTACTCCCACAGTGGATATTTGGGGCAAGGATATCACTGGTTTGCCTTAGGCACTTCAGGGTCACAGCTTAGGTTGGCTCTGATATGGTAATAACCTGCTTCCTCCTGGGTGAGTTTTAAAGATAAAGGAGAGAATTTTTAAAAAATCAATGGAGGTAGTAAGAGGAATGGGACCCAGCCCTAATCTTAGCCTTAAAATCTAGCAAGCTTTTCATCCCACTGGTACCTTGAGGCTTTCTGAGGTAACTTGGTTCCACAAGTCAAAGGGAAAATGAGCAGTTTTAAACTCTACCCACAAAGAAGCTCTAGGAATTGTAAAGAAGAGGAGGGTAGTAAAGAAAGCCTTAGGAAAGGAATTGGGGGAAAATTGGTATCCTCTGGATAAGAAATGATTTAAAAAGTAAGGATTGTCTTAAAATATTTGTAAAGAAGACAAACCTGAGAAAGTTTAAGTATGTAGCAAATGGTATGAGTATGTCTTAAAATTGGAGCTTACAAGTACAGCTGGTGTAAAATTGTTAGCTGTGATATACGGAGTCAAGATTGCTGGAAGAAAATGTAAGGGACTTTGGTATTGTTAATTTTGTTACTCACAGTCAGACCTTGTAGACTGATGTCCTTTGTAAAAGAGAGGATCAGCACAGTCCATCTATTAGTTCTGAGATCCCAACACCAAACTGTAAATATAGAAGGCTGTGCCAATTAGGGGACATGATTGGTCCCCAATGCTCTAGAAGAGGAGGGAATGAAGAGCCAAAGTAACTCCAATTTGAGATTAACCCCACCATCTTGTGCTGGGCTGCCCTCAGAGTAACCCCGAGAGAGAGAGAGAGAGAGAGAGAGAGAGAGAGAGAGAGAGAGAGAGAGAGAGAGAGAGAGAGAGAGAGAGAGAGAGAAAGAGACAGAGAGAGACAGAGACAGAAAGACAGAGAGAGAGAAAACACAGGTTGCCACCAAGCCTTCTCGCCCTTAAGAAAGCAGAACAGTTGCCCAAGTGTTCCAGGAACAGAAAATACCAATAGTTGAGAAAAAGGGCAATGCAGTTAGGGTGGACTCAAACCAATTATATAACTGCTTGTGTGGAAATTCCCTAAACTTGTTTGTTCAACACTATAAAAGCTATGCTGATTTTGTGCTTGGGGACTCTTACCATCACCGAGTTACCGAGTGCACGGAGGACTAAGCTTGAGCTTGCAAATAAAAGATTCTTTTGCTGTTCGTATTGGTCATGGTCTCTGGTGGTCTTTCAGGGGTCCCTAGTCCGTACAACACGGCTTGATACAAAATGTCTCTGCCCAGAGAATTAAATGATTGCCTTTATAGCTAAAAAGATTTAGTGCCATTATTAACATCTAACACATGCCGAGGTTTTTATTTAAACCTCTCTTTCTTTCTTTCTTTCTTTCTTTCTTTCTTTCTTTCTTTCTTTCTTTCTTTCTTTCTTTCTTTCTTTCTTTCTTTCTATTCCTTCCTTCCTTCCCTCCTTCCTTCCATCCTGCCTGTCTTCCTTCCTTCCTTCCTTCCTTCCTTTTTTCTTTCCTCCCTTCCTTTCTTCCTTCCTTCCCTTCTGTCCTCCTCCTTCTCTACTTTCTTTTCTTTGTCTTTCTTCCCTTTTCTTTCCTCTTTTAGGAAATGAGTATGAATTTAGATTTTTTTTGCTGAACAAATATTCTACCATTAGAACAATCCTTTTTCAATTTAGTTACTTTGCTCATAGGTGATCAATTTTCCTGAGGGCTGAACAGAGGCTAAGTTCCTCACCTCTGTCTGCCAAGTAGCTGGGATCACAAATGCATTCCAACATGCCAGGCTTTAGGATGATATGAGAATATTATTACTTTCCTTGCACACTGGTTCTAAACTGTGATCCTCTCAAATTCTACCCCTTTAGTTAGTGATGTGAGTTCCAATAGCTTGTCCTCAGTATAGATTGTCTAAATGAATGACTGAAGTCAATTTCACTTTAATCTCTTTTTTTTTTTTTTTGCCAGTCCAGGGCCTATTATAATTTTATTTCTAGAAAATTTTTGTGTATATGTATACATAAGCTTTGAAATGTTGCTTCTCCCCCTCCTGTTTATCCTTTTTTTATTTTTCTTGGTCATGGCGCTTGAACTTTATGCCTAGCTCTGTCCTAAGCCTTTAGATCAAGGCTAGCACTTTACCACTTGGGCCACAGTGCCACTTCTGGTTTTCTGGCTGTTAATTGGAGGTTAGAGTGTCACGGATTTCCTGCCAGGGCTAGCTTTGAACTATCATCCTCAGATCTCAGCTCCTGAGTAGTTAGGATTACAGGCATCAGCCACTGGCTCCCAGCTATAATGTTACTTATTTTAAGTCCTGTGATATAGTTGAGTGAGTAGCATGAGTGTGTAGAAAGGTAACTTTCAAATAATCTCTAAATAATTTCAGTTTCATTTTCATAATATTTATTGCAGTGATTAATAACAGAAGCTCCCAAAGTAACAGAATGATCCTTCATTTCCCCCTTCCCATAGGCATTATTAGAAGAAAATGTGTGAGATCTCTAATCTAAGACAATGTGTACTTGAAATTATAAAAAAATTCTCCCCTATGACCCAGCAATCCCACTTTTGGGCATTCATCCAAATGTTTACAAACAAGACCACACTAAAAAGCTACCAGCACAACTATGTTTATAGCAGCATTATTTACCATAGCTAAGATATGGAACCAACCCAGATGCCCCTCAGTAGATGAATGGATCAAGAAAATGTGGTATATATACACAATGGAATTCTATGCCTCCATCAGAAAGAATGACATTGCCCCATTTGTTAGGAAATGGAAAGGCTTGGAAAAAATTATATTAAGTGAAGTAAGCCAGGCCCAAAGAAACATAGGTCCCATGGTTTCCCTTATTTGCAATATCTAGTATAGGTATGAGTCAAGCGGAAAAGGTCAGATAATGTGATGTTAGGAAAACGAACCCTTAAATATGTATTTTAATTTTTTTTTCTTTCATGCACGTGTTTCTAACGCATTTATAAGATTATTTCTTTGTTGCTTTGTATGTCCCTCCCCCACAGTGTAACAACTGCTTTCACTATATTTGATGTCAGTATAACTTGTGGAGAAGATGGGGACAAACAAGTCGTTTAAGGATTCAGGTGGACCTGTTGCAACAATGAGAAGTACAAAATGTCATGTCAAAACCAGCTTTACAATGTAGGTGTGGGGGGGGAGGGGGGAAGGATTGGGTGGGGGAAGGGGGGAGGCTGGGAAGGGAGGTGAAGGATAAACAAAGGAGGAGGCTGCAATGCTTGCTAAGAAATGTATGCATTATCCTGCCCATGTAATTGTAACCCCTCTGTACAGTATGTTCTCAAATAAAATAAAATAAAATTTAAAAAAATAAAAGAGCCAAATTACACAACGTGCTTTTCATTTTTAAAAGAAAGGAATGTCATACAGGTATATTTATTGGCAGGTTTTTTCATCTGAAAAACAAAGAAAAAAATATCATAAAAAAGCAGAAGGGAATCAGTAGCCACATAAGTGTGATTGGAGAGGTTAAGATATGAATATATTCAGGTAAAATAATTATTTGGGAAAGGTATCTGTTCACTGAATTTATTCATCATTAATTTTATTTACGTATCACTTAATATATAAACAAATACATGTGTGTATATATGTGTGTGTGTGTATATATACACATAAATGATATATATATATATATATATGTATATATATATATATATATATATCATCAGTATCTGTCCAGTGAACTGTATGGTTAGGTAATTTCATGTCAAGTTCATCAAAAGGATGGAATTCCATGAACCTTAACAACCCTGCAACACCACTGCAAATGCCAACTTAAGGGTTCACCATTGTAAGCCAGACCTGTGTTTTACCAAAGCTTTGTATATAGTGTGTTATTTTTTCATTTAGGCTTGTCAGAAAATATGTTTGCCCCTAAAAATAAATGATGGAATTATAACTATAATAATTTAGTGTAAATCTTTACATTGAACACATGCTCAACATGAGTTGTTCTTTCTTTTTCTTATTTTAATTTTAGGAAGTTGATTTGTCTTTTGATGTAGTGTTTGCCAGACAGGTACTCCACCACTAGAGTCACTCCACCAATCCTTTCTTGTTTAAGTTACTTTACTCATAGAGTAGCAATTTTTGCACCCAGCCTAAGAAGCAGGGATCATGATTGCATTCCAATATCCCTACCTAGTAGGTTGATATGGGTGATACTTTCCTTCCTAGACTGATTCAGAACTGTGATCCTCTCAAATCCTACCACTTTAGTTAATAGTGTGTGATCCAGTTCTGCCTACCTCTAGAAGATATGACAGAAATAAATGATTACAAATAATTTGAGTTAATCATTGACTAATATAGATGATTTGATATTAAAATGTAGGGTAAGTTTAAAAGTATAATCACAGTAGTCATATTTTGCTAAGTAAATTTTGTTTCACATTAAAAACACATCTTAACTAGAATTAAGGACTTATTTTGCTGTCTGTCAACTTGTATGTCATTTGGGAAACTTCATGTCTTCCATGTGTGATAAATGACTTTGAATGATCTGATGTGCTGGCTCACATCTATAATCATGGTTAGCAATCAGAAATAAATAGATCACAATTTGAACATAGCCTAACCAAAAATTTAGGAAGTCCCAACCTCAACAAACTAGTGGATCATGTTGAATCATGCAATTAATCTCAGCATCACAAGAGGCTAAGTTTCTGCCCAGTACCTGTGTCACTTAGGTAACTGGCTCACTTGGAGGCAGTCACCTCTCCTGATGCAGAAATTGGGCTGAGATTCAGCCAAGAGGAGAGAGAAGTCTGCCCCACCTTCCCAGGGTTGACTTCACAGAATGCAGTGAAAACGTGCTTGCTTTTCTCCTCCAAATAGCTTGAGATGCCATGCTGCTGAGGGTTCATTATTTGATTCCAGTGGTCTGTGGTAGAGGTGTAAGGAAACATTAAATTAAATTTCATATTCGCCCATTGAGTTACTCTTCCCAGCTTGTGAGTTAAACTCAGCAAGTGTTCATTATTTGAGAGTTGAGAATACTGAGGTAGGGGAGAGAAGAAGGTTTAGTGAAAGAGAGGAGAGATCGGTAGAGAGATGGAGAGAGGGAGAGATGGGGAGATGGGGAAAGGAAAGAAAGGAAGGAAGGAATGAACGAATGAAGGAACAAAGGAGGAAGAAAGAAAGAAAGAAAGGAAGGAAGGAGGGAAGGAAGGAAGAAAGAAGGAAGGAAGGAAGGAGGGAAGAAATGATTGAGAATGAATGGTTTGGAATCAGGAATCACATTGCAGAGGTACTACCTGTATTTGGTATTAGGTCTGCCCCAGGCCATGCAGACCCTATGCAGACACCTCCCCAGTTATCTGGGACTCCTGAAAGCAGCCACCTCCCCCCCTGCTAAGTCACAACCTGGTCTGCTGCTGGTCGCACTTTCCATCTGACTAGAGGAGAGTCCTAGGCCCTGAGGTCACAACCAGATCCAATGTGGCCAGATTTTCCCCCACCTGGGCATACCTCATCTCGTCTTTGGCCTAGATACGACTTGGCCCTAGGTTGGGTCGCCACCCCCCCTTTTTATTACATGCCTTTCCACCATGTATGGCATGGGCTGGGAAAGTGGCTCAGTGGTAGAGCACTTGCCTTGCAAGCATGAGGACTTGGGTTCGATTCCTCAGCACCACATAAGCAAAAAGAAAAAAGCCGGAAGTGGCACTGTGGCTCAAGTGGTAGAGCTAGCCTTGGGCTGAAGAGCTGAGGGACAGTGCCTAGGCCCAGAGTTCAAGCCCCACGACTGGACCCAAAAATAAATAAATAAAAATAAACTAATTTACCTGACTGAATACCATGTGCTGTTCTCTTCATTGACTACCTAAAGAAACTTACCTAATTAATATACCTTACACTTCAGAGTTTCTAGTTATCAATCCAAGTATATTTGTCTGACACATGTGAGTTCAGCATCTATAAAACATTGTACTAACTCATCATTTATCAGTTTAAATCTGCCTGGAATCTTTTTTTCAATTTTTTTAACTGTGAAAATAACGTACAGAGAAGATACAATTACATGAGCAAAATAATGAGTACATTTCATATGAAGCATTGTTGCCTCCTCCTTTGTTTCCCTTCCCATCTGAATCTTTAATAGCAGCCTAATTAACCTTAAAGTTTATTTTGTTTGCTTTGCTTTGTTTTCTTTTTTGCTTAAAGTAATCAAAGATTTGCTGGGATCATCTGAAAAAAATCTCTGCCTTCATACTTCTAATCACCCTGGGGTACAACCTATGTGCTACCAGCTCACATGATGGGATTTTGAAATTCTTGAAAGCAGATGCTCATCATAAGGCCCTATGGCTTTGGGATTTCTCAGATTCTTTTTTAAATGTAATTGTTACTCAGGTGTGTACAGTGAGTTTTCCATTTCACAATACATGTAATGTGTACATTTGTCTTGTAGACAATGCCATCCTTTTCTGAGCTTTCTCTCAGTTTCTGTTTCTTGTTGTTGTTGTTGATTGTTTTTGTTTTTGTGCCTGACTTTCAGCTTGAACTCAGGATTGGGTGCTGCCTTTGAGTTTTGTAATCAAGGCTACTCTACCTCTGGAGGCCCAGCTCCTTTTATGGATTTTTGGTTGTTAATTGGAGAGAAAGGTCTTACAGATATTCTCACTGGAGCTGGCTTTGAACTGTGATCATCAGCCTCCTGAGTAGCTCAGATTATAGGCCTGAGTCCCCAGTGTCCAGCTACTGAAGTGTTGGTTGCATGCTTCCCTGGTTGTGTTACAATTATCCTCGACTCTTGGCACTGATACTACATATTGCCTGGCTCAAATCTGAATTGGTGGAACATGATTGTATTTTGAGGAAGGCAGGAATAAGAAACTATAGGCCATAGGGACATATAAGCTAATCAAATTATTTGGAATATGCCATAAAGACAAGTAAGTTTATTGCCAGTTGACTGTGTCATGTCTTTACTATTAATTCTGCATGGCTGTGGATGATGTTATACATATCCAAATGGCCCCTGGCAGAAAGAAGTTTTCTCATCCTGTTCTAAAAACAAAACAAAAAACAACCAAAGAATACTACATATGAGTGCAGCAGATTCCTCTAATTAGAGACCATTATGCCCTAGTTTATGAAAAAAAATGTCCTTTGTTCAAGTGCTGTTACTAATTCTAACAACAAATATAATGAAATCTGTAGTAGTCTGTAGAATTGTATACCGCAGCTTTCATTTTATTTCACAAGAAATTCATACATTAGGTGCTGGCAAAACTGGTTAACTACTTGTAGAAAAATTAAAGCTAGATCCTTATATATCACCCTGCACCAGAATCAACTCCAAATGGATCAAAGACCTCGGTGTCAAAGCAGACACACTGAAAACATTACAGGATGGAACAGGAGAAACTCTAGGTCTCCTTGGCACAGGCCCAAATTGTCTTAATAGAGACCCAGAAGCACAACAAATCAAAGAATGGTTGGACAAATGGGATTGCATGAAATTGCAGAGCTTCTGCATGGCAAAGGATATAGCTAGCAAGATCAATAGAAAATCCACTGATTGGGAGATCTTCACTAGCCATACAACAAACAAGGGTCTCATATCTAAAATATACCTGGAACTCTCAAAAGTAAATCCAACAACAAAAAATCTTCAAAGAAACAACTACCCAATAAATAAGTGGGCTAAAGACTTAAAGAGAAACTTCTCTGAAGAGGAAAGAAGCACAACCAATAGACACATGAAGAAATGCTCAACCTCCCTAGCCATAAAAGAAATGCAAATAATAACAACACTGAGATACCACCTCACCCCAGTTAGAATGGCTATGATCAAGAACTCTAATAACAACAGATGCTGGAGGGGATGTGGACAGAAGGGAACCTTACTGCATTGTTGATGGGAGTGTAAACTTGTTCAACCACTTTGGAAAGTAGTATGGAGGTTCCTCAAAAGACTCCACATAGAGCTCCCATATGACTCAGCAATCCCACTTTTGGGCATTCACACAAATGTTCACAAACAAGACCACACTAAAGCTACCAGCATGACTATATTTATAGAAGCATTATTTACCATAGCTAAGATATGGAACCAACCCAGATCCCCCTCAGTAGATGAATGGATCAAGAAAATGTGGTATGTATACACAATGGAATTCTGTTCCTCCATCAGAAAAAATAACATTGCCCCATTTGTTAGGAAATGGAAAGACTTGGAAAAAATTATATTAAGTGAAGTAAGCCAGGCCCAAAGAAATATAGGTCCCATGGTTTCCCTTATTTGCAATAACTAGTATATGTCTGAGTCAAGCAGAAAAAGTCAGATAATTTGATGTTAGTAAATGAACCCTAAGATATGTATTCAAATGTTTTTTTTTTCTTTCATGCGATTGTTTCTAACACATTTACAAGATTATTTCTTTGTTGCTTTGTCCCTCCCCCACGGCATAACCCCTGCTTTCACTGTATTTGATGTCAGTATAATTTGTGGAGGGTAAGGGAAAAAACAAATCGTTCAAATAGGGATACAGGTGGACCCATTGCAACAATGAGATATACAAGTTGTTATGTCGAAAATGAACTATACAATTTTGGTTGGGGGGGATTGGGTGGGGGAGCGGAGGGAGGATGGGAAGGGATGGGAAGGGGAAACAAAGGAGGAGGCTACAATGCTTGATAAGAAATGTACTTATCTTGCCCATGTAATTGTAACCCCTCTGTACAGTATTTTCACAATAAAAAAAGAAAATTCAGACATTAAAATGCTTATTTTTTTTTTGTCAGTTGTGGGGCTTGAACTCAGGGCCTAGGCAATGTTCCTGAGATTCTGAGCTCAAGTTAGTTAGGACTCTAACAATTGAGCCACAAAGCCACTTCTGCTTTTTGAGTAATTAATTGGAGACTAGAGTCGTATTGGGACTTTTCTTCCTGGTCTGGCTTTTAAATGCGATCCTCACATCTCAGCATTGTGAGAAGCTGGGGTTACAGGAATGAGACACTGGCACCTGGCTTCAAATAGTCTTTTTTAAAATGATGAACTGCTTGGTGCCTCTGGCTCACACATAAAAATCCTAGCTATAGGTAGGATAACAGGTATGAGAAGCAAACACTAGGTGAGTGTTGTTCATGTGGTTTGTATGAGCATGTTTTAATATTGTTTGTTTCTTATAATACAATGCTCTTATTTGTATTTATTTTCACCTAGGTGGGGGTGATAGGTGTTTCCAGTGTTGAACTTTCTTTGGTTGAGATGGAGCCATGTGGAAGTTCTTGCCTAGTATGGCATGAAATTGAAGGCCTCTTGCTCTCAGCTCCCCATGGACCTGGGATGATAGATGTATTCCATCACGCATAGCTAGGAGTTGGGGAGCATTGCAGGCAAAACTACACTGGTCTGGAACTGATGTCCCAAATAGCTAGCTTTACAGGCAAAACCTTGTTGTATTCCATTTCACTTAAAAGAAGTGTAGGTACATACTTAGAGAGTACAATGATAACACACTACATGTTTAATATATAAAATAGTCAATATAATTAGCCTATTTATCTCCTAAAAAATTGAAGCTAATATATTTTGGCAACCTGACTCTACTAGTTATTTTGGAATATACCATAAACATGAATACACTGATAATGTGCAGTAGAAGATTAGAAGTTGAGAGAGATAGAGAAAAGTTAGACTATATGTAGTAAATATATATTTACCTATTGCTGCTCTGAAGAATATTATCATATATTCACTGTGACAATACCACCATATATTCACCATGACAATAATTTTCCTGCAGTGTAGAATTTTCCATTTCATAATCTGCATCTTTTATCTTTTTTACATTCTCCTTATAAGTATGAATGTTTTCCAGTTTATTATAATGTTTTGAAATTATTATATGATGGATTAAAAAATTTGTAGAGTGTACTGAAATTATCTCATTTTGTTTGGTTTTGTGATGCTAAATCATTAAGAACAAGGCTTTCTGAAAGTTATGCTAGCAGACTATATCAATAAATTGTATTCTAATTATATCTTATTATTGTATTTTGATATAGGGTTTTACTGTTGCTGTTTTATGATATAGAATGTTGTGAAGCTGGACTAAAACTTGCAACCCCACTGCCTCCAGTTTTATCACCATGTTCTGGAGGCTCATAATTAGAACTCTAGCTAATCAGGAGGTTGAGACCTGAGATTTAGTTCAGATAGTCTGAGCAAGAAATTTTATGAGTCTCTCCTCTCCAGTTCACTACAGAAAACGTGCAGTGGAACTGTGGCACAATTGGTAGAGCACTACACTCAAAGCAAAGATGCTTGTGAATGTCATATAGCCCCTGAGTTCAAGTCCTAAAACACACATATGCACAGACACACATTCACACACACACTCCCACATACATGTGCACACACATATTCTCAGGCAATGTTGTATCTTAAATTCGTATCCAGAGATTAGACAACAGCCCACTTATTTGTGAAGGTTTTTCCTGATTATTTTGAATGAGGAGGATAGTTCAGGGGACACAGATGACAAGACATTAGTGAGGAATATTTTATAAATGACTAGCTTATAAAAAGAACAGGAGTACAGCTCCTTCAACTATAGTTTTTTAAAATAATAATCATTGAATTATGAGAAGACAATGCAGCACCTCTTCCTTTCTCCCCGTCCCCACTGTCATAAAATATGAGCAAAGTATCAAGAATAGTCTTTTATCTTACAAGAATGAACACCCGTAAAAATGTCTAACTGTATGTGTAAGGTTTGTTTTTCAATACTTGTACAATTTCCCCACCTCTAAGTACTTGCCTTTTTTCCACATGACAGCACAGAGGGGCTTCAAGAGCAAACAGAAAATTAGGAAACAAAAACCTAACAATGTCCTGTGAAGTAGATGTCAAAAATACATTCAAGAAGCACATGGCAGGCTGAGAGGGCCCTGAGAGGCAAAATGATTTGTGCAGGATGAAAGGAAAGTGACAAATAAGGCCTGGATCTGACCTAGGAAGGATTCCTTGAGGCTGAGATCATGCTGGTTCGTAGGCCTAGCTGAGGATGTTGGGATTTGATAATGTCCACATGTGTATAGAGTGATGTGGGAGGGGAGATTTCAGCCTCCAGTTTGTCTTTGGAATGGTCTTATGTGAGGAAGCAGCTTAGATCAGTGGGCTCTGAGAGATGACACTACCTCCCTCACAATGGAATAGAATATAGAACTCTGAGAGCCACGCAACTGTAACCTACAGTCAGCTGAAGCCAGCTCACCAGGCCTGTAGCTCAGGAACAAGAAAGGTGTTCCAGTGATGTTTTCAAAGTTCAAGAGGCTCAAGTCTCAGGCATGAGTGGTGTGAGTGTCTTACTCGATGCTGCAGACATTGGATCAGTGCCAAACCACAAATCCAATGTCTCAGGCCTTTTTATAAGAAGAAACCAAGGGAATCACAAGTCAACTCAGGCCATGTATAACTATGACCGGAAACCTATTTAATCTCATCATAACCCATAGTACAACTTTCTTCTTGTGTGCTTTTATATGTGTATACTGAGAAAATATTTACTGTGTACTTTTCAATCCACTCTGTTACTCATTTTGAAGTGTACTCCAGTTTCCATGTTTCAAAGATCCATTCTTTTAACCGCCTCAGTGTGACGAGTCAGCCAAAACACTTAATGTGCCTTATAATATATAGAGCATGGACTCAGGCTTGTTGGAAATGCTGACAATGGACCTATTTCCTGCCTATCAGAAAGGTGATCTCTTCTATGTTGGAAATTTCCCCCACCACTATAGAGAGTCGGGGACAATGGAGCAGTTGCTGGATATTCTGTTTAAAAAATGAGTGTTCCTCTTTCAAACCCAGGGCTGATGATTACCTCGCCCCCCCCCCACAGCAGATTATTGGAATACTTGATACTTCTCTGAGACTTTCACTGAGGTCTTATCACAGGAACTTGGCTTGAGACAAAGAAGTGCACTCCCAGCTAATTCCTTAGGACTGGGCTGCCAGAACATTCATTTGCCTCAGAAGCTAGTGGAGCCTTAGCAGTTTGATTGCTGAGAGACTAGGATTAAAGGAATGGTCAGTGCCCACACAACGTCCACCCTCACTTAGGAAATCACTATCTTGGACGCCTTGAGGGAATATAGACAGAAGCAAGGATGCAACTTGAACTTGAATTTGGGGCCTGAGAGCTGTCCCATTTGTAGCATTCAGCCATTTGAGCCCCACGTCCAGATCTGGCTTTAGGCTGGCTAATTGAAGATAAGTGTCCTTAGAATTTTACAAACTAGACTGGGTTCAAACTGTGATCCTCAGATCTCACCCTCCTGATTAGCAAGATTAGAGGCATGAGCCATTGTGCACTTATTTGGACAGATCCATATAAGCATCCTCACAGAATTTGCATGAAATTGTATAGACATATCTCCACTTTTTATCTGTCATGTTTACATTGCCATTTGGGACTTAGCCAGTCCCATGTGTGTTCTGTTATTTCAGAAAAGGAGAAGCATACCGTTAGCCTCCTCCTCTCCTCCCATTGGTATAGATCCTTCTACCATAACTGAGAGGAAGATGAACAAGATGAAGAAGTAAGTGGATGTTGGCACAAAGAGAAATTCTGTCCTTGAAAACTGGGTATCTTTGAGGTTTCTGAATCAAAGTCAACTTTCTACTTTGCACACCAGTTGTGATTTTCACCTGGGGTTGGGGCTTGGCACTCCATTGGATAGCAGATTACACAGTTGTGGATGTGGTAGTGGTTTTGGACTCTCATGGATGAGAAGGAGGACTGTGTATAACAAGTCAGATTCAGTGGGGAAACAACTTTCTCCTCCTATCACATGGGGAATTTTAGATGATTGTATTTGAGAAATTCCTAGAAGTGGGTTGTGAGGAACATCCTGCTTGCAGGAGTCTCTTCCCAGTTCCCAACATGCACATCCCACCAGAAAAATGCTTTAGTACAAGGCTCAGGACGGGGAGGGTGGCTCTCATTTTCCTTGTCACCAATATGTTTTGTTCCATCTTCCCTATGATGATGGTCTTCTACCTTGATGATTTCTATGACCACAAGAACTATGACACCTTGAAAGAACTTACACAGTATGTCAAGCTCAACATGCCCTCTTCAGACTTGCTCTTCTGCTTACATATTCTTCTGGAGCTTACAAATTCAGATGGAGGAACACATGATCCATTAGACCAAGGAAAAGAGGAAGAAGTCCTTGTTTAGATGCCTTAGAGTTGGTGTGTATGGATGGAACCTGAGTCTCTAGGGATGTGAGTGATTGGCCAAGAGCCCTTAATACACCCCAGCTTAGCAAAATATGCCTTTATGGATATTCTTTGCTGGGTAATATCTGTTCTCCTTTTGAAAGAACTTGGAAGCAGCCACTCATTAGAAACACCCTAACTTCTCATCAGTGTTCAGTCCATACTCAAGTTCTAGAGCTTCTCCCATTAGATCTTCATGAAAGTTTATTCACACCTTAACTTCTATAGTTCTAAGACTCCTGTACCTATTTCCATGCTCAGGTTGGCATTACCGTAGAGCAGCTCCTGCAGAACTCCAGATAAAGAACCCATCAGTGATGTCATCTATGTTGACTGATAGAGATCGGAAGCCATCACTGATCTCCAGGAAGCATGTGAACATAGGGGGGTTTTCTTTGAATTTGTAGAAAGGCTCAATCAGGTTTTGAGTCCTCTGGACATCCCACTGGTTCTGAACCCCACATGTGATGCAGGTGTACCTGCATATATCACCAAGAAAGAAGATAATCCAGAATGACTTCCATTGATATTCACAGTCCACCTAGATCGGCTCCAAACCAGTCAAAAAGACACATCTTGGTGTGCAGGATAAATGTGTGCTAATGGAAAATTACTCCAGTCTATGTTCAGGAAAAACATTAAGTGAGGTCCAAAATCTAGATTCAGTTAAGGAAAGGGAATCTTTCCTCACAGAATACCCAGACCAATCTGTCCTCCTGCAAGGGCTCCAATTTTCCATTGAGAAATTAGAATCTGTCCCCCCCTGGAAGAAAATCTTGTCTTTAATGAGAAGTAAATCCCTTTGAGGACTCTGAGGCAGAAATTCTGCTTGAAGGTAACTTAGAGGCCAATCTAGAATTAGAAATTCCCTTCCCCCTTCCTGGGAAAATCTTTATTTTTCTTTTTGTTCTGATTGTTGTAAAATGTTCATTCTATTTATTTTTCTAACTTTCTTAAAATGTCAATGCTTTTGATATATTCTAGATTCATGAATCCTAAATATGTTTCTTTTTAAGCCTACAATCTGAAGCATTGTGCATATGTGTTCTGTTGAGGGGAAAACACAGAGTGACAGGGGGTTTTACTGCATATAAAGGGAACTGTTAAATGCACAGGGAGCTGCAAAGAAGCCAGGCCATGCCTGCATGGGGTGATAAGGTGGCTACAAAAGGTCTAGGACAGCAGATGGGATGTCCTAAAAATCTATTCTGTCAATTGGGACAAATGCCACAATACATATAGGGTATGTGGGACGCTCTTCCAATAGTGAGTTCAAATCTGTATACATCTTCATTGTGATTTGGGTAAATATGGAAGAAAAATTTGACTCCAGTAATATAAAAATCTACTTAGGGCTGAAAATATTTGACAAAATATATAGAATATATATATACTGGAAAATAAAAGCCATCATCAATAAAAGAAAAAAGGCTTACATAGATGAACCAACACAAAATCAGGAAGAAAAATAACACAAATCAGTTATATGTAAACATACGTTATAGTCTTTATGTTATATATAGTATATTGTATAATATGTAAGATTGAATATGATTTTTCAAGCTACAAAGGCATTTAAATTTTTAGTCTTGAGCATTTATTTCACAAAACATTAGTGTAAAATATTATTGGGGAAAGTAGTGATATAATTTGATTATAATTATATGAATATATATTTGTGTGTTTCTAGATCTAACACTGATTATAAATAGATGAATAAACATATACATATATTTGTATATATCTGTCTAGGAAGTGAATATAATGAAACTGACTACACCATGTATAAAAAAGCAGCTATGAGTTGAGTCCATGAGACTCAATCCTGTAATCCTAGTGATTGGGAAGCTGGGTTCCGAGTTTTAGTCTCTCTTACCCCCATTGCCTTAGATTTTCAGAGGAGATCACAGTGGGATCACACTCCTTGACCACAGAGGAAAGTCAGTGGAAATCAGGATAAGACTCTTGTCTTATGACAGTCTACTCAGGTCCTGTACCAAGATGGCCATCTGTAGAACATCAGATGGAAAGTTGGCATTCCCTCCAAAAGGGTCTAAAAAGAGCCTTCTGAACTATAGTCTCGGACTATACTGAATTAAACCTTATTTCCCTTCCCAAGCTGCAAACACATAGAAATATGACAAGGGCTCAAGAGAGATGGACAAAGACTTACAAATACATAAAATTATCTACTCTGTTTCAGTAATTCAATGACAAATCATCAAAGCATGTCTTGAATTTTTCTTTTTTTAAAGGAAATGGAAACATACTCTGAGTGCATCAGGAACTGGGTGACAGTTTGGTTGCTGAATTGGTGAGTGCACTTCTGGGCAAAGGAGAAACATATATTGGGGAAATTGTGGGGGGGTGGGTGTCCTCACACATATACCCAAAAGAATGGCCATTACTTCTATGATGTCACAACCACCTTTGCCATAGCAACAAATAAGTGTCAGGCACTGGTTTGGCCCTGAAGTGGACTCAACAACACCAAAAAGCACAAAGAATGAGAGGGAATGACTACTAGCCACCACACTTCAGCTTGAAGAGCTGTCCTAAAGAGAAGCTAGGATAAATTGAGCTGGAAAAGACTGATCTCCATGTAAGGCTCCTGAGAACTACGGACTGGGCACTATTACAGGTGTTGGAGAAACAGAAGTGAATGTGGCTCTCTCCTCACCAATTTCATGCTGAAAAGAAAACCAGAAATCATAATGATAATTTCTATAAATCAGAGACATGACATTGGTGATTTTGTAGCAACAACTTCACAGTGGGGATGGGAGGAGACATCCCTGAACAAGAGATAGTTGATATGAGAGCCATCATCTAGGCAATTATTTAGGAGCAGGTACTCCAGGCAGTAAGAACAGCAAGTACATCCCCCATTGATGGGAATGAACCTGACTTGCTTCAGAAAAAGAAAACAGCACTGGCATGCTTGCTTGTGAAGTAAGAATGGAAAGGTACAATGAAGAAAACAGAGGTCAGAAATGAAAATAGGAAAAAATTAGATAGATATTGGATGCTGCAGATTGCAAGATGAAATTTTCTGATTTTATTATAAATCTGACATGATCCACTGGAACCAAATTGCTAAAGTAGTAGTCAGACACATATGATTCACCAAAAGAATACTTCTAAAATGTGATTCTAGCTGGGCTCTGGTGGCTTACAACCTGAATCCTACTTACTCAGGAGGCTGATATCTGAGGATCAGTTTTAAGGAAGCCTAAAGAGGAAATTTGGTAAGCTTATGTTCAATTAATCATCAAAAATATGGATATGAAGCTGTGGTTCAACAGGTAGAGCACTAGCCTTGAGGAAAAAACAAAGGGACAGCACCTAGGCCTTAGGTCCAAATCCCAGGACATCACAAAGAAGCCAACAAATAAAATTTGGTGCTCAGTCATTCATCTCTTAGCATTCTACTTCAATTTATTTGTTATGAGCCTTGGAAATTATATCCTTACCAAATGTTCTCCCTAATATTTTGCTTCATTACCAGCTTTCAAAACCCTGGCATCACCAGTGTCTCCTCGCAGTTAGCATAGAAGTCAACCACTGGAAATTTGAAGATATATTTTATTAATCATAAGAATTCTGATCATCTTTCCATATACATCAAATGAGTAGTAGTCACATTCCACTATTCTGAATGTTTTTAATCCTCCTTTGAGTTAATAAGCATTAAGGCTTAAAAATTCTAGAGTGGTTATCAAATTAAATTCAATAGTCATCATTCTTCCACCCAATCTTGTAACATATTATTATAAAAGGAGAGACTATATGAAGTGTGCACATGATACTTCTATAATACTCTCAAGAAGTAGGGTTTTACAGAAACATCCGGATTTCTTTGCCAAAGCAAAGGATAAGAGATTAATTAAGCTCCCAAACAACTCAGAAAAAAAATGCTATCGACCCTAGAACAAATTAATTTGCCTAGAACTGAGGAAATGAGTTTCAGAAATGCCAGAGGCAAAGGGTATTATTCAAATCACCTTATCATGAGGTACAAGCAGCCTGTCTAGATCAACCTTCCAGGAAAAAAAGGAATGAATGAAAAGCAATGAATGCTTCTAAAACAAGCCAGTTGGTGGTGGTTCATGCTTGTTATCCTAGCTACTTAGAAGTCTAAGATGAAAGGATCTCAAATCAAAGCCTGGCCAGGAAGGAAACCTTCCTCTCTGCAACCAGCAGACAGGAAGCATTAGCTCTGTACCTGAAGCCCAGCTGGACGGCCTCAGACAACAGACATCCAGACACACAAGACCACCCCCATCTGAAATATTATCAAATACATTCACATAATATCTCCTGTTTGGGAGAAAATGTTTAAAAGATGTACCAAAAACAGTTCAAAAAGGCAGTTAATAAAGGCCAAGTGAAAGTGGAAATATGTACTCACACACTGAAATGTGAGGTACTGCCAGAATGATGTTAATGAGGCTAGAGGCCCATTTGGTAACTTATCCACTCAACCATCTTTCCTCACATCTTGTCAGTCAGCCTATACAGTGAGATTTTTTAAATGCAAGGAATGTGTGTGAGCATGTAGCTTGTAAAATTAATAATGAAAAGCTAGGCATTGGAAGCTCAGGCCTGTAAAACTAATTACTCAAAACCTTAACATATGAGGAACTCAGTTCAAAGCCAACTGAACAAAAACAATTCTTACCTCCAATTAAACTGTAAATGCAAGGCAAGCACTCTACCACTGAGCCACCTTCCCAGATAAATTGATGTTAGGGAAATGAACCCAAAGATATGTATTCAAATTTTTTTTCTTTCATGCGATTGTTACTAACACATTTATAAGATTATTTTTTTTTGTTGCTTTGTATGTCCCTCCCCCACAGTATAACCCCTGCTTTCACTGTATTTAATGTTGGTATAATTTGTGGAGGGGAAGGGGAAAAAGAAATCATTTAATTAGGGATACAGGTGGACCCATTGCAGCAATGAGATGTACAAGTTGTTATGTCGAAAACGAACTTTACAACTTTGGTGGGGGGGAGAACTGGTTGTGGTCCAGGGGGAGGATGGGAAGGAATGGGAAGGGGAAACAAAGGAGGAGACTACAATTCTTGATAAGAAATGTACTAATTATTTTGCCCATACAATTGTAACCCTCTGTACAGTATTTTCACAATAAAAAAACAAAAAAGAAAGTGAAAATATAAATAAACAATCAAAGGAAGTTTGAAAAAATAAATAAACAGCAAATGAAGAAAGCTGAGCTGTGCTTCAAATGGTAGAGTGCTAGCATCATATACAAAAGCTAAGTGACAGTACCTAGGTCCTGAATTCAAGCCCCAGTACTTGTTCTCATACACAAAATAATCATTACAACACCATAGTATATGCAAATGTTAGCAAGGGATGTAGAAAGATAAGATGATGACATCATTTACCTCACCTTTAGTCTCAAGCATTCTGTACAGTGTAGTTCAGTCTTTGAAAAACCCCAGGTGAAATCTTTCCTCAAAATCAGCAGATATATCCTCATTTCCCTCTGCACATTTATATTATGTACACACACACACACACACACACACACACACACACACACACACACACACACACACACGGGCTATATTTTTCTAACTAAGTTTGAAATACATAACCTTACACACATGCTTCAGTATTATGTGCCCTTGTTTAGGTTTCATAGGAAGCACAATATATCCAACATCTGGCTCATTCTTGTAATCTTAGCTGCGCACAAGGGTGGGATCTGAGGATCACAGTTTGATGCCAACCTAAGCTAATAAATCCTCAAGATTCTTACCTTCAATTAAGTAGAAAAAGCCAGAAGTGGATATGTGGTTTGAGTGGCACAGTGACAGCAGTGCGTTAAACAATCTAAACTAGAGCTCCAGACCCTCAGTTCAAGCCTGAGTACAGGCCCACTAGCACTCCAAAAGCCACCGCCCAAACACCAAACCAAAAATATGTCAGAATATTTTGTAACTTTTGAAGCAAAATCCAATGAGGCAACACAGCTGCTAGTTTAAGATTTGGTGGGGAAACCCCAAATTCAACATGTGTTAAAATGACATAACGAACAAGTAACCAAATAAAATTTCCCACTAAAGAAATTTCCTTAATATTCACTGGGACCCCTGACAAAGAGATTTTTTCTATGCTTTTTGAAAATCAGTGTTTTTTTCAGTAAGGTAATTAGTATAAACCTTTCCTGTAAATTATAGGAGTCATTGAAAGCTCCAAGTGAAGTGAATGTACAACAAAAAGCACACAATATTACAAGTTTCTATGCCTCTGTTGAGACACCAGAAACCTCTAATAGTGTGGCCTATTGGAAAGAGAAGGGGGATGCTCACCATCACTGGTCATAAAAGAAATGCAAATCAAAACCAAAACCATATTTAGATTCCACTCACCCCAGTTAGAATGGCTATTATCAAGAGAACAAATAATAACAGATGCTGGGGTGGATGTGGCTAAATAGGAACACTACTACACTGATGGTAGGAATGTAAGCTGGTTCAACCACTCTAGAAAGCAGAATGGAAGTTCCTCAATAGACTAAACATAGAACTCACCTAAGATCCAACCACCCCACTCCTCAGCATTTATCCAAATGATCTCAAACTAGGGTATAATAAGCTACCAGCACAACTATGTTCATTATAGCATTGTTACACATAGCTAAGATATAGAGACAACCCATTTGCCCCTCAATAGATGAATGGATCAAGAAAATGTGGTGTATTTACACAGTGGAATTTTATGCTTCTATCAGAAAGAATGACATCGTCCCTTTTGTAAGAAAATGAAAAGACTTGGAAAAAATCATACTAGGTTAATCAAGCCAGGCCCAAAGAAACAAGAGCTCTATGATTTCCCTCATTTGCAATGAATAGCATTAGCCTGTTACTCCTGAAAGTGGATCATAATAGCTCAGGAGTTATGAATATATATATGAGCAGAGAAATTGATGCTAACTGAAATAACGCCAAGACATAGAAATAGCAGGTCTTCTTTTGTTTAGTTGTCAAGCTTGATGTAGCCAATGTACTGCAGCTAGTTCTTTCTTCTTACTTTATGTCATTTTTCTTTTCCAATTGGATTTATCCATGGCAATTCCAGTCTTTGATTCTGGTACCCTGCATCCTGTATATGCCTTTATCTGATTGGGGGAAGGGAAGGGAAATAACAAAATGCTGAAAGAAGTACAAATGGTGATCCATTGCAACAATGATACTCACAGGACACTATGGCAGAAATTAACTTTACAATGTAATGGGGGTGGGAAGGAGAGGAGGGAAGAGACAGGGAGAAAAACACTTGAGTGGGTAACAAGTTTCAAAGAGAAATGTAACTTACTCATGTACATGTAACCCCTCTGTATAGCATCTTTATAATTAAATAGATTTTTAAAAATATAAAAAGTAAGAATTTTTCATAAAATATCAAGTTAATACCAATGGAACTTCTGAGTTTGTGTCAAAGAGTTTTTAGGACTTTCAAGAAGCTAGTATTGAGTACATATAACCACAATTAAGTGATAATGAGAAAAGTAGAGCTTTTTATTGTATTATATGAATAAAGGAAAATTTCTTTTCATTTCTGTTAACATAGAATTCGTGTTTGTGATCTTCATTGTTCCCAAGTTAGACTAATCTCTTGTTCTTAGCTTTCTTTAGTATGTATAGCTAGGACATGTAATCTGAGATTTAAGAATTATTCTTTGTTTAATTTGGAAGCACTCCTCCCTGGGCAAGAAGTTAGTCTGGAGGTCCCCTGAAACCTGCTGTGGTTTCTCTCGCACAGCTCACTGAGGACCTTAGAAGTTTGAGAAAGTGACTGCTAATTAAGTGCCTCTTACTAATAAGAATTATTGGTAGGATTTGAAAACATATTTGGGTAAGAAATAGACTAGAAAAAATGTTAAGTTTGCTATTTTTTATCACTACATTTCTTTTTGTCTAAGTATAAAAGCCAGATTTACCCTAAGGACCTGAATAAGCAAAATGGCTTATAGAGCTCAGATCATTTTTTTCCACAGAAGATGACAGCAGAAGAAGAAATACATGTCCACAACAGGCACAAGGGAGAGAGACTTTGATGTCCCCTTAATTCTTAGGATCGAATGTTCAAGGAAGAACTCTCGGGACTGATGACAGCTTAAGGACCTAACATTTTCTGTGTAGTTGCATCATAGGAAGCATTAGGTGCCAAGCCTGACTGGTGACCTTGGCTGTATCCTGAGAACCTCTAGCAGGGCTCTGTCATGGTCACTGGAGAGGCAGGACTGCACTCTAAGAGGAACTACAGGAGGTGGTAACAAGGCCTGTGTCAGGGTTTTGCCAGATCTATATGATTTATAACAGGCACTACTGTCTTCTGGCTAAGAATGTGGATATATCATTGAGGTCCTACACACAAATATATCACAAGTGTTGGCTTGCACCATTTCCTTATGAAAGCCAGCAAAAGGTCATTAATGCCCTCTGGACATATTCTCATAAATATTTAGTAGGTAAAAAGCTATAAAATCAAGTTCATTATGAGGAAAAAACCCAGATGAAAACCAAATTGCAGGAGCATTTACAAAAAATGTTTTTCTGTACATATCAAATGTGACAAAGTTTTAGAAGTTAACGAAGCTGGGAAAGTTAAATGGATTTCTTTTTTACTATGGTTGCAACTGTCTTTTACATTTCAACTACTTAACAAAAAGAAGGTAGGCCAAGCATCACCAGTGGCTCACACCTGTAACTCTAGCTATTTATAAAGCTGAGATCTGAGGAAAGTGGATTATAGCTAGAACAGGTAGGAAAAATCTGTGAAATTTTGATCTCCAATTAATCATTCAAAATCAAGAAGTGAAAGTTTGGTTCAAGTCATAGACTGTTACCCTTGAGTTAAAAAGCTAAAGGTGAGCTCCCTGAGTTAAAGCCCCAGTATGCACACACACACACACACACACACACACACACACACACACACACACACACACACACACACACACTGTTATCCTTGAGTGAAAAAACTAAAGGTCAGTTCCCTGAGTTAAAGGCCAACTATACACACACATACACACACACACACACACACATTTTATCTCAAAAAGAACCAGTGACCAGGAAACAGAAACAAGATATTTTTCTTTTATTTCATTTTTGTCATGTTTCTTCATTTATCTCTCTTTGCAAAGTTAAAGGGGCAGTCAAAAGGAGAGACAAACAATGAACATGTGCAACAGTGATATTCAATTGGTACTATGCTGAAAATGACCGATGCAACTTGTTTGTAGAGAAGGATGGGAAATCTGGAAGAGATGAAGGGAAAAGTTAACATTGTCCAAAAAGAAATGCACTCAGGGAAATAGAACTGTGGCTCAATATGAGTGCCATTCTTCAGTAAAAGAGCTCAGAGACAGTATTCAGGCCCTGGGTCCAAGCCTTATTACTGACTGAAACAAAAACAAAGACAAAAGGAATGTAGTCATTGCCACAATATATAACTATTCCCTCTAGATCTCAAGAAGGAGGAGGAGGAGGAGGAGGAGGAGGAGGAGGAGGAGGAGGAGGAGGAGGAGGAGGAGGAGGAGGAGGAGGAGGAGGAGGAGGAGGAGGAGGAGGAGGAGGAGGAGGAGGAGGAGGAGGAGGAGGAGGAGGAGGTTAATAAAACCAAACCAGTGAGAGAGAAAAATTGAGAGAGCAAGGGAATGCGTGACATTTTAAAAAAAAGAAATATAATCAGAACCAACTTCAATGACTATAACCTCTGTGTAGCTCACCTTTGTAATAATACTACAAAAAATAAAACAGAAATAGAGTGCTGGAGGCACAACTCAAATGGAAGATCTGACTAATATGTATGTGATACCAAGTTCAAACCCCATTATCAATTTCCCCTTCAAAAATGGCTCTTCTCATCACTTGTGCTTCCCTAGCTTATGAAAAGGAGTGCAAACAGTTAAAGAGAGAGAAAGGTAATCTGTCAGGCACAGAACTGTACTTGCAACGAGCAGTACTTGCTAGAACACATGTTGACTAGAACACATGATGACTCCGTGTTTTCTGAAATAAACAGACCTAGTTGAGCTTGAATACAGGCTCCACTGTATACTAGATGGGAACTCAAACTTAACCTAACTCTCTGGAGCTCAAGTTCTTCATAGGTAAAGTGAGCATAACAATATGTATCTCACGGGATTATGAGATCTGGATGTCATCAAACATGGAGTGGGTTTTATCTTAGGTGTGTGTGCAACACTCAAGCACTGCTGGAAGGAGCATAAACTGGCATGATGCTTACTATATTACTTAACAATAATACAACAACTACTACAGACTCACTCCTGTAATCTTACTTACAAAAGAGGCTGAGAAAGAGGATCAAGGTTCTAAGCCTGAACAGGAAACTGGATCAGACTCATCTCCAATGACTTCTAAAAAAGCTTGAGGTGGAGTTTGGTCCAAGTGGTAGAGTGCTAGACTTGAGCATAAACCTCAGGAACAGTGCCCAGGTCCTGAGTTCAAGCCCTAGGACCAACACAAGCACACACACACACACACACACACACACACACACACACACACACACACACTACATTTTGTATGTTCCTACCACCCCACTTAACAATACTTTCCCTCTTCCAAGCTCAACAGTTGTTGTTTTGTTTTAAAAGGGACTTACTGTGTAGCTCACACTTCTCTTACGCTTACAATCCTCCTGGGTGCTGGGAATACAGGCATGTCTACCATAATTAGCTTCACTCATTAAGTCTATTTATAACATTTTCTGCAAGAAATTCATTCATGCTCATGAAGATATGTGGCTTAAAGCTGTTCACATTAATATTCTACTGTACAAAATGTAAATAATATAGCTGGACATGGTAATATGCTACCACATGGTAATGCCAATCATTACTCAGAAACCTGACACAGGAGAATTAGGAGTTAAAGAAAGCCTGGTCTACACTGCAGAACCTTGTCTGCAAAGGAAAGAAATTCTATAAGTATTAATCTGCTATGAAACATACAATATATTAAATTCATATAATGGAACAAATAGATCATTGTTAATGGAAATAAAATCTTGGCAGAAATTTTAAATACATACATATGCACATATATTTAAATTTGGAGAAATAAAATTTAAGTGGTATTATCTGCATCTTTCAGTCTATCACTATCTATTTACTGACACATTGATTTCTATTTAGTCTTCACAAAACACTGTTATCTCACATAAGTACCAAAAAAATGAAAAAGAAAAAGTACAAAAGATGCATTATCATAAATACAAATGTAGATTAATCCCTACCATAATAATTTGGAAAACATGCGTTAAGTTAATGGCATTGAATACTGCTCAAGAAGGGGAGTCTAGGAGAATGTACATTGTGTGTGTGTGTGTGTGTGTGTGTGTGTGCTCCATGAATAAGTAAGTGAGTCCGAAGTAGACCAATTATACTTGGTTAGTCTTTTTGCTCAAAGCTAACACTCTACCACTTGAGCCACATCTCCACTTCTGAATTTTGGTTTCTGAATTGGAGAAATATCTCAGATTTTTCTGCATGGGCTGCTTTAAACCAAGATACTCAGTTTTTGACCTCTAAAGTAGCTAGGTTTTAAAACATTAACCACTAGTGGACAGCAACTACGTTAACATTTTTGAATGCTTGAATAAATTTTAAAGTAAGACATATATGTTACATTTGAGAATGATGGGAAGTAGTAATTAATGTTTAACAGAATTTAAAGCATACAAAGCTGAGAATGGCAAGTCACTGAGAATAGGATGGAATATATCAAACTTACTTATGACAGTTTTCAGTCTGTGCACAGAAATGATTGCATTGTTGGAGGCCAAGGCCATAAGATAGCTGAGCTCCAGCTGGCTGCTATACTCATGAGGCCAGTTAGTGCTATTCACAACAATGTGATGTTATTAGATGGCAGGGATCAGCTTCAAGTTCGGAACCTGGAATGTTTCTATTAATCTAGAAGGGGAAATATACCAGGACCCAATGACTGGGAATGTGGTTAGTGGTAGAATGCTGGCCTCGCATGCATGAAGCACTTGATTTGATTCCTCAGTATGACGTAAGCAGAAAAACTGGAAGTGGTGCTGTGGCTCAATTGGTAATGTACTAACCTTGAACAAAATAAACTCAGGGAGAGTGCCCAGGCCCTGATTTCAAGCCACAGGACTGGAAAAAAATTTTTAAAAAGTGCAAAATGCTGTTTGTTGAAATAAATATGTTGAATAATTTTTTTTACTCACTAGAAAATTGTGCTGTTGAGAATTCATAATGAACTTTGTTAGGAAAAAGCAAATTAATGAAATATTATCTGGCATTGGACAGGACATAATGAGATCTAAAAATGATTGCTGCCTATGGTTACTTGATACAACTAACGTTACAAATACACTTGCCAGATTGTAATTGTTTAAGGATAGAATCGTGGGTTTTTCTTTTCAAAATAATTTTACTGCTGGGCCCCAGTGGCTCAAACTTGTAATCCTAGCTACTAAGAAGGCTGAGAACTGAGGGTCTCTATTCAAAGCCAGCCTGGGCAAGAAAGTCTGTGAGACCCTTATCTCCAACTAAAGGTTCTTCACAAAATGTGAAGTGGCACTGTTGCTCAAGTAGTAGAGTGCTAGCCTTGAGCTGAAATGCTGAGGGACAACACCCAGACCCAGAATTCAAGCCCCAAAACCGACAAAAATAATAATAGCAATAATATTAATTTTGTTACAATTAAGATATTATAAAGGCTGCCATTACAAATTTTGTTCATTTGCTCAAAGAAACACATTTAGATTTTCATTGCCAACAGCCAGGATTTGGCCAACTGCTTTCCAGCAGATCTCTGTGTGTAGAGGCAATGCGTAATACAAAGCAATACAAACCAGTTATGACTTTAAATAATTTTTCTCTGCACAACTTAAAAATCAATGCTGACTACATGAAATAAAAAATCCCTAAGTTTAAAACATTCTTCTAGACAAGTTAATGAAATCCTGAGAACAAGTATTTTAAGAATAATTTCAGAGAACTTATACTCACAACTTGGGTTCTGTATCTGAAATTTATTACTCGAGGATAGTGCTGCCACTTTGAGCCACAATGCCACTTCCAGTTTTCTCATGGTTAATTGAACAGAAAAGTCTCACCAACTTTCCTCTCCAACCTGGCTTTGAACTAGGATCTAGAGACCTCAGCCCTCGGAGTAGCTAGGATTATAGGCATGAACCCCTGGCACCTGGCTAGAATAATTGCTCACCTGAGACAGAAGCCAGTTAGTATTAAATGCCAATCATGTTTAACTTTGTAAAATAAAGTTAACTGAATGCCTTACAGTAGAAATAAGAAATAAAATGTGTCTGAGGATTACAAAGTTCTTACCAAAAGTTTCATATATTCCTTGTTTTTTTATCTTCCAAAATTGTGTGCTTTCCAGAATCATACCTTATCTTTCCTTGCTGATTTCTTTATTTTCTTTCATATAGGGCCACAAGTTCTTCAACTATAATTTATTTATGTGAAGAGCTTGCACATATCTATTTTCAGTCCAAACTCCTTGTAAGCATCTCTCATCCATATATTCAACTGCCATAAAAACTTGTGAAACACTGATCATCTCTTTCCATTACTGGATATTAATGTGTAAGTAAAATTTAGGAAAATAAAGAATAACATCAATAAATATAACATGATTTTGATAGTAATACTAAACATAAATTCAATGTTGATTATTTTCTGAGCAACTTAATAAAAACCTCAAGGAAAAGAAATCAGCTTTTTAGAGTGCTGATATTGTGGTTTAAACTCAATACATTACCTTCTAACTTAAGCTTTTTCCCTAAAGGGTGGTGCTCAATAATTGAACCATAGCTCCCCTTCCAACTTTCTCTGGGGGATTATATAGAGGTAAGAATCTCATGGAATAATTTGTGTCCCTCTCTTGGGGTTCATTTCACTTAACATCATCTTATATGGTCATATGATACCATGTAATAATGTACTAGTTACTGCAAGTAAGAGAAACTACGGGACCTATGGTTTTATATATATATATATATATATATATATATATATATATATATATATATATATATATATACACACATATACATATATACAATGAGATATATATATACATATACATATACATATATACAATGTGATATATATATATATATATACATACACACACACACACGCGCACACACACACACACACACACACACACACACACACAGACATTTTCACTTTTTTATTTGGAAAATACCGTACAGAGGGTTTGCAATTACATGGGCAATGTAATGAGTATATTTCTTACCAAGAATTGTTGCCTCCTCCTTTGTTTCCCCTACCCATCCCTTCCCATCCACCCCCCCCCCACCAATGGACCCCAAGCCAAAGTTGTAAATTTCCTTTTTCGACATAACGTCTTGTACATCTCATTGTTGCGATGCGTCCACTTGTATCCCTATTTAAACAATTTGTTTTTTTCCCTTCCCTTCTACAAATTATACCAACATCAAATACAGTGAAAACAGGGGTTGTACCATGGGGGAGGGACATGCAAAGCAACAAAAAATCATCTTATAAGTTAGAAATAATCACAAGAAAGAAAAATCATTTGAATCCTTATCTTGGGGTTCATTTTGCCTAACATCTACTTATCTGACCGTTTCTACCTGTCTCAGACATATACTACTAATTGCAAATATGGGAAACCATGAGACCTATGTTTCTTTGGGCCTGGCTTACTTCACTTAATATAATTTTTTCCAAGCCTTTCCATTTCCTAACAAATGGAGCCATGGCATTCTTTCTGTTGAGGTATAGGATTCCATTGTGTATATATACCACATTTTCTTGATCCATTCATCTACTGAGGGGCCTCTGGGTTGGTTCCATATCTTAGCTATGGTAAATTATGCTGCAATAAACATCGTTGTGCTGGTAGCTTAGTATGGTCTTTTTTGTGATGATTTGGTAAATGCCTAAAAGTGGGATTGTTGGGTCATAGGAGAGCTCTAAGTGGAGTCTTGGAAAAAATTATATTAAGAGAAGTAAGCCAGACCCAAAGAAACATAGATACTATGATTTCCCTTATTTGCAATAACTAGTATATGTCTGGGACAAGTATAAAAGTTCAAAAGCTATGTATATATGATCAGATAAGATGATGTGAAGCGAAATAAACCTCAAGATAGTGGTTTATCATCTAAATTGTGATTTTTTTTGTTTCTTTGTGTGTTCCTCCCACAGAGTATAACCCCTGTTTTCACTGTATTTGATGTCGGTGCCCTGCATCTTGTATACACACTTCTCTAGCTTGGGGAGGGGAAGGGAAAAAACAAAATGTTTAAACAGGGATACAGGCTGACCCATTGTAACAATGAGATGCACAAGACACTATGTTGAGAAAGGAAGTTTACAATTTAGGCAGGGAGGCAGAGAAGGGGGGAGGGGGGAGTGTAGTTGTGAAGGTGGGAAGGAAGGGAGGGTAGGGGAAAAACAAAGGAGGAGGTAACAATGCTTGATAGAAAATGCACTCATTACCTTGCTCATTCATGTAACTATAACCCCTCTATACAGTATTTTTACAATAAAAACCTCTCAAAAAAAGGAAGGTGTCATGTACACCAAGTATAGTAGCCCACATCTGTAATCCTAGCTGATTGGGAAGCAGAAATGTCTGAGGCCAGGCCAGAGAAATAACTGCCAAGACAGCCATCTCAACAAATGATCTGGCCATCGTGGTTCATATCTGTAATCCTACCTAATTATGTGGGAGGCATAGGTACAAAGTCTCAATCAATCTAAGATCAGACCTGGGCAAAAAGTTCAAGACCTCAAGCAAATAAAAGGGACTAGAACTATGGTAACAGTAGTTGAGCTGCTTGGTGCTATACAACCAAAGTCCTTTCTAGCAAGCAGAGAACCCCTGAATAAAACCCTAGTAATATTCTTCTCTTCCACCAAAAAGCCTAAGTAATTTTGTTTTATTGGAACATTAATTTCAAGGGCGCTGACAGATCAGAGATGATGACATTCTCTTTAAAATTAGGTATTCAAAAGAGACAAAGTTATTTAGGCTTTGAAAGAATTGAAAAGGAAGGAAAATGCTTATGATTTTTGATAGCTCCATAATTCTTAAAATCATAAAATGCATATATCCATGTATGTATGTATATACATGTATGTATATATACGTACAAGTGGTTCATCTCTTTTGTGTGTAGCAAATGGTACAAATGAATCTGTACAATCACTATTCAAAGGCATGAATAGACGAAGAGAATGAGCAAAGAACTCACTCAGGAATCTATTCCTAGCCAATAACCCTGACAATATTTTACATCAGTTTGCATGTGTCAGTTACTGCAGTACAGGGACAGTACGGCAACAATGGGATACCAGGCAAAAGAAATGAGAAATGAGATACAAATTGCACAATATTCTTTCTGATGGGTAAGTAGAATTTCCAGCGTGTGTGTGTGTGTGTGTGTGTGTGTGTGTGTGTGTGTGTGTGTGTATTACATTTTCTTGATTCATTTCTCTCTTGATGAGTAGATGAGGTGATTCAGTAAGCATGGTTGTGCTGAAACTTTTACTACATCCTAGTTTGTAAACATTCAGGTAAATGCCTAGGAGTAGAGGTGCTGGATAATATGGAGTGGGTAGTCAAAAGAGGAGTGAAGGGGGAAAATGAGAAGAATGAAAAGGAGAAAAGGGGTGAAGTGCAGAGAGGAATCCAGTAAATATTCTACAAAATTAAGAAGAGTAAAGGAAGAGGTTCATAGAGGAGGGATGGATGAGAATGTTGAAAGGGTTGTCATTGATCAAGGTATATTATATGCATAAACTGCTTTGTTTAATGATAACTCCTTTGTTACTTAAAATAATAATTAAAAAATCATGTCCCTAAAATGTTATGCCATTAGAAGCAGAGCATGAGAATCTGCTCAGATCATTTCTAGGGTCTATAAATCTTTTTTCATTAGGATGAGTTTCAGAACAACACTAATGATGCATATTATATGAAGAAAAATTAATGATTTCCAGCTATTTAAAATAATATTTTTGGAGATATGGCTCAAGTGGCAGAGTGCTACCTAGTGAGCAAAGCTGTCAGATACTGAATTCAAGCCTTTTCTTTTAATTGTGAAAACACTGTACAGGGGGGTGAAAATTACATGGGCAAGATAATGAGTCCATTTCTTATCAAGCATTGTAGCCTCCTCCTTTGTTTCCCCTTCTCATCCCTTTCCATCTGCCCCTTGCCCACCCCACCCAATTATCCCTACTCCCGCCACCCTCCCCGCACCAAAGTTGTAAAGTTCGTTTTTGACATAACGACTTGTACATCTCATTGTTGCAATGGTTCCACCTGTATCCCTATTTAAACGATTTGTTTTTCCCTTTCCCCTCCACAAATTATACCGACATCAAATACAGTGAAAGCAGGGATTATACCGTGGGGGAGGGACATACAAAGCAACAAAGAAATCATCTTATAGATGTGTTAGAAACAATCACATGAAAGAAAAAAACATTTGAATACATATCTTAGGGTTCATTTCCCTAACATCACCTTATCTGAACTTTTCTGCTTGATTCAGACATATACTAGATATTGCAAATAAGGGAAAACATGAGACCAATGTTTCTTTGGGCCTGGCTTACTTCACTTAATACAATTTTTTTCCAAGTCTTTCCATTTCCTAACAACTGGGGCAATGTCATTCTTTCTGATGGAGGCATAGAATTCCATTATGTATATATACCACATATTTTTGATCCATTCATCTACTGAGGGGCATCTGGGTTGGTTCCATATCTTAGCTATAGTAAATAGTGCTGCAATAAACATAGTGGTACTGGAAGCTTTAGTGTGGTCTTGTTTGTAAACATTTGGGTAAATGCCCAAAAGTGGGATTGCTGGATCAAAAGGGAGCTCTATGTGGAGTCTTTTGAGGAACCTCCATACCACTTTCCAAAGTGGTTAAACAAGTTTACACTCCCACCAACAATGCAGTAAGGTTCCCTTCTGTCCACATCCCCTCCAGCATCTGTTGTTATTAGAGTTCTTGATATTAGCCATTCTAACTGGGGTGAGGTGGTATGTCAATGTTGTTTTGATTTGAATTTCTTTTATGGCTAGGGAGGTTGAGCATTTCTTCATGTGTCTATTGGCCATCCTTCTCTCCTCTTCAGAGAAGTTTCTCTTTAAGTCGTTAGCCCACTTATTTATTGGGCAGTTGTTTCTTTAAAGATTTGTTATTGGGGGATTTAATGTTGTGAGTTCCAAGTATATTTTAAATATGAGAACCTTGACCATTGTGTGGCTAGTGAAGATCTTCTCCCAATCCGTGGGCTTTCTATTGATCTTGCTAGCTATGTCCTTTGCCATGCAGAAGCTCTGCAACTTCATGCAATCCCATTTGTCCAACCTTTCTTTGATTTTTTTCTGTTTTGGGGTCTCTATTAAGACAATTCCGGCCTGTGCCAAGGAAACCTAGGGTTTCTCCTATTCCATCCTGTAGTGTTTTGAGAGTGTCAGCTTTGACTCCAAGATCTTTGATCCATTTGGAGTTGATTCTGGTGCAGGGTGATATATAAGGATCTAGCTTTAGTTTTCTACAAGTAGTTAACCAATTTTGCCAGCACCATTTACTGAAGAGGCTGTCTTTCTTCCATTCTATTTTTTTAGCTCCCTTATCGAAGATTAAATGGCTATAGGTCTGTAGGTTCATTTCTGGGTTTTCAATTCTATTCCATTGGTCCTGAGGTCTGTTCTTGTGCCAGTACCAAGCTGTTTTGATTACTATGGCTCTATAGTAGAGTATGAAATTTGGTATTGATATTCCTCCAGCAGTGTTCTTTCTGTTGAGGATCGTTTTTGCTATTCGGGGTCTTTTATTGTTCCATATGAATTTTTGGATTGCCTCTTCTATTTCCTTGAAGAATGACTGAATTCAACTCTTGATCTCGAACATAAGTAAAAACAGTCAATAAAAGTCAATCACTTTCCTGGGCACTGGTAGCTCATGCCTTTAATCTTAACTTTAATCAGAAGGCAGGGATCTGGGGATCTCAGTTCAATGTCAGCTCAGATAGGAAAGTCTGTGAGATTCTCATCCCGATTTACTGCCAAAGAAAGCTGGAAGTGGATTCGTGGCTCTTAGCCTAGAGGAAAAATCTCAGGAACAGAACCCAAGCCTTGAGTTCAAGCCTTAGAATAGTGCAATACATACACTAGGGAAGTAATTCACTCAAGTTCTCAACCTTTAATTTCCCTAATCCTAACTCTAATCCTGGTCACAACCCTAAGAGTAACCTTGATGATAATAGTAACTCAATCCTAAAATTAATGGAAAATACTCAAGTTTAGATACATCTTTACAGATACCCACTGTCTTTGAAATGATTTGCACTTTGCTCCAAATTCTACATATTCCCTGACTTGGAATCTGAAATATATCTTGTTCTCTATTATGAATCATTAACCTCAAATCCTCATATCATGAAAAATAACATAGTTTCCACTGATTTTTAACTTTTACAGAACTCCTGTATCTCCAAAAAGAAGTTGCAGGTTTACTTAAAATCTACTCTAGTTCCTAACCCTTACTATATATCTAAACCTTACTAGAAACCTAACTCTAAATTTAACCCCATTGAACCCTGCATAGAAAACTTAGAGAAACTCTGTAGTTTCAAACTTATTTTACTTGAGTTTCAATAAGTTTCAAATAAGTTTACTTGAATTAAAATAAGTTTCAAACTTATTTTACTTGAAAGTGTTAGCAGAAAATTCAGTTTTACTTTAAAGCTTACCCTTCCCTAACCCTAAGCCTAACCTGAATTAGAAAAGTAACCCTAACCCTGGAACTAATGGGCTTTGGATTCTAAAAGCCACACAAATATATTAGTTTTTATTCATCCTTTGATTTAACTCATCTTTCTTAAAATATTTTGTAGTTTCACTCATTATCCTGCCATTATTGTAACCCTAGCCCTAACTGAAATATTGAGGCTAACCCTCACACTAATTATAACCTAATCTTAATATTGTTAGCAGTTTCCTGTTTCACATTCATCCTAATTCTAACTCGACTTGTTATTCGAAGATTTAGTTTCAGTTGAACCCTTAATTTTCCATTTCCCTAGTGCTTACACTAACCCCAACTGGAACTGAAACCTAACACTCTGATAGTCCAATTCTAATGTTTAAGAAAAAAACTTTAGTTTTAAATCATTCTAATGAACTCTCCAGGTTACGCTCTGGAAATTAGTTTCAGTTTGCCTTATTCCCACAAATTTTCTGACTCTATTTCTGAAGTTATCTTGTTTCCTAAAATGAACTATTATATTACTTGTCCTTAAATTCTCTTTATCAAGAAAAATACTGTAGTTTCCATTCATCCTATCTTTTCCAGAAACCCTGTACCCTAAAACAGTTTCAGATTTACTTACCATCTATTCCATTACTTAATGCTAAGTCTCAGCCTAAACCTGTCTGGAAAACTCTCATTAATCGTTATGAGAATGATCACTGAGAAATAAATATAATGATAATGCTCTAGTTACTATTCAATCTCACATTTTTGCTTCTACTTGTAAGTGAAAACTCAAGTTCATACTAAAATCTTTCTTATTCATAACAGTAATCATAATCAGAACAAAATACTGACCCTAATCTTAATCCTAATTATATGACAATACTAACACTAACACAACTACACTAGTTTTCACTCATCCTAACTTGATTCCAATAAGCCTTCCAAAAATAGGTTTCATTTATTTTTTGAATATCTTAGTCATTTTCCAATCCTAACTTAATCTTATCGGGAACATTGACAATAACCATAAGCCTAATTGTAAGTAGATTCTAATACAATACTCTAGTTCACATTCATTCTAATTCTTTCCAGGCTTATTCTAAATTTACCTTCAATTTGAGCCTCATTTTTTTCTCCTTCACTCTAACCTAACCATGGCTGGCATTCTAACCATAATCTTGACACTAACAGTATCCCAATTCTAAAATTTATGAAAAATGCTCATTTTTGCAATCTTAACTGAAATTCCACTTGTAATTCTTGAAATAAATTGCAGGTTTTCTGCAAACTCTACAGATTTTCTCACTCTTAATTTTGAATGTATCTTGTTCCATAAAAGGAATCATTATACCCATTGATCTCAAATCCTGATATTATGAAATACATTGTACTTCCATTATCCCGGCATTTCTTGAATTCCTAGAACCTAAAATAAGTTCAACTTTACTTATCATTTAACTCATTTCTTTTTTTTTCTTTTTGTCGGTCGTGGGGCTTGAACTCTGGGCCTGGGCATGATCCCTGAGTTCTTTAGCTCAAGGTGTACACTTTACCACTTGAGACACAACACCGCTTTTGGGTTTTCTGGTGGTTAATTGGACATAAAAGTCTCACAGACTTTCCTGCCTGGGTTAGCTTTGAACTGGGATCCTCAGAATTCAGCTTCCTGAGTAGCTAGGATAATAGGCACAAGCCACTAATTTAACCCATTTCTTTACTCTATCCTCTACCCCGATTAACCAGAAACCTAATCCTAATCACAGTCTGATTTAACGCCAAATGGTTAATGTAAGGAAAATAGTCTAGATTCTATTCAACCACACATTTTTTTGCTTCTACTTCTTAGTGGAAAACTAAAAGTTACCCTAAAGCTTATCCTTCCCTAACCCTAACTAGAGCAAAAAAATATCTCACACTTTAAACCAAATCATATCTGAATGTTTAAAGTAATATACACACTGGTTTTCATTCATTCTAACTTTGATGCCATTCATTCTTCTTAAAATATGTGGCAACTTTACAAAATGTCTTCCATCTTTTTCTCATCCTAACCCCAGCTCTAACTGGAACACCTTGCCTAATCCTAAGCCTACATATAACTGAATCATCATGTTAATAGCAAGCCTCTTTTTTCACATTTATCCTAAATCTTGCTCAGCGTGTATTTCTAAATTTTACTTGCATGTTGAACCTAAATATTAAGTGTTTTCTATTTCCTGGCAAGTTTTATTTTTCATTATTTCTTAACAATTTTATTTTGTTGTAAAGATGCTTTAAAGAGTGATTAAGTACATATGTAACATAAGGAGTACATTTCTTGTTAAGCATTGTTACCCCCTTCTGTCTTGTTCTCCCACTATCCCATTATTCCCCACTTCCCTTACTCCTCCCTCCCCATGGTGTAAACTTCATTTTCAACACTGTCTTTTGAGTATCATTGTTGCAATGGGTCATTCTGTGTTGAACCTAAATTTTCTATTTCTCTAATTCTAATTCTGTCTGGGACCCTAAACCTAACCATAATAATAATGATATCTCAATTCAGAAGTTAATAAAAAATATTTAAGTTTTTATTTAGCCTATTAATCCACCATACATCTTGAATTAAATTGTAGTTTAGCCTAAATCTTCCAAATTAGTTTATATGTACATATACAAAGACGTAATTTTATGTGAAAAACAGAAGATCTTTGGAGAAAGAAGTAATGAAACTGAAATAGAGGGAGTATAATCAAATGCTTTAAATATATTATAGAATTGCCACTTCTGACATTTAATAACCATTAAGAAAACAACTAAAAATTAATACATAAGACACTGCCTTCTAGTGTTCTTTAAGAGAGCCATGATATGTCTGGTGAAAAAAATACTTGTGTTAGATAAACTTTGTTCATGCATAATTTATATTGTTATTGGCCAATTATTTAACTTAATGAATAAAAATATGTCAAATAAGATTCCATGACAAAAAATATAAAACAATTATTTAGCAATTGTTTGAGAAAAAGTTATAATCATGAGTTTTAAGAAACTGAATTCCTATTTCCCAGAAAGCAATGAATTAGGTTTACTAATCTAGTATTTGTAGCAAGTTCAGAGAACATAATTGGCATGAAAAACAACTAACTGTACATCTTCTTTCTTGAATGAGTGATATTTTAAACCTTATCTTTTATTCAAATGAATACTTAGGTTTACATTTTACATTTCAAAATAAATGCAATTTTATCTCTTTTCAGAACAAGTACTTACACTGCAATTAAATGTACTAGCATATTCAAGTATTAAAAAGCTAAATTTTCTATGTTTGAAATGTAGCTCTCCATGTTCAGAATGACATTATTTTTTATTCATAAATGTCTAACCTTGGATTTTTGCTTCATCAATATAAATTGTCTCGTGAGGTTGTAGTGAAGGCTCCAGTAATCAGAATGGTCAAAATGATTTCCTGAATTCTAAATTTTAAATCTAATCATTTTTAGCCTTTGATTATATCACTTATTGTCTCTTCAGAGCAATTAAGCTAAAATAAATACTACTTTTTAAACATTTCACTCACATTGTAAATAATATTAACATAGGTAAAAATGACACTAATAAATAAGAAATTATTTTCATTAGTTTTGCTTAATTTTAATTTACTTGTAGCAAAAGGTTAAAATGTCTGGTCTCTTTCTTTCAATGTAATAACATACATTTCATATTATTACTGTCTCTTTATAGAAGCCTGAAATCACTATTTCAAAGTAACACAAACAGAAAAAAATAAAGGGCTACAACCATCACAAATCCTAAATTATGTGATAAATCCACAATATCAAAAATAAACCTGAGGAAGTGGAAAAACAATGGCAGAAAAACAACAGAAAATTACCCTGGCTCTAGCTAATGAAACAGATATTTAGAGTCCTAGCAGGTATTCCACTTCTAGCAGGTCAAACCAAGTCAGGTATAATTATATATAAATATATAATTCAAAAGGAGATCTTATACTGTCTTGACAAGAAAACAGAAATCTATGAAAAGTTACCCAGCCAGGCAGGTGACTGTTGTGACTGTGTTGACCAACATATTCAAAAGCACAGCTGCACTGTGGAAATAAAAGGGCCACATGGGCGAAAAAGCAGGAACAGAGGCAGCCACATCCAAACACAGACACAATTCATCTTAACACTGGACAGTTTGAACTCTCATTGGAACCACAAATATTAACATGACAATATCTCACCACAAATGATCTCCAATCCTACACTTAATCGTCTAGACAAAAACCTAATTCCAGAAAAACAAATCACAACAGAAGACCAAACCAAACCTGCAAATCAACCAAGAACATAGAGAGTCACCTATTAAGATCACAGATCCCACAAATAAAAGCCAAGAAATCCACCAAATGGACAGAAAAGATAAAAAAAAATACAAGAAAACTGATGTCACTGTAGTATAATTCACACAGGAACTGACCAGACATTAGAACAGACAATTAAGGACCTAGAAGAGAGTATTCGAAATACATTACAAATACTGCTGAAAATGTGATTAATGAAAAGATACAAAACCTCTACAAGGAAATTTGTGGAAAAGATGAGACCAATCAAAGATTAGCATAATAATTCATGGAGACTACAAACAGAAAGATAAATAAATTCTGAGAAGGCAAAGGAGTCCAAGGAAAAATTCATTAAATAGTTAAAAGGTATGAGAGAAGACACAGCTAAAATAAGCCCCTCCAACTCCCCTACCCAAAGAAAAGATGTAAAGAAAGTCCACACAAGACCTAAAACAAAGCTTTAGTAAAGATAGAAGCCATAAAAAAATGACCAGTTAGAAGACAGAGAATTCAAAAACAAAGTAGAAAGTCTCCACAGCGAATAGATAACATAGAAGATGTTAGGCATCAAAGACAGACTAGGTCTAATAGAAAAGAGGAGCTAATCATTTAGAACAAATCCAATAAATAAGAAATGATCTTGCTGGAAGTTCAAGATTCAGTTAGAAGATTAAACTTTGGGGAGATAGGTATCAAGAAGGAGAAGAGCAGGAAACAAAATGGATGGGAAACATATTACAGAATTCTAGCAGAGAACATGCCAAACATCCAAAAAGAAAGGCTCATTCATAGAAAAGAAGCCTTTAGAACACCAAACAGAGAATACCAGAACAGAACAACCCACCACCACATCATAATCCATTAGAGGATCATTAGAGATCAAGGAAAGGATTCTTAAAGCTGTCAGGAGAAAAGATTGATTATTTATAAAGGATATGCAGTCAGAATAAATAATGATTTCTTAGCTGATATGGTAAAAACGAGAGCCTGGCATGATATATGGCAAACATTAAAGGCAAACAACTACCAATCCTGAATACTGTCCCAAGCCAAACTCTTCTTTACATTTAAAGGATATATAAAAATATTTCATGGCAAAGAGAACTTGAAACAACTTATCCCCACCAAATCAACAAGATAGAAAATAATCAAATATATCCTACATAGAGAGGCCAAGAAGAACAGGAACTGGTTATATAAAATGCTCCCTACCAGTGAAAGGATATATTTTTTTATTGTGAAAATACTGTAGAGAGGGGTTACAATTACATGGGCAAGATAATGAGTACATTTCTTATCAAAGCATTGTAGCCTCCTCCTTTGTTTCCCCTTCCTATCCCTTCCCATCCTCCCCCAACCCTCCCACCCAGTCCTCCCCACTCCCCCCCTGCACCAAAGTTGTAAAGTTCATTTTCATCATAAGGACTTGTGCATCTCATTGTTGCAATGGGTCCAACTGTATCCCTATTTAAATGATTTGTTTTTCCCCTTCCCCTCCACAAATTATACCGAACAAAGTAAATATAATAAGAATAGATGAGGCACAGCTCCTAACAGCAGGAATTATAGATATTTCCCAGCCTTAACTCTCAATATCAATGGACTTAAATTTCCAATTAGAAAACACAGATTAGATAGTATTATAAAAAAACAAGACGCATCCATCCAGTGTCCACTAGAGATACATTTCATTGACAAAAACAAACACGTACTCAAACTGAAAGGCTGCAAGGAAATTTTTCAAGCAAATGGATACCATAAACAGGCCACAGTAGAATTACTAACATAAAATAATGTAGAACTCAAATTAAAATTAGTAGGAAGAGACATTACATATTGATAAAGGCAGCTCTCCATTAGGAGGATACAAGTGTAAATATCAATGCCTTGAATCTTGGACCACCCCACATCATCAACCAAATACTACATAACCTAAAAACACATCTCAACCCATCATTGTCATGCATGGATTGGTTATCCAGGAAAAACTCAACCAAGAAACTGAAGACCCAGGGCTGGAAAGATGGCTCAGTGGTAGAGCGCTTGCCTTACATGCATGAGGCCCTGGGTTCGATTCCTCAGCACCACATAAGCAAAAAGAAAAAGCCGGAAGTGGCGCTGTGGCTCAAGTGGTAGAGTGCTAGCCTTGAGCTGAAGAGCTGAGGGCAGTGCCAGGCCCACAGTTCAGGCCCACGACAGGACCCAAAAAAAACAAAAAAAAGAAACTGAAGACGTAAATAACTGCATTGACCACCTTGCCCTAACAGACATCTACAGAATATACATTCAGTATCAGTATGTACATTCTTTGCAGCAGGTCATGGAAGATTCTCCAAAATAGAACCCATCCTATGTCACACAGAAATTCTGTCCAAATTGAAAGAATAATTAATTGAATTCCCATAACTTGTCAGACCACAGCAGAATAAACACAATTAAACAGCTAAAGCAAAAAAAAAATTGTCAAACCTATGAAAACTGAACAACACATTGCTGAATGACCACTGGGGCACTGAAGAGATTAGAATGGAAATCTGAAAGTTTCTAGAATTTAAGGAAAATGAAGACACAAAATACCAGCTCCTCTGGGACATATTAAATGCAGTACTTACAGGAAAATTTATAGCTTTGAATGCCTATATCAAATAATTGGGGAAATCTCAAATCAGTATTTTTATTATGTACCTAAAGCTCCTTGAAGAGAGGAACAAGTCTAAACCTAAGTAGGCTGAAACAAATAAAAAAGTTAAATCAGAAATAACTAAATAAAGACACAATAAAACATAGGAAGATCAACCAAACAGAGTTGGTTCTTTCAATAAATTAACAGACTTGACAGACCCTTACCAAATCTGACTAAAAAGAGACCTTATATAGATTGGGAGGTCTTTAGTTGCTCTGCAACATACAACGGCCTCATACCTCAAATATTCTTAGAGACCCAAAATTAAACCCCCCCAAAAAACAAATCCTCATAGAAACAACAACCCTCATAATATAAGTGAGCTTAAGATTTAAGGAGAGACCTCTCTGAAGAAGAAATATGAATGGCCAATAGACACATGAAGAAATATGCAACATTTCTGGCCATAAAAGAAATGCAAATCAAAGCAAAATTGAGATTCCACCTAACCCCAGTTTGAATGACCATAATGAAGAAAACTAATAATAACAGATGCTGGGCTGGTGGGGATGTGGCCAAAAAGGAACATTACTACACTATTGGTGGAAATGTAAACTTGTTCAAATATTCTGTAAAGAAGTATAGAGGTTCCTCACTGGAGCTCCCCTATGATCCAGAAATGATGGATCAAGGAAATGTTGTACATATTCACAACAAAATTCTATGCTTCCATCAGAATGATTGACATTGTCCCATTTGTAAGGAAATGGAATCATTTGGAAACATAATAATTCAAACAAGCCAGACCCAAAGAATCAGAGGCTACATGTTTTCACTCATTTGGAAAAACTAGGATATGTCTAGGATATTCACAGTAACTCAATAGCAATATGTATATCACCATAAAATGATCCTTATCAAAATGAGCTCCAAGAAATGGATACAAGATGATTATATAGTGAACTGTTCTTAGTTATTTCTATTTAGTTTTCCCCTTTGGTTTATTCCCAGTAATCACTGTTTTTGATTTCTGTACCCTTTGTCTTACACATAAGTTTATCTGATTTGGGGAAAGGAAGGGAAATCACAGAAATGGTGGGACAAAGATTAACCAAAGCAACAGTGATATTCACTAGACACTATGTTAGAAATAAACTTTACAACTTTGTGGGAGTGGGATGTCAGGGTTGGGGGAAGCAGAAAAAAATGAGGAAGGGGTAACACTGTTAAAAATGTACTCATTTGGGCTGGGAAGGTGGCTCAGTGGTAGAGCGCTTGCCTTACATGCATGAGGCCCTGGGTTTGATTCCTCAGCACCACATAAGCAAAAAGAAAAAAGCTGGAAGTGGTGCTGTGGCTCAAGTGGTAGAGCACTAGCCTTGAGCTGAAGAGCTGAGGGACAGCGCCCAGGCCGAGTTCAGGTCCCACGAACAGACCAAAAAAAAAAAAAAAAGCTACTCATTACTTATGTAACTGTAACCCACCTCTCTGTATATCACCTTCATAATAAAAAACAAAACAAAACAAAACAATTAGCGAACTCATTCAAATACAGAAAATTAAAGACAAAAATGAGACAACACAACAGATATAAGCAAAATTGAGAATACTATAAGAGAATACTTTGAAAATCTTTTGCCAATCACCTGAAAAATCCTGGGGAAATTGATGCTTTCCTATACTGGATCTGAAACAAGAAGTAAAACATAAAAAGAAATGAAAATGAAATGTCAATAAACCACTTCCCATTCCAGAAAAATCTACGACTCAATGAATTTACCATGAAATTAAGGCCTGCAAAGAACTTACAATACACAGTTATAACTCTTGAATGGAATAGAAAGGGAAATGGAATTATCAAACACATTCTATGAAGCTAGAATTAGACTCTTCTCCAAATCACATAAGGATTCACCAAAGAAAGAGAACTATGAACCGAACTCTTTGATAAGCGATGATGCAGTGGACTTTCTAACAAGAGCAATAAGCAAGAGAAAAACATAAAGGGGATCCAAATAGGGAAGATGTAAAACTATCCCTTTTTACAGATGTAATGATCCTGTATTTAAAGGACCCTATAGCTTCCTCCTTGAAGTTACGAAAGGTGATGCTCACCTTCAGCAATGTAGCAGGGTATAAAAACCACAAGAATTAGTAGTTTTTCTGTGTTACCAACAATGGGAAGATCCATGCTGAAATCCAAAAAACAACCTCATATGTATTAGCCTTAAAACCAAATCAAATCTAAACTAAACAAAACAACAACAGCAAAACTAGGAATTAATTAATTTAAGTAAAATGTGAAGGACCTCTACTGTGAAAACTTCAAAACTCTAAAAAGGGAAATTAAGGAGACTCAAGGAAATGGAAAATCTTTTAATGCTCCTGGTTGGAAGAATTTACATGATGAAACTGCAATGCGGCCCCCCAAAAATTGACAATGCAATACTCATCAAAATCCCAACTATATTCTTCAATACAGTAGAGAAAGCAACCCAAATTTAATATGGAATTACTAAATTATAGGTGAAACAGAAGGCTTAGAAATGAATTCATGGGCCTATCATGATCTCTCACACACACACACACACACACACACACACACACACACACACACACACACACACACACACACACAGTGGAATTCTACTCACCCATCAGAAATGATGACTTTTCACCAGTCTTAAGGAAAATGAAAGGCTTGGTAAAATTATACTAAGAGCAAAGAGAACAGAATGCAGACTCAGAGCAATATAGGTTTCATGGATTCATTCATTTTTGTTAGCTAGAAGGTGCCCACAAATCTACAAGTAAACAAGACTGATTCTACCTCCTCCCAGTAAGAATGGCCATTATCAAGAAAACTAACAATAGCAAATGCTGACATGGATGTAGCCAATTGGGATCTCTATTACACTGTTGGTGGGAAATTAAACTTGTTCATCCACCGTGGAATGCAGTACGGAGTTTCCTGAAAAGACTAAATATAGATCTCCCTGAAGACCCAGTAATTCCCCTCATCAGCAGTAATTCAATAAATAACAAGCAAGCTCACATGAAAGCTATCAGCATAACCATGTTCAGGGCCCAGGCCCAGTGTTCAAGGACTGGAAAAAAAGTTACCACTTCTGGTATTTGTTTTTAAAAATATGAACTTTTGACATAAGAAACCAGATCATTCTATTTGCAGTAGCTAGGATAGGACTTAAATGTTGTGGGTGATAAAATGGCTTCTTTGTTGAATGTTAGGAAAAGATGTAGGCAGTCCAAGAAAAGGGATATTTTTTTTGTTGTTGGTTGAGGGGCTTGAAGTCTGGGCTTGGGCACTGTCCCTGAGCTCTTCAACTCAAGGTGAGTTCTCTACCTCTTGAGCCACAGTGCAACTTCTGGTTTTCCTGTGGTTAAATGGAGATAAGAGTCTCTGGGACTTTCCTGTCTAGGGGGCTTTGAACTGCAGTCCTTAGATCTCAACTTCCTGAGTAGCTAGGATTACAGTTGTGAGCCACTGGCACTAGGCTAAAAATGGGGGGATTTTAGAAAAGAAAGTCCACCTCTTTACCTGTGTCTAAACCTCAGATATCACTATTAGAACACTTCATCCTCAACTCATTTCACCAGACATTTGTAAATTTTCTCTTTCCCTTTATGTAGGAATAATGCAGTCAGTATCAACTCAGCTGTGGGACTGGATCAATTGTATGTTAATTGCTAGCACCTAAATCAAGAACTGTTACATCAAAACAAATGAACCCCTCACTTGGAATAATTGTATTCTTTTTATTACAAATCTGTGCTTTATCAATTCCTAAGGTGATATTGGACATCCTAACAGGGTGTTGATATTTTCTTTCTCTTCAGCAATTGTCCTTCTCCCACATGTGTTCAAATATTTAAGATTTCAAAGATTTCCATTGATAATTCATTAAGCTGACCTCTAAGATAATGTGCAATTCTTGAATTTGGTCTGCTGTCTTGTTCTTACATGCACAGGCTTTCTATTATTTATTTGTTCTACAAGGAATTCTACTTTCCAATCTTCATGTGATCAATTTTAGTCCCTTTCATCAGTCTTTCTGACTCTCTCTCAGGAGTCTCATTTGAGTCTGTCTCATAAAAAATGTATTAGTTATCAGCTAAATGACTCTCAATTTCTGTTTCTGGCCTGATTTCATGTAGGCTGTGATAGCAGCCCTGACTGGCTGTGCTTACTGCAGTGTTTTTTGTTTGTTTTGTTTCTGGTTTTGTTTTGTTTTGTTTTAGAGGTCTAGGATTACTATTCAAGGTAGTAGCTTTTCTGGGCCCCTGTGATCCCCTGGCCTAGAGTCAATGGTGTTAAGATGATTGATGATTGTAGAATACACTTTGAATTATTACATTAATTCACGGAATTAAAAAAGTAATAATATATTATTTGTTTAAATTCTCCTTCTCAATTTTACAATTCATGATATATATTAGTAAAATTAGGTTCACTTTCTTCTTTTCTATAGCTGCTAAAAGTAAAATTATATATTAAACATTCAACATTAAGAAATCAATAATAAGTAACCTATTATTAAAATGATATAATACTAAACTGTGATTTGAATTATAGTTCTAACAAATTGTGATGTAAACAACAATTAATAGAATTATGGGTAATATTTTTTAAACTTACCAGCTTTTTATTTGTTTCCTGATTGTCTCATTTGTAATTTTTGGTCCAAGCCATCTCTTCATCCTTATTGTTTAGTTTTCTATTTTATCTCTACTGGTTTGTATTTTGTTTTCCCTTTTTAGTGACTGATATGAGGCTGAAAATCTGTATGCTAGTTAATTACTTCCTATGTTAAAGTAAAATTATTGTTCTCCACAGCTGTTCTACTATTTGTATAGTATTTTCCCCAGTCCCATATCCTGTATTGCTGTTCTCATTTATTTTATTGTATTTTTATTGTGAAAATACCATACAGAGGGGTTACAATTACATGGGCAAAATAATGAATACATTTCTTATTAAGCATTGTTGTCTCCTCCTTTGTTTCCCCTTCCCATAGCTTCTTTACTTTACTTTTTATTTAAATTTTACTGTCAAGGTAATGTACAGAGGGGTTATACTTACATAAGTAAGGTAATGAATTCATTTCTTTTCTAATTTGTTATCCCTTCCCCCATTTTTCTCCCTCTTCTCTCCCAACAGCCCCTCCAGATTATTTCCAACATATTTTCTTCTGTGTATCACTGTTGCATAGGTTCCCCCTTTGTCCTTTGCCTAGACATTTTTTCCCTTTCCCTACCCTAGTTCAGATTAACATATTTACAATAACCAGGGTATCAAAATCAAATACTGTGACTACAGGGGATACACCATAGTTGGGGAAAACACAAAAGGATAGAAAGAAATCACACAATACATTAAGAACAAAAACAACAAAGAACATGTCTTGGAGTTCATTTCACTTAGAATCACCTTATACGATCATATGTACATAACTATAGGGCTATTCTGCTCATCTACTAAGATTATCCTTGATGTACACAATAATGCTCCCCTATTAATCAGTAATCCCACTGCTGGGCATTTAACCAGGTGGCCACAAGCAAGACCACACTAAAGTTACCAGCAAAATTATGTTTATCACAGTATTATTTACCATAGCTAAGATATGGAATCCATCCAGATGCCCCTCAGTAGATGAATGGATCAAGAAAATGAGACACACACACACACACACACACACACACACACATGGAATACTATGCTTTCATCAGAAAGAACGATACCACCTCATTTGTAAGGAAATGGAAGTTCTTGGAAAAAATTATATTAAGTGAAGTAAGCCAGACTTAAAGAAACATAGGTCCTACGGTTTCCCTTATTTGTAATAATTAGTTTACACCAAGGATAATCTCATGTCCTATGTTGAGCATACAACATTATTGCTATATTGTTTGTTATTATTTCTGCAAACAGGCAGGTATATTTAAAGAATTATGCTCATCTTATCCATTACTGGAGGAAGAGCATCCAAAAGAGCAACCCCTACTAGGAAGAACAACTCCTACTTATTTAACTTCATTCCTACGTAAGGCCAGTGTTGTCCCCTGTATCCTCATGCTGTACATTACAACTCTATACCGGTTCATCCTGTATATCTACTATCTTCTACATTGTGACCTAAATGCCCCAGCAATTCCACTTTGCTTTACTTTTCAAAAAATTTCACTCTTAATGTTTGAGGTTGGTGTGTGTGTGTGTGTGTGTGTTTACAAAAATCAGAAGACAACATTTTTCCTCATTTACAATATATCTTTCAGGTCATTATAAGTTGTGGCTAATGGGAGAAGTCTCTTGCTATTTTAAGGATGAAACAGAAAAATATATTTGTGCATGCACCACAGTTGTTTATTAGTCTGTAGTTGAACACTGAATTTCGATTTATATCTTGGCTGTTGTTGTGAATAAGGTGAATAACAGTGAACTACAGATATATTTATGAGTTACCCAGAGAGAAATAATCACATGATTGGTGGGTCAGGTGATATTTCAACTTTGGATTTCTTTAGAAAACTGCATACTACTTTCTACAAGGAGAGTATTAACCTGTATTTTGACCAAGAGTGTAGAAAATTTCCTTTTCTCCACACTCTCACCAGCCAACCTTATTACCTTTTGAGTTTTTTTAAAGGGCATGTTTTTAATGTGTGCAATACCCAAGATGACCTCAGACCCAAATCCTTTTACTCCAACCTCCTAAAAGCTTCGAATTACACGTCTTTACCACCACACCTGGTTCCTTTGATTTTTTTTGATAAGAGTTATAATAGTTATGAAGTAGTATCATAGTAATTTTGAATTGCATTTCTCTAATGACTTTTGTTTACAAAACATTAAGCCAGCATAGAAGTTGTATTAAACACAACTTTGTAAACCCACTGGCGATTTTCAGAGCTTTTTGGTAAACATATCTATTCAGAAATTTTGACAATTTTTAATCAAGTTTCTTGTTAATCTCATCTTTAATCTCTCTGTACAAAATCAATAATTTCAAGGTAGTAGAAAGGAAAAAATAAAGAAACTCCTAACATTTTTCAGTTTTCAATAACATGATATTGCTTAAATCATTTTCTGTTAATGCTTGAGACTATATAACTCAATTTAGTTATACCTTATACAAGGCTATGTATTTTATTTTACGTTGATTTTTCTTTCCAAAGCTTGTGTGACTAATTTCCCTTGGTTCCTTTCTGTCTCATGTAGTTCAGATTTCAAACTGAAGAATAAATGGAAGGAACAAACAAAAAAAAATACAGTTCCTCTCATCTGATGATGCCTCTACAAGAATGAGGAAAGACCTATGATAGAATATCAAAAAGACAATTCATTCTTCTAGGTCTTCTTTATCTTTGTGATGTAACTTAAATGATGTAACTTAAATGGAAGGAAGCAAACCAAAAACTTAGTTCCTCAAATCTGATGATGCCTCTACATGAATGAGAAAAGACCTATGATAGAATATCAAAAAGACAATTCATTCTTCTAGGTCTGCCTTATCTTTGAGATGTAACTTAAATGATGTAAAACACAATATACTGCTCAGATACTTTTGTTTTATCAGTTTTGTACATTTTCATTTGGACTTCATCTCAGTCTACAACACTCCTTCATTATTATGTCCCTTATATTTTTACACTAACAAGGCTTAAGATAACCAGTTTGATTTACAGCATGAGAAGTTATCTACCCGGCTTCCTTGGAAGTAGAGCATGATTAATAGATAACATTGCTCACTACATGTAATGGTTTCTGTAATACTTATGACATTCTATTTAGTATTTAAAAAAAAAACTTCTGGCTAAACTCAAAGCTCATGTATAGAAGTTTATGTTAAGTATTTTACAAGTTTTATTTCTCTTAATTCTTAAGATAACATTTGCTATAATGCTAATGTTATTACTATTTTAGTGTTGGGAAAAATTGTAATTAAAGGCACTAAGTGCATGGCCCAAAGACACACAGTGAGGAAGGAAATGAGTCAAAGTTTCCAAAAGTCTTTCAGCAATACACAAAAGGTAGGTAAATTCTTTCCATTCTCTTACACTCTCAATTCAATATTCATATTGCCCAAGAAATTATAGCATAGCAAATATTGCCCATCGTGATTGTTTTCTATCACATTTTGTCTTCAACACAGACTGTCTTGGTGACATTGGATTATCATGCACAGAGCTGAGCTTCTAAATTGAGGTCCAAAGAGAAACAAATTTCTTCTGCCCCACAGTTCCAGTTTCCTTTTTTAAAAAGTACCAAAACTTTTAAATATCATCACTTACTATCTTTTAAGAATCCAAAAATGAAATAAATTCACATTTAATCAATCCAAAATGTTTTAAAAGTAGGAGATAATTAAACAGGCCCCCATGAAGTAAATTTTCTTCTACTTTTAAAATTATGCTGAAAGCCTTGTATTGGCTAGTCACACCTGTAATCCTATCTACTCGGGATAGCTACTCAGGAGCCTGGGATCTGTGGATAACCATTGGAAGTCAATCAGGGCCAAAAAAAAAATTCATGAAATTATTTTTCAAAATTTTTAATGAACTAGCAAAGACCCAGGAAAGAAAATGTAGCTCATATAGTACCTCACCAACCTAGAGAAGAAAGGCCTAGCAAGACCTTTAAGCCCTGATTTCAAACTCTGAGCATGCCAACACACATGCATGCACATGCGTTCACGCGCACACATTTTTTCCCTTCCCCTCCCCAAATTAGAGAAGCGTACATACAAGAGGCAGATGCACCAACTTCAAACACAGAGAAAACAAGGGTTATAGCGTGGGGGAGGAACATACAAAGAAACGAAAATTCACATCGCACATTATAAGTACGTTAGAAACAATAGCAAGAAACAAAAAACTACTTGTTTCCCTATCGTGGGGTTCAATTCCCTTAACATTATCATTTCTGTTCATATGCACATAGCTTTTGACCTTGTCTGCTTAACCCAGACATATATTCGTTATTGAAAATATGGGAAACCATGGGACCTGTTTCTTTGGACTTGGCTTACTTCACTTAATAAATTTTTTTACAAGTCTTTCCATTTCCTAACAAATGGGGCAATGTCATTCTTTCTGATGGAGGCATAGAATTCCCTTGTGTATATACATCACATTTTCTTGATCCATTCATGTAGTGGGGACAGCTGGTTGGTTCCATATCTTAGCTATGGTAAATAATGCTGCAATAAACATAGTTGTGCTGGTAGTTTTAGTATGGTCTTGTTTGTGATCATTTAGTAAATCCCCAAAAGTGGGACTGCTGGGTCAAAGGGGAGCTTTATGTGGAATCTTTTGAGGAACCTCCATAATGCCTTCCAAAGTGGTTGAACAAGTTTACACTCCCACCAAGAATGTTGTATGGTTCCCTTGTGGCCACATCCCCTCCAGCATCTGTTGTTGTAAAAATATGGAACACACCACGAATTTGCATATCGTCCTTGCGCAAGTGCCATGCTACTCTTCTCTGTATTGTTCCAATGTTAGTGTATGTGTGGCTGAATTGAGCACAGAATATTTTTTATATCAAAAGTGCAATTGTGGGGGCTGAGAAGGTGGCTCAGTGGTAGAGCGCTTGCCTTACATGCATGAGGCCCTGGGTTCGATTCCTCAGCACCACATGAGCAAAAAGAAAAAAGCTGCAAGTGGCGCTGTGGCTCAAGTGGTAGAACGCTAGCCTTGAGCTGAAGAGCTGAGGGACAGCGCCCAGGCCCAGAGTTCAGGCCCCACGAATGGACCCCCCCCAAAAAAAAGTGCAGTTGGATTTTATTAAACTAGACAATTCAACAAAAAGTAAGTTCAAAAGAATTGTCATGAAATTTTAGAACCATATATTTCTTACATAAGCACAAATTTAAGAATAAAGTCAAGATTGACATGTCAAAAACAAAATAATTCCAGATATTTGTTGCTCAAGAAATGTGTAGGAGGGGGATTCAATTATTCTATACAAGGCACCTGTCATAATGAACACTGCACCAAGTGTTAAGGTTTGTTAAAAGTTTTAATGTTTTAAATATATTTAATTTTGGGAATTTGTTTACATATGCCAAAATTAGGACTGTTTGGCAGGTATAAAACCTTTCCATAAAGTATTTAAGATTTATGGTAGCAGACATATACTACTAAGTATGTACATTTCAGAGTTTCGAGAAACTTTATCAATGAGAAGTTGCAAAGTTTTTGTGTAAAGAAGCAGAATGAAGTGTTAACACTTTGTTAACTACACAGGCTGTTAAAACTTTAGGGCTTCCTCAGTTTATAAGTTAACGAGGAAAAATGATGATATAAGCCATAAACAAATAATGAGAAGAGCCATAAATAGTAATCTTAGTGGATAGCTTTAAAGACTATTCATATTCTATAAAACTCTTGATGAACATCACAACCTCAGTCAGTGTTAAATGTACAGGATTATGAGAAAATAGTAAAATCTAATATGTAGTACACTTCAAATAGTGAAAACAGTGATAATATTTTTGTTTTTTATTTTACTAATTATTAACATTTAATTATTGTTTTCTTTATTTGTAGCATTGTTTTACTTGTTGAAATATAGTACAACTTTTTTGGGGGGGTCTGGTCATGGGGCCTGGGCGCTGTCCCTCAGCTCTTCAGCTCAAGGCTAGCGCTCTACCATTTGAGCCCCAGCAATAATTCCGGCTTTTTTCTTTTTCCTGAGGAATCTAACCCAGTTCCTTATGCATGCAAGGCAAGCGCTCTACCGCTGAGCCACCTTCCCAGCCCTAGTACAACTTTTTGTAAATCATCATTAGGAGGCACTTTGAGAAGGTTACTTGGATGGTCAAACCAATTTTTATAGGTGCATGTTCATTTAAAAAGAGGAAAATTGAGATCAAAATATTTATTTAAAAAATTATCAAATAGAGTCTGAGTCAGAAGTTTTGATAAATGTCCACACCTAAAATTTTATCCCTAGGCTGAAGCAGCGGTATTACAGAGTTAAGGCCAAAACAGTGACAGACTGTGGGTTGTTCTTTATTTTGATTTTGTTGGTCATGAGGCATGTACTCTTGGGCCTGGGTGTTGTCCCTCAGCTCAAGGCTAGCGCTACCACTTGAACCACTGCACCACTTCCATGTTTTTTTGCTTATGTGGTGCTGAGGAATCAAACCCTGGGGATGATGCATGCAAGACAAGCACTCTACCACTGAGCCACCTTCCCAGAAACTGTGTTTTAAAAAATCATCTAAACAACATTTGCTTTCTGCTTTTGGTAATAGAGTGAGAGATATAAATATATTTTTATATTTTTGTGAATTGTACTTCCAAATTTATACTAACTTCAGCCACTTTATCCTTTTCAAAGTCATAAATATCTCTGAGAGTTTGCTTCAGTGAAGATTGTTTTTGCATTTATAATTTCTTCTGAGTTATTTTTATTTTTATCAAAATAACTTTATATTTCATGTTGATTTGTTATCATATAACAAATTCCTTCAAATGTACACATAGAGTCTAAAGATAGCAGTATGAATATTCTCATACAGCTCTTGTTTGTCTGTTATGCACTTCTAGTTTTGTGATATTTCCCTCTCTCTTTCACTCTCTCCCATGTCTAAATACCATGTCTGGTACTTAGAATTTCGGCTTGTCTACTACTATACTTCAGGATCCACTAGTTTTGTGGGAACATGATAGCGACCATCAGTTACCCTTGCATTCTTTAAGAGTTATAAGAGTGACTTGATATTATTCTTTGCCATAATAAATGGCAAAACAGCAGATCTAGGAATTCCTTTTCACCTTTACTATTATAAATTTTATCTCATAGGAATCATTGGGATGGATAAGATACTGTTAACCTGTGACCTAAAAGTTCTCTTTCTTTTACAAACAACCTTTTTCTTTTATTATCAGTTAGTAACTACACATAATGAAAACAAAGCTAGCCTATGGAAAGTGGACCGAAGTTGCTCACAGGGATGAAAAAAAAAAGGAATGTGGGAAGTGTGTACAAAGGATGCCCATCATAGAACACAGATCTTAGGAGCAATTTATCATGTACACTTTGTGAGAAAGACAATGTGCTGTGAACTATAGGTTAAATCACTGAACAACTGATATATATATGCACATATATTTGTATATGTATATTTATTTATATATGCACACATATGTGTATATGCCCTTATATATGTACACATGTATGTTACTGTACACGCAAATACACACGTACATGTACACATGTATACATGCACACATGGAGAAAGACACATAGATATAGCCAACACAAGTTTCACTAGGTGTTGAATATGCCTCAAATGGAATGCTTGGAACAAAGTATGTTCAAGATGTATTTGTCTCTAAGCGTTTTTTTTACCACTCTCTTATCTCTTAAAACTTGTACATTTAGAGAGATTCCACTTGCAAAATGCAGTACAAGGGATAGCAAATCACTCAGAAAACTCAGTAAGTAAAGTTCATATGGTGTTTCCTTGCTCCCCACAGAATGCTTGCTCTTGTAGAAACTCTCAACAATCAAAGTAGAAGGAGAATGCCCTGGTAAAGAATAAAGTTATAAGGCTTTAAATGGCATCCTTACTTGAGCTTTTTCCAAGGACTGGATTCTACACATACATTTAACCAACTCATGTGAAAAGTCTTATGTGAGAAATGCTGACTAAGGTCTTGCTGATTTCCTGGCCAAGAAAATAAGAAAAAAAGAAAATATTTGTAATGTTTTAAAGTTTGAGAATAATTTGTAACCTGTCAATAAATGTGTAGAACACAATTATACCAAGTAACAAAAAATGATGGTGTTTCATTTATGTGCTCTTGGCCTTGATGAGTGATTTTAGGTGTGTCTACACAAGTAGAATCAGCATAAATCAAGCTAGCACTTCTTCATTTAAGATATAAGGAAAGGATACAGGTTGACCCATTCTAACAATGAGGTGTACAAGACAGTCTATCAAGGGGTGGGGGGTGAATGGGGAAGTTGGGGAGGAGTGAAGGAATGGTATGGTAGAGGAAAAACAAATGAGGGGGTAACAATGCTCAATAAGAAATATACTCATTACCTTACTTAGGTAACTGTAACTCCTCTGTACAGTATATTTACAATAAAAAATATACATTAAAAAGATACAAGGAAAACTTCTGTACTTATAGGAAGTTGTATTTATCACTCAATATCAGTAAGGTATTGGTTTTAGGACCAAAGGTATATGAAAACTTTGGATACTCAAATTCTCTACGTAAACACAGTATATTATTCACTTTAGAATCTGCCCACAAGCTAGTGCAGAGTAATTGCTATGAAAATTTTTACTGCATTCTAGGTTTGAAATGAAACATAAAAATATATGCAATATCAACAGATACAAATTTTTTCAGATAAATGTTGTTTGCAGTTTGTGGATAGAATTAGGAGAGCAATTTTGAAAAGCACACATTTCATCACCAAGACTGGTCTGCAAATTTTAACAAGGAGCTAATACAGCATCATTGAATAGTATGGAACTCCAAGGAGAAATACTTGAATTGAGACATTATCAGAAAAGGTAACCACAGGGCCTGGGAAGGTGGCTCAGTGCTAGAGTGCTTGCCTTGCAATGCATGAGGCCCTGGGTTCGATTCCTCAGCACCACATAAGCAAAAAAAAAAAAAAAGCCGGAAGTGCCGCTGTGGCTCAAGTGGTAAAGCTCTAGCCATGAGCTGAAGAGCTGAGAGACAGCGCCCAGGCCCAGAGTTCAGGCCCCACAACCGGACTCAAAAAAAAAAAGAAAAAGAAAGAAAGAAGGAAAGAAAGAAAGAAAGAAAGAAAGAAGGAAAGAACGAAAGAAGGAAAGAAAGAAAGAAAGAAAGAAAGAAAGAAAGAAAGAAAGAAAGAAAGAAAGAAAGAAAGAAAGAAAGAAAGAAAGAAAGAAAGAAAGGAAAGAAAGAAAGAAAGAAAGAAAGAAAGAAAGAAAGAAAGAAAGAAAGAAAGAAAGAAAGGAAGGAAGAAAGGAAGAAAGGAAGAAAGAAAGAAAGAAAGAAAGAAAGAAAGAAAGAAAGAAAGAAAGAAAGAAAATGTTACCACACAAGGACTTTTTAGAAATGCCGCTGCTAGATTTTCATGGAGAGCTTTCATAACACTTTGTGAAGCACAAATCAGAACCTCACTGATGGATTTCCCTCTCCTTCCTGTCATGGTTAGTCATTATCAATCAACATATAGCTAGTCTTGAATAATCCTCTAATAACAAAATGTTGATGGAGTGTTTATATGCAGAAAACCTGGGAAGGCTAACTTTTTCCAATTAGGACATTCTGTATTCTATGACCCAGCAGACAGTAAACTAAGTAAGCATCCATTTACAGCCTTCTGAATAATTCTGATTCTGCCCACATCAGTTATCTATCCATACCTGTGCCCGAGCGAGAGGATTTTAAAAGAATTTAGTGATTTACAATTTAAACTTAAATATGGAATGAAATTAGTTCCAATGCATTACATTAAGATATTTAGAAACAACTGGGAAACCTAAAGGTCTATTGTTGGGTCTTCGTCCGTCTTTGGACAGACGGGGTCCAAGGAGAGGTAAATGCGAAGTGAAGTGCGGCTGCTCGCCTGTTCCCCAGCCTCCCTTAGCCCAGTAGCCCAGGAGACAATCAGACTCAGCTGGGAGTCAAACCAAGCAGGAACTCGTTTATTAACAAGGAGCATCCCCTTTTTAAAGCAAAAGACTGCGTGGGAGGAGAGGAAATGGAACCAACCAATCACTGAAAGGCCACACCTTATCATGCACCTAAGCTTCCATGGGATGTTTACACACTGAACCTAAACAAATCCAGCTCTGCCCACTCAACTTCCTCTCAGGGCCATCTTTGCTATCCCCCACAGTCTATAAGATTTATTTTTATTTAAAGTGAAGGAATATTGGAATTTGGTTCTCTACAGTTTAAGAAATTTGCAGCAGACTTGATACTTATTTAATTTTGTATATGGAAAGGAACAAAAGCCTCAACAATATGTCAATACTATCCTCTTATTTATCTATAAAGGTTTATGATTCTGGTCTCTTAATATTAAAACTTCAAAAAATTATCTTTAGCAAGTTGTGCAAAGGGGTTTCACTTCATCATGTCAGTGTTGAATAGAGTGTATGTGCATTTCAATGTTCAGTGCATCTGGATCATTGTCAAACTTTCCATTTTTCTTCCTTCCCTTACCCCAACCCCAACCCCACCTATCCCTTCAAGTTTCCTACTTATATTCTCACATATGTACATTGAGTGTTATAACTGTATTAGTCCACCATTTCCCTCTCCATCCTTCTGCCCTACTTCCTGTAAGCCTAGATCCCCTTTTAAGACTTGTTTCAACTTCATGGTATTTTGTTAAATATCTCTACCTTTGGCATTTGGCTATGGGCTTGCCACATCCTCTCTTCCATGTTTGACCACATAAATGAGTATATTTCTCCACATTTCTAATCTCTGAATGGCTGACATAGGTCTATTTTACTATTCACCTTCTGTCCTAAATTTAGAATTGCACCTTCAGGGCCATCCTAGAGACCTTTATTCTTCTCTACACACTGAAGATGGAAAGGAAATAATTTCCATGCTCTCAGCATTATGCTATCCAATATGAATTTTCATCACTTATCACTTCAGCAGTCGATGTTTAGGGACAATCTTCAATTTCTGATGATAAGAGCACGAGTCAGTTTTAATTATGCAGATTCCACTATGTAGTGAGTCCTGTAGTCTTCTAAATTTTCAATAAATTTCGAGTAACTTTTTATTAATAATTTAAAAAGTTTTATTTCAGTATTTGAAATGCTGCCCCAATTATTTAAAAAGTTTCACAATAAGCTAGACTGAACTTTCCCCCCATTTTCCCCACTAGTTCAAGTTAAGTCTCCTTTGGCTTTATTGTTTGAGAGGCCAAGGGATGAGGGTAAACAGAGAGATGATCATTACTCAGATATCTCCTTCCTCTTCTGGTTCTGCTATTCTTGTTGAGAGGAAGACTGTAGCAGGGAACAAGAGTGATGCTTGACTTCACCATACAAGGGACCATTCCTGGCATGTCAATTATTGTTTCTCAGAATAACTTAAACTTCTTACTCTTGCCTTCTCTGTAACAGTAACCTAACTGTGGCTTCCTTGGTGTGGGAGGAAGCACACTAACAGGTTACTAGCTGTAAACTGGTATTTTATATCTCAGCTTACTACCAAAAATATAAAGCTTTGGCTACATAAATGTAAAGGTACTGATTGTCCAACAATACCTTAGTGAGCAGTAGACAATTCTACCCAGCTACCCTCTCCTCTCATTTCCTCTCTTTCACTCCCCTCCACTCATTTACCCATCCCTTCTTTCTTTGTCTCTCTCCTCCATATTAATCTCTATCTTCTCTCTTTTTCTTTTCCAGTAGCAAGTGATTTGGTTTATCAGACAACACATACACAATTGAACAAATATTTATTTCTCCTCTTTTTGTGATTATTTATTCTTAAGAAGTGAGTTCTAGCACAGCACCAGTGGCTTACACCTAGATACTCAGTAGGTTCAAACTTGACAATTGCAATTCCAAGCTATTTTAAGTAGATAAACCTAAGAGATTCTTTTCTGCACTTCTGGTAAAACGAAGACGTGAAGTTATAGCTCAGGTGGTATAGAGCAAACATTGAGAATTAAAGCCCAGATAGAGCTCAAGGCCAGGAGTTCAAACCCCATTGCCAGCACAATATTTAAAATAAAACAAAACTGAGTCCTTTGTCTTAGAAGGAATATTTCTCCAAATATTCATACCCAGGGCAATTCTCAAGGTCCAGTACTCTTTGTAAGGCTCTTTCACATCTTAAACCGATGCCTCTGCTTGATTCACATTATGAAAAATATGAGTCACAATTCACATTAAAAAGTATGTGCATTGCTGAACAGTTCTTCACATTTTTAATGTAAAGAAAGCATGACAGGAATTCACCTCACTTGGGAGTTAGGTTTGATTCACTGACAGACTTTTGCAAGTAAATGAAGGTCTGTTTACATGTAAAGAAGTCTATACAGATGGTTTTCTAGGAGAGAGAACAAGGTAGCTATTGTCCAAGTTTGAATCAGAGTAAGTTTATTCCTATGATATGGTAAAGAGAAGCTCATCTCATAGAACACTATGCAGACAGTAATTTCAAAAGGATTAAAAACCCATGTCTATGTTGTGAACAGCCAAGTTTTCACAAACATGAAACAGTTTCCTGAGCCATAAAAATATAAGTTAGAGCAAAGGGAACTATGTTAAATATAGTTAATGACTAAGTGACATGTGTAATCACAACTAAACTATAAATTTTTCATCATGTCCCTAACAAGATCGCTAAGATAGGCCTGCCTAAATCTGTCATAGAGGACTGGGTTCATGCAATTATCAGTTTTGTTTAGGGTGCAATATCTTCTACAGTTGCTTGGGTTGCAAACCGCTCACACCACATGCAGTCTCTGGAAAAACGTGCTGTCTTGCTAGGCACCTAAGGGATTTTTGTGCCACTGTGAATATTTATCATTTTTTAATTATACCTGTCAGTGTGAAGTCGTTTCATGATAAGAATAATAGTTTCTGTACCCTTTGTTCCACTAACAAATCTCAGATATAAATATAGCCGGGAGCCTGTAGCTCATGCCTATAATCCTAGCTACTCAGGAGGCTGACATCTGAGGGTCACAGTTCAATGCCAGCCCAGGCAGGAAATTCCAAAGATTCTTATCTCCAATAAACCACCAGAAAACTGTAAATGGCACTATGTCTCAAGTGGTAGAGCTCTTGCCTTGAGCAGAAGAGCACAGGGACAGCACTCAAGCCCAGAGTTCAAGCCCCAAGACTGACCAAAAAAAAAAAAATATGCATATATATATGTATAAATGATGAGATGAATTACATTTAAATATAAGTCAATATTTATGGTATACATTTAAAATATAACTATATATGATATATTTATAATATATACATATATTTATGTAGAAGATCATATTGGCTTAGGGGTGTTTGTGTGTTCGTATGTGTGTTTGTGTGTGTGTGTATGTGTGTATAAGTGTCCGGGATACCTACCCTCATCTCTGTGGTGCCTCATCCTCCCAGCAGGGAGTGCATCCAGGATCTTGACCCCAAGGAAGGTGGATGGGGGAAGGTACCTAAGGTCACATCCAGGGTGATGATCCAAATTCTGTCCTGCAACCTAAGGCTGGACAGATAAAAGAGAGGAGAGGTTTAGGGGAACATCAAGGGAAGTCCCTTACCTTTGGCTACAAGTACAGCACAAAACTGTATCCATCTTTCTTAGTAGTCAGATAAAAGGTGTACACTGTTCATTTATTTCATGATTGTGTTAGTCTTAGGACTTGGATTCAGGGTCTGGGTGTTATCCCTGAGCTTCTTTTGTTCAAGGCTGAGGCTCTACCACTTGAGCCACAGCACATCTGGCTTGTGTGTGGATTTGGAGAGGGAGGTGATTTATGGGAGATAAGAATCTCCTGAACTTTCCTGCCCAGCCTGGCTCTGAGTCATGACCATCAGACCTCAGCCTCCCAAAGAGCCAGGATGATGGATGGGAGCCATGAGCCTCTGACCGCCACCATCCATTTATAATGCCTTAGGCCCAGGTCCAGTCCACCCACACTACACCTCCTTGTTGGGAGTAGGAAGCAGACATGAGTTGGTTTGATACTTCAACAGCCTACTTATCTTTGAGCATTGTTCTGGGTCACTCTGATGTGGCTTCCTCCTTATCCACAGCAATGACTTGGCTCTGTCACAAGAACAAATGTCCTCCGGGAGGTGTCAGGTCTTGGGTCTTTCCTCTGCACCCCACCCCCCTAACCAAAACTACACTCCCCAGCAAAAGGTATTAGACATGGAGAGTTTTCATTGTCTTATAGCCAGGCCCTGACCAGATAGGTGGGGGTATGGGTCAGAGTCCCGGGATTGTGCTGGGCAGGGGGACAAGGCAACATCTCCTCATCCACTTTCCTTCAATGGTGTAGCAGAGGGATGTGAGGAAGGACTCAAGGGATGGACAAGGAATAACCATCACAGTCTAGCCGGGGCACAGAGGGGCTTACCTCATGAAGCTGGCTCAACAGCCTGAGCGAAACAGCTCCTGACCCTCAGCCCACCTCCAGAATGAGAGGGACACCTTCGGTTCCAGCCACATGGGGATGCTGGGCCACCTCTTCCAGCACATATTCAACCAGTTCCTGAGAGAGAAAGAGAGAGAGATAGAGAGAGAGGGAAAGAGGGGGGAGAGAGAAAGAGAGGGAGAGAGGAGAGGGAGAGGGGGGGTGAGAGAGAGAGAGAGAAAGAGGAAGAGAGGGCCTGAATTACACTTAAGCCAGGTGCTCGTGGCTCAGGCCTATAATCCTAACTACACAGAAGGCTGAGATGTGAAGATCATGATTCACCGCTAGCCCAGGCAGGAATGTCTGTGAAACTCTTATACTCAAAGAACCAACAGAAAACCGGAAGTGATGCTGTGGCTCATGTGGTAGATCGCTAGCCTTGATCTAAGGAGCTCAGGCACAGCATCCAGGCCTCAAATTCAAGCCTCACACATGACAAAAGTGGACCTCCCACCACAAGAAGTGGGCTGAATAACACTCACTGTCCTAGGAAGTATGGCAGAGAAGTCAGGCCGAGCTTCCTGTCAGCTGGAGGACATGAGTAGATCACCTGGCTTCTCAATGCCTTATTTTCCCCAACTGCAAGACTGAATACAGTGAAGGATCCCCTTCCTCATGGGGATAGGTTAATGATGAAAGACAGCCATGTATTGTTTCATAATACTATAACTGTTGCAGGATTAATAACAGACGCCATCTGAGCCCTTTCTAGGTAACTTCCTGTCATATGTTCACAGAATTTTTGAGAACCATATCTGACAGCTGCTCCCTCTGTGCCTGGCCCAGCTCTAGAGAGCCCTCTGTAGTAGTCCCTTGTTTCCTCACAACTGCCCCGTGAGGAGACTGAGGTCCGATGGTCGACATCCAACCCAGAGCTTCACCTGTGGTCAAGAATCGGCTGCCGTGGACTAAGAGATTTGGACAATCCATCTGAAATGATAACTGAGTGGGGTGCTAAATGTCTACCACCCCCACCCCACACACACACAAGCACACCTCCACCGTCTTTGCAGGCAAAGATATTTTACTTTCTTTCTTTTCGTTGGTTGTGGGGCTTGAACTCTGGGCCTGGGTGCTATCCCTGAGCTCTTCAGCTCAAGTCCAGCACTCTACTACTTGTGCCACAGCACCACTTCCAGTTTTCTGGTGCTTTATTGGAGAGAAGAGTCTGAGGGTCTTTCCTGCCCAAGCTGGCTTTGAACCGTGATCCTAAGATTCAGCTCCTGAGTACTTAGGATGAGAGCCATGAGCCATTGGCACCCAGCCAAAGATGCTTTTCCATGCCTGTCATCCTATCCCCTCAGGAGACTGAGATCTGAGGACTGCAGTTGGATGCACCCTTGGCAGCAAAGTCATTGAGAACTCTTACCTCCAATTAAACACCAAAAACGTTGCAAGTGGAGCTGTGGCTCAAATGGTAAAGTGCTAGCTTTGAGCATAAAAAAAGGGATGGGATACAGGCCCTAGTTTTAAGCTTTTTCTAGCATAGATGCACCTAAGAAAAGGAAGCAGGTGAGCACATGGGAGCTCAAAGCTCACACATAATACTCAAGACTCACAGAATAGACCCCATCCTGCTCTGATTCTCTAGATTCTATGTCCTAGATCATGGCAGTCTTAGATGAGACTGACCATGCACCAAGTCAGGACATTCAAGTACAATCTCATACTGAGGATCTTATGACCTCATCAAGGACTCAAGATCTCTCACTGTCCTGCCTTGACACTGGGCAGTCAGGTGAGATCTAGTTATACAACTACAGGATATGGGAATGAAAGGATTTCTCAGCCAAGGGATGCAGACTGGAGGGCTCTAGGTCCCTCTCTCTCAGGGAGGAGAAAAGGGCCGATCCATCCCAGGAATGTTCCTGGGTTGTGAGTATTCTCAAAGAAACAACCCTGCTCCGAGCCCACTGCCTCTGGTTTTCCCACTAGCCTCGACCTTCAGTCGGCCCTCTCTGAATCCCAATCTGCCATCTAGACTAAAGGCTGAGCCAGCAAAGAGACCCACCTCTACCTCTGAGGATGGCAGTCACGGGGACCTAGAGTCCCCTAAAGGAAGTCTGAGGGCAACACGGGTCTGACTCTCGCCTTCATTCCCTGGGTGTCCTGTTCCAGTGGCCCGCTTATCTCTGTCTCTGGTCGAGGAATGAACACTGGGGGTGTCATCTTCAGATTTAGTCAGCAAAAGTCCCAGTCCCCAAGGATGTACTGCACAGGCATCCTGCAGCGGATGACAGCCAAAGCGTCAACGGTGAACCCAGAGTGCCAGGATTTTCATAGGCATGTGGCTGGGTCGAAGGCTCTATCACTGATGGTCTAGGTTGTCAGGTGAGGTCATGGCTTCAATGGCCTGACACACTTGATCTGGGATTGTCTTCCCTCTTCATCTTCCTGCTGATCACTTGCCACCCCCCTCTTGACACTCCCTCACCCTATTCCACCCTAGCCCTTGGACAGTTTCTTCTTATCGGACCAGAAAATAAACTTGGTGAGCCAGGGGAGATTGAAACTCTGTGACCCACCCTGAGCCCTAGGGTCTACCTGAGGATGTTTCCCTCTGCAGTCAGCGACCACTCAGATCTTGGATGTCATGAAGTTGCTGATGTCATGAACGGGTCAGTGGCTTGGTCCTACATACTAGCTTTAGGCTCAGAAACTGTCCCGACAGATATTGTGAATGGTTGGCTCCCTTGATCCAGGGACTCCAAACCAAGGCTTGCATGCTCCCTTCATCCTTCCTTTCCTCCTTTTCTCCCTCCATCCTTTTCTCCTCTCTTTCTTTTTCCTTTCTTTGTGTCACTCCTGGGCTTGAACTCAGAGCCTGGGTGCTGTCCCTGAGCCTTTGTATTCAAGGCCAACAGTCTACAGCTTGAGCCTACTTCTGGCATTTTCTTTTTGGTAGTTAGTTGGAGATAAGAGTCTTACAGGCTTTTCTGCCTGGGCCTTAAGCTTCAATCCTACTATTTCAGCCTCCTAAGTAGCTAGGATGACAGGTGTGAGGCACCAGCATCCAGCTCAAACCAAGATTTCTTCATGTGCTGTGGAACCAGAACTGGAATCTTTCATCGTGTATGATCCCCTCCCCTTCCCCCCGCCCCCCCAGGAACTGGCAAACACTGTAACGGTTTGTTGGTGAATGAGCATCTGTCTATGACAATACTACAGAAAAGTCCCATCCAATTCAGGTAAGCATCCTGGGTGGGGGTAAAGCCTGATGTAGCTCTCAAACAGTTCTCCCTCCTCCCTCTTCCCACCCTCTTGGTGCCACCGCACTTAACTGTTTTGGTTCTAAGGACATGAGCCATGATGTACTCACTGGATTCCAGGGCCTCTGGGATGCCTATCTTCTCAAGGATCTCTGTCCAGCGGCTGACCAGCTCTGTGGCACTCAATTCCCCACTCAGCTGTGAACAAGGTTGCCCTGAGGTGAAAGCCTGGCTCAAGAGGCCTCCTCTCCACTCCCTGGGGCCAGACAGGATGGTCCACCATATCCGGTCCCCAAGTTTCATGTTCCAGAGATAGGATCCCTGAGGCATCCCAGGTCTCTGAATTTCCCAGAGTCCAGGACAGGTCCTGGGAATTGTCTCTACACACAGCTAGTAGGCTGCAGATGGCGAAGTCAGAATCTCTGCTCCCCACAACATCCTCAACTGTGGTGGTCACCCTAGAGAGAGCTGGAGAAGAATCGGCAGCTGCTGGAGAAAGGCAGTCAAGGCACGACGTTCATAGCAGGAGGCCATCTGGCTAGGGAACTCTGCTTGTGCTGCTTTGAACGTCATTATTTGGTAGCTGAAATGGTCCATCTAATTTGACCCAGAATCCCAAGCATTAGTTAGAAATTGCCAGCTTCAAGAAAAAACCCTGGAAAAGCTGGCATTTCACATGTCCCAATCGAACTTAAAGGGTTCCATAGTTAGTGGTCCCCTTTTCCTTCCAGACAGCCTACAGCAGGTTATAGAAAATGGCATTCAGAGAGCCCTAGCTAACTGTCATGTCCTGATCCCAAGTAGTCTCCAGCAGAGGGAACATACTTGCCTACCATTGCGCAGCTGGAAACAGCCCAAGAGGGACACAGCTTGGAGTCTGCAGGACTCCAGGGAGGACTGCCCACCAGTGCACTGCCCCTGGAGGGAATCCATGCCACCATTGGGGGTCTGGAGCCCCATGCCATGATGCCCACGTACACCGTCAATACCCTGGGTAAGATTCCCCTCTCATCCTCGGTCGTGGTGAACCATCTGCCATGTCACACTGATCATAACTTCCCAGACCCTCTTAGCTTCACAGCCCCTGCCCTACTACCTCTCATCTCGTTCCCTATTTATGTTTGGCAGACTCCTTCCCAACCTTGAATTAGCTCCAACTATACACACCAGAGCAGACTGGCTGGCTGGAAGAGTGCGGCTGTGATCACAGTAGCCTCATGAGCCTTCTGGCTGAAGACCGAAGAGCAGGTGTCCACACTGGTCTGTGGTTCACACAAGCCTCCCAGGGGAGACCCACGCAGGCCCAGCAGTTACTGTGGGCTGCAGGAAAGGGGAAGAAAGAGGTGGAAAGGAACCTCTACTGAAATCTTCCCTAAAGGAGCCATGAAACGGTGAAAGAGAAAACAAAAATTGTGGCTGGTCTCCTACTGGGCATTAATGAAAAAAGAACAACAAATAAAATGCTTTTGCTCTTTTTAGACATGGTGACTTAAATATATTTTCATTGTTCTCATCCTCCTTGCTCTCCCAACAAACACACACACACACACACACACACACACACACACACACACACACACACAAGCAAACACAGACTCAGAGCAGTGCCTCTCCGGAGTTTGTTTCTCATCTGAGCAATGTACCAGCTTGAATACAGGGGTTCCCTTGTCAGAACCAGGGGCAACCACCCAAGGGGAACAATGCTCTAATAATGTAGAACCACCCTGCCTCCCCGTTTCTCCAGGGTCAGACTCTTCCCCTTGGGAACAACCAGCCTTGACTCCCCATTCACCAAAACCCTAGGCCAGGATGCTGGGTGAAGGAGTCCTGAGACATGTGGCTCCTCAGAGCCTGGACAGAAAACAAAGCAGGGGGTCATGGTGCCTCCAGAGAGGTGTCTGACCTGGGGTGGGGGCGTTGTTGGGGACTTTGATGGGATTCTAAAGGCTATATACATGGATAGACTCCCTACTTTAAGCCTATATACTTCGGGGCGACTTGGCAGATCTTGGGGAGGACGAGAAGACCAGATGGACTGGGAGCACTAGCAGAAGCTGGCAGAGCTGGGAAATGTGATCACCCAGTCAGAACTGTTGACAGCTGGGGTTGGGGGTACAGGCTGGGTGTATGTCTGTCAGAAGGGGTGTGTATTTCTCCCAAATATCCACCTTCTATCTGACCCCAGTGCCCTCACCTCTCTAGTGGGCTCTTCTGGGAATGTCCTAAGGTGAAAGGGTGACTGAGCACAGAAGACAAGGGCTCACACAGCAAGGGAGGGGCCTATCTTCTTTATCCAACACCTCCCTCCCCAGCAAAAAGGAAAAGACCTAAGAAGGCAGGTGTGGAGGTGCTGCTCCCACCTCTGACTAAAGCCACAGGTTCTTACCAGGGAGAGGAAGGGTGCAGATGCATGGCTGTGTGGCTCCCACTGCTCCAGCCAGGGGCTCTGTGGTGTCCCTGGATGGGTGCTCCTCACCCATCCTTGCAGCTCCCATTTTCATGGGACACTGGACGCTAGGGATGGGGGTGGGATCCTCAAGTCGACACCCAGCTCCAACCTCCACCCCTGGGGTGCATTTGTGGCAGAGCCAGGGCGGACTGTGGGGTGCTGGGGAGGTGCAGGCAGGACAGGAGAGGGGAGGCGAGAGGCTGAGTTCCGGGTCTGCGGGGGTTGTGGGGGAAGGGGTAGAGTGGTGGAGTCACAGGGTGCAGGAGTCACGTGAGGTGCTGGCCCGCAGGGCGGCCACTCACGTGTGCTGCTGGAAGAAACTGTAGGCTGCGACTCTGGGTGCGCACCCTGAGTCTGAGGGCCCGGGGCCGGGACCAAGTCAGGGCCACAAGCCAGACAGGGGTGCGCCATCTCCACCAGGTGACTGCAAGAGGCTCCACCAGTCCGAGCCTGCAGCACGTTTGAAATGCAGCACTGCTGGGAAGGGGCGGGGGCGTCTGCTGGCGCGCGGTGGGGCAGCTCTCAGCCTCTGCTCCTTCTCCTCAGCGGCTGCAGCCCCCTCAGTGGCCTTGTCCCCTGTGGCTACTGCCTCTGCCTCAGCAGCTGCTGACTCTGCCTTGCTCCCCGAACTGGGACCTCAGACTCAGGGGCGCCATGGCTGCTGCAGGGGCTACGCGCGGCCATGGCCTGCCATGAAGGCTCCACATGCTCTATGCAACCAGCCAGGACCCACGCTATGATCTGAGCAGCCGCCAGCCACTGAAGCCATCTCCACTGGTGCTTGTGCTCATGCTCACTCTTCTCCCAGCTCTCTTTCTGCCCCATACTCCTCTCCTGGGCCACCCCGCCCCTGCTGTGCACATGCCCTAGCCCCCTTGGGCCCCTGGCCATTGCTGCCACCAAAGTGCGCTCCTGGGCCCCGCCCCCCAGCCCTGGCCACAATTGCAGCCCTGACTGGGCCCTGAGGTTCCTAGACCATGGCAATTGCAGCCTTACCTCAACTCAGCATTCCCCCCCACCCCCAGTACTTGCCCGGGGGATCGAATCTCCCCTCAGCCCCACCGCTGGAGGAGACTCTCCTCCATCCCCCTCCACTCCACACACCAAGCAGGTGCATGGTGAAATTTGTGTGTGTATGTGTGTTTGTACTTGTGTGTGTGTGAGTGTTGGGGATAACTATCTCTCAAGGACTCAGAACGTAGCACCCTTTGGGGTGACTCAGCACACAGCACACTTCCAAAAAACAGCACAAAGCACCCTGTGTAAAGGACTCAGCACACAGCTCCCTTTGAGGACTCAGCATGTAGTATGCTGGGTAGAGTACTCAGCACACAGCACCCTTTGAAGGGCTGAGCATAAAGCACCCTGTGTAAAACATCTAGTGCACAACACCCTTCGAAAAACTCAGCACATAGAACAATTTTGAAGGACTCAGCACATACCACACTGTGGAAGCACTCAGCTCACAGCACCATTTGAAGGACAGTACAGAGCACCCTGTGTAAAGGACTCGGCACACAGCACTCAAAAAACTCACCTCATCCCTCTCTTCGCAAGGGCTCAGCACATAGCAGGACCCTTTGGGATGCAGTAGCTCACCACACTTTTTGAAGGACTCAGCATACAGTACGTTGTGTAATGGACTCAGCACACAGCACCCTTTGAAAAACCCAGGACAGCCCACTCTTCTCAGGGACTCAGCATATAGAACCCTTTGGGATGACTCACCAAATCTTTTTGAGAACTCAGCACAAAACCCCCATGTGGGAAGGACCCAGCAAATAGCGCCCTGTGAAGGACTCAGCACATAGGTGTATGTCACAAGTTCAGCTGTCATTAGAATTAGGGTGCTTTCTTCAGTATCACCATTCTTCAGAAACACTTCACAAATCCTACTAGTTCACAGTTAGACAACCTGTGTTTTATGGGGGAAGGTCAGCTGGGGGTCTTGAACTCAAAGCTTGTGGGCCCTGTCCCTGAGCTCTTTGGTTCAATGCTAGAGCTCTACCACTTGGAGGCACAGCTCCAATTTTGTTTTGGGGGGTTGTTCTTTGACAGGTCTTATAGTGATAAGTAAGGCCAAGTTGGGGTATATGTAGGCAAAGGCTCTTAGCTCAGCCTGGAGCTGACTTCTCCCTTTTTGTGTCCCTGGTAAGCCGGGCCTCCTGGAGCTCTCTTGGCCTAGGGTGGAACAGACCTGCTCTGGCATGAGCAATCAGGGTGAGCAAAAGTCAGCTTGGTCCTGGTCACTTCCTCAAAGTGAACTCTAGAGAATGATGGCACGGGGCCACATGTCTCACATCTGGCCCCCAGGGTGCAGGAGTAGCCCACCATAGGGATAGTATTTGAGAGTTGTGTTTACTCTTGCTTCCTTGGGGGCCCCCATCATGATTCAAAGCCACCCTGGAAAGGAAAGTCCTTGAGACTCTTACCTACAATTAACCATCGAAAAGCAAGTGAGGCTGTGGCTCAAGAGGCAGAGCACTAGCCTTGAGCAAGAAAACTCAGGGATAGAGCCTAGGCCCTGAGTTCACACACACACACACACACACACACACACACACACACACACGCACACACACACACACACACACACACACCACGTGCATGCAAAATCAGAGATTTCTACACTACAATCTTTTCCCCACTAAGCCTGGTGGCTGCTGGCCTAGGTGTTTGATGCATACACCACCACCTACTTCCTATTTATCTGAGGAATGGTCATATGGGTTTGGGAGTGGGGAGAATCATCCTAGCTGAGAATGTGGCTCAGTGGTAGAGTGGTCACCTAGCATGCCTGAAGCCCTGGGATCTATTCCACACAGAAAAAGCTGGAAAGGGAGGTGGGGCTCAACTTGTAGAGTGCCAGTCTTGATCAAAAAGAGCTCAGGACAATGGCCAGGCCCTGAGTTCAAGCCCCAGGGCCGGAAGAACAAATCTTTGTTGAAGGCTTTTTATTTTGTTTGAAAACAATTTATTCTTTGTGATAAGCATAACATGGGCCTCTTTCCTGGCCACCAATGGGCCATTAGATATCTCTTGAGTTTGGCTCACCTCCCGGCAGCTTCTGCCTTACCCGACCCCCAGTTTAACCTTCCCATCACCCGGCTGATGGAGGCCTGAGAGAAACCCACCTGGCCACCTACTTCTGGTGGCTGCCAAGGCTTTTGAGAGTCAGTATGTCACATAGAGAGTCATCATCCGCATCAGTCTACAAGAGAAAGTGAGGGAACACGCCTCCCCTGAGCCTGGGAGCTGTGGGCGGATCTGGATGTGCGGCATCTGGCGCAGGATGTGCTCCTTGAGGGAGTCCACTATGGGGTCAGGAAGCTGACCTCTCCTCTGGCAGTTTCCATGCTGTTTTCAAGTTGCAATTCTTCAAAACCTTTCTGCTCCTCCCTCATTTCACCCACCACAGTCCCTGAGGCGTCTGAAGCAGTGCTGGTGGTGGGGAGTTCAGCCTGTGCTGGCATCTTGAGACTGCTGTCTGTGCCTTCCCTTGCGATGAGTGACAGCAGCTCCTGCAGCACTCTCCTCCTCTCCATCTTCTCCTGGGACAGCAAGTGCATGCACTGGGCTTTCTCCCAACACAGGTCATTCAGGACCAACATCTGCTCTTTACACACCATGAGGGACTCCTCGATGATTTGGATGTGTGCCAACAGCTGGCTGCATCAATGGGGGAGCTCACCTGCTGGACTCTGGAAGTCTACCTCATCAGGCAGGTCATGGACAAAGCAGATTTTCTTCTCAGATGCCCATGTGTCCTGCTTCCCATCCCCACGCATGCTGTGGTGGCAGCTCATGGGGCAGAGGGCCTGTGGCTCCAGCTCAGTCTGGCACTGAGCTGCTGGGTTGGCCAGGGGGTGCCTGCAGCTGGCACACACTCCTGTGGCAGGATTTTCCCCTGTGGATCTCAGCCTCCGAGTGTTCTAACAGAGCCTAGTCCATCTACCAGGCAACATGGAATGTGGGCATGGCCACCATTCTTGTATCCCTTTGGTCAGAAAGAACCATGAACTAATGGTGTGGCCAGAATCCTGTGATGCAGGCAGAATGGGCAGAGTCAAGATGACAGTGGCTCCCCCAGCCCCTTTCCCAGGGAACTCTGTCCAATTCAGCTGGGGACAAGAGGGTGACATGCTTCAGCTGGATGGCTGCACAGATTGTTGTGTATGTCTGTTTGTTGCCAGTCCCAGACCTTGAACTCAGGATCTGGGCACAGTCCATGAGCTGCTTTTGCTCAAGGCTAGCCCTCTACCACTGGAGCCACACGGCTCTACTTCTGGCTTTGTTGGCACTGAAGTTGGACAGGGGTTTCTAGGACTTTCCTGCTTAGGGTGACTTTGACCATAGCCTTGTAGGTTTCAAGGAGGACCTGCGCTGCTGCTGCTGCTGCTGGCCGCCCTGCTCTGCGGCCTGGGCCCAGGAGGCTGAGGTGAGGCCTTGGTGGTTTCTAGTCCCCCCACCCTCTTTGGTGGTTTTTAGTTCTCCCCCCTTGGTGATTTCTAGTCCCCCCCCTTGGTGGTTTCTAGTTCCCCCTCTTTGGTGGTTTCTAGTTGTCCCTCCTTGGTGGTTTCTAGTTCTCTCCCTCTGGTTGGTGGTTTCTAGTTCCCCCCGTTTGGTGGTTTCTAGTTCTCTCCCCTTGGTTGGTGGTTTCTAGTTCCCCCTCCTTGGTGGTTTCTAGTTCTCTCCCCCAGTTAAGTGGTTTCTAGTTCTCTCCCCGTGGTTGGTGGTTTCTACTTCCCCCCGTTTGGTGGTTTCTAGTTTCCCCTTCCTTGGTGGTTTCTAGTTCTCCCCCCTTGGTGGTTTCTAGTTCCCCCCTCCTTGGTGGTTTCTCTCCCCCTTGGTGGTTTCTAGTTCCCCCACCTTGGTGGTTCTACTTCCCCCCCAGTTTGGTGGTTTCTAGTTCTCCCTCTTTGGTGGTTTCTAGTTCCCCCCTTTTTGGTGGTTTCTAGTTCTCCCCTGTTTGGTGGTTTCTAGTTCTCTCCTCAGTTTGGTGGTTTGTAGTTCTCCCCTCTTTGGTGGTTTCTAGTGTCCCCCTCTCCTCTCCTGGTGGTTTCGGGTTCCCCTCCATCAGGGCCCGGGGCTGGGCTGGGGTTGTGGGGTGGGGAGGTGGCGGTGGATTTTCAGGCTGGTCCAGGTTGTTGGAAGCCGGGGCCTTGTCCTGTTGGCCTGTGTGTCTCTGTGTCTGTCTGTCTGTCTGTCTGTCCGTCTCCTCTCGGTCTGTCTGTCTGTCTGTCCATCTGTCCATCTGTCAGTCTGTCTGTGTCCCTGTCTGTCTGTCTGTCTCTGGGTCTGTCTGTCCATCTGTCCATCTGTCCGTCAGTCAGTCTGTCTGTGTCGGTCTGTCTCTCTCTGGGTCTGTCTGTCTGTCCATCTCCTCTTGGTCTGTCTATGTCTGTCTGCCTGCCTCTACGTCTGTCTGTCTCCTCTCTGTCCATCTGTCTTCCTTTTTGTCTGTCTGTCCGTCTGCATCTCAGTCTGTCTGTCTGTGTCTCTGTCCATCTGCTTCTGTCGGTCTGTCCATCTCCTCTCAGTCTGTCTGTCTGTCGGTCTCCTCGCAGTCTGTCTGTCTTCTTCTTGGTCTGTCTGTCCACCTAGATGCCCATCCGCTTCTCCTGTCTGTCTGTCCATCCGGTCTTGGTCATCCGTCCATCCCTTGTCTGTCTGTCTGTCCCTCAGTCTCTACATCTGTCTGTCTCTATCTGTCTGCAGGTCAGTCTGTGTCTGGGCCCCTGCCTGTCCGTGTGTCTGTCCGTGTGTGTGTGTCCATGTTTCTGTCTGTCCATCTCCTCTCTGTCTGTCTCATTGTCTGTCTGTCCATCTGTCTCTGGCTCTGTCTGTCTGTCTATCTGTCCATGTGTCATCCTCTTGGTCTGTCTGTCTGTCTGTCCGTCTGCCTCTCAGTCTCTCTGTCTGGGTCTGTCTGTCCTGTGTCTGTCTGTCTGTCTCCTCTCTGTCCATCTGTCTTCCTCTCTGTCTGTCTGCCTCTTGGTCTGTCTGTCCACCTGGCTGTCCATCTGCTTCTTCTGTCTGTCCATCTGTCTGTCCTGTCTTGATCATCTGTCCATCCCTTGTCTGTCTGTCTGTCCGTGTGTCATCCTCTCGGTCTGTCTGTTCGTTTCTGTGTCTATCTGTCTCCCCATCCATACGTCTGTCCCCAACAACTGTCCTCTTCCACCCTCAGGCCAGGCAGACTTTGACCTCGCCGACGCCCTGGATGACCCCGGTGAGTCCTGACCTCTCACCTTTCCCCCCCCATGACTTCACCCTGGGCGCTAGGCCTCACGTGGGGCCTTGATCCAGCTGTGGGCCTGAATCCCATGTGACCCTTTGCCACCCCCTGAGGCCTTGGGATCAGGGGTTGGGGGGGTCAGGGGAAGTCAGGGGTCACCACCCTCTCTCTCTTCGCCTGCAGATCCCACCCCGAAGCCCATCTCGGATGAGTGGGGTCCTCCCACACACACACCAGGCCCACCCAGGGTGGGGAAACTGAGGCACGGCCCACTCCTGGCACACAGGGCTGTACCCACAGCTGCCTGACCCGCCCAGGCCGTGACCCCCAGGTAGGGATGGAGGTGAGCGGGGTCAGGGAGGGTCAGGGGGAGTCAGGGGTCAGGGGAAGGAGGGGGGTAAGGGGAAGGGAGAGGCCGGCCTCCATCCTCCCTCACTCTCTCTCTTCCCGCAGACATCTACCTCCCGACGCCAGCCTCAACCCCAGCCCCAACCCCCGCCAGGCACAGGAGGTGAGGACATGGAAGGGGGGAGGCCCGGATGTGGAGGCTGGGGATGGAGAGGCCCGGATGTAGAAGCCTGGATGTAGGGAACCCAGTGTGGAGGCCCGGATTTACGGACCCAGATGTAGGGACCCAGACATGGGAATCTGGATGTAGGGACCCGGATGTGGAAGCCTGGATGTAGAGACCCAGATGTGGAGACCCCAGTGTGGAGACCTGGATGTAGAGACCCGGATGTGGAGACTCCAGTGTGGATTCCTGGATGTAGAGACCCGGATGTGGAGACCCAGACATGGGATCCCGGATGTAGGGACCTGGATGTGGGTACCCAGATGTAGGGACCCGGATGTAAGGACCCGGATGTGGAGGCCGAGCTCCCAGGGCTGCGTCTCTCCTCCTCCTCCACCCCAGGTGCTGGCGACGAACACGTGATCCACGGAGACCCTCCAGGGTAAGTCCTGCACCCTCGGCCGCCCCACTTCCGGTCCCCTCCTGATCTGGGCCCAGGTGTGTATTGGGACTTCCAGTCTGCATGAGAACTTCCGCTCCTGACAGTATGTGAACTTCTGGTCCAGAGTATCAGAACTTCCGGTCCTGATTGGGAACTTCCGGTCCCTAGTATATAACAAGTTCCGGTCCTGACTGAGGACTTCTGGTCCCTAGTGTATATGAACTTCCGGTCCTGACTATGGGGACTTCCGGTCCCTAGTGTGTAAGAACTTCCGGTCTTCACTGTGGAGACTTCTGGTCCCTAGTATATAACAACTTCTGGTCTTGACTATGGGGACTTCCAGTCCAAGTGTACAGGAACTTCTGGTCCTGATTGGAAGGGCACTTCTGGTCCCTAGTGTATAGGAACTTCCGATCCTGATTGGAAGGGCACTTCCAGTCCCTAGTGTAGAGGAACTTCCTGTATCTAGTGTATAAGAAATTCTGGTATTGACTATGGGGACTTGCGGTTTTGACTGTGGAGATTTCCGGTCCCTAGTATATAGGAACTTCTGGTCCTGACTGGGGACTTCCGGTCCCTAGTATATAGAAACTTCCGGTCCTGATGGGAAGGGCACTTCTGGTCCTGATTGGAAGGGCATTTCCGGTCCCTAGTGTGTAGGAACTTCTGGTCTTGACTGTGGAGACCTCCAGTCCCTAGTATATAACAACTTCAGGTCTTGACTATGGGGACTTCCGGTCCCTAGTATACAAGAACTTCTGGTCTTGACTATGGAGACTTCCAGTCCCTAGTACACAAGAACTTCCGGTCTTGACTAGGGGCACTTCCTGTCCCTGTTCATGGACACTTCCTGTCATGGCTGTGATAGCACTTCCGGTCAGGCACCCTTGTCCCGCCCCCTTCGCCTTGGCTCGCTTCCTGTTTCCGGACACTTCCCGACCAGAAGCTGCAGGGGGACGCCCCACCCCCTTCCTGGGTGTGTTCTCCCCCCAATTTCCGGTTCCGCCCCCTAAAGGCAGCACGCTGGCCTGCCTCGTGTCCCCTGTTGTGTCCGTGGTGGTCGTGGCCCTAGTGAGCACCGCCATCACCTACTTCTAATCTGGAGGTTGCAGACACTGCTTCCGGGCTGCGGGCCGGGATGCAGGTGGGAACTGCCCCCTCCCAGGGTGCCCGGATGAGGGGGGGCGTGGGGCGAAGCCTCCCATGATCCCCCGCGGGGGCTGTAGCCTGTGCCTCCCCTCGCCCCCAGGCCCCGCCCCAGTGTGAGGCTGGATTCGAACCCGGGGCCTCCAGCAGCCAGCCGAAGCGGAAGCGTAAGAAGGAGCCTGGGGGGGAGGGACGAATAAAATCAGCGTAAAGTACACATGCGCACTGTCAGGCCTGTCTGCCCCGCCCATCTTTCCATAGCGCATGCGCAGGCTCCGCCTCTTTGGAACCACTTCCCGCACATGCGCGTTGCGTGCGCCCAGGCAGCGTTTCCCTTCCCCTCTGGCGCCTACTCAGTGTGGAGACAGGCGCAGGGCGGGACAGGATGGTGATGGACAGCTAGAGTGTCCAGTCAGTCACTTGTGGGCGGGACTTCGGCTTGACAGGACATAAGACGGAGTAGGAGGAGGGGCCTGGAGGTAAATGACACCCTGTGTGGCCATCTAATTGCAAGGGGCGTGGCCTGAAGTCGACAGGACACTTGATAATACAAGGGGGCGTGGCTTGAAGGTGACAGACAGGACACAGGATTATACAACAAGGGGGCATGGTCTGAAGGTGACAGAGAGGACAAATGTCCACACAACAGCCAGGGGGCGGGACCTGGAGGAGACAGACAGCCCCTGTGGCCTTTCAACAGCCATTGGACGGGGCCTGGAGGTGACAAAGAGCCTCTATGGCCTTCCAACAGCCAGGAGGCGGGACCTGGAAGTGAAGGACAGCCCTTGAGCCCATACATTCACTAGTGGGCAGGACCTCTGGGTGATGGTCACCCACAGCGTTCATAGAGCTAGCCACGAAGAGGCGTGGCTTCACACATATTGACTCTCCAGCTATTGGCTTGGCAGGGGGCGGGACACAGGGATGATGGACAGCATGCCCTGCCTTTCAATATCACCCAAGGAAGAGGCGGGACTGGACCCCCAGCTTCCCTGGGCGGGGCCAAAGGAGGGAGAGACAGGCGTGTCAGCCAATCAGAGCAGGGGGCGTGGCTGGAGGAGTCCCCGGGGAAGCCAATGGGTCCCTCCCTCCAGAGAAGACCCGGATGCCGTGCAGGTGCAATGCATCCTAGGCCTAGGGAGACACAGACCTCCGACCTCGACTTATCCTACCGCCATAAGGAGCTATAGGCCCATCTGGGTCAATCCCTGGAGAGGTCATTGGGGTCCCCTGGGACAGGCACAGAAGGGGAAGAGGTCGCAGGCCTGGTCATCCACCCATCCATCCACGCAACCACTGCCTCCCCTTAGAGTGGTCCACCATCCGGGTACCCCACGTCTCCAATCCCGCTGGGCCAATCTGAATCCAAGTTCAGGTAGTTAGGGGCAGGACTGTCGTGTGAGGTCCAATCAGCAGCGAGTTGGATTTGTGGGGGGGCTAAAGGGCGTGTCTTACAGCTGGACCAATGACAAGTGAATTAGGAAAGTGAAGGCGGGGCTTTCATGGAATAGGCCAATCAGGTGTGAATCTAGGTGGTGGGATGTCCTGGAGGAGGGCGAGACCAAGCCTGTATCCTAGCAACCCACCGGAAATGGTCTGAAATGGAAGGCGGGAATAGTCCAATACCCTAGCAACCACCGGAAATGGCCTGAAATGGAAGGCGGGACTAGTCCAATACCCTAGCAACCACCAGAAATGACCTGAAATGGAAGGTGGGACCAGCCCTGTATTCTAGCAATGACCAGAAATGGTCTGAAATGGAAGGCAGGACCAGTCCTATACCCTAGCAATGACCAGAAGTGGCCTGAAATGGAAAGTGGGACTAGTCCTATACCTTAGCAATGACCGGAAATGACCTGAAATGGAAGGTGGGAGTAGTCCTATACCCTAGCAATGACCGGAAATGACCTGAAATGGAAGGTGGGACTAGTCCTCTACCCTAGCAACGACCAGAAGTGGCCTGAAATGGAAGGCAGGACCAGCCCTGTATCCTAGCATCAACCGGAAATGACCTGAAATGGAAGGCAGGACCAGTGCCCGGCTTCTGACCCCGGTGACCCCTGACCCTGCCGTGCGGTGCGGTGCTCACGAGGTTTTATTGTGTGAGAAGTTAGAGGACATAGGCCCGGATGTGAGAGGGCCCCGGATGGGAGGCTGGGGAAAGGCCCCGGATGGGAGGCCCAAGGTGGAGGTCCAGGATGAGAGGCTCAGGATGTGAGAGTCCCTGGATGTGGGAATCCCTGGGTCTGAGAATCCCCAGATGTGAGACTCTCTGAATGTGAAAATCCCCAGATGTAAGAGTTCCCCAGATGTTAGAATCCCCGCATGTGAGAGTCTCTGGATGTAAAAGTCCCTGGATGTGACAATCCCTGGATGTAGGAATCTCTAGATGTGGGAATCCCCGGATGTGAGAATCCCCGGCTGTGGGAATCCCCAGATGTGAGAATCCCTGGATGCGATAATCCCCAGATGTGGGAATCCCCGGATGTGAGTTTCTGGATGTGAGATTTCCCCAGATGTGGGAATTCCCTGGTCTGAGAATCCCCGGATGTGGGAATCCCTGGATATGAGAATCCCCGGATGTGGGAATCTCTGGATGTGAGAATTTCTGGATGTGAGAATCCCCGGATGTGAGAATCTCTGGATGTGAGAGTCTGTATGTAGGAATCCCCGGATGTGAAAGTCTCTGGATATGAGAATCCCCGGATGTAAAAGTCCCCGGATGTGAGAGTCTCTGGTTGTGAGAATCCCCGGGTCTAAAAGTCCCCGGATGTGTAAATACATCCCCGGGAATTCCCGGATGTGTCACCAGAAGTGAGAATCCCCAGATGTGAGAATCCCCGGATGTAGGAATCCCTGGATGTGAGAATCTCCGGATGTAGGAATCCCTGGATGTGAGAGTCTGTATGTGGGAATCCCCGGATGTGGGAATCTCTGTATTTGAGTATACCTGGATGTTTAATACCCGGATGTGAGTCCCCGGATGTGAGAAGGCGCAGGCCAGGATCTGCCATAGCCCCAGGGAAGTTGGGGGTTGGGGGTCGGGTCAGGGTCAGAAGTCGGGGATCAGGTGGTCGCAGGCACAGAGCGGTCTGGGCGCGCAGCAGGGCTGCAGGCACGGGCTCCAGGTGTTGTGTGCAGGGGCGAGGGGCGGGGCCATGAGGGGGCGGCGCGTGCGCAGCATCCGGGCCACCGCGGCCTCCACGCGTCTGCACGTCGCCATCGGGCCCTGCAGCGGGCAGGTCTCCCCCGGGTCCGCCGTCAGGTCAAAGAGCAGTGGCCGCAGGTGGCGGGTCATTCGCCGCCCGAGCAGGCACAGGCAGGGAAACTGAGGCAGGTGCCCGAGCCCGGCGAGTCGGAGCGCGGAGTGGCGAAGTGCAGCTTCCACACCGTGCGGCCTGCGGGGGGTGGGGGGAGAAAGGAGTAACATCCAGGGCCTCACATCCGGGGATTCCCATCCGGGAATTCACATCCAGAACATCACATCCAGGGATTCACATCCGGGCATTCACATGCAAGACCTTACATCCGGGGATTCCCATCCAGGACTTCACATCTGGGTATTCACATCCGGGGATTCCCATCTCGGACCTCACATCCGGGAATTCACATCCGGGACCTCACATCCAGAACCTTACATCCGGGGCTTCACATCCGGGGATTCACATCTGGGGCTTCACATCCGGGGATTCACATCCGGGGCCCCACATCCGTGCATTCACATGTGGGACCTCACATCTGGGGACTCACATCCATGGCCTCACATCCAGGGATTCTCATCTGGGACCTCACATCCAGGGATTCCCATTTGGGACCTCACATCCGGGGCCTCACATCCGGGGATTCCCATCTCATGCCTTCCATCCAGGTCCTCACATCCCAGGATTCCCACATCCGGGGCCTCACATCCAGGGATTCTCATTCAGTACCTCACATCCGGGAATTCCCATCGGGGACTTCACATCCGGGACCTTACATCCGGGGATTCCCATCTCATGCCTTCCATCCAGGTCCTCACATCCCAGGATTCCCACATCCGGGGATTCCCACATCCAGGTCTCCCACCCCCAGGCCTTGCATCCGGGTCCCTGCACGCATGCATGCAGCTCCCTCCCCCGCCCCGGGGCCCAGCGGAGGTCAAGGCACTCACTTGGGTGGTCGAACCAGCGCACGGCGTGCAGCCGGGCCTCGCAGTAGTGCAGCAGGAAGTCGTGGCCTGCGGCCTGCGCCATCCCCAGCAGCGCGGGCATCAGGTCCCGGCCTTCCACCTCCCTGCGGGACCTGGATGTGCAGGCTTCTGAGCACTCAGAGACCCAGATGTGCAGGCCAGAGCCCCCAGAGACCCGGATGTGCAGGCCAGAGATCCCAGAGACCTGGATGTCAAGGCTTGAGCCTTTAGAGTCCCGGATGTGCAGGCTTCTGAGCCCTCAGAGACCTGGATGTGCAGGCTTCAGAGGCCTTCAAGACCCGGATGTCCAGGCTCCTGAACACTCAGAGACCCAGATGTGCAGGCTTCTGAGCGCTCAGAGGCCCAGATGTGCAGGCCAGAAATCCCAGAGACCCGGATGTCCAGGTTTCTGAGCCCCCAGAGACACGGATGTGCAGGCCTGAGATCCCAGAGACCCAGATGTGCAGGCTTCTGAGCCCTCAGGGACCCAGATGTGCAGGCCTAAGCCCTCAGAGACCCGGATGTCCAGGCCTGAGACCTGGGCCTAGGTACTCAGAGACCTGGATGTGCAGCCCTGATGCCTTAGAGACCCAGATATGAAGGCCTGAGTCCTCAGAGACCCAGATGTCTAGGCTTCTGAGTGCTCAGAGGCCCAGATTTGCAGGCCTGAGCCCTTAGTTACCCGGATGTAAAGGCTCCTGAGCCCCAGAGACCCGGATGTGCAGGTCTGAGCCCTCAGAGACCCGGATGTGCAGGCTTCTGAGCAACCAGAGACCCGGATGTGCAGGCCTCAGCCTCCCCCGCTCGGGATCCCCGAGGCCCCGGATGACCCCCCTTCTCCTCCACCCCGTGGGGACGCAGGCCGGCGAACTCCTACCTGTCCGCCGGAACCCAGCCCCGGGCCAGGCGCACTACGGTGGGGAACAGGTCCATGAGGCTGGTGGGCTCAGGCACCAGGCGCCCTGCGGGCAGCGTCCCAGGCCAGCACACCAGCCCAGGGACCCGGACGCCGCCCTCCCAGCTGCCCATGCCTTTGGCACCTGCAAGGGGGGGCGAAGGGCAAAGGTCAAGGGGAGGGGTCGGGCCGCGTGGGAGGCCCCGCCCACCCTGCCTCAGTTTTCCCCTAGCCTCGGTGCATGCTGTTGGAACCCCCGAGGCGGGCACCCCAGCCCGGGCCTCCAGCGAGGCACTGTGGTCAGACGTGAAGTAGACGAGGGTACGGCGCCCCAGCCCCGCGCCGTCTAGCGCTGCCAGCAGTCGCCCTGCGGGGGGGGAAATGGGTCCGTGCCTCAGTTTACCCCCAGCATCCACCATGCCTCGGTTTGCCCCCAACACGCACCGTGCCTCAGTTTACCCAACATGCATTGTGACTCAGTTTACAAATTTCCATCGTGCTTCAGTTTATCCCCAATGCCCAGTGACTCAGTTTACCAAACAGGCACCGTGCCTCAGTTTACCCCCAACGCTCACCGGGCCTCAGTTTACCCAAATACACCGTGCCTCAGTTTACCCCCAACATGCACTGTGCCTCAGTTTAACCCCAACATGCACTGTGCCTCAGTTTACCCAAATGCACTTTGCCTCAGTTTACCCAAGTGCACCGTGCCTCAGTTTACCCCTATATTTGGGCCTCAGTTTACCCAAGTGCACCGTGCCTAAGTTTACCCAAATGCACCGTGCCTCAGTTTACCCCAACCCGCTGACCCCGTCCCCGTGCCTCAGTTTACCCCATCCCGGTGCCTCAGTTTACTCAACCCACTCACCTTGTCCCCGTGCCTCAGTTTACCCAACATGCACCATGCCTCAGTTTACCCAACATGCCTAGTGACTCAGTTTACCCAACATGCACCATGCCTCAGTTTGCCCAACATGCCCAGTGACTCAGTTTACCCAAATACACCGTGCCTCAGTTTACCCCAATACCCAGTGACTCAGTTTACACAACATGCACCGTCCCTCAGTTTACCCCTATATGCGGGCCTCAGTTTACCCACATCCACCGTACCTCAGTTTACCCAAATGCACCGTGCCTCAGTTCACCCTGAACATGCACCGAGCTTCAGTTTACCCAACATGCACCGTGCCTCAGTTTACCCAAGTGCACCTTGCCTCAGTTTACCCCCAACATGCCCAGTGACTCAGTTTACCCAAATGCACCGTGCCTCAGTTTACCCAAGTGCACCATGCCTCAGTTTACCCCAATCCATTGACCCCGTTCCCATGCCTCAGTTTCCCTCATCCTGTTCACCCCATCTCTGTGCTTCAGTTTCCCCCAACCCACTCACCCCCGTGCCTCAGTTTCCCTATCCCGCTCACCCCGTCCCCGTGCCTCAGTCTCCCTATCCCGCTCACCCCACCCCCGTGCCTCAGTTTCCCCCATCCCAAGCACCGTGCCTCAGTTCCTGCCGCCCCGCACTCACCCACCATCGAGTCAATCTCCTCCACGTTGTCGCCGTAAGCGCAGTGCGCGCTGCGGCCCCGGAAGGCAGGTGAGGTGACCAGCAGGACGTGGACGTGGAAGAAGGAGACGAGAAGGAGGAAGGGGCTGGCCTGGTGCCTGCGGACCCACGTCAGACCCCGCCCCCCTCATCAATAACCTCACCAATAACCGACCTGATCAGGTATTGCTAATAATCGATCAGATGATCGATAATTGATCCTGATCTGATCAGATATTACCAATAATCGATCCTGATGTGATCGATAATACCAATAATCAATAGTGATCTGATCAAAAATACCAATAATCGATCGTGATCCGATCAGTTATTACCAATAATCGAACAGATCTGATCAGTTATTACCAATAATCAAACATCTGATCGATATGACCAATAATAGAACATGAGCTGATCAGATATTACTAATAGTCGAACAGGATCTGATCAATAATACCAATATTCGATTGTGATGTGATCGATAATACCAATAATCGAACATCATCTGATCGATAATACCAATAATTGAACATGAGCTAATCAGTTATTACCAATAATCGAACATCATCTGATCAGTTATTACCAATAATCGATCATGATCTGATCAATACTACCAATAATCGATCATGGTCTGATCTGAGTTCTACCAGATGTCTCTACAGATCTACTAGATGGAACATCTGGGGACCTGAGGTCTACCAGATGTCTATAGAGATCTACTGGATGTACATCCGGGGATCTGAGGTCTACCAGAGGATTTGAGGTTGACAGTTGACTATAGAGATCTACTGGATATACATCTGGGCACCTGAGGTCTACCAGTTGACTATAGAGATCTAGTAGATGTACATCTGGGGATCTGAGGTCTACCAGATGTCTATAGAGATCTACTGATGGAACATCCGGGGATTTGAGATTGACCAGTTGACTATAGAGATCTACTGGATGTACATCCGGGGATCTGAGGTCTACCAGATGCCTATAGAGATCTCCTAGTGGAACATTCGGGGATTTGAGGTTGACAGTTGACTATAGAGATCTACTGGATGTACATCCGGGGATCTAAGGTCTACCAGTTGACTATAGAGATCTAGTAGATGGCATCTGTCCCCCTCCAAGACGCCAGGCTGACCTGTGCATGAAGGCCTCAGCCTCCCGCAAGAAGAGCCCCGCGCTGGCCTCAAACCTCAGAGGCTGCTGGACGACCTGGTGATCCCTCATCAGGAAGCAGTCGGCATGGACGATGAAGACACCCAGGAGGCTGGAGGTGCAGGCCAGGAGCAAGGCCCCACATACAGGGCCCAGCACCCAGGGCACCCAGCGCAGGCCCAGCAGGCCCGTGAGCTTCCCAGAGTCCAGGCAGAGCTGGGAAAGCAGCAGCAGCTGCGCCCCCAGGTCCAGGGGCCCTTGCAGACGCGCTCGCTTCTCTGAGGGCTCCTCTTGCAAGCAGTCCCCCATCAGGGTGAAGAGGACCCCGAAGAAGGAGTCAAACCCGTGGTTCAGGGGGTGTTGGCAGTGGTCAGAGGGGGACTCACAGTTGAGGCCCAGGTGCCATTTGCCTGGAGGGGAAGAGACGGATGGACGAGTGAATGGATAGGTGGATGGGTACATGGATGGGTGGATGGATGGGTGGGTGGATGGTTGGGTGAGTGGATGGATGGATGGATGGATGGATGGGTGGGTGGATGGATGGATGGATGAATAGGGGAATGGGTGGATGGATGGATGGCTGGATGGATGGATGCACAGTGGATGGATGGATGGGTGGATGGGTGGATGGATGGATGGATGGGTGGGTGGGTGGATGGATGGATGGGTGGATGGATGGGTGGGTGGGTGGATGGATGGATGGGTGGATGGATGGGTGGGTGAATGGATGAATGGATGGAGGTGGATGGATGGATGGGTGGGTGGATGGATGGATGGATGGATGAATAGGTGGATGGGTGGATGGATGGATGGATGAGTGGATGGATGGATGGATGGGTGGATGGATGGATGGATGGATGGATGGGTGGATGGGTGGATGGATGGATGGATGGATGGATGGGTGGATGGATAGATGGATGGGTGTATGGATGGGGGATGGGTGGATGGATGGATTGGTGGATGGATGACTTCTCTCTTACCTATGAGGCCGGTGGCGTATCCCTGCTCCTGCAGGATCTTGGCGAAGGTGATCTCGGAGGTGGGCAGCCCGCCCGACACGGCTGCCCACTGCAGCACGCGCGCCCCGTTGGTGGTCACCATGCCTTTCAAGAGAGAGGAGAAGGACCCTAGGTCAGTGATGATGGCGTCCCGGGTCAGGAGGGGGCATCTAACACCTTCAGGGGGAAGGCCTGCTGTGTCTGGGATAGCCTGGGACCTGCCCACCCGGGTGGAAAGGACCCCAGCCCTGGGAGCCCCCGGGGGAAACCAATATGGCATCACTTCCGGTTTCCTGGTGTTTCAGGGGGGAAGTCCCAGAGTCTCAGGAATTTGAACCTGAGATCCTCAGAGTAATCCTCCCCTCCCTCTAGTGGACCTCAGTGCCCTAGATGTTGAGCCTCAGTTCCCTGGTTGTTGGACCTCAGGTCCCCGGATGTTTGATGTTAGTATCCCGGATGTTGGCCCTCAGATCCCCGGATGATGGAGTTCAGTGCCCTGTATGGTGGATATCAGGACCCCAGATGTTGGACTTCAGTTACCCGGATGTTGTAGCTCAGTTCCCTGGATGTTGGGTCTTACAACCCCGGATATTGGAGCTTAGATTCGGGTATGTTGGCCCTCAGATCCCCAGATGTTGGAGCTCTGTTCCCCGGATGTTGGGGCTCAGGTTCCCGGATGTTGGATCTTAGTACCCCGGATGGTGGATGTCAGGTCCTCGGATCTTGGAGTTCAGTTCCCAGAATGTTAGGCCTCAGATCCCCGGATGTTGGATCTTAGTACAATGGATGTTAGAGATAAGGTCCCCGGATGTTAGAGTTCAGTGCCCCGGATGTTTGTGCTCAGATCCCCGGATGTTGGATCTTAGTAACCCGGATGTCAGAGATGAAGTCCCTGGATGTTAGAGTTCAGTGCCCTGGATGTTGGTGCTCAGTTCCCCGGATGTTGAATATCAGGTCCACGGATGTTGGATCTTAGTATCCCGGATGTTGGCTCTCAGATCCCCGGATGTCCTGTCCCCACCTCCCCCCCACCGCTCCCTCCGTTCCCCAGATGTCCCACCCCCCCATACCAACCCAGGCGCACAGGGTAGCGTCCCGTCAGGAAGGCCGCACGGCTCAGGCTGCAGACGGACACTGCCACCAGGTGCTGGGTCAGCCGCAAGCCGTCCCGGGCCAGGCCGTCCAGGTGCGGGGTGCTGTGGGGGCAGAGGGAAACTGAGTCACAGCCAAGAACATATGGGGACCTGGGGTCTAACATCCGGGGATCTAATGCCCAACATCCGGGGAACTGAGCACCAACATCCGGGGCACTGAGCTCTAACATCCAGGACTTCATCTCTGACATCCGGGAGCTGAACTCCAACATCCGGGGCCCTGAGATCCCACATCCGGGGATCTAAGATCCAACATCCGGGGACCTGAGATCCCACATCTGGGATACTAAGATCCAACCTCTGGGGACCTGAGGTCCAACATCCGGGGATCTAAGATCCAACATCTGGGGCCCTGAGATCCCACATCCAGGGTACTAAGATTCTATATCTGTGGACTGGGCTCCTACATCTGGGGATCTAAGGCCCAACATCCGGGGACCTGAGGGCCTACATCCGGGCAACTAAGATCCAACCTCTGGGACCTGAGCTCAAACATCCGGGTACCTGGTCTCCAACATCTGGGACACTAAGATCCAACATCCAGGGATCTGATATCCAACATCCGGGGGCCTGATCTCTAACATCTGGGGTACTAACATCTAACATCCGGGAACCTGATTTCCCACATCTGGGTTATACTAAGATTTAACATCTGAGGACCTGATCTCCAACATCCGGGGCACTAACATCCCACATCCGGGGATCTGATATCCAACATCCGGGGACCTGATCTTCAACATCCAGGGAACTGAGATCTAACATCCTGGGAATTGAACTCCAACATCTGGGGACCTAACATCCAACATCCGGGGACCTGGGGTCCACTAGATGTCTATACAGTTCTCCTGGTGGAACATCCGGGGAACTGAGCTCTAACATCCGGGGTACTAACATGTAACATCCGGGGACCTGATATCCAACATCCGGGGCAGTAAGATTCAACATCCGGGGACCTGATCTCCAACATCGGGGACCTGATCTCCAACATCCCGGGACCTGATCTCCAACATCCGGAGCACTAACATCTAACATCCGGGAACCTGATTTCCCACATCCGGGGCATTAAGATCTAACATCCGTGGACCTGTCCTCCAACATCCAGGGCACTAACATCCCACATCCGAGGATCTGATATCCAACATCCGGGGTACTAACATCTAACATCCGGGGACCTGATATCCAACATCCAGGACACTAAGATCTAACATCCAGGCACCTGGGCTCCTACATCCGGAGGAATAAGATCCAACATCCGGGGCACTGAGCTACAACATCCAGGGTACTAATATCTAACATCCGGGGACCTGAGCTCCCACATTCGGGGCACTAACCTCCAACATCTGGGGACCTGAGCTCCTACATCCGGGGCACTGAAGTCCAATATCTGGGGACATGATCTCCCACATCCGAGGTACTAAGATTTAACATCCAGGGACTTGATATCCAACATCCGGGGCACTAACATCCAACATCCGGGGACCTAGTCTCCAACATCCGGGGTACTAACATCCAACATCCAGGGAACTGAAGTCCAACATCCAGGAACCTGATTTCCCACATCCGGGGTATTAAGATTTAACATCCGGGGACCTGATATCCAACATCCGGGGACCTGGTCTTCAAATCCGGGGTACTAACATGTAACATCCAGGGACCTGATATCCAACATCCGGGGCACTAAGATCCAACATCCCGGGATTTGGTATCCAACATCCACGATACTAACATCCAACATCCGAGGAACTGAGTTACTAGATGTCTATACAGTTCTCCTGGTGGAACATCCAGGGATCTGAGCTCCCACATCCGGGTAACTAAGGCCCTACATCCGGGCCTCCCCCTCTGCTCACCGCAGGCTGCGGTTCCAGAAGCTGCCCAGGTCACCCAGGCCCAGGTCGTCGGCCAAGAGCAGCAGGAAGTTGGGGCGCGAGGGGGCAGGGCCTGCGCAGGGGCCAGGGGGGAGGAGGAGGAAGAGAAGGAGGAAGACGAGGGGTGGGGCTGTGCAGCTGCTGTGCGACCTGAGGAGGAGAGAGAGGATGGGTGGATGGATGGGTGGATGGGTGGATGGATGGATAGGTGGATGGGTGGATGGATGGATGGATGGGTGAATGGATGGGTGGATAGATGGATGGTTGGATGGATGAGTGGATGGGTGGATGGGTGGATGGATGGATGGATGGATGGGTGGGTGGGTGGATGGATGGACGGATGGATGGGTGGATGGATGGGTGGATGGTTGGATGGATGGATGGGTGGATGGATGGATGGGTGGGTGGGTGGATGGATGGATGGATGGGTGGATGGATGGGTGGGTGGGTGTATGGATGGATGGATGGGTGGATGGATGGGTGGGTGGATGGATGAATGGATGGATGGGTGGATGGATGGATGGGTGGGTGGATGGATGGATGGATGGATGGATAGGTGGATGGGTAGATGGGTGGATAGATGGATGGGTGGATGGATGGATGGGTGGATGAATAGGTGGATGGGTGGATGGATGGATGGGTGGAGGGATGGGTGGATGGATGGATAGGTGGATGGGAGGAGGGATGGGAGGACTCCCCCTCCCTCCAGGCCCTCTCCTGACCAACATGGTGCCCAGGATCGCGTCCTTCCCATGATGCTCCCCGTTTCCTGGAAGAGAAGGCCGGAAGCAGGAAGTGGGGAAGAGCTGAGGAACATCCGGCCACCCCAGGGCCAGGCTGCTGTTGCCCTCACCAGTACATCAGCCCCTCAGCTTGTCTTTCCAGGCTTGTGGCGGGGCCCTGAAGCCCCCACCCCGGGGCATGGTGGGACATCCGGGGGGGCTCCAAAAAGCAATCGAAGCCCCCCAAACCCGGGTCCCCACACCTCTCCCCGTGTTCCCCAGAGGACGAACTCACATCCACTGTTCTCTGCCATCAGCGCCTGGGCCTGTTGCTCTCCCTGCCAGCCAGGAAGCTCGCAGGGCTCAAATGTCCATGTCACTCCAGCAGCCAGAACTCCACAAACCCCCTCCAAAATAAAAGTCCCCTTGTTCCTTGGAAAGGAACAGGATGTGGTGCTGAAGGGGTAGGCAGGGAAGGAAGGGAAAAGCCCGGAGTTGCTGGGCTGGGCGCCAAGAAATTGCCAGGCCTGGCAGAGGCAGGAGGAAGGGGAGGAGGGAAACCTCGAGAACTACATGGAGGGCTGCAATAAGAGTCAGGACCGTCAGGGAGCGTGGCCTGTGCCCAGGGGGCGTGGCCTGTGCTCAGTAGGGCGTGGCCAGAGCTCAGGAGGGCGTGGCCTGGGCTGGGGAGGAAGTGAGGGACTCAGGAGGGCTTGGCCTGCGCTGGGGGGGCGGAAGTGAGGAAGAATTCCATCCAGAAGCAGCATGGCTGCTTTATTGCCTCTGAGTCTGGGAAAGGACCCCAACGGCCAAAGCGCAGCTGGAGCCAAGGTGTGGAGTGCCCGCTCCGCCACATCCGGGTTCCACCTCTCACATCTGGGTCTCAACCCCTCACATCTGGGTCCCAACCCTCACAGCCGGGTCCAAACCCCTCACATCCGGGTCCTGGCGCCTGCCAGTGGACCTGGAGTTAAGTGACATCCTGGTACTCGCCTCCACATCTGGGTTCCCGGACCTGGAGATCCCTAACATCCGGGTACCCACCCCACATACGGGTTCACAGACCTGGAGGTCCCTAACATCTGGGTACTCACCCCACATCCAGGTTCATGGACCTGGAGGTCCCTAACATCTGGGTACTCACCCCACATCCAGGTTCATGGACCTGGAGGACCCTAACATCCGAGTACCCAGCCCACATCCGGGTTCACTCACCTGGAGGTCCCTAACATCTGGGTACTCACCCCACATCCAGGTTCATGTACCTGGAGGTCCCTAACATCCGAGTACCCAGCCCACATCCGGGTTCACGAACCTGGAGGTCCCTAACATCCAGGTAGTTCCCATTCCACATCTTGGTCCTGGACCCTCAGTGGATGTGGAGGGACCTGACATCTGGGATCCTCATGCCACATCCGGGTCCTAGACCCTGTCAGTGGAAGGAGAGGAGCGTGACATCCGAGACTCCACACGCCACAGCCAGGCCTGTGGATGTGATATCCGGGTCCTGCCCAGCACATGTCCAGGTCCCTGCCACAGTCCACATCCGGGTTAATGGACATGGACTTACATAACATCCGGTTCCCCACGCAACATCCGGGTCCTGGCCCCTCAGTGGACCTGGAGATAGGTGACATCCGGGTCCCCCAGTCAACATCTGGGTCCTGGCCCCTCAGTGGACCTGGAGATAAGTGACATCTGGGTCCCTGACGCCACATCCGGGTGAGTGGACACGGAGGAGGGTGACATCCGGGTCCCCCAGTCCACATCCGGGTCCTGGCCCTTCAGTGGACCTGGAGATAAGTGACATCCGGGTTCCCCAGGCCATATCTGGGTCAGTGGACACGAATGAGGGTGACATACGGGTCCCTCCCAGTCCACATCCGTGTACTGGCCCCTCAGTGGACATGAAGGAAGGTGACATCCGGGTCCCTCCTAGTCCACATCCGGGTCCTGACCCATCAGTGCATCTGGCGGAAAGTGACATCCGGTTCCTCCATGCCACATCTGGGTCAGTGGACATGGAAGAAAGTGACATCCGGGTCCCTTCTAGTCCACATCCGGGTCCTGGTCCCTCAGTGGACCGGGAGATAGGAGACATCCGGGTTTCTCCCAGTCCACATCCGGGTCCTGGCCCCTCAGTGGACCCAGAGATAGGTGACATCTGGGTCTTTCCCAGTCCACATCCGGGTCCTAGCCTCTCCGTGGCCTCTGGTCGGACCGCAGCTTCTGTACAGCACACGCAGGTTTGGAGTCCCACATCCCGGCATCTTCCGGCTGGGGCCCAGGAGTCTTGCTGGAGCCGGACATCCAGGTCTGACGCGCTTTCCCTGCAACCGAACCCAGCGGCCGAAAGGCAGGAATGAAGCCCCACATCCGGGTCTTCTCGGTCTGTTGTCTGGCAACCGAAGGCACAGGCCTAGACGCTGTGGTGGAGCCCAACGTCCTGGTATCTTCACTTGGTTGCCCGGCAACCGAATGCCGCGGCCTAGTGGCGGGAATGAAGCCCCACATCCGGGTCTCCTCAGTCCGTTGCCCTGCCATGGCACCCAGCGGCCTAGTGGCGGGAATGAAGCTGAACATCCGGGTCTCCGGCGCACAGGGGTCATGTCCGGGCGGCGCCCTGGGGTGGGCGTGGCAGACGTAGGCGGCGCGCACCTCCAGGCTGCCGTCGGTGCCCAATGTGAAGCGGCCATGACTCGGTGGCCCATGCAGCACCAGCCCGCCGTGCAGGCGCCAGGACACCGGAAGCGTGGAGGTGGGGCAGCGCAGCCGGAAGCTGCCGCCCAGCGCCACACGCAGCGCTGCCCCCGACGCTGCCCCAGGGGGTGGAGTCAGCGCCCAAGATGGCGGCGCAGGCGGGCCAGGGGGCGGAGCTGCCTCAGAGGGCGGAGCCAGCACACCAGGGGGCGGAGCCAGCACCCAAGATGGCAGGGCAGGAGTGTTACTGGGCGGAGCTGGCGCACCAGGGGGCGGAGTCAATGCCTCAGTGGGCGGAGCCGACGCCACAGGGGGCAGAGCCCGTGCCCACCATGGCGGCAGCCACACCCACATCTGGGCTTCACCCGCCGGGTTGCACGCCACACATGCCACGGCGTAGCTGCCACCGCTGCGCAGCGCAAGCACATCCGGGATTTCCAACGTCCCACGCGCATCCACGCTGATCCCTCCCCCCATGCGACTGCGATACGGGACTGGAAGTACCAGCCCGCCTGGAGAGTTCCCACAGCAGGCGGGGCTCGGGGACGCCATCCGCCTGGCAGCGCACGCGCAGATGCACCACGGTGGAGACCCGGATGTCGTCGTTCACGTCGTCATGGACATCAGGCATGACCCGGATGCGCAGCGCCCACAGCTGCACGTGTAGGCGCACGGTGGCGTGCCAGCCCCGCTCCGCCATGCACGTGTACATGCCTGCGTTGGCCCGCCGTGCCCCCCGCAGGCGCAGACGCCCGTCCGGCAGCACCCGGAAGTGGGCGTCCTCCGGGCCGGAAGTGAAGGCCACGGGCTGCGAGGCCGGTGTCAGCCAGGTCACTGAGCGCGACCCCTGGGTCACGGGGGCACGTGAAGGTCACGGGGGTGCTGTAGGGGACGGAGAGCTCGGGGGGTAGTGGGGCGGAAGCGGAAGTGGGAGATGAAGAGGAAGCAGGAAGTGAAGCAGGAAGTGAAGGGGAAGCCGGAAGTGAAGCAGGAAGCGAAGGGGAAGCAGGAAGTGAAGAGGAACCAGGAAGTGAAGAAGAAGAGGAAATAGGAAATGAAGAGGAAGAAGGAAGAGACTGAGAGGAAGAGGAAGAAGAGGAAGAAGGAAAGGAAGAGGAAGAAGAGGAAACATGAGAGGAAGCAGGAAGAGATGGAGAAGAGGAAGAAGGAAAAGAAGAGGAAGCAGGAAAAGAATGTGAAGAAGAGGAAGAAGGAAGAGACTGAGAAGAGGAAGAGGAAGGAAAGGAAGAAGAGGAAGAAGGAAGAGACTGAGAAGAGGAAGAGGAAGGAAAGGAAGAAGAGGAAGAAGGAAGAGACTGAGAAGAGGAAGAGGAAGGAAAGGAAGAAGAGGAAGAAGGAAGAGACTGAGAAGAGGAAGAGGAAGGAAAGGAAGAAGAGGAAGAAGGAAGAGACTGAGAAGAGGAAGAGGAAGGAAAGGAAGAAGAAGAAGAAGGAAGAGATTGAGAGGAAGAGAACAGGAAAGGATGAGAGGAAGAGGAAGAAGGAAAGGAAGAGGAAGAAGGAAAAGAAGTAGAGGAGGAAGCAGAGGAAGAGGAAGAAGATGAAGGATGGTGAGAGGAAGAGGAAGGAAGAGATGGAGAGGAAGAAGGAAAGGAAGAGGAAACAGGAAAGGAAGAGGAAGAGGGAAAGGAAGAGGAAGAAGAAGTTGAATGATGTTGAGAGGAAGAGGAAGAAGAAGGAAGTGATTGAGAGAAGAGGAAGAAGGAAAGGAAGAGGAAACAGGAAATGAAGAGGAAGAGGAAGAAGGAAGTGACTGAGAGGAAGAGGAAAAACCCGCCCCAGGCTCCGCCCCCCCACCCGTGGTCACACATCCGAGGTCTAACCCAGGCCCCAGGTCCCAGATCCCCACACTCCCATCAGGCCTCGCGACCCGAACATCCAGATCTCCCAGGACACCGGATGGGACGTGGAGGCAGTGGTAGGCAGCACAGTCCTCCCTGGGATCGGCATCCTGGGTCACGGGGGTCACGGGGGTCACGGGAAGCCGGGGTTGCAGATAGGAGGCGCCTGGCCCAGCCGCCAACTCCACGCGCAGCCGTGCATGCGCGTTGCCCGCCGCGTTGCGCGCCACACACACATACTCCCCCGCATCGCGTGACGTCACCGGACGCACGGAGAGCGTGCCGTTGGGAAAGGCGTGGACATGGATGTCAGAGCTGGGGAGGGGAGAGGGAGGGAGGGCAGGAAGGAAGGAAGGAGTGAAGGAAGGAGGGAAGGATGAAGGAAGGATTGGAGGGAAGGAAGGAGAGAATGTAGGAAGGAAGGAGGGAAGGAAGGATTGGAGGGAAGGATTGGAAGGAAGGATTGGAGGGTAGGAAGGATGGAAGAGTCGGAGGGAAGGAAGGAAGGATTGGAGGGAAGGAAGGAAGGATTGGATGGAAGGAAAGATGGAAGGATTGGAGGGAAGTAAGGAAGGATTGGAGGGAAGGAAGGAAGGAAGGATTGGAGGGAAGGAAGGAAGGAAGGATTGGAGGGAGGGAAGGAAGGATTGGAGGGAAGGAAGGATTGGAGGGAGGGAAGGAAGGATTGGAGGGAAGGAAGGATTGGAGGGAGGGAAGGAAGGATTGGAGGGAAGGAAGGATGGAAGGATTGGAGGGAAGGAAGGAGGGAATGTAGGGAAGGGAGATTGGAAGGAAGGAGGGAATGTAGGAAAGGAAGGATGGAAGGAAGGAAGGATTGGAGGGAAGGAAGGAAGGATTGGAGGGAAGGAAGGAAGGATCGGAGGGAAGGAAGGAAGAAGGGAAGGAGGGAAGGAAGAAAGGAAGAAGGGAAGGAAGAAAGGAAGGAGGGAAGGAAGGAGGGAAGGAAGTAATAGGAGGAAAGACCATAAGGAAGGGAAGACAAATTTGAAGCCAATGTTAGTTATTCACACATGTGACATATGCATCCAATACTCATCTTGTATCGATCCCTGATCGATCATCTATCAATGATCGATCACTAGGGTTCTACCTTGAGATCTGGCAAGCCAGGACCTATAAATTACCTATTCACTGCTAATGGATCTACCATCCCCACCTCATCTCTATCAATATTTAATCGATAATCGATTTGTTATCTATGGTCTACTGTGTCTATGTCATCTGTCTAATCCATCCTCTATCAATTAACTATCTATCAAGGGGTATCATCTTTATCCCAACTATGGGTGGATGATGGATGGATGCATGGATGGGTGGATGGATGGATGGGTGGATGGATGGGTAGATGGATGGGTGGATGAATGGGTAGATGGATGGGTGGATGAATGGGTAGATGGAAAGATGGATGGGTGGACGGATGGGTGGGTGGATGGGTGGGGGAATGGATGAGTGCATGGGTGGATGGATGGAAGGATGGATGGATGGATGGGTGGATGGATGGATGAGTGGATTGGTGGATGGATGGATGGATGGAGGGATGGATGGATGGATGGGTGGATGGGTGGGTGGATGGATGGATGGATGGGTGGGTGGATGGATGGAGGGAAGGGTGGATGGGTGGGTGGATGGATGGGTAGATGGATGAATGGATGGATGGGTGGATGGGTGGGTGGACGGATGGATCGATGGGTGGATGGATGGGTGGATGGATGAGTGGATGGATGGATGTGGGGATGGGTAGATGCACTGGTGGGTGGATGGATGCCCCCCACTTCCCATACTCACCTGCTCCCAGCATCTACCTGGCGCCCATCTGGCAGCCTCCAGAACACGCATGGGGCGGGGTCCCCACGCGCGTGGCAGTGCAGCGTGAGGTCAGCACCGTGGGGCACGCGTGTGGCGAGCGGGCCTCGGGGTTGGCCACTGGGGGGGAGACGCGCGTGCGCGGGCGTGACTTCGACGTGCACAGTGCGTCTCTCGCTGCTCAGCGTGTTGGCGGCCACGCACTCGCACTCACCAGCATGCCGCGGGGCCTGCAGGCGGCGCAGCACCAGCGTGCCATTGGGGAGGACGTAGACGTCGCTGAGTCGAGGGTGAATGAGCGCATGCACGGGTCTCACGTGGGTCCTGTCAGGCAGGCGCCAGTGCAGGGCCGCAGGGGAACAGGCCTGGGCTGTGCAGGGCAGGTGCAGGGTGAGGCCCGCGTGGGCAGACACGAACTCCGTGGGCGCCTCACGCAGCACGGGGGGAGCGGGGGAGGCGTGCATGACATTTCCACGTGTGTCAGAGCCACGCATGCGTGCTTCATGTGTATCAGGTGAGTGTGGAAGGGACGTGATCGTGTCCCTTTCACGAGTGATATTTCCACGTGTGACCATTGTGTGAGTGTCAGATTCACGCGTGACATTTACACGCATGTCAGATCCATGCATGTGCGGTCCAAGAGTATCAGGGCCATGCAGAAGGGACCTGATCGCGTCCATTCCACGCATGACATTTTCACGCGTGATGTTTTCAAGCGTGTCAGGTCTATGAATGGACCTGATCGTGTCCATTCCACGCCTGTCATATCCAAGCGTGACATTTGCACGCGTGTCTGATCCACGTATGTGCATTCTAAGAGTTTCAAGTCCACGCAGAAGGGGTCTGATCGTGTCAGATCCACGAGTGACATTTCCACTGGGGTTAAGCCTATGAATAACGGACATGATCGTGTCCCTTTCACGCGTGACATTTACATGTGTGACATTTACACGCATGTCAGATGCAGTTATGTGAGTTTCACGCGTGTCCAGTGAGTGTGGAAGGGATCTGATCGTGTCCATGTCACGTGTGACATTTTCACACGTGATCATCAAGTCAGTGGCAGGCCTACGCGTGCCCAGTTTGCTCCTGTCAGGTCCACGCCTGTCCTTTCCACGCGTGACCATCGTGTGAGTTTCAGATCCACTCGTGACATTTCCATGCGTGTGCATCGTGCCAGCGTCAGATCCACTCGTGTCCGTCCCACGCGTGTCGGGCGCCGCTGGGGTCAGCTCCATGCCTGGGGATAGACAGACGGACGGAGGGAGGGACAGAGGGACAGGGCGTTGGATAAGGGCCCCTGTGCTGGTCGGAGACAGTGCTCTGTCCCTTTGTCTGTCCGTCCGGCTGTCCATCTCTCTGTCTGTCTGTCTATCCATCTGTCTGTCAGTCTGTCTATGTCTGTCTGTCCCTCTGTCTGTTCGTCTGTCTACTTGTCCATCCGTCTGTCCATCTGTTTGTCCCTCTGTCTCTCTGTCCATCTGTCTGTCCCTCTGTCTCTCTGTCCCTCTGTCTGTCCATCTGTCTGTCCCTCTGTCTCTCTGTCCATCTGTCTATCCATCCATCAGTCCATCCGTCTATCTGTCCATGTGTCTGTGTCGCTCTGTCCACCGATGTATCTGTCTGTCCATTCATCTGTCCATCCATCTATCTACTGTCTGTCTACCTACCTGTGTATCCTTCCTTCCATCCATCTCTCTCTCTCTCTCTCTCTCTCTCTCTCTCTCTCTCTCTCTCTGTCTCTCTCTCTCTCTGTCTCTCTCTCTCTGTCTATGGCTCTGTCTATCTGTCCATTGCTCTGTCTGTCTATCTATGATTCTATTTGTCCACTGGTCCATCCATCTAGCTATCTGTCCATCTGTCTGTCCACCTGTCTCTCTATGTATCTGTCTGCCTGTCTGTCTGGTGTCTGTCTACCTATCTGTCTACCCACCTGTCCATGTTATCTCTTTCAATCCATCCATCCATCCACCCGTCTGTCTATCCATCCATCTGTCCATCTGTCTCTCTGACTGTGTATGCCTCTGTCTGTCTATCTGTCCATTGGTCCATCTATCCATCTGTTCATCTGTTCGTCTCTCTGTCCATTCTTCTATCTGTCTCTATGGCTCTGTCTATCCGTCCATTGGTCTGTCTGTCTGTCTGTCTATCTATCTATCTATCTGTCTGTCTGTCTGTCTGTCTGTCTGTCTGTCTACCTATCCATCCATCCAACCATGTATGTTTCTATCTGTCTGTGTGTCTATCCGTCCAGTTGTCCATGTATCTCTCTGTCTGTCTGTCTCTCTATGGCTCTGTCTGTCCATCCTTCCATTGGTCAGTCTGTCTGTCTGTCTCTTTCTATCTATCTGTCCATGTCTCTGGTGTCTGTCTGTCTATGGCTCTGTCTATCCGTCCATCAGTCTATCTGTCTGTTTATCCGTCCATCAGTCCATGTATCTCTCTGTCTGTCTGTCTGTCTCTCTATGGCTCTGTCTATCTGTCCATTGGTTTATCTGTCTGTCTGTCTACCTATCTATCTGTCCATCTGTCCTTCTATCTATCTACTATCTGTCTACCTGTCTATCCGTCCTTCTGTCTGTCCATCTGTCCACCTGTCTCTGTATCCATCCGTCTGTCTGGTATCTGTCTACCTATCTGTCTATACATCCATCAGTCTGTCTGTCTACCCATCCATCTGTCCATCTATCTCTTTGTCTATGGCTCTGTCTGTCTATATGTCCATTGGTCTGTCTATCTATCCATCCAGCTGTCTGTCTGTCTACCTATCTATCCATCCATCCAATCATGTATGTTTCCATGTCTGTCTGTCTCTCCATCCATCTGTCCATGTATCTCTCTGTCTGTCTGTCTATGTCTCTGTCTGTCCATTTGTTTATCTATCTATCAGTCTGTCTGTCTATCTATCTGTCCATCTGTCTGTCTACTGTCTGTCTACCTGTCTATCCGTCCTTCTGTCCATCTGTCTGTCTGACTCTCTATGGCTCTGTCTATCCGTCCATTCATCCGTCTATCCACCTATCTGTCTGTCTGTCTGTCTGTCTATCCATCCGTCCCTCTATCTATCTGTCTGCTCTGTCTGTCTGTCTGTCTGTCCGTGCGTGTGTGTTTGTCTCCCCAGTCATCCTGTCCCCCACACGACCAGTAACACAGACAACAGACAGACAGACAGAGTAAAGGACTTCGCCCCTCCCCTTCCCATGCCCTCTGACCTGTCCATGCCCTCTGCCCTCCCAGTGACCCCTGACCTCCCTGTGACCTCTCCATGACCTCTGACTACTCTGTGTCCTCTGACCTCCTGTGACTCCTGGCTTCCCCATGACCTCTGACCTGCCAGTGACCCTCCTGAGACCTCCCTGTGACCTCTCCATGACCCCTGAGTTCCCCATGACCTTTGACCTCCCATCCACTTCTCACCTGCCCATGGCCTCTCACCTCCCTGTGACCTCTCCATGACCTCTGACCTCTGCAACCGCTGACCCTACTGTGACCCCTGACTTCCCTGTGACCTCTGACCCCCCGTGACCCCTAACTTCCCCGTGACCTCTGACCGTCTTGTATCCTCCCTGTGACCTCTAACCTCCACCTCCTATTTGGCTCCCTTCAGTCCCCTGCCCCCACGCCAAGAGCCTGCAGGAGACAGATGGGTAAACTGAGGCTCACCCTTTTCTAGCTCGTTCCAGGCGCCAAGGGGCGGGGTCACGGCGGGCAGGGCCGTGGGTCGCGGGTCAAAGGTCCCGGGAAGTCCCAGGACGGGAAGGGAGGGCATCCGGGGCACAGCCATGCAGGGTCGTGACCATGGGGTCATGGGGGTTCGCCGTGGGTCCCGGCAGGGCGCGGTGGGCTTTGTGCTGTCTCTCCTGCCTGCGGCCGCCGCCAAACCTCCTGGAGGCCAGAAGTAAGGAGGCCAGAAGTGAGGAGGCCGGAAGTGAGGAGGACAGAAGTGCAGAGGTCGGAGCAGCGGATGGTCGAGGGGTGGAGGCCGGAAGTGGGGATGTCCGTGTCAAAACCAGAAGTGGATAGGTCCGTGGGGAGACCGGAAGTGTGGAAGTCAGAAGTGGGGATCTCCAAGTGGTAATAGGAAGTCGGGTGGTCCCACTGGAGACCGGAAGTGGGGAGGTCCGTGGGGAAACCGGAGGTGTGGAAGCCGGAAGTTGGGATCTCTCAGTCGAAAACGGAAGTGGGTAGGGCGAAGTAGTGGAGGCATGAAGTGGGGATTTCTGAGTGGAAACCGGAAGAGGGGAAACAGGAAGTGGGGTGGTCCGAATGGAGACCGGAAGTGGGGATCTCCGCGTGGAGACCGGAAGTGTAGATCTGCGAGGGGAGCCCAGAAGTGGGGATGTTCGAGACAAAACCGGAAGTGTGGAAGCCGGAAGTGGTCCGAGTGGAGACCGGAAGTAGGAATTTTTGAGTGGAAACTGGAAGTGTGGAAGCAGGAAGTGCGGGGGTCTGAGTGGAGACTGGAAGTGGGGAGGTCCGCGGGGAGAGCGGAAGTGGGTAGGCGGAAGTAGTGAAGACAGGAAGTGGTGATGTTCGAGTGGAAACCGGCAGTGTGGAGACCAGAAGTGGGGTGGTCTGAGTGGAGACCGGAAGTGGTGAGGTCCGAGTGGAGACCGGAAGTGGGTCGGCGGAAGACACAGAGACTGGAAGTGGGGATATTTGTGTCAAAACCGGAAGTGTGGAAACCGGAAGTGTGAACGCCGGAAGCAGGGAGGTCTCCTTGGAGACTGGAAGCAGGGAGGGCGGGGCCCGGAAGTCGCCCGTGCTGCGGCCGCGCACGCGTGCCAGGATGCGCGCCGAGTGCTAGGGCCGGATGTGCTCGGCAGCCACTGTTGGGCGCGGGTGGCGCGGCAAGGCAGGCTCGAACCCGCAGCCGGCGGGGGCGGAACACGGGACGGGAGGGAGATGCGGAGGCGGCGGACGCCGCTGCTGCCCGCTCTCGGGGCCGCCAGCAGTACGCCGACGCCACAGCCATGCTTCCCCAGTGCCCGGGCCCAAGCTTGGCACACCAACAATGACGTCAGCACCGCGCCACGCCCCCGCAGCCGCTTCAACAGCGGCGCCTGCCATCTTGGAATCTGCCATTTTTGAATCCGCCGTCTTGGCCTCCACCATCTTGGAATCTGCCATCTTAATTCCCTCCATCTTGGATTCCTCCATCTTTGGTTCCACCACCTTGTTTTCAGCCATCTTTATTCCTTCCATCTTGTTTTCCGCCATCTTGATTCCTTCCATCTTGGATTCTGCCATGTTGCTTTCCCTGATCTTGTTTCCCTCCATTTTGGATTCCGCCATCTTGGCGTCCACCATCTTGGAATCCACCATGTTGGTGTCGGCCATGTTGGATTCCACCATGTTTTCGGCCATCTTGGTTCCCTTCATCTTGGATTCCTCCATCTTGTTTCTCTCCATGTTTGATTCCGCCATCTTGGCATCTGCCATCTTCGTTAAGTCCATCTTGGCTTCCGGCATCTTAGTTCCCTCCATCTTGGATTCTGCAATCTTGGCTTCCGCCATTTTGTTTCCTTCCATCTTGGATTCCACCATCTTGGTTCCCTCCATCTTTGTGTCCACCATCTTGTTTTTGGCCATCTTGGAATCTGCCATGTTGGCGTCGGGCATGTTAGATTCCGTCATGTTTTCGGCCATCTTGCTTCCCTCCATTTTGGATTCCGCCGCCATCTTGGTGTCCACCATCTTGGAATCCACCATCTTAATTCCCTCCATCTTGTTTTCCGCCATCTTGTTGCCTTTCGTCTTTGATTCTGCCATCTTGTTTTTGGCCATCTTGCTTTCTGCCATCTTGGATTCTTCCATCTTTGATTCTGCCATCTTGTTTTTGGCCATCTTGCTTTCCGCCATGATGGATTCTTCCATCTTTGATTCCACCATCTTGTCTCCCGTCATCTTGCCCCCCGCCGCCCCACCCATGCTGATGTCGGCGTCCCAGCGCGCCAGCCCCAGCGCGTTGGCGGCCACGCACACATAGCGCCCGGCGTGCCGTGGGCCCAGCGTGGGAAGCGTCAGCGTCCCGTCCGCCCCGACCCCGACCCAGTCCATCCCCAGCTCCGTCCCTGCCCAGGCCCAGCGCCCTCCCGGCAGCAGCCAGCCCATGCGCGCCGCCGGCTCCGCCTCTTCCCGGCAGCCCAGCCGCAGCGTGACACACGCAGGCAGCACCAGATCCGTGGCTGCTGGCACCTGCGACGCCACCACGAACATGCGCTGCACCCGGCCTGTCATAGCGGCCTCAAAGCCGCCGTAGGCCACAGGGCCCGGGGCTGCAGACGGGGTGTCGGCCGTGGGGGCTGTGGCTTCAGAAGGGGCGGAGGCTGTGGGGGCTGTGGCTTCAAAGCTGGTGTAGGCCGCGGGGCCTGTGGCTTCAGACAGGGTGTAGGCTGCGGGGCTTGTGGCTTTCTCCTCAGTGTAGGCCTCAGATCCTATGGCTTTTTCCTCAGCGAAGGCCTCGGATTCTATGGCTTTATTTGCACCATAGGCCTCGGATTCTATGGCTTCATTCACAGCGTAGGCTTTTTCTTCACCATAGGTCTCAGATTTCGTGGCTTTTTCCTCAGTGTAGGCCTCGGATCTCATGGCTTAATCTGAGCCATAGGCACTGGATCCTTTGGCTTTCTCCTCAGTGTAGGCCTCAGATCCTATGGTTTCATTCACAGCGTAGGCCTCGGATCCTGTGGCTTCATTCACACCATAGGCCTCGGATTCCATGGCTTCCTCCTCCACATAGGCCCCGGACCCCATGGCTCCGTCCCTGCCGTAGGCCACGCGCCGTGCCTTGGTTTCCCCGCGGCGCCCCACGCGGGCCTCACAGCGGTACCAGCCAGCATTGGCCTGGCGCATCCTGTGGATCTCCAGCGTTGTCCCCCCATCATGGCCGCCATCCTCATTGCCCCGCAGGATGGAGCCGTCAGGCCGCGTCCAGGCCATGTGTGGTGTTTCCGAGCCCTGTGCCGAACAGCACAGCTGCAGCGTCTGCCCCGGGGTCACCACGTGCACGTCATCGGGGTCATCACGGGGGTTGAGGGTCACCCAGGGTGCATCCTCTGGGTCCTCGGGGCACGCACGCATGCTGTCCACGCCAGACACATGTGTGGCCCACGCAGCCCGGCCCAGTGCAGTGTCAGCTCGGGCTGCAGCAGCCAGGCAGGCCGCGTTCACAGCAGGGCCACCACGCCCGGAAGTGACATCGGCGACGATGATGACGTGCCAGGGCTGCGCACCAGGAGGTAGGCCTTGCCCACATCCGGGTCATGGACATCCGGGAAACTGGCCTCAGGGTGAGCGTGGCCTCCATCCTGGTCATACCCGGGGCCTACATCTGGGTCTCTGTCCTCAGAGTGGGCGGTGCCCTGATCTGGGTGATTGACATCCGGGTCTCTAGCCTCAGGGTGGGCATGGCCTCCATCCTGGTCTCTGTCCTCAGGGTGGGCGGGGGCCTCATCCGGGTCATTGACATTCGGGTCTCTGTCCTGAGGGTGGGTGGGGCCTACGTCCTAATTATACTCATGGCCTACATCCGGGTGTCTGGCATGCTTGTAGGTGGGGCCTACATCCCGGTGTCTGTCCTGCTGGTGGGAGGGGCCTACATCCGGGTCTCAGGCTTGATACATATAGCCTACATCCGGGTATTTGTCCTGCAGATGGGTGTGGCCTACAACCTGGTCTCTGTCCTGAGCGTGGGCAGGGCCTACATCACGGTCTCTGGCTCCCTGGTGGACCTGGCCTATATCAGGGTTCCTGGTTCGATGGTGGGCATGGCCTACATCCGAGTCTGTGGCCTGATACATATGGTCCACATCAGGGTCTCTGCCCTGACAGTGGGTGTGGCCTACATCCGGGTCCCTGTCCTGATACAGCTTGTCCCCATGAGCGTCTCTGCCCAAGGGTTGGGCGTGGCCTTCCCCAGATCCATCTCCCGGGTCCCTATCCGGGTGGGCGTGGCCTGGCGCCTCCGGGTCCCAGCGCAGCATCAGCGCGACATCATCAGTGTCGTCATCGCTTCCCAGCAGGCGGCGGGCATGTGCGCGGTGGGCGGGGTCGGCGTAGCAGGCCAGGGAGGCGCTGAGCGTCAGGCGCACGCGCACAGGGACATCGGGGGCAGGGCCGGACCGCACGTCGAGGTCCTGCACGCTGGGCACGCACCGCAGGCGGCAGGCAAGGTCGGCGGCACGGCCACGGGCGTCTGTCAGCCTCAGCCGCACCTTACCCACCTCCTCCCGTCCTCCACTTCCTCTTCTTCTGCCTCCACTTCTGCTTCCGGCGGCTCCTCGCCGTCCACCGGGCCGGTGAGGATGCACGGCAGGCGACAGCGCATGCGTGGAGGCAGGCGATGCAGGTCCAAGCCGCGGCGGTTGGCGGGGCTGGCGCAGGCCTTGCACACCTGTTCCTTCCCACAGCGCAGCACGCCTGCAGGGGGGCATGGGAGAAGGGCGGGGCTGAAATGGGACACACCCCCCTGGGGAGCTTCGGCCATGCTCCTGCCGCGCCTGACTGGCTGGAGCTTGGCCACACCCCTCCTGGGGGTTCTCAGCCACTCTGCCGCCATGCCTGACTGGCTGGAGATTGGCCACGCCCCCTGCCGAGCCTCAGCCACACCCCTGCCCTGCCTGACTGGCTGGAGCTCAGCCACGCCCCCATGTGTCACCTCAGCCATGTCCTCATCTCACCTGACTGGCAGGAGATAGGCCATGTCCCTTGCAGGTCCTCACTAGTGCCTAGCCACGCCCAGCCACGCCCCCGCCTCGCCTGACTGGCTGGACCTCGGCCACACTCCCCTCCCCCCCCCCCCCCCCCCGTGGAGCCTTAGCCATACCATCACCCTGCCTGAGTGGCTAAAGCTGGGCCACACCCTCCCTGTGGAGCCTCAGCAACTTCCCTGCTCCGCCTAAGTGGCTAGACCTTGGCCACGCCCCCTGCAGCTCCTCACTAATGCCCAGCCACGCTGCTGCCGCCTTTTACTGGCTGGAGCTCGGCCACACCCCCTCTCTGCATCGCCTCAGCCCCGCCCGGCCCTCTCATTGGCCTGCGCTTGACCATGCCCCCTCTGCTCACCTCGACCCCTCCCCTCCAGGTCCTCCATCCAGTGCGCACGGCAACCGCAGGCCCAGGGGTTACCCTGAAGGTGCAGCATGCGCAGCGAGGGTGCGCGGGCCAGGGTGCCGGCGGGCAGTGCAGCCAGCTGGTTCCCGGCCAGGTGCAGCACGCGCAGCGTGCAGGCCGGGACCCCGCGCACGCACAGCGTGGCCAGCGCCTAGGGTGCCAGCACCGCCAGCCGGTTCCCTTCCAGACACAGCAGCCACAGCCACGCCAGCCCCAGCAGTGCCCGCGGGGGTACCAACTCCAGCCGGTTGTGGTCCAGGTACAGCCGGGACAGGCACCGCAGGCCCTGCAGGGAGCCCGTGCGCAGTGCCCGAAGCTGGTTGTAGCTCAGCTTCAGCACCTGTGGGGGTTAAAGGGGGAGTACCCGGGATCCGAAGGGCCACTTCGGGGTCACTTCCGCCCCACTTCCGGTCTCACTTCCACCCTACTTCCGTACCACTTCCTGTCACACTTCTGCTCCACGTCTGGCTTACTTCTGCCGACTTCCGCCTGTACTTCCTCCCACTTCCGAGTACATTTCCTCACTTCTTCTGGTCCCACTTCTGCCCCATTCTCACTTCCTCCCTACTTCCGACTCACTTCCACCCCAGTTCCGGGTCACTTCCTCTCCACTTCCGGCTGACATCCGCCTCTACTTCCTCCAAGTTCCTCCGCACTTCCGGCCACAGTTACGGCCCTACTTCCTGTCACTTCCAGATCCATATCCTCACCACTTCTGCCCAACTTCCGGCTCACTTCTGCCTCACTTCAGCCCTGAATTCCTCCCACTTCCTGCCCATTTTCTTCCTTATTTCTGCCCCACTTCCCGTCCTACCCATGGTCCTATTTCCACTTTCTTCCCCACTTCCGGCTATATGTCATTTGCCACTTCTGTGTCACTTCCTCCCCCACTTCCTCCCCACTTCCTTCCCTATTTTCACTCCACTTCTGGATCCATATCCTCACCACTTCCGCCCCACTTCCGCCTTACTTCCGCCCCTACTTCATCCTGCTTCCTCCCCACTTCCTTCGCTATTTCCACTCCACTTCTCACTTCCGGAACCATATCCTAACCACTTCCGCCCCACTTCCGCCCCTAGTTCCTCCCACTTCCTCCCCACTTCCGGCTTATTTTCGCCCCTACTTCCTCACACTTCCTCCCTACTTCCTGATTTCCACCCCACTTCCGGCCCTACTTCCACTTCCAGATCCATATCCTCACTACTTCCGACCCACTTCCGCTCCACTTCCTTCCCTATTTCCACTCAACATCCGGCTACACTTCCGGCCCTACTTCTTCCCAGGTCCTTATCCATTTCCGTCTCACTTCCGCCTCCCTTCTGCCCCCGACTTCCTCCCATGTCCGTCTCTACTTCCTCCATTGATTCCCTACTTCCTCCCCACTTCCTTTGCTATTTGATCCCCATTTCTTCCTGTCTTCCTCCGCATTTCCCCCCTCCTTCCTCCCTACTCTTTTCCCACTTCCTTCTTCCTCCAACTTCCTTCCCACTTCCGGCTCTACTTCCTCCCACTTCCGTATCTATTTCCTCAAACTTCCGCCCCACTTTCTCCCCTACTTTGTCCCACTTCACTGTGTATTTCTGCCCCACTTCCTGCCAAACTTCCTTCCACTTCCTTCCAATTCCGCCCCACTTCCACCCGCTCCCTGCACACCTGCAGTGCACCCAGGTCGCTCAGGGCGCCCTCGGCGATGTCCGCGATCTCGTTTACGTGCAGCAGCAGCAACTGAAGTCTCGCAAGACCAGGGAAGGAAGCGTGGGTCAGGACCCGGATGTGGTTGAACCTAATTCAACAGGTGAGAGGACAGGAAGAGGAAAGCAGGAAAACAGCCTGAAAACCAGTGCTGGGAGGGCAGAACTTTTGTTTCTGGGTCAGGGTCAAGAACAATTAATCATTACTCATCATCATCTTCCTTCCTTCCTTTCCTCCCTTGCTTCCTTCCTTCCTTCCCTCCCTCCTTCCTTCTTTCCCTCCCTCCTTCCCTCCTTCCTTCCTTCTTTCCTTCCCTCCTTCCTTCCTTCCTTCTCTCCCTCCTTCCTTCCATCTTTCCCTCCTTCCTTCCTTCCCTCCCTCCCTCCTTCCTTCCCTCCTTCCTTCCTTCTTTCCTTCCCTCCTTCCTTCCTTCCTTCCATCCTTCCTTCTTTCCCTCCATCCTCCTTCCTTCCCTCCTTCCCTCCTTCCTTCCCTTCTTTCTTCCTTCCTTCCTTTCTTCCTTCCTTCCTTCCTCTTCCTTCCCTTTCTTCCCTCCTTTCCCTTCCCCAGACCTCACCCCAGGTTCACGTGCTCCATCTTGGGGTCCAGCATGTGGGGCACGGCCCTGAGGCTGCGGAAGGTGCAGTGGAGTTCGGTGGGGACGTAGCAGGCGCAGGTCCTGGGGCAGCGGGTGGCGGGGGCTGGGTGGGGGCCGCACAGGAGCAGCAGCAGCAGCAGCAGCAGCAGCAGCAGCGAGGCCCAGCATTGGGGGGCCCCCCATCCTGGGGCTGGGATGGAGGGGGTGAGGCTGGGGATGGAGGCCCAAGTGTGGAGGCCCAGGGAAATGGAGGCTGGAAGTTGGAGGCCCAGGGAAGGAGGCTTAGGGATTAGAGGCCAGGGTGGAGGCTGGGGATGGAGGTCCAACGGGGTGGAGGCCAGGGGTGGAGGCTGAGGAAGGAGACTGGAAGTTGGAGGCCCAGGGGGTGGAGGCCCAGGGATGGAGGCCTAGGGGAAGTGGAGGCCCAGGGAAGGGGTCCTAGGGGTTAGAGGCCAGGTATGGAGGCTGGGGATGGAGGTCCAGGAAGTTGGAGGCCAGAGGTAGAGGCTGAGGATGGAGACTGGAAGTTGGAGGCCAGAGAAGGAGGCCCAGAGGTATTGGAGGCTGGGGATGGAGGCCCAGGGATGGAGGCCTAATTGGGTGGAGGCTGGGGATGGAGACTGGAAGTTGGAGGCCCAGGGAAGGAGGCCCAAGAGGGTGGAGGCTAGGGATGGGGGCCCAGGGGGGTAGAGGAAAGTAGGCCAAATGGGGTGGAGGCTGGGGATGGAGGCCAGGAGTGGAGGCTGGAGATGGAGGCCCAAGGGGGTGGAGGCCCAAGGATGGAGGCCAGGGATGGAGGCTGGAAGTTGGAGGCCCGGGGATGGAGGTTCAAGGATGTGAGGCGACCTGTGGGGGTCAGGGAGACAACGGGGAGGAAGAGGAAGGAGAATGGGAAGAGGAAGGAGATGTATCAGAAGAACAGGAAGAGGAAGAAGGACATGGACATGAGGAAGAGGAAGGGGAAGAGGAAGAGGAGATGGAAGAGGAAGACGAGATGGAAGAGGAAGAGGAGATGGAAGAGGAAGAGGAGATGGAAGAGGAGACAGAAGAGGAGATGGAAGAGGAAAAGGAGATGGAAGAGGAAGAGGTGATGGAAGAGGAGACCGAAGAGGAGATAGAAGAGGAGACAGAAGAGGAGACGGAAGAGGAGATGGAAAAGGAAGAGGAGACGGAAGAGGAAGAGGAGATGGAAGAGGAAGAGGAGATGGAAGAGGAGACGGAAGAGGAAGAGGAGAGGAAGAGGAGATGGAAGAGGAAGAGGAGATGGAAGAGGAGACGGAAGAGGAGACGGAAGAGGAGACGGGAGAGGAGACGGGAGAGGAAGAGGAGATGGAAGAGGAGATGGAAGAGGAGACAGAAGAGGAGACAGAAGAGGAGATGGAAGAGGAGACGGAAGAGGAGATGGAAGAGGAGACAGAAGAGGAAGAGGAGATGGAAGAGGAGATGGAAGAGGAAAAGGAGATGGAAGAGAAGATGGAAGAGGAGACGGAAGAGGAAGAGAAGAGGGAAGAGGAGACAGAAGAGGAGATGGAAGAGGAGATGGAAGAGGTAGAAGAAATGGAAGAAGAAGAGGAGATGGAAGACAAGATGGAAGAGGAGATGGAAGAGGAAGAGGAGACAGAAGAGGAAGAAGGAAAACACCAACCAACAGGAATACGATCAGGAAGTCGAGAGACACAAGGAAAAAGAGACCGGGAAGGCCTACTCTGTCTGTCTGTCTCTGTCCATCTGTCTCTCTGTCTATCTCTCTGTCTTTAGCTTTCTGTCTGTCTTTGTCTGTCTACCTGTCTGTCTGTCTCTGTGTTGACATCTGTCTGTCTGTCTCTTATCTGTCTGTCTGTCTGCCTCTCTGTCTCTGTCTGTTATCTGTCCATTGGTCTCATGTCTGTCTGTCTGGTCTGTCTGTCCCTGTCTGTCTCTGTGTCTGTCTGCCTGTGTCTGTCTCTTATGTCTGTCTCCCTCTGTCTGTCTCTTATCTCTGTCTGTCTGTATCTGTCTGTCTGTGTCCCTGTCTGTCTGTCTGTGTCTGTCTGTCTGTGTCTCTGTCTCTGTGTCTGTCTGTCTGTCTCTCTTATCTCTGTCTGTCTGTCTGTTCTGTCTGTGTTGACATCTGCCTGTCTCTGTCTGTCCGTCTACCTCTGTCAGTCTCTCCCTGTCTCTGTGTCTCTGTCTGTCTGTCTGTCTCTGTCTGTGTCTCTCTGTCTCTGTCTGTTATCTGTCCATTGGTCTCATGTCTCTCTGTCTGTCTGTTCTGTCTCTCCCTGTCTGTCTCTGTGTCTCCATCTGTCTGTACATCTCCGTCTGTCTGTCTGGGTCTCTCTATCTCTGTCTCTTGTCTGTCCATCGATCTTGTCTGTCTGTCTGTTCCATCACTGTCTGTGTTGACGTCTGTCTGTCTCCACATCTCTGTTTGTCTCTGTCTTTTGTCTCTGTCTGTGTTGACGTCTGTCTGTTATCTCTGTCTCTCCCTGTGTCTGTCTACCAGTCTCATGTCTGTCTGACTCTGTCCATCTGTCTCTTGTCTCTGTACATCTGTCTGTCTGGATCTCTTCTGTCTCAGTCTGTTTCTGTGTGTCTTTTGTTTCTGTCTGTCCGTCTGTCTCTGTCTGTCTGTCTTGGTGTCTCTTCTGTCTCAGTCTGTCTGTCCCCGTCTGTCTCTTGTCTCTGTCTGTCTGTCTCTCTGTGCCTGTGTCTATCTCTGTTGGTCTGTTCTGTCTGTCTGTCTGTCTTCCTGTCTCTGTCCATCTGTCTGTGTCTCTTCCTGTCTGTCTCTGTCTCCATCTCCCTTCCTGCCTGTCTCTGTGTCTGTCTGTCTGTCCATCTGTCTCCTCTGTCTGCCCATCTGTCTGTCTGTGCCTGCGTCTGTCTGTCTGAGTCTGTTTCTTCTCTGTCTCTGTGTCTACATGTCTGTCTCTTCTGTCTGTCTGTCTGTCCCTGTCTCTGTCTGTCTGTCCCTGTGTCCGTCTGTCTCTCCCTGTCACTGTCTCTACATCTGTCTGTGTCCTCTGTCTGTCTGTCTCTACATCTGTCTGTGTCCTCTGTCTGTCTGTCTGTCTCTGTCTTCCTGGCTCCATCTGTCTGTCTCGTCTGTCTCTCTCCATCTGTCACTTGTCTTTGTCTGTGTCTGTCTGTCTGTCTCTTGTCTTTGTCTATCTGTCTCTGTGCATCTGTCTCTCCCTGTCTGTCTCTGTGTGTACACCTGTCTGTCTGTCCCTGTCTGTCTCTTCTGTCTCTTCTCTTTGTCTGTCTGTCTCTCTGTGTCTGTCTGTGCCGGTTTCTCTCATGTCCATCTCTGTCTGTCTGTCTGTCTGTTCTGTCTCTGTCTGTCTGTGCCTGTGTCTGTCCTTCTCTTCCTGTCTCTGTGTCTATGTCTGTCTATCTGTCCTGGCTGAGTTTGTCTGTCTGTGACTGTGTCTGTCTGTCTGTCTTTGTCTCTTCTGTCTCTGTCCATCTGTCTCTTGTCTCTATGTCTGTCTGTCTATGCCTGTGTCTGTCTCTATCCGCTTCCCTTCCTGTGTGTCTCTGTGTGTACATCTGTCTGTCTGTCTGTCTGGGTCTCTTCTGTCTCAGTCTGTGTCTGTCTGTCTCTGTGTCTACATCTGTGTCCTCTGTCTGTCGGTCTGTCTGTCAGTCTGTCTGTCGGTTTCTGTCTGTCACTGTCTTCCTGGCTCGTCTGTCTGTCTCTTCTGCCTCTCTCCATCTGTCACTTGTGTCTGGCTGTCTCTGTCTCATGTCTGTCTCTGTGTTGACGGCTGTCTGTCTGTCTGTCTGTATCTGACTCTTCTCTCTGTCGGTCTGTCTGCCCCTGCGTCTATCTGTTCTGTGTCTGTCCATCTGTCTCTCTGTCTCTGTGTCTGCCTGTGTCTGTCTGTCTCCCTGTCTGTCTCTTATCTCTGTCTGTCTGTTTCTGTTCTGTCTCTGTCTCTTGTGTCTGTCTGTCTGTCTATTCTGTCTCTGTCTCTTCCTGTCTGTCTCAGTCTGTCTGTCTGTCCGTCTACCTCTGTCGGTCTCTCCCTGTCTCCATCTATCTGTCTGTTCTGTCTGTCCTTCTATCTCTCCCTGTCTGTGTCTGTGTCTCTGTCTGGCTCTGTCTCTCATCTCTGTGTCTGTCTCTTGTCTGTCCATCAGTCTCATGTTTGTCAGTCTGTGTCTGTTCTCTCTGTCCGTCTGTCTCCGTGTCTCCATCTGTCTGTCTGTCTCATGTCTTTATCTCTGTGTATATGTCTGTCTGTCTGTGTCTCTTCTGTCTCTTGTCTGTCCATTGGCCCTCATGTCTCTGTCTCTCTGTGTCTGTCTGTCTCTTCTCAGTCTGTCTCTCTGTGCCTGTGTCAGTTTCTTCTGTCTCAGTCTGTCTGTCTGTCCCCATCTGTCTTCCTGTCTGTGTCTGTTTGTCTCTTTTCTCTTCTGTCTGTACCTGTCTGTCTTTTGTCTCTGTCTGTCTGTGTGACTCTTGTCGCTGTCCATCTGTCACTTGTCTATGTCTGTGTCTGTTTGTCCATCTGTCTCCTCTGTGTCTGCCCATCTGTCTGTCTGTGCCTGCGTCTGTCTGTCTGAGTCTGTTTCTTATCTATCTCTGTGTCTGCATGTCTGTCTCTGTCTGTCTCTTCCTGTCTGTCTCTGTGTCTACATCTGTCTGTGTCCTCTGTCTGTCTGTCTGTCTCATCTGTCTCTCTCCATCTGTCACTTGTCTCTCTCTGTCTGTCTGTCTGTCCGTCTCTCTGTGCCTGTGTCTGTCTGTCTGTTCTCTTTGTCTGACTGTCTCGGTGCATCTGTCTCTCCCTGTATGTCTCTTTGTGTACATCTGTTTGTCTGTCTGTCTGTCTTTTGTCTCTTCTCTTTGTCTGTCTGTCTATCTGTCTGTCTGTACCTGTGTCTGTCTGTCTCTTCCTGTCTCTGTGTCTCTGTCTGTCTATCTGTCCTGGCTCAGTTTGTCTGTCTGTGCCTGTCTGTCTCTTCTGATTCTAACTGTCTCCGTCTGTCTGTCAGTCCTGTCTGTGTCTCTGGCTCATGTCTGTCTGTGTCTCTCAGTCTGTGTCTCTTCTGTCTCTGTCCATCTGTCTGTCTCTGTGTCTGTCTGTGTGTGTTCTGTGTGTCTCCGTCTGTCTGTCTGTACATCTTCGTCTGTCTGTGTGTCTCTCTGTCTCATGTCTGTGTCTGTCTATCCGTCTCTGAAACTACATCTGTCTGTCTCTTCTGTTGTCTGTCTGTCTGTTCTATCTCTGTCTCTTCCTGTATGTCTCTGTATTCACATGTCTGTCTCTTGTGTCTGTCTGTCCGTCTGTGCCTGTTTCTGTCACATCTCTGCCTCTGTCTGTCTGTTCTGTCTGTGTCTGTCTTCCTGTCTCTGTCCATCTGTCTTTTCTCTGTCTCTGTCTCTCTGTCTGTGTCTGTCTGTCTCTATCCATCTGTCTCTCCCTATCTGTCTGTCTGTCTGTCCGTCTATCTCTGTTGGTCTCCCCCTGTCTCCATGTCTCCCTTTGTCTGTCTCTGTCTGTCTGCCTCTCTGTCTCTGTCTGTTATCTGTCCATTGGTCTCTCTGTCTGTCTGTCTGTCTCTGTCTTCTTGGTTCTGTCTCTTCTGCCTCTCTCCATCTGTCACTTGTCTCTGTCTCTGTCTGTGTCTGTCTGTCTGTCTCTGTCTCATGTCTGTCTGAATGCTGACGTCTGTCTGTCTGTCTCAGTCTGTGTCTGACTCTTCTGTCAGTCAGTCTGCCCCTGTGTCAATCTGTGCTGTGTCTGTCCATCTGTCTCTCTCTGTCTGTCTCTGAGTCTGTCTCTCTTATCTCTGTCTGTCTGTCTGTGTCTGTTCTGTCTCTTGTGTCTGTCTGTCTGTCTGTCCTGTCTCTGTCTCTTCCTGTCAGTCTGTGTTCACATCTGTGTCTCAGTCTGTCTATCTGTCTACCTCTGTCGGTCTCTCCCTGTCTCCATCTGTCTGTCTGTCGGTCTGTTCTGTCTCTGTCCGTTTGTCTCTGTCTGTGTCCGTGTCTCCGTCTGCCTCTGTCTCTTATCTCTGTGTCTGTCTCTTGTCTCTGTCTGTCTGTCTCTCTGTGCTTGTGTCTATCTCTGTCTGTTGCTGTCTCTCCATGTCTGTCCATCTCTCTTCCTGTCTGTCTCTGTGTCTACAGCTGTCTGTCTGTTTCTTGTCTCTGTCTGTCTGTCTCTTCTACCTCTCTCCATCTGTCACTTCTCTCTGTCTTTTCTGTCTGTCTGTCTCTCTGTGTCTGTCTATGCCGGTTTTTCTCATGTCCATCTCTGTCTGTCTGTCTGTTCTGTCTCTGTCTGTGCCTGTGTCTGTCTCTTCCTGTCTCTGTGTCTCTATCTGTCCTGGCTCAGTTTGTCTGTCTGTGCCTGTCTGTCTCTTCTGTTTCTGTCCATCTGTCTTTCCCTGTCTGTCTGTCTGTGTCTCTGTCTGTGTGTCTTCGTCTGTCTGTCTGTCCTGTCTCTGTCTGTCTCTACCTGTCTGTCTGCACATCTTCTGCTGTCTGTGTGTGTCTCTCTCTGTCTGTCCGTCTCTGTGTCTACATCTGTCTGTGTGTCTCTTCTGTCTGTCTGTTCTGTCTCTGTGTCTTCCTGTCTGTCTCTGTTCACATCTGTCTGTCTCTTGTGTCTGTCCGTTTACCTCTGTCGGTCTCTCCCTGTCTCCATGTCTACATCTGTCTGTCTCATATTTGTCTGTCTGTGTCTGTCTGTCTGTCTGTCTCTATCTTCCTGTCTCTGTCTGTCTCTTCTGCCTCTCTCCATCTGTCACTTGTCTCTGTCTGTCTGTGTCTGTCTGCCCGTCTCTCTGTGCCTCTGTATGTCTGTCTCTATGTCTATCTGTCTCGGTGCATCTGTCTCTCCCTGTCTGTCTCTGTCTGTCTGTCTCTTCTGTCTCTTCTCTTTGTCTGTCTGTCTGTCTGTCTCTCTGTGTCTGTCTGTGCCAGTTTCTCTCACATCCATCTCTGTCTGTCTGTCTCTGTCTGTGCCTGTGTCCATTTGTCTCTTCCTGTCTCTGTGTCTCTGTCTATCTGTCCTGGCTCAGTTTGACTGTCTGTGCCTGTCTGTCTCTTCTGTCTCTGTCTCTCTCTCTGTCTCTGTGTCTCTGTCTGTCTGTGTGTCTGTCTGTGTGTCTGTCTGTCCTGTCTCTGTCTCTCCCTGTCTGTCTGCACATCTTGGTCTGTCTGTCTGTCTGTGTGTGTCTCTCTCTCTGTCATGTCTGTGTCTGTCTGTCCATCTGTGTGCATCTGTCTGTGTGTCTCTTCTGTCTGTCTGTCTCTGTCATTGTCCATCCCCCTCCCCCCTCCCCAGGACTAAGTACTAAGTACTCAGCACCCCATTTCCCCCTGGCTTCCTATCACCCATCACCCTCCTCCTCTTCCTCCTCCTCTTCCTCCCTCCTCCATCAGACCCCCTCACCCCGGGACGCGAACCTGGGGCCAGAGCTCCTCACCTACCTTTCCGGGTTGGGGGATTCACTGGAGATCCCAGTCTCTCGGTTGGTCCTGGGGGGGTGGGTGGGGAGAGGGGGTGGGAGGTGGCTTTGAACCACGATCCTCTGGATCTCAGCCTCCTGAGCAACAAGGAGGGCTTGGCGAAGAATACGCCATGACAGTAACACCACCACAGTAACACCACCACAGTAACAAGAACAAGAACAACAATAACCATTGTGACAATAATAATAACTATAATAACAATAACAATGACAATAATAACCATAATACCCATAATAGTAATAACCATGACAATAACAATTATAATAACAATAACAATGACAATAATAACAAAAATAGCAATAATAACCATAATACCCATAATAGTAATAACCATGGCAACAATAATAACTATAATAATAACAATGACAACAACAATAACAATAATAACCATCATGACAACAATAGCAGTAACCATAATAATAACCATCACCATAGTAACAATAACAACAATAACAATCATAACAATAACCCAAACATCATGACAACAATAACAATAATAATAACCACAATACCCATAATAGTAATAACCATGACAATATTGATGATCATAACCATAATATTAACAATAACAGTAACAATCATGATAGTAAAAACAACAATGTCAATAACAGTAATAATAATAACTATGATGAGAATAATAGTAATAACAATGAGGAGGAAGAAAAGGAGGAGGAGGAAGAAGAAGAGGAGGAAAAGCAGGAGGAAGAGAATGGGTTGGACCAGCCACAGGGGGCGTGGCTTCATGGATGGATGGATGGGTGGGTGGATGAATGGATGGATAGGTGGATGGATGGGTGGATGGGTAGTAGATGGGTGGATGGATGGTTGGGAGATGGATGGATGGATGGGTGGATGGGCAGATGGATGGATGGATGGATGGGTGGGTGGATGGATGGATGGATGGATGGGTGGATGCGTGGATGGGTGGGTGGATGGATGGGTGGATGGATGGTTGAGCGATGGATGGATGGATGGGTGGGTGGGTGGGTGGATGGATGGATGGATAGATGGATGGATGGGTGGATGGGTGGATGGGTGGGTGGATGGATGGATGGATGGGTGGATGGGTGGATGGGTGGATGGGCAGATGGATGGATGGATGGGTTGGTGGGTGGATGGATGGATGGATGGATGGATGGATGGATGGATGGATGGATGGATGCGTGGATGGGTGGGTGGATGGATGGGTCGATGGATGGTTGGGCGATGGATGGATGGATGGGTGGGTGGGTGGGTGGATGGATGGATGGATGGTTGGATGGATGGGTGGATGGGTGGATGGGTGGGTGGATGGATGGATGGATGGGTGGATGGGTGGATGGGTGGATGTGCAGATGGATGGATGGATGGGATGGTGGGTGGATGGATGGATGGATGGATGGATGGATGGATGGATGGATGGATGGATGGATGGATGGGTGGGTGGATGGGTGGGTGGATGGATGGATGGGTGGATGGATGGGTGGATGGGTGGATGGGTGGGTGGATGGGTGGATGGGTGGGTGGATGGGTGGGTGGATGGATGGGTGGATGGATGGGTGGATGGGTGGGTGGATGGGTGGGTGGATGGATGGATGGGTGGATGGATGGATGGATGGATGGATGGGTGGATGGGTGGATGGATGGGTAGATGGATGGATGGGTGGATGGATGGATGGATGGGGAGGAAGAAGAGGAGGAGGAAGAGGAGGAGGAAGAGGAGGAGGAAGAGAGGAAGAGGAGAAGGAAGAAGAGAAAGAGGAGGAGGATGGGAGAAAGAGGAGGAGGAGGAAGAGGAGGACCCTGACACCCTGCACCACTAAGGTGGGTTTTCCATTACCTCTGGGACCTGGGACCCTAGTACCCCAGATTCCTGTGACCTGTGACCCCTGCACCCCCTGAACTCTGCACCCCAGGACCTTTGCTCCCTGGGCTTTTCTCCTCTGAACTTGGGGTAACCTAGGACCCAGCACCCCCTTGACAGATGCCCTCCCTCAACCCCCAGATTGGTGACCTCTGATCCCTGCACCCCTGAACTTCCCATTCCCCCTCTTCCTGACCCCCTCACCCCTGAACTTTGCACCCCAGGACCTTGGCTCCCTGATCTTGGCCATGTCCCAGGTGTCCCCCCTCCCCTGACCTCTGTCTCCCCCCTCCTTGACCTTTGAACTCCTTTGCTGCCTGCACCCCAGGACCTTTGCTCTCTGGGCCTTTGACCCCCTCTTCCCAGGATTCCTTGTGCTTTACCCCCAATGAACTTTGGGGTCCTGGGAACCCCAGGATTGACCATGTTTCCCCCTGCATCTCCCTGACCCCTGACCTCTCCTCCTTGACCCCCCAGAACCCCCAAATCCCTCCACCTCCCCCTTTCACCCCTCCCAGGATCCCCTGTACCCCAAGATCCCCTCACCCCCCTCCACCCCTCGTCCAGGCCCCCTCACCTGGTCTGTCTGTCTGTCTGTCTGTCTGTCTGTCTCTCTGTCCTGTGTCTCCAGACAGCACAGCACAGCTTGGGGCTCCTCTTTTATCCACCCAGGCCCAGATGTCCCCGCCCCGCCACGCTGCGGCCTGAGCCTCAGCTCCGCCCCACACAGCCTGGGCTGAGGGGGGGGTCAGTGGGAAAAGGAGGGAGGGGAAGCAGGGAAGAAAAAGAGGGGGTGAGGGTCAGGGAGAGGGGGATGGGGAGACCTGAATCCCCCCCACCAGGCCAGGTGGGGAAGGGGGTGATGCTGGGGAGGGGGAGGGAGAAACGGCCGAAGAGAAAGTTCTGGAAGGAAAGAGAGAGGAGGAGGAGGAGGAGGGGAGAGGAAGGGGAAAAGGCTAGACCTGTGGGGTGGGGGGGCACAGAGCTGAGAAAGAGGGGGTGTGGGGGGGTGGGGGGGAGGGGGGGGACAGACAGACAGAGAGGAAACGCAGCCAGAAAGACAGAGGAATGGAGTCAGAGACAGACACAGAGAGACAGAGAGACACAAACAGACCGACAGACACACAGACAGACACACAGATAGACAGAGAGAGACAGAGACAGACAGACACACAGACAGGCAGATAAACAGGGACAGACACACAGACAGACAGAGAGGGAAAAATAGACAGACACAGAGAGACAGACAGAGAGATACAGACATACAACTATAGACAGACAGAGACAGAGAGACAGACAGAGACAGAGAGACAGACAGACAGACACAGAGAGAGATGAACAGAGACAGACAGACTCAGAGAGACAGAGACAGACAGACAGAGAGAATGACAGATGGACAGACAGAGACAGAGAGACAAAACACAGACAGAAACAGATAAACAGAGAGAGACAGAGACACAGAGACACAGAGAGACACACAGACAGAGAGAGATGGAGAGACAGACACAAATACAGAGAAACACAAGAGACAGACAGACACACAGAGAGGCAGATGAACAGGAACAGACACAGACAGAGAGAGAAAAATAGACAGACAGACACAGACAGACAGACAGAGAGATACAGACAGATAAATATAGAGATAGACAGACAGAGACAGAGAGAAAGACAGACAGACACAGAGACAGAGAGAGAGATGAACAGAGACAGACATGGACAGAGACACAGACAGAGACAGACACAGATAGACAGAGACCAACAGATACAGAGACAGACAGACACAGAGAATGACAGATGGACAGAGAGACAGAGACAAACAGACATAGAGAGACAGATGAACACAGACAGACAGACTCACAGACATAGACAGACGGACGGACACAGAGAGACAGAGACAAATACAGAGAAACACAAGAGACAGACAGACACACAGAGAGGTAGATGAACATGGACAGACATATAGACAGAAACAGAAAAATAGACACAGAGCGATAGGCAGAGAGATAGAGACAAACAGACACAGAGAGACAGATGAACAGAGACAGACAGACAGAGACAGACATGGACATAGAGATAGACACAGAGACAAATAGAGACTGAGAGACACACAGACAGGGACAGATAGACAAAGAGACAGAGACAAATATATAGAGAGAAACACAGACAGACAGACACAGAGAGAGAGATGAACAGAGACAGTCAGACACAGAGACAGACACACAGATAGACAGAGAAAGACAGAGACAGACAGACAAACACACAGATACAGGGACAGACAGACAGAGACACACACAAACACAGAAAAATGGAGTCAGAGACAGACAGACAGACCCAGAGAGAGACAGAGAGATAGACAGACACAGACAGATAACCAGAGACAGACAGACAGACACAGACAAAGACACAAATGGACATAGAGACAGACAGACAGACACAGAGATAAACAGACAGACTGAGAAACAGATAGACAGAAAGTCACAAAGAGAAACAGAGACAGACAGAAATAGAGATAGACAGACAGACAGACACAGAGAGACAGATGTACAGAGACAGACAGAGAAATAGACAGAGAAACAGACAGAGACAGATGGACAGACAAATGGACAGACAGAGACAGAGAGACAGACAAATGGACAGACACAGAGACACAGAGTCAGACAGGGACAGACAGACGTACAGACAGAACCATAGAGACAGAGAAATGGTAAAAGAGAAAAAAGGAGTCAGAGACAGACAGACGGATGGGCAGACAGACAGAGACAAATACAGAGTGAGACATAGACAGAGAGACAAACGGACAGAGACAGATAGAGATTGAGACACACAGAGACAGACAGACAGACAGATGAAGACAGACAGAAAGACACACAGAGAGACCGACAGACAAACAGACAGAGACAGACACAGAAAAATACAGAGAAACACAGAGACAGACAGACAGACACACAGAGAGACAGATGAACAGACACAAACAGACAGAAAAATGGAGTCAGAGACAGACAGACAGACAGACAGACAGACAGACAGAGACAGAAAGAGGCAGACACAGACATAGATAGCCAGACAGACAGATGAACAGAGGCAGAGATAGACAGACAGAGACAGACAGACAGGCTGAGCAGGCCTGGCGGAACGCCATTGTGCTTGCGCACAGGGTTAGGCAGCTGGGAGGGGCTGAGCCAGCCTGCACTAATGCGCATGCGCACAGGGTTCGTCAGCAGGGAGGGGCCTAGCGCTCCCGGCGAATCGCCGCTGCGCATGCGTGTCCCTTGACTGCTTGTTCCCTCTGCCCTCCCGCATGTGGACCCACGGCGCATGCGCACAGGTTGAATCGGCCGGGAGGCACAGAGCGGACCCTGGAGGGTCGAGTTGCGCATGCGCACAGCGTGAGTCCGCCAGGAGGTGCCTAGGGGACCCCGGAGGATCGAGGTTCCGTCCGCGTTGCGCATGCGCACTGGGTGAGTCGGCCGGTACCGTCCGGGCCGCGCGTGTGGTGCGTGCATGTGTGGGATTCCCTCGGTTGCTCTGGTTGGTACTGCGCATGCGTGCCACCTGGGGGGGAGGTCCTCTGCGCTGCACCGCACATGCATGAGCCAGCACGCCCCGTCCCTTCCCCCCCCCCTCCCCCCCCCCCCTGCCGAGCAGGAACAAGCATGCGTGTGCTCCGGGGCTCTGCGGGGTACAGATCTGCTCCTGCGCGGGAGTGGGCTGCGCTGCCCTGCAACGCGCATGCGCGGTTCCCAGAGACAGAGAGACTGACAGACAGACACAGGGACAGTGAGACAGAGTCAGACAGACACTGGGACAGACACAGACACACAGATGGACACAGAGAGACACAGACAGATAGATGGACAGACAGACACAGAGAAGACAGAGACATGGGCAGGCATAGACAGACAGACACAGAATGACAGACAGAGAGACAGACAGACAGACAGAGGCAGAGCCAGCCAGACAGGGAATGACAGAGAGAGACAGACAGACACAGGCAGACAGACAGAGACGGACAGACATAGAGCAAGACAGACAGACACTGGGACAAAGACAGACAGAGACAGACACACAGATGGACACAGAGAGAGACACAGACAGACAGATGGACAGACAGACAGAGGCAGAGACAGACACAGACATAGAGAAAGACAGACAGACACAGAGAATGACAGACACGAAAGACAGACAGAGAATGACAGAGAGACATAGACAGACACAGAGACAGACAGATACTGACACAGACAAAGAAAGACAGAACGAGACCCAGACAGACACAGGAGACAGAGACAGAGAGACAAAGAGACAGGCAGACACAGAAGTCAGAAGTAGACTGATGACAGACAGACCGAGACAGACAAAGACAGAATGAGACAGAGACAGACAGACAGTGAGACAGACATGGACAGGCAGACCAACAGGCAGACACAGACGAGACAGACGGACAGACAGAAAGACAGAGACAGAAGTAGACTGACAGACACAGACAGACAAAGAAAGAGAGAACGAGACACAGACAGACTGACAGAGGAGACAGACAGACACAGAGAGACAAAGACAGACAGACACAGACCATGGACAGGCATAGAAAGACAGAGACAGAGACAGAGAGAAACACAAACAGACACAGAAAGACAGACAGAGACAGAGAGACAGATGGATCAAGGCAGAGATAGAGATAGACAGACAAACAGACAGACATAAACACGGACATGGACAGAGTCAGAGACACAGAGAGACAAAGACAGACAGACAGACACAGAAAGAGAAAGAGAGACACCGAGACGGACAGACAGACAGACACAGAGAGAGAGAGACAGACAGACAGAGAAAGGGAGATAGAGCGAGACAGACACAAACAGAACAGACAGACAGACCCAGAGCAAGACAAACATAGAGCAAGACAGACAGACACAAAAAGAGACAGAGAAACAGACTGACAAAGACAGAGACAGACAGACACAGAGAGACACAGAGACAGACTCAGACAGACACTGGGACAGACAGATGGGACACAGATAGACAAACAGAGACAGAAAGACAGAGACAAAGACTGACAGACAGACAGAGACACAGAGATACACAAACAGAGCAGACAGACAGACACAGAGAGACAGACAGACAGAGACATAGACATGGACATGGACAGAGTCAGAGACAGAGAGACAAAGACAGACAGACACAGAGAGACACAGACAGACAGACAAAGAGACACAGACAGACACAGAGACAGACAGACAAAGTGAGACAGACAGACACAGAGAGAGACAGACAGACAGACAGACACAGAGAGACAGACAGAGCAAGGCAGAGAGAAACAGAGACAGACAGAGACAGACTCAGACAGATACTGGGATAGACAGATGGGACACAGATAGACAGACAGAGACAGAGATAGACTGACAGACACAGACAGACAGAGACACAGAGATACACAAACAGACCAGACAGACAGACAGACACAAAGAGACAGACAAAGACAGAGACATAGAGCAAGACAGACACAAAGCCAAACAGACAGACAGAGACACAAAGAGACAGAGACAGACAGACACAGACATGGACAGACATAGACATGCAGACCAACAGACAGAAAGACAGAGGAGACAGACAGACAGACAGAGAAACAGATACCCAGACAGACAGACACAGACAGACAAAGAGACACAGACAGACAGACAGAGACACAGAAACAGACAAAGAAAGACAGAACAAGACCCAGACAGACAGACACAGGAGACAGACAGAGACAGAGAGACAGAGTGAGACAGACAGACAGAGACAGACAAAGAAAGAATAAGACAGACAGTGAGACTGGCAGACAGACACAGAGACAAAGACAGACACAGACATGGACAGGTAGACCAACAGACAGACTGACAGAGGAGACAAAGACAGAGATAGACAGAAGGAGACACAGACAGACAGACAGAGATACACTGACAGAGAGACAGACAGACAGAGACAGAGCTTGACCTACTCCATTGAGGTCAGGACTTGGGTCCAAGTCACTCAAGTGTGAAAATTTTAATCCCACCCATATTTAATCAACATCCATCCACCCATCCATCCTCCATCCATCCATCCATCCACCCACCCATCCACCTATCCATCCACCCATCTATTCACCCATCCATCCATCCATCCATGCATCCATCCCCCCATCCATCCATTCATCCGTCTGTCAATCCATCCATCCATCCATCCACCCACCCATCCATCCATCCATCCATCTATCCATCCATCCATCCATCCATCCATCCATCCATCCATCCATCCATGCATCCATCCCCCATCCAACCATTCATCCGTCTGTCAATCCATCCATTCATCCGTCTGTCAATCCATCCATCCATCCATCCACCCACCCATCCATCCTTCCATCCATCCATCCATCCATCCATCCACCCATCCATCCATCCATCCACCCACCCATCCACCCATCCACCCATCCATCATCCATCCATCCATCCATCCATCTACCCAGCCAGCCACCCATCCATCCACTCATCCATCCACCCATCCATCCATTCATCCATCCATCCATCCATCCACCCATCCATCCATCCATCCACCCATCCATCCACTCATCCACCCATCCATCCATGCATCCATCTACCCATCGATCCATGCATCCATGCATCCATGCATCCATCCATCCATCCATCCATCCATCCATCCCTCCATCCCTCCATCAACCCATCCATCCACTCATCCATCCATCCATCCATCCATCAACTCTTCTTTGTTATTGGGGGTGGGAGTAGGGAAGGGGGGCAGGCTCTCTTGGCTCTTGAACTCAGCACCCTGGGTTCTCTGGACCCCTGAGTGACCCTGAGCCCTAGAGACCAAGATGACCCCACTTCCAGTTTGCTGGTGGAGCTCAGAGTTTCCTCATGGAGTTTCCTGTCCCTGGGGTGGGGCCTTGGGCCCCTGGGAGCCATAGAGACACCAAGATGATGCCACTTCCGGTTTCCTGGTGGTTTCCTTGGAGACCAGGCACCTGACTTCCTCTTCCTCTTCCTCTTCCTCCTATGATGCTTATTGGTATTATTATTACTATTGTTGTTGTTGTTACTGTTATTGCTGTTGTTACTATTGTTATTACTATCATTGTTATTACTATTGTTATTGCTATTGTTATTACTGTTACTGTTATTGTTATTGCTATTGTTATTACTATTATTACTCTTGTTATTATTATTGTTACTATTGTTATTACTATTTTTATTACTGTTACTGTTATTGTTGTTACTATTGTTATTACTCCTATTGTTGTGGTTATGACCATAGTTCCTACTCCTATGTCTACATTGTTGTTACGATTATTGCCATTATTGTTATTATTACTCTCAGTTTTACTATTATTACTTTTGGTATTGTTATTACTGTTATTATTACTGTTATTGGCATTGCTATAGTTATTGCTGTTATTAGTATTGCTATTGTTGGTTTTGATACTATTGTTACTATTATTATTACTATTGCTTTAGTGTTATCATTACTGTTGTTATTACTGTTATTTTATTATTACCATTGTTATTGTTGCTATTACTGTTGTCACTATTGTTACTATTGTTATTATTACTGTTATTGTTGTTACTATTATTATTGTTATCACTGTTATTATTGTTATAGTTGTTATTGTTACCACTATTAGTAGTGTTATTACTATTGTTATTACTGTTGTTATTACTATTATTTGTATTATTGATATTATTATTATTGTTACTATTATTACTACTGTTGTCATTGCTATTGTTATTACTATTATTACTCTTAACATTGCTATTCATATTAATGTTATTTCTATTATTGTTCTTGTTACTATTACTGTTATTGTTGTTGTTTTTATTACTGTTATTACTGTTGTTATTGTTGTTGTTACTGTTATTGTTACTATTGTTGTTATCACTATTGTTCTTACTTTTATTATTGCTATTGTTATTACTGTTGTTTTTACTGTTATTTCTCTTATTAATATTCTTGTTGTTATTGTTACTATTATTCCTGTTGTTCTTGCTATCATTACTGTTATTGTTGTTATTACTATTGTTATTGTTACTATTATTACTGTTGTTATTACTATTATTTCTATTATCACTATTGTTATTGTTACTGTTGCTATTATTGTTATTACTGTTGTTGCTATTATTATTACTCTTATTTCTATTACGATTGTTGTTATTACTACTGTTACTACTGTGGTTGTTGCTATTGTTACTGTTATTACTATTGTTATTACTATTATTAATACTATTATTACTGTTGTTATTACCATTAATTCTATTATTGGTATTCTTGTTGTTACTGTTATTGTTGTTGTTGCTATTATTAATACTATTATTATTACTATTGTTATTACTGTTATTATCACTCTTATTTCTATTATTACTATTGTTGCTATTGTTACTATTATTAGTATTATTGTTATTACTGTTATTATTACTGTGGTTACTACTGTTACTGTTGTTATTGCTGTTGTTACTACTGTTATTACTATTATGTTACTATTATTATTGCTGTTGTTATTTCTGTTGTTATTTCTGTTGTTATTACTATTATTTCTATTATTATTACTGTTGTTACCATTATTGTTACTGTTATTGTTACTATTATTACTATTGTTGTTACTGTTGTTATTACTATTAATATTATTGTTATTGTTGTTATTGTTACTATTATTACTACTGGGGTAGTTGCTGTTGTTATTACTATTATTAATACTATTGTTATTACTATTGTTACTGTTATTATTACTGTTGTCATTACTATTGTTTTACTCTTATTATTACTATTACTGTTATTGTTACTGTTATTACTGTTATTATTACTGTTGTTATTACTATTACTATTATTGTTATTGTTACTGTTATTACTACTGGGGTAGTTGCTATTGTTATTACTATTATTATTTTTTTTTAATTTAATTTTATTTTATTTGAGAATATACTGTACAGAGGGGTTACAATTACATGGGCAGGATAATGCATATATTTCTTACCAAGCATTGCAGCCTCCTCCTTTGTTTACCCTTGACCACCCTTCCCAGCTTCCCCCCTCCCCCCACCCAATCATACCCCCCTCCCCCCCCACACCGACATTGTAAAGCTGGTTTTGACATGACATTTTGTACTTCTCATGGTTGCAACAGGTCCACCTGAATCCTTAAACGACTTGTTTGTCCCCATCTCCTCCACATGTTATACTGACATCAAATATAGTGAAAGCGGGGGTTACACTGTGGGGGAGGGACATACTGAGCAACAAAGAAATAATCTTATAAATGCGTTAGAAACACATGCATGAAAGAAACAAAAACATTAAAATATATATTTGAGGGTTCGTTTTACTAACATCACATTATCTGACTTTTTCCGCTTGACTCATACCTATACTAGATATTGCAAATAAGGGAAACCATGGGACCTATGTTTCTTTGGGCCTGGCTTACTTCACTTAATAAAATTTTTTCCAAGCCTTTCCATTTCCTAACAAATGGGGCAATGTCATTCTTTCTGATAGAGGCATAGAATTCCATTGTGTATATATACCACATTTTCTTGATCCATTCATCTACTGAGGAGCATCTGGGTTGGTTCCATGTCTTAGCTATGGTAAATACTGCTGCAATAAACATAGTTGTGCTGGTAGCTTTAGTGTGGTCTTGTTTGTAAACATTTGGGTAAATGCCCAAAAGTGGGATTGCTGGGTCATAGGGGAGTTCTATGTGAAGTCTTTTGAGGAACCTCCATACTGCTTTCCAAAGTGGTTGAACAAGTTTACAAGACCACCAACAATGCAGTAAGGTTCCCTTACAGTTGTTACTGTTATCATTAGTGTTGTTATTACTGTTGTTTTTACTGTTATTATTGTTGCTGTTATTGTTACTGTTGTTACTATTGTTATTATTATTACTGTTGTTATTGTTACTATCACTGTTGTCACTATTGTTATTACTTTTGTTATTACTGTTATTGTTACTGTTGTTACTGTTATTTTTACTATTATTATGACTGTGGTTGTTTCTATTGTTATTACTATTATTACTGTTATTGTTTTACTATTGTTATTATTACTGTTGTTATTACTATTCTTATTACTGTTATTGTTACTGTTGTTATTACTGTTATTGCTATTATTTCTATTGTTCTTGCTATTATTACTGTTATTGTTGTTGTTATTGTTACTCTTATTACTACTGTTATTATTACTCTTATGGTTGTTATTGTTACTATTATTACTCTTGTTGTGACTATTATTGTTGTTGTTGCTATTATTAACACTATTATTACTGCTATTATTACTGTTATTGCTATTATTACTGATGTTGTTATTGTTGCTATTATTACTATTGTTGTTATTAGTGTTATTGTTACTGTTGTTATTGTTACTGTCATTACTGTTATTGTTACTATTATTACTACTGTGGTTGTTGCTATTGTTATTCCTGTTATTATTACTGTTGTTGTTGTTATTCATTTTATATTATTTTTTGGGTCTAGTCGTGGGGCCTGAACTCTGGGTCTGGGCACTGTCCCTCAACTCTTCAGTTCAAGGCTAGCACTCTACCACAGCACCACTTCTGGCTTTTTTCTTTTTACTTATGTGGTGCTGAGGAATCAAACCCAGGGCCTCAGGCATGCAAGGCAAGTGCTCTACCACTAGCCACCTTACCAGTCCCCAGAGGATTTTAATAAAGCAAGCCTTAAGGAAGAAAGATAACATGAAGTGACAACTACAGAAATTCTACAGAGATGACACCTTTCACATTTCTGTCTTCCTTCTCTTCTCATACTTCAGAAAGCATTGACTAACATTATAAATATACTGCAATTATAAGTTAAGGATCAGTGTTTTTTTTCCAACCTGAAGCCTTTTTTCCATGATTCTTGACATAAACTTTTTGGGAGATTTTTTGGATTGTGATGGGATTCCACCCAAAACAAAGCCATGTATATCAAGAAAGTCAATGTTTTCAACTCAGAGTACTAAACAAAAGAGGGAGAAAATTAAATTAAGTTTAGCAATATATGTTAAGCACAAATATAGGCAATATCAAGATATCTTGAAATTGTACACTTTTACTGGATAAAGTGGCTCAAACCTGCAATATTATCTACTTAGAAAACAGAGATTAGAGTATTGCAGTTCCAGGCAAGCCCATATAAAAAAAAGAAGTTTCAGAAACTCTAACCATTTGCTGGGTGCAATGTGTTTTGCTTGTGTTAGGAGGACCGCAGTCCAAGCAGGCCCAGGCATAGTGATACTACCTCAAAATAAGCAACCAAATTACAATCTGCTGGTATGGCAATAAAAGAGATGCTGTTTCACAAGTATAGGATTTTGGGTTCAATCATCCAGTATCACTAGGCATTTAAGTGTGTGTCAGGGTAAGAATTTGGTATGTCTGAGGTAAAGACTTCATACTCATTTTACAAGCTCTAATAAAACCTTTGCCTCTTTTGTTATTTTTTTAAATATAGCATAACTTCCATGCCCAAACCAAATAATTTCCTATTAGAGATTTTCTCCTATCCATTAAGTAACATATTATGTGTTGGATACTGCCCTACTGAAATCACACTAAAGATCAAAAACCCATTGCCTTAGAAAGTGACTGCATTTGGAAACAGAATCTCAAAGGTAGAATTTAAGTTGAACTCTCCTCCAAGAGAAGCAGAAGGTCTTGAATATGCCAAGGAAAGAGGACTCAGAAGAACCAAATCTGATCTTGGAGTTTTAGTTCCACCAACTCAGAGGGAATGTATTTACAGTGTTAATGCGACCCAATCTGTGGTAGTTTATTATTATAATTACTAGCAAACATGTGGAATCTATAAGACATGAAAAGTCATTGACTCTTGGGGTCCATGACTCAAATTTATAATCCTAGTGATTAAGAAGGATGAGACTTGGGGGATAATGGTTTTCAAGATGGTAGGAAAATTCATGAGGTTCTATCTCCAATTAACTACAAAAATTTCTGGGCTGGAGACATGGTTCAAATGGTAGACTGACTACTGTTAGCAAACTGAGCATGAGTTATATTCAAGCCCCAAATTGGGATAAAGAAAATGTCCTTAGAATAATACTATGAGAAACAGAATTATGAATAGGAAAGCAGAAACAAAAGAAATAAACTTATTCATACAGACAAAGCTTCCCAAAATGAAATATGGCTTAAACTGTAATATTTAGGGTTTTCCTCCTATACAGTAGAAATAAATGGTATTTTGATTTGACAAAACTAAAGTGTAAAACTGTATGCAATAAATAATCACATTACTTTTATGTTTCCATAATTTAACTTGTTTTCCTACAAAGTTATAGAATAGTGTAGCTTTTGAAAATAAACCAATGTTGCACTTTGAAATATGATTATATATCCTTGCAAGTGTTGTCTAAAACTGATCTACAGTGAAATGATTGCCATTGGTATCTTTCTCAAGATTCCAAATGTTTATACTTTCAGCTGACCTTCCGCAAAACTCATACACCAAAAATAACTTTTTAGTTTGTTCATGCAATCATAGGAATATAAACATATGTGTCAAAATGTTAATTACCTTAATCTGCTGTCATTAATGTAATATAACTACAAATAAGTATATACCTTGAGGAAAATAAGATTCTTCCTTCTAAATACATGCTTGCAGGCACACACACACACACACACACACACACACACACACACACACACATATTTACCACTCTGACTCAGGTTAGATTCCTGACATTGGGTATCAGACACTTATCTAATAATCAACCTTTCCTGCGCAGATATAAAATACATTCATACTTCCACAATACAAAAATACCAGATCATTCAAAATAATGAAAATATTTAAAGAATCACCCAGCTCCTGTACTATCTACTCCCTGATTTCATTCATTTCTGTCAATACATTTTTCATATCATAATTAAAATCTTTTTGAGTCTCTCATTAGCAGACAAAAATGTTATCATACAATAGAAAATGTAAGTAAAATTACTTTTCCCTGGATAACCTTTTATATATATTATCAAAGACTTCGGTTTCCTTGTAGAGTCTGCTTCTGGCATTTTGCCCTAATGTCTAATATTAAATTACAGAGGACATGCCATATTCCTCAGTTCATTTTTCCTGAAGGTTATGCTATGGAGTTGAATCTGATTTGCTTGCTTATTCTAAATTAAATTTTCTCAACAACTTGAATTATTGTTTATGTTACTCCTAAACCATTTGAAATATCAAAAAGAACCGGAAATTCACTTTGGCAATGATTTGTGAATGGCAACAATGCTTGTGGATGGAATGAAGGACTTGAATGATCTAGAGTTCCTTAAAAATGGCACTGTTCTTTAAAGGGCTGATCATTTAGTAAGCTTTAAAGTGTGGTCTTCTTATTTCATCTAACAAGATAAAAGTATGCTTTTCATCACATTTTTGCCTTCAAAGCACTATAATTATTTCCTTTGTACCATTCAGGCCCAGCTACTGTAGTGAAACCCACAAACAACTGCACAGCTGTGTTAGCTGCTATAGAATTTGAAATTTTCTTCCAGTAGCCCTAGTGATTTGAGCCCAGATTCATGGGATAGTCACATAATCTACAGTTACAAATCACCACAATATACAAAGACTACGTGCAAAATGAGGTTCAATTTTTTTCTTTGTTGTTTTCTTTTTGTCTTATTGATTGTCTTTTAAGGAGCTAGGGGCTGTGTATTTCTCATTATTGTTGATGTGACTTAAATAAATTACCAGATTTTTCAAATAAAATAAAGAGATAAAAAAGACATATTTAGTCATAAAATAAAGCTAAACGTTTGAGTGATTTTTTTTTTTTTTGGGTCCGGTAGTGGGGCCTGAACTCTGGGCCTGGGCACTGTCCCTCAGCTCTTCAGCTCAAGGCTAGCACTCTACCACTTGAGCCACAGCACCACTTCTGGTTTTTTCTTTTTGCTTATGTGGTGCTCAGGAATTGAGCCCAGGGCCTCAGGCATGCAAGGCAAGTGCTCTACCACTGAGCCACCTTCCCAGCCCTTGAGTGATTTTTTTTATTCTAGTTCTGTTCTCAGTTATCTTCATATAATGTCGAGGTGAGTCAAGCATATGTATAAATTGACACGTATAAGCACACAGAACTCTGGAATCTTTAGATTTTGATTTCTATATCAACTTCACCTAGAAAAGAATATTATCACTTGCTTCATGTCTTAAGTAATCTACTTAATACGAGTTTTAATCATTTTTCTTTTAAAATAAATTTTTGCCAATCCTGGGTTTTATTTATTTTTATTTATTTATTTATTATTTTTTAATTGTGAAAATACCGTACAGAGCGGTTACAATTACATGGGCAAGGTAATGACTACATTTCATATCAAGCATTGTTGCCTCCTCCTTTGTTTCCCCTTCCCATTCCTTCCAATCTCCTTGTTGGTATAATTTGTGGAGGGGAAGGGAAAAATAAATTATTTAAATAGGGATACAGGTGGACCCATTGCAACAATGAGATGTACAAGATGTTATGTCGAAAAACCAACTTTACAAGTTTTATTAATTTTATCAATAGATCTCATAATCTATGGAATTGATGCATTGCGTAAGTATTTGATTTATTTTTCCACTGAATTAATATTACATTTATTTTACTTTTTTGCACATGAAATAATTACATTCTTGAGGATAAAACATTCCTGTTTTTCATTTTGGTTGCCAAAGTGGAAGTATTAGACATTTTGAAATTTTAAATTTAAATTTGAACCTTCAAATTTCACTAGGACTTGAATTGTGTTACAACTTTAATGTTAAAATAAAGAGCATTATTAAATAGAAAGCAACATTATAAGTTATCACACCTTAATCCCTGAATTGACTTAATGATAAAAAACAATTATATTTATATAACATGCTGTATATACTCAAACTATGAGATACAGAAACAGAAGACTTCTTTTGTTTTGGTTTGTTGTTCTTTATAGTTTGTGATGATTCTGTCTTCTTTACCTTATGCTTAGTGTATTCATTGTAAGTCTTCAGGAAAGTGGGGGGTGGGCACAGAGCTTTAGGGAAAAGAGTGAAAAATTGCAGCAGTGGAGTTCATTGAACATTGATAAAAGTGAACTATTTAACACATGGATGGGGACAGGACAAATGAGAGAACTGAAGACATTCATAAAAGGAAATGTACTCATTACTTGACTCATGTAATTGCAATTCTTCTATAAATCGCCTTAATAATAACAACAGAGAATTTTTTAAGGTCAAACAGAATGTTGCTTGTTAGAATTCTAGATTTTTTTTTGTTCACTGGTTTGAGCTGGTTGAGTCTATCTCTGAAAATAGGTACATTGACATTCATTGGGTGAATTTGTGAGCTACTAGTATATAAAAGTCAATTATGATTGCTTGTATGTTTTTTGAGACTCTAATTTATTTACTTCTTTAATTTGTCTACAGGTTTTTGGTTGGGCTTGTTCCTGTTTTTCAAAAGACCTATTGGTGCATAATTAGTGTGGATTCAAGATTGTTCTAATTTATTGCTGTACATACTCAAAGCTATAAATTTTCTTCTGAGTATTGCCTGTGCCCTTGTGTCCCAGAGGAGGTAGTATTTTGTGTGTTCACTTCCATTGAATTCCATAAACCTTGAAACTTCCCTCCATATCTCTTCAGTGACTCACTGATGATTTAGCAATGTGTTATTCAGTCTCTGTGAGTTTCAGAATTTTCTGTAATGCCTTTTGATGTCAAGATCTAATTTGGTCCCATCATGGTTTGACAGGATACAAGGAGTAATTTCATTTTTACTTTTGAATTTTCACAGATTTTCCTTGTGATCTAAGATATGACCTATTTTGGAGAACATTCCATGGGCTGCTGAGAGGGATATATATTGCGATGCTGCTAGGTGAAATATTCTGTAGATATCTATTAGGTATAGCTTATCATTGCAGTTATTTAGGTCTGAAGTTTTTTTGGCTAAGGTTTTACCTGGATGGCCTGTCCAGAGGTAAGAATGATGTGTTCAAGCAACCAACAATGTGTTTGGATGCATGCATATTTTTAGGTTAAGTAGTATTTGTCTGATGAATTTGGGAGCTCTAAGATTCAGGGCATTGATATTTAGAATTGTTATATCCCCATGATGGAGAGTTTTCTTTATCAATATTTAATGTCCTCCTTTGTCTCTTTTTACTTTCATTCCACTTTTAATTTAAAGCCTATTTTGTCTAATATTTGTATAGCTACTCTGGCCTGTTTATGAAGTCCATTTTTAATTTGTAAAAATGATGTACAGAAGGGTTACAATTACATAGTCAGATATTGAGCACCTTTCTTTTGAATAGTGTCACTTCTTCCCTCATGTTCTCCCAGTTTTTCCCTTTCAACCTCCCTCCCCCATAAGTTGTATAGTTCATTTTCAATGTAGTGTCTATTGAGTAGCACTGCTACATTTGTTCACCCTTTGTCCCACCATTTCTGTGTTTCCCCTTGCCCTTTCCAAACTTACATATAAGACCAAAGGTACAGAAATAAAAACAGCAACAGAAGACAGATGGAAAAAGCAAAATAATAAAACTCCCATTATCATTTCTTAGAGATCATTTTGATGAACATTAATTATTTTATATGATAATATTGATATAGCTATTGAGCCTTTGTAATCCTCTCCAAAGGGCATCCTCCATTTGATCTCACTGTATAAATTTTTAGAATCCCATATAATTTATCATGTCCAAGTCTAATGTTTTCCTTTTTACCATCCAAGTGTGTTTACTTGTAGAATTATAGGCACATTCTAATACAACAAATGAGGGAAATCAAGCAACCTACATATATATGTGTATATATATATATATATATATATATATATGACATATATACTTTTATTGATCGCTATTTACAAGTATGTATGTATGTATGTATACATACATATATATACATAAATATTCGAATTCCATTCATCCATCAGAAAGAATAATATTGTAACATTCTTAAGGAAAATGAAACACACAGAAATAATAATGTTAAGTGAAATTAACTGCACCCAGAGAAACTTAGGTTTCCTCACTTGTGGTAGATAGCAGCTGCTTCTAAATGTAAATTTATAAACATTTATTAAACATAGTGGATGGTATGCAAACAGATACAAATGAATTATCTGAAGTGTCAGAGTCTATGTAGTGTGAAAATACTATCATTCTCTTAAAAGATTAAGTCAAAGCCCAACAAAATAAATGTCAGTAAATGTGGACTGCAAGAGAGGACAGTGAGGGGCAATGTGAGAGGGGTAGGAAATTGAAGGGGAAAAGGATAGAATATAGGAAAGAAACCATTGCATACTTCCCAGAATTGAAATATACAAAACAAGGGGTAGTGTGAAATTGGGGTGAAGATGTTGAAGTGGTAGCACAATTCCAGGTGCATTGTACACATAAACTGCTTTGTTAAATGGCAAGAAATTCCATACATAACATAATATTGAGATACGTAAAGACTGGGCTTGATTGGGAGGGATGGATAAGAATGTTGAAATGGGTGAAATTGATCAAGATGCTCTGTATCCATAAACTGTTTCAGTGAATGGCAACTCCTTTGTACAAGTAGTTAAAAATATTAAAATATTCAAAAAATTAATTATGATTGTTGAATAGAGAGTTGAACCTCAATTCAATTCCCATTTAAAAATATTTTTTACCTGGAGGTTTGGAGAATCAAATTCCAATAATAAAACATTATGAATCTTTTTTTCTGAAAATTTGAAATTTAAATAAAAATTCCTTTGCTTTTTGTCAGCTATTGGGCTGCTATAAGAGAATACTTCAACGTAAGTGGCTTAAAAACACGGGAGTATATTACCCATACTCTAGAAGCTTGAACATTGATTATAAAAATGGTTATTCAAAGCAATTCCTTGTCTTATGGGGGGTCTACTTTCTGGTTCATTATAATTTATTTGCTGGATGTTCACATGGCAGAGTAGTTATATTGGGCTTCTTTTATCAGGATCATTATTTCAGGGTCATCTCTGAAAAGTTGATTCTAATGTCACCAGACAGGGAATACAATTTCAAAATGTGTATCTGGAAGGAATTACATTGTCCAATATATTTTGCAACTTTTGCTTTAACTCTTAGTGTAGTGTATCATTTGGATATTATTTCATAGAAAATAATAACTTAAGGACAAACCTATATCATGTAAATTATGTGAATGATTCTTCTTACAATGGGAATAATTATAGTAATGGCAAAGTGAAGTATGATTGTTTAGTGGCTCTTGAATCATCATAAGTAATCATGTAAACATGGTGCAATATTTCTAAGGCCCTTCTGATGTATTTGAACACTCTCCAATGAGTTAATTGCTTTCAGAAATACAGATCTCCTTTGATTTTAATTACTGTCTGCTATTAGGACTCCCACAGACACCAAAATTAGAGGATGCTAATTTCTCTGAAATAATACATAATATAATTTTTATAATTAATATAAGATGAAGAATGTAATATTATTAGCATTATAAATACCAGTGTTCACATTATATAATACATTGATATCCTTTGGTTACATCAATTTTTAGAATATTTATAACTAAATGTAAATTGTTTGCAAATAGTTATTTAATGATGTATAGAAAATGAGAAAAAGATTTGAGTACATATTTACTACAGATGCAAACAGATTCAGGTGGTTATTTCTGATCCCTCATTTGTTGGTTTCATTCACGCATAGAGAACATGCAGAGAAGTGGCAATTGCAACCTTGCATTTACTGAAGAGTTAACTTACATGAAATTTATGTTCTGCTAAATAACAGATTTTATAAATTAAATTGTTTTTGTCCCTTCCTTCCTTCCTTCCTTCCTTCTTTTCTTCTTTCCTTCCTCCCTCCTTCCCTCCATCCCTACCTCTCTCTTTCTCTCTTCTTTCTTTCTCTTTCTTGTTTCTTTGTTTCTTTCTTTCTTTTTTCTTCCATTCTTCATTTCTTTCTTTTACTCAGAATACTTCTTAACACTATAGAAAAAATACCAAATGTTGTACTCCAATGTTTTATGAGGAATTATAACTATTAAATAGATTAATATTAATTTTAATAACCTAAGCTATATCTTAAAACAGAAAACTAAAAACCACTAAAAAGCACTTCACAAAAATGCAGGATATGCAACAAATATTACTTTTCATGATATTGTTTATTTCTTCAAACTAAAATAAGAATCTAGACATAATATTGTACATGTCTGTGTGTGTGTGTGAGAGGGAGAGAGAGAGAGAGAGAGTTGTTCTTGTGATTTGAACTCAAGGCCTATCCCTTAGTTTTATTCACTCAAGGATAGTGCCCTAACATTTGATCCACAACTCCACTTCTGGCTTTCTCTCTCTCTCTCTCTCTCTCTCTGTGTGTGTGTGTGTGTGTGTGTGTGTGTGTGTGTGTGTGATTAATTGAGATGTGTTTCACAAAACTTCCTTGCCAAGGCTGGCTTTGAAGCCCAGCTTCCAGAATAGCAAGGATTAGAAGCTTGAGACACTCATATTCAGCACAAATATAATATATCTAAGATTAAAATAAATTTCTTATTATTTGAATTCCAGAGGTCAGTTTAACAAATTAACATTTAGATATTTATTTAGTTATTAAATCTGAACCTGCACTGTGGAAAAATACTTTTCATTTTTATGAAAAAATATGCACTAAAGGTTTCAATGACAGAATCTTTGGACAAATTGAAATACTCTATTATTCAAAAGTGACAAAAGGATCATTAATCAAATTTCTCATGTAAGCTAAAATCAATAGGCTCTATCAGGCTGACTGAAGCAATTTGTCATTAACTTTAAATTTTATCTATTGCAGATACATGATTTTCTATTCTTTTTACCCTAAACTTTTTTTACATAAAAATTTAGATTCATACATTTTTTTGAGTATGCAGAAATCTTAGTTACTGGTCATGTATATTCTGAGGTTTGAGTACCAAGTCATTTCAGAGAAACACTGAATTTCATATATTTTATGTCAACACTGATTTTTAGAAATTGAATCAATCTCAATATGAGCTAACTAAAGCAAAATATTCCATGACTTATCCAATTATTCCTATATATTTGAATATAACATTATTGAATGGCAGGAAATTCATATTATACCTACTCTCTATAGAAGTTACAGCATTCATTTTTCCTTCAACTAGGAAGAATAACCTCACTATAGATGACAAAAAACTTGAATAAAAATGCCATAAAATTATGAAAAATTCAAGTCATTATGAGTTAGATGAAATAGTTATTTTTGAAGATCAAAAATGAAATCTCTTGAAGCTTCCTTATCTGTTAAATAAAATGCATTTGCAGTCTATATACTTCATTCATTTCTCCAGCAATTGTATAACCAAACCAACTCCATGCCAAATAGCTCCTCTGATTAATTGAAGTAAATACTTAGGAACAGAAGTTATCACAATTGTACAGAAATATCTACCCACCACTCTAGAAATTAAATCTGAAATCATAAAGGATTGGGATTAATAATTAGTTTTCACTATGTTGCCATAAAGAGGTGGTGAACTTTTTCAAGTGGGCACAGCTGAAGAGATTTGGTCACTGAGAACTTGTGATCAGAGGACCTTAAGATCAAAGTCCTTTCCTATTCTTCCTCCTTTTTCTTCTCTGTCTCCTTCTCGTTTTCCTTCTCCCTCTCTCTCTACCCTTCTTTCTCCCTCTCCCACTCCTATTCCTCCTCTTCTTTTCTTCCTGGCTTCCACGAATATACATACTCCATCACATGTTCCTGACATGGGGTACTGTGCCAACCCAAAGCAATGAGGATAAGAAACATAAACTGAAATGTATAAAATCAGAAGCCAAGATTAATCTTTCCTCCTTTTAAGCTGATTTCATAAACTATTTTGTCATATTAACAGGAGACTGACACAACATGCTCTCATTTATTATAAGGGATAAGATTTACTGGAAAAAAATCTGACCAACATCGCCCTAATGAAATGATTGATTAAATTAATATTATAGTAGGGCAAATCTACTTTAAAATATCAGTTATACTTCAAAAAGAGGCAAAAATTTTACCACTATGGTTTGCTATAAAAAGACATCAGAATTCACCCTGTTCCTCAAGGAAATAAATCTATAATTGGCACTATTGTCAATTTCACAAATGATTTAATAAGACTGAAGAACAAATTTCAACCCAAACTGCGTGATATAAAATTTACTTTGTCCCTGTAAACAACCTTTGTATTCTATCTATGTTTGGTCCCTAAAATGACTTGTATTTTATTCTAATCATATTTTTAATTAACTTTAAGTAAGTGATTGGGGGTTGCTTTTGACCATGCAGTTTATAGTGTTTAGTGAGTTATTTTGTTTTCCTTTTTTCTCTCCTGAGGTTTGAACTCTTTGCCTGGGAGCTGACCCTGAGCTCCTTTGGATGAACACTAGAAATCTATCCCTGGAGGAACAGCAGCACTTTTCAGATTTTTCTCAGATTTCACTGGAGATAAGAATGTCACAGACTTTCCTGCCTGTGCTGGCTTCAAACCTCAATCCTCAGCCTCCTGAGTATCTAGTATTACAGGCATGAGCTGCTAGTGCCTGTCTTAATACAATGCTTCCTTTTTTTTTGGCCAGTCCTAGGTCTTGAACTTAGGGCCTTGACAATGGGCACTGTCCTTCAGCTTCTTTTCCTCATGCTAACACTCTGCAACTTGTGTCACAGTACCAATTCCAGCTTGTTTTGTTTATGTAGTACTGAGGAATCAAACCCAGGGCTTCTCACTACAACTAAGTCTACCACTAAGCCACATTCCCAGCCCAGTACAATGCATCTTGATTATCATTGTCCCTCATCCTTCTCAATCCTATCTCATCTCTCAATTTACATAATTTTGTAGAAGATTCACTGACTCACAACGTCATATATAGTGACTTAGAGGATATGTCACAATTCATATTTTATTGATAGTCTCATTCATCAACATACTAAACTTATGCATTCCAGAATTCTGTGATTTTAAATACTAAATTATCACTCAGATTCACCCACTACTATTCTAAAATTTTTCCTAAGGTTAATGCAAATGCAATCTGTAATTCTTTGATAAAGTACAATGATTCATAGAAAGTTAAGAGTTGGACTATAACATCACCTTCAGTTCTAGAACATTTTATCATTACTACCCCCTCAAAATACTCTAATATTTATTAGTAGTTACTTCCTGTCATCATTTCAACCTACCCTCCACTTGACCAACCATTACTTCATAGTCTACCACTACAGATGTGCCAATTTTAAAAAGCTCATTTAATTAGAAAATGCAGTCTATTTTATCCATTTCTCCCATGTAATATTAGTGTTTTCCAAGTAAGTTCATGTAAATTTTTCTGACGGATAGAGCATATTGTTTTGTATACATGTGTATAATTATATAACGTCCTCAATGGGCATTTCAATATTTTATTATATATTATTGTAAAAGGTTTTGCTGTGTATATTCTTGTACATGTGTCTCATTGGGCATGTGTTGAAATCTATTTTGTATATAAAATTATGATTCAAAATGCTGGATAAGGGCTGGGAAGCTGGCTCAGAGGTAGAGTGCTTGCCTTGCATACATGAGGCCTTGGGTTCGATTCCTCAGCACCACATATGCAAAAAGAAAAAAGCGGGAAGTGGCGCTGTAGTTCAAGTGGTAGAGCGCTAGCCTTGAGCTGAAGAGCTGAAGGACAGCACCCAGGCCCAGAGTTCAGGCCCCACGACCGGACCCAAAAAAAGCAAACAAAAAAAAGAAGCTGAGGGACAGTGCCCAGGCCCTGAATTCAAGCCCCCTTACTGGCCAAAAAACCCTAAAACTTCTGTATTATATAATAAAGTGTTGGCTTAACAAATGCTTTAAAAAAAGCGGGGGGGGGGAGGGGTGGGGCTGGGAAGGTGGCTCAGTGGTAGAGCACTTGCCTTGCATGCCTGAGGCCCTGGGTTTGATTCCTCAGCACCACATAAGCAAAAAGAAAAAAAAAGCCGGAAGTGGCGCTGTGGCTCAGGTGGTAGAGTGCTAGCCTTGAGCTGAAGAGCTGAGGGATAGTGCCCAGGCCCAGAGTTCAGGCCCCATGACCGGACTCAAAAAAAACAAAAACAAGCCGGGCGCTGGTGGCTCACGCCTGTAATCCTAGCTACTCAGGAGGCTGAGATCTGAGGATTGCCGTTCAAAGCCAGCCAGGGCAGGAAAGACCGTGAGATTCCTGTCTCCAATAAACCACCAGAAAAACCGGAAGTGGCACCGTAGCTCAAGTGGTAGAGCGCTCGCCTTGAGCTGAAGAGCTGAGGGACAACGCCCAGGCCCAGAGTTCAAGCCCCACGACCGACAAAAAAAAAAAAAAATGCTGGATAATAGAGCAACTATATGTGTAGTATCTTAAAGATTGCCAGTATGTTTAATAAACTGACTATATCACTTTAAGTGCTAAGCAACAATGTATAAGGATTCCAATTCCTACATAATGGTTGTGCAGTGCTATCTTATTGTTGTTTCTATTTCCACTAATCTCTATATGTATGCAATGTCTAGGTATGTTATGATCTTTTAATATGTTCTTTGGTTGTTGGTATATTATTACAGAGATATGTATTTGGACTTTTGGATAACATATTCAGGATGATTAAAGTTTTTCATTGGCATTAATATGCTCTTAATATATTTCTGATTCAAGTCTCTTTAAATAAGTGTATATGTATACATACTATGTGTACCTATGCATATTTCATATTTATATGTGTATATATACAAATAACTATATATTTATACATATAAATGAATATACAGATGTGTACATACATGTATATAGACATATATGTATATTATTATTTTCATTTGTCCATAAGCGGTCATTTTACTTTATTTGTCAAACATGTCCTTTATTGATTTTACTTTAGCATTAAGCAGTCTTAAAGATAGGCTCAAGTCTAACATTTTAGTATTATCTTAGACACCAATAGACTTCTAGTCTAATGAACCATGAGCCCTCAGAATGTTGACCAAATTTCTTAGTTCGTTTACACAATTACTGTAATTATGTATTTTCTCATCTATATTTTTTTCATTTCACCAGAGAAGCTGTATTTATCCTTTATGTCATACATGAATACCAATGCCTTTGGAAGGTATTTATTAATTGGTGCATATTAATTGTACGAAGAAATCTTATTGAAATATTTTGCACATGCACATATTGATCAAGGGCCTGATTAACCTGTTTCTGTCTTTCTCCATTCCCATTGCCTCTTATTTTTCAATTGTTTTCTGTTAATGTCTTTGTGCTATCTCCACACATCGTCAAAATGTATTTCAGTGTTGTTCACCCAGTATCATTGAAAATTATAAAATGCTGAATATAAAGGCAAAAATCTAAGTAAATAGAGACATATAATTTTTGTGGATTGGAGGATACATTTGAGCAAAGATATTTAATTGTCTCCTGCTTCATCCCCCTCCTTTTATTTGGTCATTCTTGGGGCTTGAAATCTGGGCCTGGGTACTGTCCCTCAGCTCTTCAGCTCAAAGTTAGTGCTCTACCACTTGAGCAACTGTGCCACTTCTGGATTTCTGGTGGTTAATTGGAGATAAGAATCTCACAGACATTCCCGTTCAAGCTGGTTTGAACCGCAATCCTCAGATCTCAGTCTCCTATGCAGCTAGGATTATAAGCATGAGCCGACAGTGCCCAGCTTCACAATTTTATTTATAAGTTTATGACAATTTCTTAAAACACCTGACCAGCACTCTTGACTCATTGACAAAAGAAAATAAACTGGAATATATTTCTCTGTCTAATATTAAAGGTGTTAGTGTAAAATTGTTATATTTGTAGAGGAAAGATTACAAAGCTCAATGGGTCTGGAGGGCACCAGACTAGAGCCACATACATATTATCAAGGAATATTTAATAAGAGTTTAAAACCAAACACTTGTGGAATGACATTCTCTTTAATAAGTGGTGACAGATTAGACAGTATTGGGGAGAATTAAAAAGTGAAGGTTGACTTAAATATAACAATTTATTCAAATATTATCTTCAAGCAGGTTTTGAAAGTGGCATATAAAACAAAAGAGTGATGTAAATATAAAGCAAAGGAAGATGTCTTGACAATTTAAGTATACTTAAATATGGCATTAAAATTATTGGAAAGGAAAACTTGATATAGTATAACTCAATAAAACTCAATAAAAGTCTAAAATAATTTAGTCTCATATACAAATAGTGAATAGAATTTAGGAGCAGGGTGCTCATGTATCTCATCACAGCTAGGCTGTGATTTGAGTATTACTGTTTGAAAGCAGCCCACAAAATAAAGTCCCGGAGAATCTTATCTCTGCTTAATTAGCAAAAAAGCCAGAAGTTTTTTTTATTTTTTTTATTTTTATTTTTTTAGGTCCAGTCGTGGGGCCTGAACTCTGGGCCTAGGTGCTATCCCTCAGCTCTTCAGCTCAAGGCTAGCGCTCTACCACTTGAGCCACAGTGCCACTTATGGCTTTTTTCTTTTTTGCTTGTGTGGTGCTCAGGAATCGAACCCAGGGCCTCATGCATGCAAGGCAAGCGCTCTACACTGAGCCACCTTCCCAGCCCCTCAAATGGTAAATTGTTAACAAATGCAACAAATCTCAGGGGCCCTGATTTCAATCCCCAGGACCATACATACATGTACAAAATTAATAATAGTAATACTAATAGTGGTGATGATGATGATGATGATGATGGTAAAGATGATGAAGGGTACCCATAGTCAAGGATAAAATATTTGCAATCCTGTACCTGAAGAGTGCCTCAAATGTAGACTATACATAAAATGCTCAAAACCTAATGTTAAAAAAAATCGATTAGAAACCAGCAAAATACATCTTGTGAAAAATAAGCACAAGAAAAGCAACATCAGTCATCAAATGAATGCACATTAAAACTAAAATGACATTATAAAACATGTATGAGAATTACTTCACATAATACAATAATGTCCATACTAAATGCTATCAAGAAACAGAGAAACTGGATGCTGGCAGGAATGTCTTTGGGAAAGCCATTTCTGAAAACATTTTGACAGGTTCCTAGAATATGAAATATGCAACAACCCACAGTAGCACAGGAATTGAGTTCTTCAGGCTTTGTCTCATAGAAATAAAATGTAACATTCACCCAAAGGCCAAAACATAGAGGTTTATACCAGCATTATTTCCTCTAATCAAAGAAATGGAAATCAGTTCAGGCTTTCTTCAGGTGAATGGGAAACAAATTGTGCTACATTCTATAATGACAGAACCAAAGGCAACTCGTGGGAATACAATACATTATTAAGGCATACAACAACTGACAGTAATCTACCATAGATTTGAAGGAAATTCTAAAAGCTTATTTATTGCATGAGCTAGAAGTCGGAGAAAAAAAATGTGTTGGTTGCCAGGATGAAACAGGTTTGGGATGGGACAAAGAGAAGTAGTGGGTTTAATTATAAAAGGGAAGCATGAGACAGACTCATTTTTGGTAAAGAAACATTATCTGTAAATATGAAATATTAATATAGAGTTGATAAAATTATTTTGGACTTAATATGTGCACAAAATAATTAAAGTAACTGAAGTCTGCATAAGGCACTTGTGAAATATTAATGTCCTACTTGTGATGTCATTCTATAAATATTTAAAGAAACTGGGAAAATATTCAAGGGATTTCTCTGTGTTCTTCTTATAACATCATAATGATCCATACTAAGCTCAATAGAATTTAATGATATCTAGAAAATAGAAGTCAATATCGAATGTTTACATTGGAAAATAGTCTGAGTCCAAGCTTGCTAATTAGAAGACAGATCTTTAGAACACCAACATCCAGGGCCAGTTCTGACAAAAAAAAATCGTGAGAAACTATAAAAACACAGAAAGCTAGATATAGTGTAATTTCCCTGTTATCTCACGTTTGTGGAAGCCATACGTAAGAGATTATTGCTCAAAGGAGGCTTGGCCAAGAAGTAAGACCTCATCTGAAAAATAATCTAAAGTGGTCAGAGCCTTAGCAATTTCAAGCACCAGTAGTGCCAAAGGAAAAAGGAAAAGAAGAAAACAGAAAACTAAAGGAAAGGACAGAAAAGGAAAACTATTTCCTCTTCATTCTTGTAGTTTTATGTCATTGGATACAAGAATTGAGAGTAATTTGTATACTGTTTTAGGAATCAGGCCTCTCTAACTTGAAAGCATTTATTTCAAGTAATTATTTTATTATTACTATTTATTACCTTATTATGCCTTCTTGGAGATTGAATCCATGGCTTTGTATATATTAGTCTAGTCCTACAACTGAGCTGTACCCCAGCTCTCTTGTAGAGTTTTGGAAATTTTTTATGAATTCTTCAACATATAGCTACTCTACTTTTCATCTTATCTTTTCTCTCCCACTTTTTCCTCTATATATTTTAGTTTTTGTTTTGAAAACATTCCTCAGTTTTATCTTCTAAACCTAGAATTTTGCTTTGAGATTACAGGGAAGTCGGTTATTTTTATGACATCTATTAAAATTATATACAGATATATGTATTTCATATGCATGATTGATTCTTAGAGTTCGTTGCAATATGGTCCTATGTACATAGGTATTGAGCCATTGTGTTCCTCTCCTAAGAATAGCTGCCCTTGTTTTCGCCATGTGAATGCTTAGATTGCTGTTAGTTATTCATGTCCAAGTATAATTATTTGTCTTTTACTACCTATTGGTTTAACGTGTAGATTTATGGACATATTCTAGTTATTACAAATGAGGAAAATCATGCAGTATATATTTAATTGGATCTGGCTTATTTCACTTAATATCATTTTTTTCCAGTCTTTCCAATTCCTCAGGAATGGGGTAGTGCTATTCTTTCCGATAGAAACATGGAATTCCATCAATACAACAGAATTGAAGACCCAGAAATGAATCCACTCCTACAGGCACATAATTTTTGATTAGGGAGCCAGAAACAGGATGGAAGAAAGACAGTGTAAAACTGAATTCGGAAATCCTTACCCAAAAGACCACCAGATACTATCAACAATGTAAAAGCAAAGGAGTCTTTATTGCAAGCTAGAACTTGGTCCCCCCACATACATGGCAGCAGCCCATGATGCTGAGAGGCCCCAAGCCCAGGGTTATAGTACTTTTTATACACTTTTTAGGGAAGGCAGGGACTTTGTATACATCATAGCATCTTACAACAAATTATAACAATCACGGGAAACTCTTAATACAATTCTATAGTATGATTGTCACACTACAAAGCAGAAACAGGTTGTTGGTTAGATCAGAGGGTTGAAGTACTTTAAACTGGTTGGCTTGCACCACAGGGAGTCTCAAGGACACACTTGCTAAACTGCAGGGTTCCTTTCTTAAACAAACACCACCTGTGGCCTGACTGCTGGGGTCACCACGTCCTCCAGCACCTGCCTGCCTGCGGTTTTCCCAAGGATTGTTTATGTTCCTAGTTGCCAGGGAATTGCTTCTTCTGTTCATTCCCAGGCCAGGCTCATGGTCAGCTGCATAACTCATACTTCAGATGATGATATCTTGCTCAAGATGGTGTCACTCAGGCCTCAGGCTCCTCATTTCCCCCTTTCTGATAGGCACCTTAAGGGCCAATCATGGTCCTTATGGGCACACATCATGTTCTCCATTGGGTACCAGTTGATATTGAGCCTTTAAGATCATCAGCTGTACACTGTTAATGCGTTTTCTAACAAATATCACTAGCCGGTTTACAACACTGGACCCGACTATGAGTAACAAAATTAACAGTACCAAAGGCTCTTACATTTTTTTCCAACAGTCCTGACTCCGTATATCAGTTAACTTAATTTTATACCAGCAGTACTCATGAAGCTCCAATTTAAGACATACTCATACCATTTACTACATACGCAAACTGTCTGAGGTTTGTCTTATTTACTCCAATGATTTAATGTTTTAAGACAATCCTTACTTTTCAAATCCTTTTTTATCCAAAGAGGATACTAATTTTTTTCCCAATTCCTTTCCCAAGGCTTTCTATACTACCCTCCTCTTGTTTGCAATTCCTTGAACTTCTTTGTGGCTAGAGTTTTAAAATGCCCATTTTTCCTTTGGCTTGCAGAACCAAGTTATCTCAGAGCAGCCTCAAGTCACCACTAGGATGCAGAAGCTTGCTAGATTTTAAGTCTAAGATCAAGGCTGGGTCTCATTACTACCTGTATTGAAAACACACTCAGGTTATTACCATACCAGAGCCAAACTTGGCTGTGACTATAGAGTGGATTTTCAGTCACTATGCACTGAAGTGCCTAAGGCAAGCATGCCAGTGATCCTTGCCCCCAATATCCACTATGGGAATAGAGAAGGTTTCTTGATATCACCCAAAAGAATGTCCCACAAGATCTTAGTTTTAGCAGCTTTCAACCAAGATGCAGTCTCAGGTGATGGAATCAGGCAGTTCACTCTACTTTTTTCACAGTGGAGGTGGTCAGGGTAACAATGTAGATTTCTTCCAGGGGACTGTCAAGCTGTAGCAGCAGCAGCAGGGTCTTTCAGTGGCTTCAAGGGGCTGTCACACCTCCTGCTGGGCTGCAAATTCCTACACAGACTGGTTAAGGATACATTGCATAGGCTTGGCAGGCTGTGACCCCACTAGTTTTTAAGACTATTTAGACAATAGCCCAGGACAATTTACCAAGATGACAACTTTTTAAACTAGATAGTTCTTTTAATAAGGCTGATTTTCTAGGCAGTTATAGAGGGCTCAAGCCTGTACTATTTCCCATGCCTTTTCCTTCTGTCTATTTGGCCACAACTTTTTAAAGTGACTCTGGTCCCTTGTTCTTAAAAGCAGAAGATGGGTGAATATTCATCTTCTGTAACTTCTTTAAGCTGACTCAGGGGTGTTGATCCTACCTAGCCAGGAACCTATAACCTTAGCCTACGTTACAAAGAACAATATTTTAACTTTTGGCAAATGCACAAACCTTTTCTCTGGCTACAGCAGTGTAGCTTGTTTAGCCTTCTGGTTTGCAAAAGCATCTTTCTGGATGGCTTAGGAATGTGGTCTCTAATGATGCCCAAGTTACCTACGCAGACCTTCAGAGAGATATCAATAGAAACACACTTACAGGTTTACAAACTTTTTCCTGAGGAAATGAATTTCATGTAGCTGGTGTCAGCTCAAAAATTACTGCCAATTAGAATTTTTGGCACATACAAGGGTTGGGATTTAAACTATCCCCCACATTTTATAACTTTAGCTTTTTACTACTATCACAGGATGGCAAGTTCCTGTCCCTTACGAGGTAAATAGTCATGGACATTAGGCATGCTTACAAACTGTCTTCGCATGACCTCCTGGCTGATCAATTCTTGAAGGGCCGTGCACAAATGACTCTAGGATCCGACATTTCTGCCATCCAAGCAGTGGCTTACTGCCTCTGGATGCTCCACCATTGCTTTTGTTCCAGGAGTGTCTTCTCCACACTGGAAAAAATGCCTCATTGGCATTTCCCTTAGTTGGTCGCTGAACTTGAACTCAGGGCCTGAGTGCTGTCCCTCAACTCTACAGCTCAAGGTTAATACTCTGCCACTTTGAGTCCCAAAGCAACTTTGCTTGCTCTTTCAGCACTCTGCTGGATGATTAGAGGTGACAGTCTCACAGGGACCTTTTTCTTCCCCGGGCTGGCTTCGAACCAGTTTGCAGATCAATGAGTCTTCTTTTTTTTTTTTTTTACTTTCTTTTTTCTTTTTTTTTAATTTTATTTTATTTGAGAACATACTGTACAGAGGGGTTACAATTACATGGGCAGGATAATGCATACATTTCTTACCAAGCATTGCAGCCTCCTCCTTTGTTTACCCTTCACCTCCCTTCCCAGCCTCCCCCCTCCCCCCCAGCCAATCATACCCCCCTCCCCCCCTCCGACATTGTAAAGCTGGTTTTGACATGACATTTTGTACTTCTCATTGTTGCAACAGGTCCACCTGAATCCTTAAACGACTTGTTTGTCCCCATCTCCTCCACATGTTATACTGACATCAAATATAGTGAAAGCAGGGGTTACACTGTGGGGGAGGGACATACAAAGCAACCAAGAAATAATCTTATAAATGCGTTAGAAACACATGCATGAAAGAAACAAAGACATTAAAATACATATTTGAGGGTTCGTTTTCCTAACATCACATTCTCTGACTTTTTCCGCTTGACTCATACCTATACTAGATATTGCAAATAAGGGAAACCATGGGACCTATGTTTCTTTGGGTTTGGCTTACTTCACTTAATATAATTTTTTCCAAGCCTTTCCATTTCCTAACAAATGGGAAAATGTCATTCTTTCTGATGGAGGCATAGAATTCCATTGTGTATATATACCACATTTTCTTGATCCATTCATTTACTGAGGGGCATCTGGGTTGGTTCCATATAGTAAATAATGCTGCAATAAACATAGTTATGCTGGTAAGCTTTAGTGTGGTCTTGTTTGTAAACATTTGGGTAAATGCCCCAAAGTGGGATTGCTGGGTCATAGAGGAGCTCTATGTGGAGTCTTTTGAGGAACCTCCATACTGCTTTCCAAAGTGGTTGAACAAGTTTACACTCCCACTAACAATGCAGTAAGGTTCCCTTCTGTCCGCATCCCCTCCAGCATCTGTTGTTTTTAGAGTTTTGATTTCAGCCATTCTAACTGGAGTGAGGTGGTATCTCAATGTTGTTTTGATTTGCATTTATTTTATGGCTAGAGAGGTTGAGCATTTCTTCATATGTCTATTGGCCATCCTTCTGAACTAGGCCCTGAGAGGAGACTCGAGCTGGGACAGCTTCTTTACAGATTTTGTTTTTGTTTTAGGGATTATAGAAAAAAAACAAAAACCTTGGCTCCAACCAGCCCAGTTCTTGAAATGAAAAGAATGCCTCTAGGTCCCCCTCCCCTTAACTTAACCCACCTTCATTGTTTTGTTAAAGACTGACCCATTAAACAGGTAGCCAGTAATCTGGCTCATGCTGGCATGCTGGCTGGCATGCTGGCGACATCCCGAGTTTACTATAAACTCCGCCTTTTTCACATGTATATGTTAAACTCCTTTGTGTATGTTTACCTTAAGCCCTGCTTTACTATTAAATTCGCAAGTCATTTAAACCAAAAGTGATAGGATGCTTTAAACAGCCATTATGTGACAAAGTGTAACCTCACTGGCCACCTGCGTGTGGTCTGGTATGACTGTGCAATCTTTTGGGTGTGTGAAAATCTCATTGGTCGCCTATGTGACCAGGCTTCACCTTGTGATTTTTGCCAATAAAAAACTAAGCACATGGGCTGCTCGGGGTCACAGTATCAGCTCCCGAGTCTGTGCTGCGGCCCTGGCCAGTCAGTGCAGGAACCTTCTCAATAAAGTGGCTTCTTTAATAACAACTTTGTTGCGGTGGGCTCTGTCACTCCGGACGACTACATGGGCTTGCTTGCCAGAGTAGGGGGTCTTCCTACTACACTTCTTTCTTCTTCAGAGAAGTTTCTCTTTAAGTCTTTATTGGGCAGTTGTTTCTTTGAGGATATGTTGTCGGGGGATTTTATTTTTTGAGTTCTAAGTATATATTAGATATATTAGATATATATGGCTAGTGAAGATCTTCTCCCAATCCGTAGGCTTTCTATGGATCTTGCTAGCTATTCCTTTGCCATGCAGAAGCTCTCTAACTTCAAGCAATCCCATTTGTCCAACCTTTCTTTGCTTTGTTGTGTTTCTGGGTCTTTACTAAGAAATTTTCAGCCTGTGCCAAGGAGACCTAGGGTTTCTCCTATTGTATCCTGTAATGTTTTCAGAGTGTCTGCTTTGACTCCGAGGTCTTTGATCCATTTGGAGTTGATTCTGGTGCAAGGTGATACGGCCCCCATAAACAGGCGGGAGTTGCAATCCTAATATCAGATAAAATAGACTTCAAATTAAAATTCGTGAGAAGAGACAAAGAATGTCACTACATACTAATTGAGGGATCTCTCCTTCAGGAGGATATTACAATTCTAAATATCTATTCACCAAACAACGAAGCACCCAAATTTGTCCAAGAAACACTACTTTCCCTCAAATCCCACATAGTTCCAAAGACATTAATTGTTGGGGATTTTAACGCACCACTTTCCCAACTAGATAGATCAACTAGGCAAAAACTCAACAGAGAAACCGCAGATCTAAACAACTGCATAGATCAACTAGATTTAACAGACATCTACTGAATATTTCACCCAGCAGCATCAGAATACACGTTTTTCTCAGCAGCACATGGAACATTTTCTAAAATAGACCACATTTTAAGCCACAAAGCAAACTTGTCCAAATTCAGAAACCTTGCATTCTCTCTGACCACAAGGGAATAAAATTAGAACTCAACGCTAGATTTTCTAATTTTTAAGTTAAAGAATCCTTAAAAAGCCGTTAAAAACAATGTGAAGATTCCTTAAAATTTTTGGTAATGTCCAAACCTCATAACCTTTTGAATTTTAAACTTAAACTCACCCATTGTTACAGCATGCTGACAACTCTTATCTTGAACATGTTCATAAACACATACAAAACACTCACACAGATCTTAAAGCACACAAAAATCAAAATCAGTTTTACGTACATTTTCTAAAGTTTTTTTAAAAAATTTAAGACATATTTCTTTTAAATGAAGTACCTTTGTTGAACTTCATTTTTCCAGGGCTTGCTTGTTTAGCAAGGCCTTTCACCAATCAATCTTTTGAATCCCTTCTGTTGGAGGAGGGCTGGGGGAGGGGGTCACCTGAAACTGAACTGGTCTGATTTTTACCCAATTTTGACAAGAGCACTTTACAAATTGTTAAGCTGTCTGGAGCAGCTGAAAGTCCAGACCAGGCTCACTGCTATCTACACCCTAACCTCTCTCCAGCAGCCTCCACCAGGAGAAGGTGCACCTGAGGCTTGTCCATGCCCCTCCTCTTGGCTGCTGTAACAAAAGAAGGGGGGAAGGAGACTTAGCAGGTTTGTGACCAAGCCTAGCCGGAGGCTGAGACTTTTATTCCCCCAGAGATGTTCAAATAAATATCAAAAACACTGATAAACACAAAAACCAAGTATTCACATTTAAAACTGGTACCAATTCTAAAACGGAACTAGACAAAACAACAACCAAAGGCTGAGTTGGGGACTAATGGGCCCCCAGAACTCTGTGCTGTTCTCAAGCTGAATCCAGAGTTTGCTTAGTGAGCCTGCTACTCTCACCCAGAACTTCCCTACCTCAGAAAACATAGAACAGAAAACACACCAAAGTAAACAAGACAGACAAGTGGCCACAAAGACAAAATCAGGTCTCAGTGAATGGGGCGACATCTCAACACCACTCACTTACCAGGGGACTCAATCCCCCTCTACTCACCTCGGGAGGATTTTTCTTCTAGATTCCTGCAAACATTGACCCAGGAGCCTTCCAAGGCAAAGGAGAATTCCCAGTCATCTTGGGGCAAGGGAAAGAAGTCCCTAGTGGCCATCCCCTCAGACTGACAGGTTCTCCCCCGTACTCAGACCCCCTGGGCCACGGCCCTAGGCTAAGATCTTGCTGGTGCCACTTGCAAGTGGTCAGTGGCAATTTCATAAAAAAAGAAGGAGCTAGAGAGAAACAGATATTAAGGGGGTGTTAGCCAGTCTCCTCTGAGCCCTTGCATCAGGATGAATCTGGGAGGAGAAACATTCCAAGAATTCCAAAAGACACACAGACAAAACACTGAACCCTGAGACAAGACATGTTCACAGCATGTGCATTGTAGACTGTCAGTCAGAAAGTGCCGGACCCCGCACTAGTGGATAGCCTACCCTGTAAACTATCAGTCAGAAAGTGCCAGACTCAAGCTTCTGTACTAGTGGATAGTTTACCCCCCAGGAGGTCTGAGGGACATCTCCCACCGGCCCCGTTGGCTGTCTTATAGCACGTCTGACAAGACCTCTTGCCAACCCCAATACAGAACCTGCAGGCAACTCAAATACCAGATGATTTCAGAATGGCAATACCTCTACTTACCGGCCGGGTTTCTCATGGCTCCTTGGTTAAGGCATCTGGGTGGGCTTTGGGGGGATTCCCGGCCAATGTACCAAATGTAAAACTGAATTTGGAAATCCTTACCCAAAAGACCACCAGAGACTATCAACAATGTAAAAGCAAAGGAGTCTTTATTGCAAGCTAGAACTTGGTCCCCCCCACATACATGGCAGCAGCCCATGATGCTGAGAGGCCCCAAGCCCAGGGTTATAGTACTTTTTATACACTTTTTAGGGAAGGCAGGGACTTTGTATACATCATAGCATCTTACAACAAAGTATAACACATCACAGGAAACTCTTAATACAATTCTATAGTATGATTGGCACACTACAAAGCAGAAACAGGTTGTTGGTTAGGTCAGAGGGTTGAAGTACTTTAAACTGGTTGGCTTGCACCACAGGGAGTCTCAAGGACACACTTGCTAAACTGCAGGGTTCCTTTCTTTTTTTTTTTTTTTTAAATTTTATTTTATTTTATTTGAGAACATACTGTACAGAGGGGTTACAATTACATGGGCAGGATAATGCATACATTTCTTACCAAGCATTGCATCCTCCTCCTTTGTTTACCCTTCACCTCCCTTCCCAGCCTCCCCCCCTCCCTACCATCCAATCATACCCCCCCTCCCCCCCCCCCCACCGACATTGTAAAGCTGGTTTTGACATGACATTTTGTACTTCTCATTGTTGCAACAGGTCCACCTGAATCCTTAAACGACTTGTTTGTCCCCGTCTCCTCCACATGTTATACTGACATCAAATATAGTGAAAGCAGGGGTTACACTGTGGGGGAGGGACATACAAAGCAACAAAGAAATAATCTTATAAATGCATTAGAAACACATGCATGAAAGAAACAAAAACATTAAAATACATATTTGAGGTTTTGTTTTCCTAACATCACATTATCTGACTTTTTCTGCTTGACTCATACCTATACTAAATAGACTTCAAATTAAAATTCATGAAAAGAGATAAAGAAGGTCGCTACATACTAATTAAAGGATCTCTCCTTCAGGAGGATATTACAATTCTAAATATCTATTCGCCAAACAATGGAGCACCCAAATTTATCAAAGAAACACTACTTTCCCTCAAATCCCATATAGATCCAAAGACATTAATCGTTGGGGATTTTAACACACCACTCTCCCCACTAGATAGATCAACTCGGCAAAAACTCAACAGAGAAACCGCAGATCTAAACAGCTGCATAGATCAACTAGACTTAACAGACATTTACCGAACATTTCACCCAGCAGCATCAGAATACACGTTTTTCTCAGCAGCACATGGAACGTTTTCTAAAATAGACCACATTTTAGGGTTCCTTTCTTAAACAAGCACCACCTGTGGCCTGACTGCGGGGGTCACCATGCCCTCCAGCACCTGCCTGCCTGCGGGTTTTCCCAAGGATTGTTTATGTTCCTAGTTGCCCAGGAATTGCTTCTTCTGTTCATTCCCAGGCCGGGCTCATGGTCAGCTGCATAACTCATACTTCAGAAGATGACATCTAGCTCAAGATGGAGTCACTCAGGCCTCAAGCTCCTCAACAGCCTCTTCAAAAAATTGTGCTGGTAGAATTGGCTGTACACAGAAAACTGAAGTTAGATCCTTATGTATCCCCCTGCACCAGAATCGATTCCAAATGGATCGAAGACCTCAATGTAAGTCCAAATTCCTTGAAAATGTTACAGGAAACCCGAGGGCCACTTGGCATAGGTCAAAACTTCCAAAGATCATGAAGCACAACAAATCAAAGTAAGTCTGGATAAATGGGATTACATCAAACCAAACCAATCAGTTGTCAGACTCAAAAGCCATGGAGAAAAGAGATAGTGTAGCACAGATTTATTAGGGAGCAAATCTACAGATGAGAGCCTCAGCCAATGCTAAACACTTACTACCTTTCTAACTAGGTTATTTATAGTGGATTTACATGTATATAAGAGTTTTCTGGTGGGGATTAGAAAGAAAACAACTAATGCTAAGACATAGATAGCATGTGAAAATAGTTTTAGCTGGAGAAAGGGAGGGATTAAGGCAGTGGGGTCTAGTTCAAAGTCTTAGCTTGGTGCCAGCTAAGTAAGTCAAGGGAAGGGGGGGTAAAGCAGGAGTGCTTATAAACAAAAGCACTGGTCTGAAGCCTCAAAATAAGGACCCTTGTCTATGTGAACCAAACAGTCTCTAACATGAGGTTTTATTTAAATTAACGAGCACAAGTTTAGATTTTTGCAGAGTGGGATGGTGCATAGTCACAGGCAATGTCTGCTTTGTCAGGTAATCCAATCTACACTTCCACATTTTACCCAATAGCCAGGTTTCAACACAAATAGATACAATGAGATTGTACAAATGAGACTTTGATTTTTCCCTCTCATGAATCAAAATTCTGTCAAATGATTTCTGTCCTCCAGATGTTAACACAAAATTTCTCATGATGTTTTCTACTATTTTGTCTTCATTATTGGTGTTCACAGTACTTTTTATTGTTGTCTTCTGTGTATATGCAATTTTTAGGGCTTGAACTCTATGTTTAATGGTCTTCATTGTATTTTTTGCTCATGGGTGATGACACTATTCCTTGAGCCACATCTTTACCTTCTCCTTCTTGCTGGATAATTGGAGACAAGTTTTCACATTTTTTTGTATTTTTTATTTTTATTTTTATTGTGAAAATATTGTACAGAGGGGTTAAAATTACATGGGCAAGATAATGAGTACATTTATAATCAAGGACTCTAATGACAACAGATGCTGGAGGGGATGTGGACAGAAGAGAACTTTACTGCATTGTTGGTGGGAGTGTAAACTTGTTCAACCACTTTGGAAAACAGTATGGAAGTTCCTCAAAAGACTCCACATAGAGCTCCCCTATTTCCCAGCAATCCCACTTTTGGGCATTTACCCAAATGATCACAAACAAGACCACACTAAAGCTACCAGCACGACTATGTTTATTGCAGCATTATTTACCATAGCTAAGATATGGAACCAACCCAGATGCCCCTCAGTAGATGAATGGATCAAGAAATTGTGGTATATATATACAATGGAATTCTATGCCTCCATCAGAAAGAATGACATTGCCCCATTTTTTAGGAAATAGAAAGACTTGGAAAAATTATATTAAGTGAAGTAAGCCAGGCCCAAAGAAACATAGATCCTATGGTTTCCCTTATTTGCAATATCTAGTATATGTCTGAGTCAAGTTTTCATATTTTTGTCTATTTAGACTGACATTGAAACAAAATCTTCAGTTCTTAGCCTCCTGAGTTTCTAGGATTCTACACATGAGCCTCTAACACCAAGCTATGCTATACTGTTATTTTAATTATGTGGTAGAAGAAAGTGGAAGTATATTTGTGTTGTGTGCAATTTTCAAATTCAAGTTTGAATCAACTGTTATCAATTTTAACTGTTAAATCAATGAATATTACACATTCCCGCAGAAATATAATTGAAAAAAGGCATAATTCTTTTGATAAAACAAGTAATGGAACCATTTTTTTCACTTTACAATTCATGTTTTATATAACCTTAATTAGCGGACTTCCATGACTAAAAGTAAATATATTAATTGTATACCACAAGAAGCAAAGTGATTATAGTTAAGAATATATATTTCATCACAGCGAAAAGATAAGGGTTGAGCAGTCTCACTAAAAAGAAATGTTACACACAGAAACTAATGGATATGATATAGCTTGATCATTACACAAGATATAAATGAATGGGATTACCACACCATACCTCATAAATGTGTAAAATATAATTATGTAGGTAGGTGCCAGTGGTTCATACTTGTAATCCTAGCTAGTAAGGAGTCTGACAGCTGAGAATCATGGTTCAAAGCCAGCCTATGCAGGAAAGTCTGTGAGACTCTTATCTCCAATGAGCCACCAGAAAACTGGCAGTGGTTCAAATGGTAGAGCACTAGTCTTGAGGTGAAGAGCTGAAGGACAGCGTCCCGGCCCAGATTTCAAACCCCACAACTGACAAAAATGAAAAATAAACAAATATTTTGACATACAATTTAAAATATATATTCTAAAACTTTTTAAAATCCTCACTAGTTATAATAGTTTATATAAATGTAAAGAAGTATTTTCTGGTTTTAGTTGAACCATACCGGTAAAAGCAAAATGTCTTCTGAGCTTTTCAGTCTTTCTTTTTTTTTAATTGTGAGAATACCATACAGAGGAGTTACAATTACATGGGCAAGATAACGAGTACATTTCTTTTTTTTTGTTTGTTTTTTTGATCCGGTCGTGGGGCCTGAACTCTGGGCCTGGGTGCTGTCCCTCAGCTCTTCAGCTCAAGGCTAGCGCTCTACCACCTGAGCCATAGCACCACTTCCGGCTTTTTTATTTTCTGCTTATGTGGTACTGAGGAATCAAACCCAGGGCCTCATGCATGCAAGGCAAGTGCTCTACCACTGAGCCACCTTCCCATCACAGGAGTACATTTCTTATCAAGCATTGTTGCCTCCTCTTTGTTTTCCCTTCAATCCCTTCCCATACTCCCCTTCCCCCCACCCGATCTACCCCCTATACCACACCAAAGTTGTAAAGTTTGTTTTTCGACATAACTACTTGTACATCTCATTGTTGCAATGGGTCCACCTGTATCCCTAGTTAAACAATTTGTTTTTTCCCTTCCCCTCCACAAATACCAACATAAAATACAGTGAAAGCATGGGTTATACGGTGGGGGAGGGACATACAAAGCAACAAAGAAATAATCTTATAATATGTTAGAAACAATTGCATGAAAGGAAAAAAAACAAAAAAACATTTGAATACTTATCTTGGGGTTCATTCTCCTAACATCATCTTATCTGACCTTTACTGCTTGACTAAGACATATACTAGCTATTGCAAATAAGGGAAACCATTGAAATAGCACAAAGACATCATTGGACATGAGATAACATGTGTTTCAGAGACAACTTAGTAAAGACAAAATATGGAATTTAAATGACTTATAAAAACATTATCCATGTACATATGGCCATATAAGATGGTGTTAAGTGAAATGAACCCCAAGATAGGGACACAATTTATTATTTCTTTTTTTTTGGGGGGGGGGGAGGTCCGGTCGTGGGGCCTGAACTCTGAGCCTGGGCGTTGTCCCTCAGCTCTTCAGCTCAAGGCTAGCACTCTACCACTTGAGCCACAGTGCCACTTCCAGCTTTTTTCTTTTTGCTTATGTGGTGCTGAGGAATCAAACCAGGGCCTCATGCATGCAAGGCAAGCGCTCTACCACTGAGCTGCCTTCCCAGCCCCAACTTGTTTCTTTCTTGCTATTGTTTCCTACTCGTGCTGGAGTTGAACTGCAACCCTTAGATCTCAGCCTCCTGAGTAGCTAGCATTATAAGTGTGAGCCACTGGCACATGGCTTAAGATCACATTTCTAACAGTGTACACTCAGGATCTGTAATGTGTATCTTCATCTATCTTTATATGAATCCTTGAGTTAAAAATCTGGGCTAGAGCTTAGACTTCACACTCAAAAAATATTTCTAGTTTAAAAGTTGATATTCCTTGGGTGGGAAGGTGGCTCAGTGGTAGAGCGCTTGCCTTGCATGCCTGAGGCCCTGGGTTCGATTCCTCAGCACCACATAAGCAAAAAGAAAAAAGCTGGCAGTGGTGCTGTGGCTCAAGTGGTAGAGCGCTAGCCTTGAGCTGAAGAGCTGAGGGACAGTGCCCAGGCCAAGAGTTCAGGCCCCATGACCGGACCCAAAAAAAAAAAAAGTTGATACTCCTGGAAAAATAAAACCTAAGAATATAAAGGAGTCTGGAAAGTTGAGTGTGCATCCAGCCTGGGAAGAACAGTCTCTGAGACACTGTCTATAATTAACCAGCCAAAAACCTGGATTGGAAGGTTGCCTCAAGTGATGGAATACTAGTCATGAGCAAGATTGTTGAATAAGAGCTTGAGGATTTTGCATACATACATACAAACATACACATACATACAGAGACACTTCTATGTGCAAACACACATACACAAATGAAACAACTCTCAGAATGTGCAGAAAAGTTAGAAAACAATAGAAAATATGTCCTGAGTAAGACTAGATGAAATGATAATTTTTAATATGAGAAAGTCCTCAAGTGAACTTTCTTCAAAAATGTTTGAGTATATTACATAGGTAGGGATCAGAGATAGTAAGAAAGTCAAGTAATCATTATTAAAGGGATAAGATCCAATGAAGAATGAATCAGAGACCCCTGCAAGTGCATCTGAAAATGTTCATATGCTGTGTCAAATATTAGAACATCTTTGAAAATAGTACATAAACAGTCTGAGCAGTCAGTCTAGTGAATAATATCATTGGAGAAGTTCAGAATTGCTAGTCTGTATCTAGATTAAATAAACCAACAAACTATGGCAGGGCAATGTGATACAAGCCTGGAATTCTAGCACTCAGACAAAGACAGGAGATTAGAGAGTATAATTACATAGTGATACCTTCCCTGGACCAGGTAGTATAATTTTGTCTCAATGAAACATACCAAATAACAAGAATGGGATTCACAGTTAGAAGTTTGGGATAATTTTGTCATTATGTTTTGAGAAGTCATTTCCTATTGAAATGTAAGTCATATATAATCTTCAGTTGTGTTTTTAATACTCTCTTCTTTACAGAATATTCCTAGATGTGAAATGGATCATGATTTCCCAACCAAAAATTTGAAAAAGTAAGTATCATTCTGTTGGATTCCAAAGAAATCTTGAAGGCTTACAAAAGTTTAAGCCTGGAGAAATAGCAAAGTTCATCTAATGTAGGACTTTGTAGACCTTGCTAAATTAGAATTTAGATTTAAAATAAATATTTTGGTTTTGTTTATAATTTCATATTCTATAGGATACTACAAAATTCTTTTTAAGTAGAGGGTTTAATTGACAAATTCACAAATGATTCTGGCATTCTATTTGCCTAAAATATTCTTTCAAGCAAGGTATAATTAGAACTTAGTTAATACATAATTCCAGCAGTTCATGTATAAAATGATAACGTGAATAATCTGGACAGAGTTGCTGACAAATGGATGATATCAATTAATAAATTTAGAAAAAGCAACTTTTTGAGGCTTTGGTGTAACACGGTGTGAAGAGAGCAATTGTGTGACATCTTGGTTCTTCTATTTGTAACACAGGAAGCAATTTCCTTAATTATGTGCCTCTCTATACAATGAGAAAAATGCTAGGGTTGGGGTTTGTTTTTATTTTGTTTTTGTTTTTTGTTTTGTCCTAGGGCTTGATCTCTTGGCCTGGCCATTCTCTCTGAGCCTGTTTTTGCTCAAGGCTCGTGCCCTACCACTTCAACCTCAGTGTCACTTGTGTCTGGCTTTTCTTGAGCAGTTTATTGGAGAAAAGAATCTAAGGAAACTTCCTGCCTGGGTGGGCTTTGAACCATAATCTTCCGATCTTAGTCTCTGGAATATCTATAATAGATAAAAAATAAATATACATAATATTTGCAAGTGTTCTGATTTCAAGAATACTACTGGGGGGGAAATGTTGCAGCAAAGTTTAGTGTAGTGTTCTTTCCACAAGAGGAAGGGCATCACATTAGCAGAAGTGTAGTATTTTTTCACAATAATGATAAGCTAGTCATATTGTAAGTTTAGGGAATATTAAGGTGCACATTACAAGTTGGAAACTGTTGGGTTAGGATAACTTTATGACATAAAAGTGTGGGATTGTTGGTCATAGAAATAATAGCTTACTCTGATGAACAAATGTTTACTCTTGAGGAATTAATTATTACAGATATTTTATAGTTTTATCCTCTACCAGAATGTGGCTATTTTTTCTGTTGACTTCTCAGTATGTACCACCCCATTGGAATTTGCATCTATTGCAGAATTAAGTAACATGCAAACAGGTACTGTTTTGAATGTCTCTGGTACAGAATGTTCAGAATTTGAAAATGAGTAGTTAGTAGTCATAGGAATTTTGAAGAAAATATGCATTCTGTCCTCTTAATTATTCAGTTTTAAAAGTTAGCAGTTTCCATAGAATTAAACTTTTCTGTTTTACTATGAGACAATACTAAAATTATGTTTTTTTCAATATAATGGCAAGTATATTGTGAAAATATTGGATAACATTCAAGTTGATGACCCTCTGAAAAGAAGGGGTAATGAATTCAAATAGATGTCAGTGTTCATTTTTTAAAAAGTTAATACACATAGAATAATTTTACTATACCAATACAGTGAAATTATTATATTTTATGTGCTTTTTTTAAATTTAATTTTATTGTCAAGGTGATGTATTGAAGGAGTTGCAGTAACTCTAAGGTAGTGAATACATAACATGTCGAACTTTTTTACCTCCCCCCTCATTTTTCTCACACTTTTCCTTCACTCCAATACCCCTCACAAGTTGTAATGTAAATTTCCAACACATTGTCTTGTGAGTATTGCTATTGCATTGGTTTGCCCTTTGTCTCATCATTTTGTTGTTCCTCTTCCCTTGCCAAATTAAGATAAATATATATACAATACATAGGGTCCTGAAATCAAATACAGCAGGGAATAAAACATAGGGGAAAAACACAAATGAAAAAAAGAAATCATATTGTACATTAAAAACAACAACCACAAAGAAAAACCTCTGTTTTCATATCTAGGAGTTCATTTTGCTCAGCATGATCTTATTTGATCATATATACATAGCTATTGAGCCATTCTGCTCATCTGCGAGGACTATCTTAGACATTTCTTACTTATTACATGAGGGAAACCATGAAATCTGTTTCTTTGTGTCTTGCTTATTTTACTTAGGAATTTTCCAAGTCTTTCCATTTTCTTATGAGTTGGAAGCATAGAATTCCACCATATATATATACCACATTTTGCCGATTCGTTCATGTACTGAGAGGCATATTGGTTTAAAACATGCTTGCATGTAAGTATCAATTAGGGTCATTCAAAAATGACAGATGCCACCAGACATACTAAAATCATGATTTCTAAGTAAGATAGGATTTTATGGTGGTACAAGTGTTGAGATATCTGGATGAGTCTAATCTTGCACTGAATTAGGCAGGAAGATATCCAATATCATATGGGATAAAAATGGTAGTGAGAAGATATTCCCTTGAGAAAGATATAGGAGGCTGCCAGAAGTATGAAGAAATTCAGATAATTTTGAAGGATTTAGAATTGCAAGTTCAAATACGTCTCTTTAAGTGGAAGGGCAAAAGAAGGGGAGGAGAAGAAAATAACAGAAAGCAGATAATTGTCCCAACTTACAGTATAAAAAGACATAACCTATAACTTCCACGTTAAAGAAAGACCAATATAATACATCCCACTTAATTTAGATACATGCAAAATATTTACTTGGCTTTTCCCACTTTAATGCTCCAAAATAAATGAAGACTTATAAGAAAAGCTATGTGATTGTCATTACTTCAACCTGAACACTAATTGTGATGAGCCCTCTTTTTCTCAGTATGCTCTTGGAAAATACTCCCTAAATTGATGATGTTGTGGCTGATTAGAGTCAGCATAACGGGCTTCTGCTTGTATCATAGTCCCAGAATGTTTTAATGCAGTTTTTTCTCAAGGTATCCAAGCACATTGTCTGACGCTGTACTTTGAACACACCCTCACACCTAAGCACATTATTTGAAATTGTACATCAGCATTTCTTTGGCACATTCTACTTTGTGCCTTTGTCTTTTTTGCATGTTCCTTTTGATTTCACAGTTGCTCTATTTCCATTTCATCTGTACAAACTGCTAAGAACATTGTTCATCTACTGTGAAAACTCAGGGTCTATGTTGAGGGGGCAGAATGATGTAGGCTCCAGCCTTAGGATTGTCTGAGGACTGTGTTTGGGATTAGGAAAACTCTTGGAACACCAGGCTAGAGAGGGAAAACCTTCTCTCTCCCTATCTCCAGACACATGTCACAGACTCCTGAGAGCTGAGGAAGTGGCTCTTCTGCTTGCTTAAGCATAGATGAACAGCTGGACAAGCATTTTCCTGAGATTGAAGAAGTGGTTTGAGCTTGCTCTAAAATAGTTTAGATAATAATATACCTAGACATTGTCTCATAGGTTATTGTGTGAATGTTTTCCAACCAAATCGTGGCAAAGATTACACTTGCTTGTCTTTAAATACCCACTAACAATAAAACACATCATGCAGTGGCAATTACTGATTGCATGCTGCATCCCCTGTGTCCTGGTGATTTCGTGACCCTTACCCAGGGACCCCAATGCACTAGACGTTGACAATTGGCACCCGAACAGAGACCCTGCATTGTTGAATTCAGGAAGGGATATTCAGCTAAGTACTTTTAATTACAGGGTGATGGGACAAGTTAGGTCTACTCCGTACTTACATATGCTTACACATTTACTTGCTGCTTATGGTGTAAATATTTCTTCTTCTGACATAGAAATGTGTATTAATGTAGTTAGGGAATGGAATCCTTGGTTCCCCGATGAAGGAACATTATATGTTGATAATTGGAAACGAGTAAAAAATATTGTAGAAAGAGCTGTTTGAGAAGGGGAAAAGATTCCTATTAGATTTTGGTCCATTTGGGCTATTTTACATACCCTTTTTAAAGTCTTGAATGAGGAAAGATTAATAGCAGACTTAAAGAAAGAGGCCACCCCTTCTATTGTAGATTTACAATTGGACTCTGAGGTTAAGGACGCAATAGATAAGGATGCATTGCAATTAACAGAAAAAACAAGAGGTAAAAAAGGCTGAAAAGGAACAAACTGAAAGGGTAAATAAAATGTCTGAGCAAATGGAATTGATTTTATCAAAATTACAACATATGGAGTTGGAAATTAGCAGAGTGAAAGGAGAACCTGAGAAAGTGAAAGTAAAGCAGCCTTCGGCTCTTCCCCTGGCCGATGCAATTTTTACAGCGTCACTGCCTCACAAAACAGAGGGCTCAGACAGTGAGTTTGATGATGAAATGCCTATTTTTTCTTATCCTGTAATTCGACCACCCCCTATGAATGGTATAGCTCAACCAGCCAGATATGAAGGTGTTGCTGTTGATGATATTGGTAAACTCAAGAAGGCAGTGACGTTGTATGGTCATCGTCTCATTATGTTAAGGAATTGCTTAATGGGCTTGCTCAATATTACAATAATTTTGCTCCTGAGGATTGGAAGATGCTTTGTAGAGCCTTGCTTAAGGAACCTGAATACCTACAATGGCAAATGTGGTTTACTGAGTTATGTACAGAAAGGGCTAGACAAAATGCACAGAGCAGTAACCCACGCCTACAGGTCATAACCTTTCCCATGTTGAGTGGAGTAGAACTATATGCAGATGCTCATATGCAAGTGAACTCTCCTAAAGAGATCCATAAGCAGTTAAGAGACATAGGTATTGAGGCATGGGAAAGGATTCGACCGGTAGGAGAGCATTATGGCTCTTGGACTAAAGTAATTCAAAAACCTAATGAACCCTATGTTAAATTTTTATCGCGATTGAAATTGACCTTGGAACGTACTGTTGTGGGAGAGGCTGCAAGTCAACAACTGCTGCGCATGTTGACTTATGAGAATGCTAATGAGGACTGTAGACGGGCCCTATTGCTTATTAAAGAATCTGGAGATGTGAATACATATTTAAGGGCCTGCAGAGACATTACATCTGAATCCAGGCGTATGCAGGTGTTTGCTGAAACTATGGCCACTACCTGGCATGCTTTGCAAACAAAACCCTCTAATCTAAAGTCTTTTGGATGTAGTCAAATGGGACATATAAAAAAAGTTGTAAAAAAGCTACTGGAGTTAACAAGAGAAGACCAAAAATTTGCCCTAAATGTAAAAAAGGGGAGCACTGGGCAAGGTTGTACAGATCAAAAATAAACAATAAAAAAATTCCTATAAAAGATGCTTTCCCTTTATATTTAAAGATTTTGGATTAATAATAGCACCTAAAAAATACAAAAAGATACGGTGGTAAAATGTTTAGGATATGTTGTTTCTAGACAAACAGTGACACCTCAAAAAAATATCTTTATGACGTGATCAATTACACATGTTAAATAATTTTCAAAAGCTATTAGGAGATATTAATTGGATGGGACCGGCCTTAAAAATTTCTACTTATCAGTTACATAATTTGTTTTCTTTGTTACAAGGGGATCCTGATTTACAAAGCAAAAAAACTTTAACTAAGGAAGCTAAAAAAAATTACAATTTATAGAACAGAGAATAAAAGAAATGTTTTTACATCTAGTAACGCTAAATCAACCCATAAATTTATATATTTTAGATACATGGAAATACCCAACAGGAATTTTAGGACAAAATGAGCTACCATTAGAATGGATTTATACTCGGCATAGATTTACAAAAAATAATATGCCTTATAAACAACAGTTGGCAATTATTATTCAATAGGCCAGGCAAACGGGTATTTACCCTATCGGGGTATGATTTAAAATTATTTTTCCTTTGCCAAAAGACCAAGTAGAATATTTGTTAAACATGTCTGAAATGCTACAAATAACATTAGTAAATTTTACTGGACAATTTTCCTATCATTTTCCCAAAGGTAGATTGTGGGATTGCTTGCGTAAACAACAATTTGTCATTAATGATACAATTACCAAGGCCCCTATTCCCACTGCTCTTAACGTTTTTACAGATGGCTCCGAAACAAAAAGTGCTTATTGGACAAAAAATAAATATTGGGTACAAACAACTACTTTAACATCAGTTCAACACAATGAACTTTTTGCTATTATTAAAGTGTTACAAGATTTTGTGGGAGATATTAATATTGTTACTGATTCTGCCTATGCTGTAGGAGTTGTGACTAAAACAGTCACTGCTGTTACTTATTCATCTAAACCCCAGCTAAACCAATTATTTAAACAATTACAAGCATTACTACAACGTAATGCCAAAGTGTTTGTAACTCACATTAGGGCTCACTCTTCGTTACCTGGTTACCTTGTATATGGCAATAGTCAGGTTGATAAATTAGTTAGTTTTGCTTCTGCTGAACAGGATCATGCTCATTTACATACAAATGCTGTCCATTTACATATGCATTATAAAATACCTTATTCTCAAGCTAAACAAACTATAAAAAGGTGTCCTATTTGCAGATCAATGCATTTAAGAGCTGTACCTGCTGGAGTAAATCCTCGAGGATTACAACCTAATGAGCTCTGTCAAATGGATATAACCCATGTGAAAGCCTTTGGCCATTTTTCCTTTGTACATGTTACAATAAATACTTATTCTAAATTTGTTTGGGCTTCTGCCCTTATGGGAGAAACTGTTAACCATGTAATAGAACACTTATTGGAAGCTTTTGCCATTATGGGAGTGCCTGCCAAAATAAAGACTGATAATGGACCAGCCTATAAAAGTATTAAATTTAAAAGATTTTGTGAACTTTATGATGTGGTACATATTACAGGAATAGAATATAACCCCCAAGGACAAGCCATTATTAAACGAGTTCATGGCACACTAAAATAACAAATTAAAAAATTAAAAAGGAGGAAAAGGTTGGATAAAGGTATGGATATTTTTTGGTTTTCCATGCAAAATCCTAAAACAATTTTACATCAAGCTCTTTTTGTTCTTAATTTTTTTAACTCACCACAAGGAGATATTTTAACTAGAGCTGAGCGCCATTTTGAACAAATATCAGAAAAACCTTATTTAAATGCTCCCATAAGGATTAAGATTACATTGAACACAAAATGACAACTAGGAACATTATTACCTAAGGGGCGAGGATAGGGTTTTGTGTCTACACAGGATGGCAAACAATGCTGGCTTCCTGCAAGATGGATACAGCCACGGCCCAGTGAGGACAGCACGGTATCCTGCAAGGAATCAGCCACCAGTTGAGAAAGAAGAAAGCCCTGCTGCCCACCTGGGGGCAGGTTAAAAAGTTGACTGGAGAAGGACAAAAGATGTTACAACTCACTGGTAAATCTGTCACACTGGTAAACCTGTCACGGCTGAGAACTTGTTCCTGGCCATGTGTGCCCTGCTTACTGTAAACTCTGTCCATGCTAATGCTTACGTAAGTTATTGGGCCTTTGTTCCTAACCCTCCTTTATTGGAACCTGTTGTTTGGAGAGACATGGATGTAATCATCTATACTGTTCCTGCTATTTAATCTCCTCCTTGGAATGATTTGACATTTTATAATAAGGATGATGGTAGCTTTTATAATTTTACTTACTATACTCATTCCTTGCCTGTTTGTTTGGGGCCTCCTCATTGTTTAGTTATGAATTGGCAACATTGGGTTTTACCTGGGAAACGCACTTTCAATTGTAGAACACAGCTACAGTGATTAACTACTTGGTCCATTAATAGTAGCTGGGAAAGTGTCACCTTTGATTAAGTTATCCTTACCTATGTGCCCTGATTTTACTTATATTGATTTAAAATATAAGCCTTTTGTGTGGCAAGAGTGCAGAGGAACATTTGGAAAAATGTTCAATAATTTCAGTGATTGGGGACCTTTTGGACAGTTTATTAACACATGTTTAGAATGGAATATTTCCAGATGTGATTTATCAAATGTTACTAGGACGCCAGATGCCATTAATGGATCGCTTACTGGAGCTCGATTGATGGCCTGGGGAGATGGAGGCATTACAGATGCCCGATGGGCTTTCATGGCTGCACCCACTGCTGTTCAGACTCATCTTTGGAAGGTCTCAGCGGCGCTAAAACCCGTGATGCTATCAAATGGATCGTTCTTCGGGGATGGTGAACTCTGCGTCCACTTATAACTTTACTTTGTATAAATCTTATAATGTAACTGCTTGTGTATCCCTGCCTTATGTATTTTTGGTGGGAAACTTTACATTTTCTCCTACTATTTCTTGTTTCAATTGTCGCCTGTATTCTTGTGTTAATTCCTCTCCTAATTTTAATGACAGCGATAGTATTATGATTTTACAACAAAGAACTTATATTTGGCTACCTGTTAAATTAGGAAGAGAATGGTCCCAAAATCCTTTGGATAGTGTTGTTATTGAATTTTTTACCAAACTGCTAAAACGTACAAAACGTATGATTGGAGCCATTGTGGCTGTGATTTTAAGCTTAATTGCTATTACCACTTTTGCTGCGGTGTCTGGAATTGCCCTGCACACTTCCTTACAAACTAAACACTTTGTGGAAGAATGGCACCGGGATTCACATGAATTGTGGGTCTCACAGGTAGAAATTGATGCTTGATTACAAACACAGATTAATGTTGTTAAACAGACAGTGGGATGGTTAGGAAAAAAGTTATTGGTTGTGGAAAAACAGTTATTGTTAAAATGTGATTAAAATTCGACTACCTTTTACATTACTAATGTAAAATATAATAAATCTTTACATGATTGGAATATAATACAACAGTATTTATCTAAAAATTCTACTGCTGCTCAATTGATTGCTCAGTTGCAATTTAATGTACATGATATTTTTGGTAAACAATTTACAAATGATGATGCTTCTAATATTGCTGATACCTTTATTAAACAGTTGGAAGGGTTGGATCCGAAAAGAATACTACAAAGCATTTCACATACTGCTAGTGGTATGGAAATTATTATTGTTATTATTCTGTTTGCGCTTGTGCTGTTATATTTGATCTTTATGAAGCCAATGCAAGCTTCTATGATAACCCTGTGGAAAGCTTTACTTTTAAAACAAAAGAAAAAAGAAGGAGTTTGTGAAGACTCAGGGTCTATGTTGAGGGGGCAGAATGATGCAGGCTCCAGCCTTAGGATTGTCTGAGGACTGTGTTTGGGATTAGGAAAGCTCTTGGAATGCCAGGCTAGAGAGGGAAAACCTTCTCTCTCCCTATCTCCAGACACATGTCACAGACTCCTGAGAGCTGAAGAAGTAGCTCTTCTGCTTGCTTAAGCATAGGTGAACAGCTGGTCAAGCATTTTCCTGAGATTGAAGAAGTGGTTTGAGCTTGCTCTAAAATAGTTTAGATAATAATATACCTAGACATTGTCTCATAGGTTAAGTAAAAATGTATCTGTGGAAATTTTTTGTGTGAATGTTTTCTAACCAAATCTTGGCAAAGATTATGCTTGCTTGTATTTAAATACCCACTAACAATAAAACACAGCATGCAGTGGCAATTGCTGTTTGCATGCTGCATCCCCTGTGTCCTGGTGATTTCGTGACCCTTACCCAGGGACCCCAACGCACTAGACGTTGACAATCTACCACTTCTTGTTTGCACACTCCCATTCTATGTATGAAGGTACTTTGTCCATGTTAACCAATAGGGTAGTACTCACTCTCTGAGGAGAAAAGTTCCAGAGTATAACTCTATGTCCACATTAAAGGGTGTAGAATTTAAAGCATTTTGAGACAAACATTGATATTTGAATTGGAAGGCTCCTTAGGGATATTTTCTTGGAGCTCATTAGTTTACCCAGGATAAATATAAATATTCACACACTTTGGAACTAATTAGTAAGTAACTGAATTAACACTAGATCCTAGACATTGTGTTATTACAAGTCACCATTGTATTATTGTTACATCAGAATCCTTCCCTACTTGCATATGTGTATCAGAAAATGAAAGAAAGGCATTAAAGCAAAATGTCTTATTTTTTAGGCATTTAATCCTTGTGGGGAGGGTAATGTCTGAACTCTTCCATTCAATAAATGCTTGAAGTTTATAAGAGCATTTCCTACATACAAGAATATGTGGCAGGTTGATTGGCAGGGTTATTTCAGCATGGAGATATCCCTAACAAGAATTAGATTTAAATAGAGCATATGGCAGTTATGACGTCTCAATGGGTATTGAAGCATTTTCTATTCTAAAGAAGAATCAATTTGAGGAGTCTTCAATAACATCAGTAAAACTGTAAGTTCAACCTAGTACTTGATGTTACTTGTTCTACATTTATAATGAATAGGCTGATAAGATGTCCAAACATATCTAATGATATTTCTATAAAATCCCAAACTGATGTAGATACATGGGTCACTCATTGGAACTGTAGGGCAAATTAGGCTTGTCTTTGCTGTAGTTCAATCCATAATCTCCTGGCCAGTCTTCAAAAATATTCACAGAATATCTCTAAGTAAAGGTCATGACAGTTACATCTGTATAATACTTCTAAGGTCAGGATAAGAGCATTTGTTCCCAACATTTAAAATCAACAGGATCTGTTGAATTCATGGATCTAGAGTTTTATTTCATAACAAAATTTCATCAATATGACTTACATCTCTACCAGTTCACCAAAACACTGTTCTTATTGAACTTGTCTATGTCCTTTTAGTTTTCAAGTCCAAATAGCATATTTCCTTCAATACCTCTGTAAGTTTTGACCTTTTCTTCCTGCAAATTCTTTCCTTTCTTTACTTCTGTACATCTGTTTTTATTACTTTCTTGTTTCCTCATTTATCTCTTTCTTCCAATCTTGTCCACACTGGTGCTCAAATTGCTTACACTTATGTCATAACTTTTCTTTTCCTCTTCCCTTTAATAATGCCCCCAATTTTATCATTCTTTTTCATATTCATGGTCGAGGATATTTTGATGATGTCTAAAAAGATCTATTGGGCTGGGAAGGTAGGTCAGTGTAATTATCTTATATATTCTCCAAATAATCTTGTAGTGAACACAGAGAATTGATTAAGCCAGATAAATATAATACTCCAGAATCATAGAATGGCTCAGAGGTCAGCTCTGAGATCATATCAGTCTCTGGATCTTACTGTTCTTAGATCCACAATCTTATGGGAAAAGAAAAAGAATGTATAATTACATTTATTTACAATCTTCATCCAACTTCACATATTGAAATTCTATCTCAAATATAATGTTACAGAAGTTGTCCTTTTTGTGTGTATGTGGATATGTGGATGGTAATTAAGTCGTGGAGGCAAGCCTTCAGTAATGGTATTTAAATAAACAAAACCGAATAGATTTCAATCCTGATCTTTAATACAGTGCATCAATCTGAAAAACAAAAATCCTGACTATGCTGGCATTGCAATCTTGGGCCTCCAGGCTCCAGAATGTAGAAATAAATCTGTTGTTTATAACCAATTCAGTGTCTGGTAATTTGTCATCATAGGTCAAAAGGACTAACATTAAGCCATCTGAAAAAAACAGGTGTGGTTTCTTTCTTCTTTTTTTTTTTTTTGTCGGTCATGGGGCCTAAACTCTGGGCCTGGGAGCTGTCCCTCAGCTCTTCAGCTCAAGGCTAGAGCTCTTCCAATTGAGCCTCAGCCCTACCTCTGGCTTTTTCTGCTTTGTGGTGCTGAGGAATCAAACTAAGGGCCTCATGCATGCAAGGCAAGCACTCTACCACTGAGCCACCTTCCCAGCCCTGGTTTCTCTATTTTCTCTTTCCATCTTTCCAGAGGCCCTTTGATATTGAAAAATGCTAAGACTCCATACAGAAAAATTTCAAAACTGCCCTGTTGTTCAACTCTGACTTCACAAATTTTGGAGTGTAAAGAATGACATCAAGTACCTAAGAGACTGAATACAGGACACCTCATTATCTTCTGCTTTGCTCATCAGCACCTGGTGCAAATTTACACTATATAAACAAGTCAACTAACAGTAGTTATGACAAATTTTAAAAATGCATAGCCTGAAAACACTTTATGAACACTCGCACTGTAGTCTCATTGGCTCCCATGTCCAAAATAAGAAACAAAGGCTTAAAGAGAGGTAGGTAATTTACTCCAGGTTGCAAAAACTGGTATATTGGTACATTTAAACTCAGACTACTCTATATCCATACTTAGGCTAACATACCATGGGCATTTATTTTTCTACAGAAATAAAAGTCTCACAGACCTTTTTTCAAGTTCTAGACATATGTTCTACCATGATATCTCTATCCTGGGTGCTTTACTGGTGCCCCCAAGTCATATCAGCTGAAGTTGATACATCTGTACCCATTCAAATAAAAATGGCTGAGACTTGGGCAACTGTACTTTTAAAACCTCCCGTGCAGTAAAAATGTGTAATTAACAGTATGAAATCCTGGGCTAGAGAATAAATTTTCTATGATGGTGTTAGGCCCACCTCACAAATCTTTCTTGGTCTCTCTCCTTCCTTCCTTTTTAGTGCTGGGGATTGAACCCAGGACCCTGTGCATATTAAGAAAGTGCCATAACTCCAAGCTATATGACCATTTCAATCGCTCCAATTTCACTCTCCAATTCACTGCTACATTGTTCCTGATACTTTACATTCCCTGAGCATAATATTTGGAGATTATTGAACTTCATAAGCTTTTCATAATTTTACAGAATATTTATTTTCTCCTTCCTATGTATCATGACACTGTGCAAGAAGGATTTGGTTGAACTCTCCAGGCAGAGTTCATAGCTCATCATCAGGTTCTATTTTACATGCATATCATTATATTATTACATTTAGAATAACAATGCACTTAATTAATTGTTTCTGTTCTTCAGACTATTCGTAGACCCATGTTCTATTGTAGCTTTTATATAAACAAGAATAGAATTTTTCTTGTCTTATTTTCCTTTTTTTGACTTGGTACAAATTTTCCTGATTTTATAGAACTGTTTTTTTCCAAGAATATTTTTTTCAGGACATTTCTGCATATTGTGTATACTACAATTAAGAGATTTCCAGCCAAAGAAAACAACTCAGAATTCTAGAGGTTAATGACTATACTCTGGATTCCTGTGCATTGGCACTGCATTTGGCATCTCAGTGTTACAACAATAGACAATTTATATTGAAAGTTGCTTTCTTTTTGGTTTCCCATTTTGAGCCATATAACTCTTTTAAGGTGTACAGCAAGTTAACCATGGGAGTATGAGCTGGTAATCTTTTCTTAAAAAAATTTTATTGTAAAGATACTGTATAGAGGGGTTACAGTTACATGAGTAAGGTAATGAGTACATTTCCTCTTAAGCATTGTTACCCCCTTCTTTGTTTTCCCTCTACATTCCCTTCCCTCCTTACTTCCCCAACTCCTCCTTCCCCCTATCGTGAAATTTTGAAGTTCATTTTCAACATAGTGTATTGTACATCTCATTGTTACAATTGGTCAACCTGTATCCTTGCTTCAGCATTTTGTTATTTCCCTTCCTCTCCCCAAATTAGAAAAAAAAAATGTATATACAAGATGCAGGGAACCGGAATGAAATACAGTGACAAAAGAGGATATATGAGCTGGCAATCTTTAGCCTTCAAATTCCAAAACAAAAGCAAGCAATGAATGATAAAAATTGTTCATAAGGGTACTCTCAGCCTTCCAATTGGTGTTCTGATTCTTCCATTAAAATAAAATCTTGTTAGAATCAAATTCTGATCCAGGCTAAAATGAAATACCCATGAAAATGAAGACATTAAGTTGGTATTAAATATGCCTTCCTATTAATGGAATGCCACAGAAAAGGGTTTTACAAAAATGATGATAGCAAGAGGGATTTTGGACAAAGGCATTATAGTGGGTAAGGCGTGTAAAAGTTACAAAACTGGAACTTCATGCTGGGAAAAAGATTAACTTCACAGGCAGGAATAACTTACTATTTTAGATGAGCCAAGTTAAGATGGATCATTTGATGATGCATTTAATATTATGGAAACAACAAAGAGTTTCAGTGATTGAGACAGTTCAATTAATTATGGAATTTATAAGCACTGGACACCCATGTAATCATTATAAGTGATGTTCTTAGAACAGTATGGAATTTCTAAGGATGTTATTGGATAGGAAATATATGCATGATATAATGAGATGAAAAGTCAGATTTTAAAGTAGGCTCACACCTGTAATCCTAACTACTCACAAAGGTGAGATTTGAAGATCATGGTTCAAAGTCAGCCCCTGGAGGAAAATCTATTTAACCACCGAAATGCCAGAAATGGAGATGTGGCTAGCGTTGAGGAAAAAGAAAAGCAGAGAACAATGTGTAGGCCCCGAATTCAAGCTCTAGTTTTGGCAATAAACAAATGAATAATTAAACAAACGTATGACCCCAAAGTGAAGGAAATTATGTATATGCATATATGCGTGGCAGAAGGGTCTAACTGTGGTGTTCCAGTGTTCACCTTGTGGAGCTCCAGAATGGGGACAGCACAAACATTTACTTAAAGGAAATCAAAAGTGACAATATATTGGAAATGATCTGTACACTGGGGGGGGGGGGGTGATTGAGAGAACGAGGGAAAGAGGAAGAAAAATGAGGGAGGGGAAACAAGTTAGGAAATGTTATCACTATCTTACTTATGTAACTGTAACCCCTCTGTACATCACCTTGACAATAATATTAAAATAAAAAAATAAAAAACAAAACAAAAGCTTTTATTTATGTTATATTTAAAAGTATATTTTAAAAAGAATTATAGGCATTATTTAAATTTCTAATGCATGGCCACACTCTACTGGAGTGTACTGGAATTTGGAGAGAATTACACGAGTCCATGAGTAAAGACCCCAATAAGAATTCCACAAAGGAATGTCAACATGGACCAAAGGGTCCTACCCATAGTACCTTGCTTCTACAGCAAATCACACAATCTCCCAAATCCACATAATTTAAACATTTAAAGGCAAATGATGAACCAACATCTCCATTTGTAGAAATACATACTTGCGACAAGGATGGAAAAGGCACAGAGAGCCAAAGTAAATGTGATGAAATTTTAAGGAAGATTCCATAGATAAAGGAATGTGTCCCACACATTTCCAACTCTAAATCTGGGAAAGTTAGTCATCTTTGTCATACTAATAAAAACCACAAATAAAGCTAACTGTAGGATGCAAAAAGATTGCATGAGAACAGGTGTTCATTGTGACAGCACAGCAACTTCAGTGCAAATTACTATGTCTCTTTCCTTGTTTTCTTCCCACCTCATTCTTGAATTCTGAAGGTGAGATTCTGAGGAGCCAGTTTTCTTTGCTCCAGTAATTAATGAAAGGGAACAGGTGATTGGAGATACAATTTCTTCACCTAGTTCTTGGATTCTCATTCTTTATTAAGCTTACTGAGTACTAATGGGATTATAAAACACAAGAAAGTCCTAAGTTTTCCACTAATTTTTTAAATGCCTGCTGTAAGAACAATCAAAATTAACAAAAGAAACAACTCAGAAAGATATTTGTGGTGTATTGATACCAGGAGAATTTGAAATGTCACATGTAAATACCAAATGACATTTACAAAGCACAAACCCTAATTCTTCTGTGAGCTAATGTGATAATTACACATTTATATTTTCCAACAAAATCACCATTGAGAACAGCACAGCCAATTTCAATCACAGAAGGAAAGCTGCAAAGAATTGCTAAAATTTTCACATATTCATTCCTAGAGTTGAGAGGGTTGGTTCTGCTGACGTTGACTGTTTGATCCTTTTCTTCCTCACAAATAAATGTGCCTATGTAGAACAATTTATATCTATATCTTAACTTTATGGGTGTCTAGCCTTTCTGGTCTGATCTTCAGTCTGAGTACCAACTATGTTTATGAACATGGACCATCCCTTAAGCAGAAACACGCTCTAAAACAGTTCTAACAGAAACATCTGTGATAATGGATATATTCTATATATGCATTGTCTAATAGACTAGCCACTGGCTATATGTGGCTACGAACCTCAAATGTGAATTAATTCTTCCAATTTCAGTTAAATGAAATTTTAAATAATGAGATGCATCTATTCACTGTTAACTGGACAGCTCAGTTACCAAATAAGGAAGCTGAAGTTCTCACAACGATGTGATAAAATATAATCCAAATGAAGAAGGTTCCATGCCTGTATGCCGTTGAATTATCTGAGCTTTTCTGTCTTATAGAATTCAGTCATCACTCACCTAGATTGACAGCTTGGAGGAAAGGAGTGGGAGATAAACACAAGCTACTTGGGATACTGAGAATTGCTCCTTGAAGATGAGGGTTGTGCATGAATCTTTTCTGTGTTTAGTGGACAGCAAAGTGTGTAGAATCCTGTAGGTAGAAAAGTAATGTTTGTATTTCAATATGTCAAACAGGTGCTCTGTTTATCAAAATGGGGGAGAAGTCAGACAGGTGAATTCTTTAAATATACAAACAATATATAGAAAATTTGCTACATTCTATTCCATGATAGGCCCTGGAATAAACTTTGGTTCTTTGTACCATACTCTGTAAATATTCACACACTAAAAAACAGAAATATAATCCTTTATTACTGTTAAAATACATAGGCTATCTTCATAAAAATATTTGTGGACCTATTTTTTCTTTAATTTCTTCCACACCTGCATTAAGAAATGGCTCTAAGAGAAAAGCTTCTAGATGTGTAAAATTTGAACTCCATCTATGTCATTTGTTGAATTGTACTCTGGATAGGATTGAAGTCTCTATTTCATCTTAAGGCTTAGGGCTGGAAAAAGAATAAGTATTCTCAACAAATTGTCATGCCTCACTTTTAAGGAGAGCTATGTATTTATTAGGAGAAATATGTATTGGTCTTGGTAGCTAGGACTCTTCAAGAAACAAAAGAAAAAGAACAATTCTTCAGCAGTCTCAAGTATTTGCCTATCTTCAAGTGAACATTAGCTGCTGTATATTCTATAGTGTATTTGCAAGAATATTTTTGCAAGCTATTTCTAAGCTATTGTCACCCTCCAGAGTAAAGTTCAAGCATGCCTATTTCTCATTATATAGATCGTAGTTGCTCAAAGTCAGAACCCATTGTTTGTATAGGTTTCACATGTCTATCACTACTTCACTCAGTGGCACTGAGGGCTGAGAGATTCACATCAAATATAGAAATACACACACACATACACACACATATCTCACTGGCTTTCACTATTGCTATAAAAATTAAGTCCTTTTTGTCTCTGACCCAAGAGCATTATAAATCGCCTAGCATCCATGAAAATGTGACAAATTCATTATTAACTTGCAAGTAGGTTAAATCTCAAGCTTCACACATTTCTAAATACTCATATGAAGAAAAATGTATTCCTAGAGTTTTAGTGTGCTTCTATATTACAAAGCTCTTAATTTTCATCTTATTTACCCGGAGGAGGCAACAATGCTCGATACCAAATGTACTCATTTCCTTGCTCATGTAACTGTAAGCCTTCTGTAAAGTATTCTTACAATCAAAAACGTACAAAAAGGGGAAAAAAGAAATTGGAAATCGTGTACTTCCATTAGAACTAACTAAATTTAAGGGTTGTAACTTTCTATAGGTTTTTAAGGACCTAAGAAGTTGTGAATATGACCCAAGACCTTTACTAAAAGTTGAGGGAGAGAGATCCAAAAGTGGAAGTAGATAGGCTACCAGAGCATAATTATGTAGCTTTAGTTCACTGTTACCATAACAGGAGTGCAAATCAATATGATGGTTCATACTTACAGGACCAGTAGACATACTGGAAGCTGACATCAGAGAATGGTCATTCATTTTGGGAAAACACAAATCAGGATGCACCAAAGGATGCAATCAACAGTGTCCAAAAAAGCAGCACAGAATGGGATAAAGTCATTGCAAGCATATATTTTATAAGTGGTTCATATCAAGAATATATACAGAACATCATCCCAACAACAATACATAAACCAATTTTACAAGGTGCAAAGAACTGAGATGTTTCTCCAGAGAAGACAAACTGTTAACAAGCCCACAAAAAAGGTATTTAATATCACTAATCCCCAGAAAGTGTAAGTCAAAATAATGAAGGAAATTACCACTTTATATGTATTAGGTGGGATAACTACTAAAAATAAAGTAACAATATTGACAAAAGTGTGGTGAAATTGGAACCTTTCTATGGGAAACAGTATGGCATCTTTTCAAACAATTAAAAACAGGAATATTCATGCTTGTAATGTTAACCACTCAGGAAAGGAGGCTGAAATGCAAACGTTGAGGTTCAAAGCCAGCCCGGGCAGAAAACTGCAAGTGGACCTGTGGTTTAAATCGATAGAACACTAGCCTTGAGGAAAAGTTCAGGGACTGTAACCTGTCCCCAGGTTCAAGCCCCATGACAAAAAGTAAGGAAAAGAGAATTATCATATGATCCAATGACTACATTTCTGGGCATATACTCTAAGATCTAAAAGCAAGGTCTGGAAGGGATCTTTGTACATTCATATTCATTTTGTACAATACTCAAAACATGGAGGCAATCCAAGTGGCCATCAACAAATGAATAAGCTAAAGCAAATGTGGTTTTTACATATAGTTGTATATTATTTCAACTTTAAAAAGAATTATGTTGTGACAGATGCTATATTATGGATGAATCTTTGGGATACTTTGCTAAGTGAAATAATCCAGTCACAAAAGATCAAATATTACATGATTCTACTTATGTCAGTTACATAGAACAGTCAAATTGATAGAGATAGGAAGCAAAATTGCACTTGATGCATATCTTGAAGCAGAGGAGAGTGGAAAATTGTTTTAATGAATATAGAATTTGAATCTTGGAAGACGAAACGAGTGTGGACATTGAGCTTGTAGAATATTGTAAATGTACATACTACTACTATGCTCTATTCTTAAAATGATTCAGATAATAAAACCTGGGAGAGGAAAAGGAGAATGATGAAGGGGTAAGTATAATCAAGGTACATTGCATGCCTATGTGGATATATCAAAATAAAATCCACTTATTTAACTAGGTAATGCTAATACAGAGTTTAAAAAAGAGAACAAATTTTAAGTTGTATGCATTTGACTGCAATTATTGAAAAAAAGAAAAAAACAACCATCAGAGGCTGGGAAAACAACTTAAATTGCCAGTGTGCAATAAACCTGGGTTCAAAACTATATCTCACTTAAGTGTGTGAGGCTGCTTTTTAAACATGCTTTTATATTATTATCTTTAGGTAGTTGTACAAACAAGTTCCCATTCTACAAAACAATATATTAATGCAAGGTGTCTGACAACATTATCACCCATCCCTCCTAACCCAACCCTTCTCTCACTTTGTTAAAAAATTGAGAGATGTGATTACATAATTTTCACATATTTCACAGTATTGTGGAATCCTGATAGTTAAAGTCACAAACACATTTGAACCTTCCCAAGAAAAATTATCATTATCATGGTGTATAAAGTTTGTGAATTCTGTGAGCTTTGACAACACAAATTATTTCTTCCATATCAGGTGATGTTTACATTTCTTGCCTTTTGCTATTCCCTCTTTCCCTCTTATTCCTCCTTTCCTATCACTGTCTTTGGGTTGCTTAGTTCTTTTCCTCTTACGACCAGTGCAGCTGATGGGCCCCTTTGTTGTATGTTGTTCCATTTCCCACTCATTATGTTCCTCCTTCTGGCTTCCCTCCGTTGAGTGCACTGAGACTGTTTTTAATGTAATGATAGTACGCTCAGGGAAATCATCCCTTTTGTACAAAATACATTGTCAGTTTGCTGTAATTTGGATGTTATCATACACATAATAGCATATGTAGCATATGAGATATGTTTCCTCTTTTTCTTATGCTTCAAAGTAGTTTCTAGTTGAACATAAAATGCATCATCTGTTCCCCATAAAAAAATAGTAAAACATTATACATGAGGTACATGATATACATAGCAAAATATCTCAAGTGCCTACCATAATATCCACCCTTCCTTTCTGAATCAATAGAGACACCTTTCGATTTAACTGAAGTCACCTTGGGCCAAGACAGTGAGGGCTAAATCCTAATGCTGGGGTATGCCTCCATCTTCTTGGAATCTTCATGCCTGTACTGTCTTCCTCTGGGCTTTCAACAGATAAGAGACTAAACCATTACTATTTACATTGTTATGATCATTTGAGTTCTCCTGTCCTTAAGATACTTACACTGTGGATTGATATGCACTCACAGAAAATACATAGTATTGCTTTTTAATATATACATATATTATCCTTTAAGTAGTTTTACAAAGGGTCATCATTCAACAAGTCAGTTAATAAATTCAATGCAGCTTGATCGATATCACTGCTTCTATCAATTTTGTTTCATTTGCTCATCAAATCGTCATTACCAGTTATATATTGAACATATAGTTCTGCTACTAAGAACTTGCTTCATCTGCAGTTAGATTCCTAAGTATGCTTTCGGATGCACAAATATGATCTTCAGGCTAAATGCAGCTCAGAATGTACCTTCAGGAGAAATTACTTCCCACAACAAAATACAAGACTATGAAGATAATACAAGCACCCGGGGAATGGTGCTTTAGAAATACAGTCCAGTTATTTCTCTGCCCTAGATTTGCTAAAGGTATCTTGGCTCAAAGCAGAACTGTTGGCTCAAAGCAGAACTGAATTTGCCTCTATAAGTAGAAATCAATTTGCATTCAAGGTAAGTGTGCAAGTTTAAGTCAGAGGGCTTTGCTGCTTTAAAACAGCAATTTAGATATCCAATCTCTCTGTCAACATAGTGTTTCATGGGACACCACAATGTACAGTGCCCTGTGAGGAACAAGTGGAGATTTGCCATGCAGAGGGAGTTAAACCACTTCAGCTGGGTAGTTACGGATAAAAGGTGATGGTTGGAACTGGTTGGAACTGGTTCCAACATGGGGATGAATGATGCAGAAAAAAATACACACCTTGTTCCCATCAAGTTTTAGGTGCTAACACATGTGCTTTTTCTGACTATTGTCTGGGAAGTGTCCCTCTACACTCCATCCAAGCAAATGTATTTTCCATGCTTGTGCTCTGAGATGGAGTATCCAGTAAGGAAAATTCCATCTCAAACTCTGAGATTGGGAAACCAATTACGAGACGCCATGTAGCACAAGCCCACCCACTGACCAATCAATCCAGGAACATTCCCTAAGGGGCAGAGACAAAGGGCTCTACATATACCTGAGGGATGTGGGCCCCTTCTGACCAGCTCTTGGTTCCTCTTTTCGCTGAGGAGTCTGTTTCACTGCTCTGTTTTCGCTTTGAAGAAAAACTGCTTTAAAAACTTTTCTGCTCTCAAATTCTTTAAAGAAAACAAACCTGAGACAGAGACAATACTGCTATTCTGAAGATGCTGGGGGCAGGGAAGCCTTGGCCTTCAGCTTTGAGACTAGATTTAGAATTCGGTAACTTAGGTGCTGTGGTTTCAGATTAATTAGGTTTCAGGCTAATGTCTGCATTTTCTCAGTTCTTCTTATTAGAATCCCTAAGGTATTAGGAAAAAAACAACAACAACCACAACAAGAACCCAGTACTAGGCTAGCAAAGGCTCAAGAAATTCTCAGCTTGTCTTTTTTTTCTTGTATGACTCTAACAATGAAAATTTAATGCAGCAAACTAGCATCTTTAAGGTGTTAAATTCTGTAGAATGTGGTTTCTTTCCTTCCTCTTGTTCTGAGATAGAAATTGATCTATTCTAAAGTCAAAGGATATGATTTCTTCACCAGCTAGATCAGGTTCGCTAACTTTTGCTTTCTTAAAAACTGCTTAACTCCTGTAAGAGGGAATTGAAGACTGTCAGGCAGGAGCGATTGAGTGTAAGATGTGGGAAGTGTTCTCATACTCTGCATCTAGACGGCTAGACAACATGTTCTGCTCGCTGCCTCAAGCAATTTAGAAAATGGCTTGCATTTTCTAAAACCTAAATCCAAACTATCACCTTCTCCTTCCCACCAAGAATTCTCCATAAGGCCTCTTCCTACCATAGTATCTTGGCAGCTTAGAACTGCTTTGCCTCAGAAATGTGGCATTAGAAGTGTGCCCTGTGGTCAGCCAAGCAGCTGGGATCTGACTGATTCATCTATGGTGCTGAAAATGCTGCAGCCCAATCTGTGCTCTGTGCTCAGAGAGGCTTTCTTCTTTCGACTTGTGCCAGGAGCAGAAGTACAAGACAAGTTTGTTTGTTTGTTTGTTTGTTTTTATAAAGGATCAGCCACACACAGCTGTTGGTTTCATAACCACTTGTTGAGGTGTTTGCCTAAGGGAGCCAAGACAATATGTGAATAAGGTGTTTTCACCTGGAAGCTCATAAGCCTCCATTCCAAAGGGGGAGCTGCTGATAATAAATTCTGTCTGGGAATGGACTATGTAAGAGTTAGAATCTTTTTCACTGAAAGTGATTGCTTGAGGGAAAGCACTGACTAAGCATAGCATCATCTTACAAAAAACTATTTTAACTAAAGTATATCCTGTTACTAAAATCGTTCTAGGGACTTGAGGCATAGTTTAATTCATAGAGTACCAGCTGAGTAAGAATTTTCTAACAATTTCTGGCCTGGTTTAGTGGATTGCTCTGAAACTCTTAAACCCCCTTTTTGAAGCCAGCTGAGCTTCAAAAGAACCAATTGTGTAAGATTGTTAATACGACTTCTGATCAATACTCGAAGTAGTAACTCATTATGGGTAAAACCTGGGCAATCTTCCTACTCAGAGTAGTTGTTTAATTGGCTTCCTGTCAGTAACAAGCCCTTTAACAGAACTAAAATTTGTCATGCTAAATACCTTTCAACTTGATGGTCTTTCTTGGGATATTGGGTTATACAGGGGAGTATTCCCAACAATTTGGGGACTAGTCCAGGATCCTTGGTACACAAAGGGGATGTGGGGAGACCCTCAGAGGAGACACATCCTGCCTTGTTGAGGTAGCTCAAGGTTGGGTTAAACATCATCCGTTGTGGTTAATGATGGAAAGTGTATCAGCAATGTCAGGAAAGGGCCCAAAGAAGCACCCCAATAAAAAATAACCTCATGCATTGGCCGTGAGAGGAAAAATTGAACTAGAGCATATTACCTTGTTGGTTGGGGATTATCATGGGTTGAATGTGTCTTAGGCACAAAGAGAACTTGAGTCTTGAGGTGCGTTTTCATTCTCTGGCCCAAGGATAAAAATGTGGGATCTGGATCCTGGGCCACCTTGTTTTCAAATGTCATCTATCTGTGCCTCAAAAATCCATAGTTGCTGCTTGATGAACTGAAAATAAACTACCTAGTTCTTTACTGTATTACACTATGATGATCACATCATCATAGTGTGTTCCGACTCTGTAAACCTACTTTTCAAATTAGAGTCACCACTTTTCTTCCTGTGGAATAAAATGTATTGTTGACTTCTTAAAAAAATGTGGGAGCTGGAGGAAGCCATATTCGAGAAATCTCCAGTAAGGGGAGAGTTGAAAATGAGAGAGGTGCACAAGAAACTTACAATAGGGAGGATTGAGTGCACCAAAAACAAATCACCAAAGGCCTGCTAAAAGGGGGAATAAGAATTCTAGGCCTAAGGAACCCAAGAAAAATGATCCAAGGACCTGCTTCTGATAATCCACTGGGAGAATATTGACAAAGGTCTGAGAACACTCATAAATAATGGATAATTTTCATTATGGAGCTCCATAATGTGCACTAGTCCAAACAAAAACTTGTTATGCGTATGTGCTTGCATGTGTGTGTTTTAAATCTTATATGTTGCAAGGGGAACTCAAAACAGTCCTATTCACTAAACTCCTTCAGCTGCCCACTTTGACTCTGAAGCCTGGATTTATCTCCTAGCTGATCCAAGGATGTATGGCATTGGAACCTCAGTTTCAGAAGCAGACTCTCTGGATAAACTTAAAATTCAAGTCCAAAGCCGGGTGCCAGTGGCTTGCACCTGCAATCCTAGCTACTCAGGATCTGAGGATTGGAGTTCAAAGCCAGCCCAGGGAGAAAAGTCCTTGAGACTCTTATCTCCAATTAACCACCAGTAAACTGAAAGTGGCACTGTGGCTCAGGTAGTAGGGCTTTCACCTTGAGCTGAAGAGCTTAGGGACAGCACCCAGGCCCAGAGTTCAAGTCCAATGACCAACAAAAATTAATGCTTGGGTGAAATGGATTAAATATTCTGTCCTCCATTACTGTTAAGATTGTGTGACACAGACACCAGAAAAACAAGTGGTCCACTTCCCACTGTGATGAACCTCAGATCCCCAAGGCATGGAATGCCAAACACAGCCTGAGGAAACTTGTAAGACCCTGCTGTTGCTGTTCCCAAGAATAAGGATCTAAGACAAAACCCCTATCTCCCCGAGGTAGGGGGGAACAATTGGCATTTCTGGGACACTTATCAAGATGCAGGGAAGACCGAACCTGTGAAGAGATGAGCAGTAAGCATTAAACATAGCAAGGGGGAATGTCTAATGGTATTGTGGAGGACCAGTGTTGGAGACCTTCCTGGCCAACTAGAGTAGAACCTGTGCTTTGGTTCAATTAGACATCCCTTTTACCCTAGCATTTCATCCACCTGTCCATTTTCAAACATTTTATACTAGTTAGGAGAGACCCCTTCCCTAGAGGGTCATTTGTATTTCCTATTAACATAGATGCTTTTCAGGACTCCCCCAAAAATTTCCAAAAAGTTCAAAGCCCAAAACTAGATAGAAGCTTATGAATCAGTTTTATTCTGATGATTACTATAAATAAAATATAGTTTGGGAGCTGGCAATATGGGTTAGTGGTCAATGGTTTGCCTAGCATGCATGAAGCCCTAGGTTTTATTCCTCAGCACAACATAAATAGAAAAGGCTGGAAGTGGCACTGTGGTTCAACTGGCAGAGTGCTAGCCTTGAGCAAAAGAAGCTCAGGGAGCCCCAGGACTGGCAAAAAATAAAATGTAGAATAGAATAAGATGAACAGAGGTTTGTTAATTATACTAAAAGATTTTTTTAAACCCATAAATGAAATGCTCTAGTAGGATGGCATGGGCAAATTAGTTCTAGAAACATTATCTGAAAAGGGAAAAGTTTCTGTGGTGACTGGAGGCCGAAGTTGCATAAAGGCCTTAGAAGGATTGAACATTGTCAGTGAGCTAACTAAAAACTCAGATGAAGGGCTGAGAAGGTGGCTCAGCGGTAGAGTGCTTGCCTTGAATGCATGAGCTGTAGGTTCAATTCCTCAGCACCACATAAGCAGAAAAAGCCAGAAATGGTGCTGTGGCTCAAGTGGTAGAGACCTATCCTTGAGCTGAAGAGCTGAGGGACAGTGTACAGGTCCAAATTTCAGGCCTCACAACCAACAAAACAAAGAAAAAAGAAAAGAGAAGAGAAGAAAAGAAAAGAAAAAAGCAGGCACCGGGGGCTCACGCCTGTAATCCTAGCTATTCTGGAGGCTAAGATCTGAGGATGGCGGTTCAAAGCTAGGCCTGGCAGGTAAAGTCTGTGAGACTCTTATCACCAATAAACCACTCAGAAAGCCAGAAAACTGTAAGTGGTACTGTGACTCAATTGCTAGAGCATTAGCCTTGAGCTGAAGGGGTGAGAGACAGCACCCAAGCCCAGAGTTCAGTCCCAACACCGACCAAAAAAAGAAAAAAAAAAAAGGCAAGCTACACCTAAAGGGTTTTCTACCAAGAAGGAGGGAGGGTTTTCTGCCAAGAGGGAGGGAGTTTGGCGGGGTTTCTAAATAGCAGGAATGCAAGTTTCCCTTCTAGTGGGAGAGGAGATTGCCTTCTAGTAAGGAGGGTGTTAATGATCAAATTGGTCAAAAACATGATTCAGTTTTATAATGCCCAGATGAGTGTCTAATGTTTGTCAGGTATTGACCTGTGAAAACATCCTGATTGGGGAACTCCAAGCAGTCTTAATGCCCTTAATGTGACCATGCTTAGTTCCATGGTCTCAATGGACCTTCTAGTTAATCCTACAAAATGATAGAAACTTCAGTCTTGGAGCATACACTCTGTATGACTTTCAATTTTGAATCTACCCAGATTGAAATTGAGACTGGATAAGCGAGGTAAATACTGTGGTGATTCTGTCCACATACTGAGTACTACTATGACTGTGTGGCAGGGAGGCCACACAAGAGGTCCTATTTGTGCTGTCATGGAGCTCAGACCCCATGGGCATGAAATTCATGATAGGTCAGCAAAATGTGATCCGAGACAACTTGCTTCTAAAAAGCAAGACTCTCAAAAACCCCTGAAACTGACCAGTTCCATTCTTTCCAAGTCAACTATACTTGGGGAAAATTTGACATTTCTGAGAAACTTAGCTGTATGTAGTGAAGGCCAACCCTTTGAGATGAGCAATAAGTACTAATCATAGCCAGGGGAAATGTCTGGTAGTATTGCAGAAGACCAGTATTGGAAATGTTACTGGCCAAATTGAAGTGGAATCTGTGCTTTGGTTCAATTGGCCAACCCACAACTGACCCTTCTCAAACACCTTAAATTAAGTAAGGAGAGACTTCATAGTTAGTGGGTCATTCAACTTCATGTTTACAAATATGCTATGTAGGGCCCTTGAAAATTTCCCAAAGAGCTTAAAGCTAAAAACGAGAAACAGCAGCTCAAATTAGTTTTATTCTATTGATCATAATATGTACTTTCATTTATCAGCAGGGTTTGTTAATTGGAAATGCCACCATGGAAAAGTAACTAGGAGCCACTGGTAGGACTGAATGGGAAAAATTACGTATAAATATAATACTTGACCAGATAAGATGATGATAAACGAAATGAACCCCAAGATAGGGACTCAAGTGGTTTTTTTCTTTCTTGCTATTGTTTCTAACATATTTATAATATTCCATGTGATTTTTGCTTCTTTGTATTCCCATCCACCCACATGGTATAACCTGTTTCCACTGTGTTTGATGATGGTGCCCTGCATCTTGTATATACACTTCTCTAATTTGGGGAGGGAAAGGGGAAAAAAAAACAAAATGCTTAAATAAGGATACAGGTTGGCCCATTGTAACAATGAGATGCACAAGACACTGTTGAAAAACAAACTTTACAATTTATGCCAGAGTAGGGGGAGTGTATAGTGTAGTTGTGGAACTGGGAGGTTAGGGATGGTATAGGAAAATCTAAGGAGGAGGTAACAATGCTTGATAGGAAATGTACGCTCTTTACCTTGCTCATGTAACTAACCCCTCTGAACAGTATTTTTACAATAAACATATTAAAACAAAGAATAAATATACTTGAAAGAGAATCTGTGTGGTGATGGGAGGCCAATGCTACAGAAAGACTTACAAAGATTGAATACTGGCAAACAAGTTACCTGAAAACTGAGATGAAGCTGAGTGTTATCCTAGATGCTCAGTTGGCTCAGTTCTGAGGATTTATGTTTGAAGCCAACCCAGGCAGGAAAGATGAGACTTTTATTTCCAATTAACCTGCAAAAAGACACTACCAGAGTTGTGGCTAAAGTGGTAGCCTTGAGAAAAAATGCTCTGGGACAATGCCCAGAGCATGAGATCAAACGCAAGACAAGCCCACAGTCTATTTTACTTAGACTTTGAGTATTGTCAGTTTCCTACTCTACAGCTTACCTAAGTATGGTTCATTTCCCGTGCCCATTTTTTACTATTCTGTAGTTTTCCAAGTTCCCCAGTAACTGAGTATACTGGCTATTTCATTTTAGCACTCTTAAATTCAGTTTATTTTTTTATTCTGGGATTTGCCTTCTGGATTTTGCATTATATTCACAAACTGCATTGTTGAAAGGGCAACTCCTTTGTGCAACTAAAAGATTAAAATTAAAATTAAATCACAAAGTTCAGTGAGTTTCTAAGTTGTAAACACTTGGTTGGCTGAAAACTGGCACATCTGGAGAGAACATGGACTATTCTAATTCCGGAGTGATGTCCTTTTATAATCCTTAATGTAGGAGTAAACTATTTCTGAGGACTGTGAACCATTCTAACAAATGATCTAACAAAGAAGGGATGATGATTGACATATGAAGGTGGGGGGCAATCTTGTAAGGTTCAGCCCTTAAGTGGATGAATCTGATAATTCACCAATGTGTACCAGAGAACTGAATTACCTATTTTTGAGAAAAATTCCCACAAATGTCCAAAAGAGTTAAGTTTGAGAATAAGGTTATCTTTCCCCTATAGTTGGGCACAAAAATGTAATGGGGAACAGTATTTAAGAAGCTAAGAGGAGGTACAAATGTGAAGTGCAATAACCAGTAAATAGTTAACTCCAACTTGAACTTTAGTGTTGATTCCTAGCCCAATTTTCTTTCTTCTTAGTAGGCTTTTTTTCTAAGTTTTAGTAGCAGTTTCTGTATAGAGTGAAGTTTGTTAACCTTATATAAGGTAAAGTTCCCCAAGTTCCTCCTCTTCTTCAAGGACCTGACCGGGAAACTGTCAAGAAGAAGAAACCATCTGAAGAAGAGCCAGCTTAAGGGTTCACCTTCCAAGTAAAATCCCCCAAATCTGAACACTGTTATTCGAGTGGGGGTAGGGTCACAAGGTTACTCCTTTGAGGCCATGTCAATCAAAATATCTACTACCATCCTGGTTTTTCAGTTAAATTAATTTTTGCAGCAAGAAATTAGCTTGACAAATGGTTGATTATTAAGGGTGATATTGGTTCTCAGATCCAGGTTGGAGAGTGGATATCATTGTTAAAGAAAAAGACAATCTGATTCTCAGTACAGCCTTTAGGGGAGCTCTGGATGTTTGGTTCACCATTCTTCTTGATGACATCTGAAAAAAGCTACCAAATGTGATGACAGGTCAGATTTACAGATAATAGCATTGGATATGTTGCACATCCACAGGTTACAAGTGACAATTTCTGAAAGGGCATTTATGGTCTGGGTGTAATGGATTATGATGATGAGTCACTCTATGATGTCAAAATTATCATGGATGAGCTATAAACAAGAAGTGTAAGTATTTGTTGCAACTAGAGGCATTTTCTGAAGACATTGGTGAAGTTACATTTCTCAGGATTCATTCATCAGAAACATTGAAATATGAGAAAAGGGACACAAATGATTATCTTTTATGCTTCCCTCTTTAAGCCCAGAATCCTCCTATTGAAGACATCAGAGAACTCCACAAATAGTTCCATGCTCATACCTTTGATGTTGGTGGAAGATGAGGAGGTGTTTTACATTGATGACAAGTTTCTCAGTCTCAGATATGATTGTACCGCCCATGGGCTCACACTGGAACATATAGACTATATAGTTGTTCAGAAAGGTCACATTAACGACTGTGATATGCACTTTGTCAGAATTAAGGCATCTCTGTTTACCAGGTACCCAATAATAGCCAAATACATTTGCTTTGTCTTTCACTGTTATGTCTTGAGGACTTGGTGGAACTTTATGCAGAGGAGTAGAGAACCTACCAATTCTGAAATTCTATTAGGTATTAATTACTTTGCACACAATGGGTCCTATTTTTTTTTACAGAAATCCTGTTAGTTTGTATGTTTTCATTTGATAAAATAGATCAAATGTCATCACTCTCTAGGATTGTGATCCTGAGGAAATGACTAAATCTCCCTTATTTCTAAAGTGACTCAGATCTGTTCCAAGTTCATAGAAATTTCTTCTTACCAACACCTTTTCAAATATGATACTTGTGCTTTGTTGATCTCGTTAAGCACCTTTGGATACAAAGAACTTGATGGACAGTACCTAGAAGGGTCAGCACTCTTCTTAAGAGGCCAAAGGAATCTGGCAATGAAGGAGCAAGCATCACAGCTAACCAGTGAAGGAATCATTTCCCCATAAATTTCTTTTGGTACATCATATAACATGAGGGAGAGAATTGTAGTTTTAGACTACTTTATCATAATAGTGATAACCTATCCTTTATTAAAGGAAGGGAAGAATCAGGCTTGAATTTTTACTGGGAAACCTCATCTAGCTAGTTTTATTTTTTTTAAAAGATGCTCTGTTTTGTATATAAAATTGTAACTTATTCCAATCCCCTGAATTACAAATAAGTGTTCAAAGTAAAGACCTAGTCATACTGTCTCCTCTACGAACTTCCCTAAAATCAAAAGCTCCTTCTCTCCTTATTGTTTTATCTCTAAAAATTTCTTTGGTGTCAATAAGCTGTTCTGCTGAAATTCAGGTGACACCTGTTTTTATTGTATTCAGGCCACCGTTTCTGCAACTGTCTTCATTGGGTTGTCAAAAGGCATTTCAACCATCCAACCTGTGTAAAAGTAAACTCAACTGAAATATACATGTTCATAACGGAGACAACTTTATTAAAGAAAAACATAAGTTTAAATGATTTTGTAGTAATAAGTTCTGCAATCCTGTCTTAATTTTAACCTAGTTAAATTCAGATGATTTATTGTATAATATATGTAGATATTAGATAATAATATCTGGCTAGAGTAAGTGAGTATATAGTCAGTTGATTGAATTAAAGTTTATTAAATGCCTATTATTTACCAGTCACTATGTTTAACATTAAAAAAGGAAGGTAAATAAAATATGTTAATAGATTTAATTTCTGTAAACTTTTAATTCATGATACTAGTTTTACAATATTCATCTAAAATTTATACATGAAGTAAGGTTTCGAGAGTTAGGTAATATATCCAATGGCATAAAACAGTTGGGCCCAGAGCTGAAATATGCCCAAGACTTATCCTTGTGTTCTTCATGATACCTTATTTAACTCTCAGAATCTCAAAATCTAAACTGTTACAACTTCAGCAAATATATTCACTTAGTATTTGCAGTATTCTAAGTTGCTATTTTTTATAACATTACACATGGCCATGTTTCAAAACTGAATGGAAGTTAAATAGTTTGGAGTAGTCACACTTCTTTGAATCCTAGATTTTATCAATTGCAAAAGAAGTTGGTTTTAAAGAGTTTAGATGGCTTGGAAGGTTCTCAAGGCAGGTAAATGGAAATGAACAACAAAAAGATGAGAAAAGAAAAACTAGGAAATGATAGACTTTTGATGATTAGAGGAGGGTATATAATGCTAGCAGAGGGAGAAGAAAAGAAAGGTTGACTAGACTTTTAAATGAAGTTGACTCACAAAAGATCTTAAATAGGAAGACTATATGAAGAACTGTGTTTTAAGATCCACCTGACAAGAATGTACAGGTTGAATCAAGAGATACAGGAATAGAAGAGTGAGGAAACTATGTCTGAGGACATGTAAATAACTTCATGGTGGTGAAGGCATGGACTGAGTGGCAGTCATGGAGCCAAAAAGAAAGGATACTTCCAACTACTCACTAACTGTCCTGAGATTATATATCTGCAGAGCTTCCAGACACTGGTCTCCCCTCTAGAAAAAAAAGACAACAATAGAAAGTTGAGGAGATGAGCAGAAGACATGCCCCAATGTATGAACACCAAAGGAAATAATCTAATGTATCAGGGCAAGTGAGATCCCAATAGCAGTACCTCAAGGAACTACCAGGAGGCACAGGAGCAAACCATCAGAATCAGATAAGCCCCTATGAGCCAATATAGGCAAACTTCAGGAAAACAGGGATTATTCTGTTTTTCTGAAGATCTTGATGAAACTAAGGCTATAGAAAAAATGTTTCACACCTTTGAAATACTACCTCTGAAGGTGAGATGGAGTGGACAGGGAAAGTGAGGCATAGGAAACAGCAGCACGGAATTCAGAGAAACTGTATTAATAATTCTATTAAAAGCAAAAAAGCATTATCTCTAAGACCTACATTCCATCAAAAGCTTCAGTATTAGTTAAAAGAAAAAGAATAAAGAAAAAGAGTAGATCTCTTCCTCTGACTTAGCCTGCTTGTCCAAAATAAAGTGTGATCTCAATGGAATTCTATGCCTCCATCAGAAAGAAAGACATTGCCCCATTTGTTAGGAAATGGAAAGACTTGGAAAAAATTATATTAAGTGAAGTAAACCAGGCCCAAAGAAACATAGGTCCCATGGTTTCCCTTATTTGCAATAACTAGTATATTTCTGAGCCAAGCAGTAAAGGTCAGATAAGTTGATGTTAGGGAAATGAACCCCAAGATAAGTATTCAATTTTTTTCTTTTATGCAATTGTTTCTAACATATTTATAAGATGATTTCTATGTTGCCTTGTACGTCCCTCCCCCACAGTATAACCCCTGCCTTCACTGTATTTGATGTTGGTATAATTTGTGGAGGTGAAGGGCAAAAACAAATTGTTTAACCAGGGATACAGGTGGACCCATTGCAACAATGAGATGTACAAGTCGTTATGTCGAAAAACGAACTTTACAACTTTGGGGGAGGGGAAGATCGGGTGGGGGAAGGTGGGGAGAGTATGGGAAGAGATGGGAAGGGGAAACAAAGAGGAGGCAACAATGCTTGATAATAAATGTACCCGTTATCTTGCCCATGTAATTGTAACTCCTCTGTACGGTATTCTTTTTTTTTTAATTTTATTTTATTTGTAAACATATTGTACAGAGGGGTTACAATTACATGGGCAGGATAATACATACATTTCTTACCAAGCATTGCAGCCTCCTCCTTTGTTTACCCTTCACATCCCTTCCCAGCCTCCTCCCTCCCCCACAATCCTCCCCCCCCCCCCCCCGCACCAACGTTGTAAAGCTCATTTTTGACATGACAACTTTGTACGGTATTCTTACAATAAAAAAAAATATATATAAAATGTAATCTGAAAACTGAACAACGATATCTTAAAGAGACATCCTGGAAAAAACAGACATTTGGGAAAAATAACTTTTCTTGATAAAATGTGATTAAAGTTTTATTTTATCTCACGAATGGACACCTATCTTGGAGCATGTGGCAAAATTCATCCTTTTAAGGGCTTAGCAGACATCTATGACCAAAATTTAACAAATAGGTCAGTCTAGAAGTCTCTGAGCCTAAATGATGAAAGTGTACCTTATGTATTTATCTTTGTTCACACACTTGGTACATTTAATCACTCTTAATAAATATGAATCAAACCCTCAACCTCCATTTGAGCACAGATATGCAGAAAGTTTTAAGATCATGAAGAATTTATGGTCAGACATGCCCATACCCATGGCTGGGTTGTGCACTATCTTTCTTTCATTAACTCTGCTTTACTAATAAACTTTCTTGGCCTTTAATTTGTATCCTCAAATTCTTTTCTGAGACAAATCAGGAACTCAGTATGCAAGGGATGCAAGGCAGATGACTCCCTTTTGGAGACATCCTCCTTGGGGCATCAGGGATCAGCAATCCTGTAACAATGAAATTATCTTCAGTGTGCTCTTGCTGTGAGTTGCCTGCTGGAACATTACTGTGTAATTTCAAAATGGCTGCCTAAGCAGGTTTGGTGGCTCAGAGTTCTATTCCTAGCTACTCTGGAGGCTGAGGTCTAAGGATTTCAGTTCATAACCATCATGAAGAAGCAAACTGTGAGATTCTTATCTCCAATTAACTACCCAAAACACCAGAACTGGAGCTGTGACTCAAGTGTTAAAAAGCTAAACTTGAGTAAAAATATTCAGGGGCAGAGTCCAGGCCCTGAGTTCAAGCCCTAGAACAGGCAAAGAAAAAGGCTCCCTGTTTTGACATGTAATTTCTACATTCTAATTTACAGTCATGCATATTTTCTATTTTCCTTGTTTAACTGTCCATTTATGAAACATAATTAGGATCTAGTAAGCTATAAATAAGGTAGAGCTATACATGTGGTAGATTCTTTTCTGTGACTGATTACCCTTGGCACAAACTGTACAGTGTCATGATCTTCTTAAAAACAGAATAATGATCTTTCCAACTGGCAAACTTGCATAATTAAAGGCATCAGCAGTGCATAGAATTAGCACTTCATGTTTTTTTCCACACGTTTGGACAGCATCCTTCATCAGCTTGACAGATGGAATTTTTTTAAGTTCTTCATTTTGTTCTCATGTCTATAGCTACACCGTCCCTTTCGAGGACCCCATGGAAGATAAAGAATCATGGGCCCAGGATAATTGTCTGTAGGCATGATCTGTAAGCTTGCTTTATTATTTATCACCAGAAACTCTTAACTATGTGCCATTAAAGACCAATCTGCCCAATCTGACATAGGAGAGAACTAGTAACAGAGCACACAACATTGGCATTCTCTAGCTGGAAATTGAAAAGATGACATCTTTGCTTGGTGAAAAAATTTTCCAAGAACCTCTATGCACTTAGTTCTAGGTGTTACTACCACAATTATAGATGGTTTGTGCTTGCATCTGCACATTCTAGCTTTAGTTATCCCTTTAATAATAACTACTAGAGTTCTTGGCATGTCACAGACTCTGTCCTGTCATGTTAAAGCTGAATAAACTTGAGAGCTAAAGTCACATGCTTAGTAACAGAATCATATATAGAACAACCTATATAAGTAGATACATGTAGCTTATTAGTAGGCAGAATGGTTTATTTTGTTTTCAGATATGTAAGAAAGTCCATAAGGAAGATAGAGCAGAAAAATAATCTATTTTTTAACTGTAGGTAGAAGCAAAAGCAATATTCAAATCAAAGGGATAGGTTCTAAAACGATCTTCTATTAGACATTTATCCATAGAATGGTATGATAATATGGCGATTTTTTTTTTTGGTCAGTTGTGGGGCCTGAATTCTGGGCCTGTCAATGTCCCTCAGCTATTCAGCTCAAAGTTAACACTCTGGGAGCCCTGAGTCCTAATAGTCTGCAAGTCTTAACACTGTACTTCCTTAGTGATGGGATAGGAATTTCAGCCTTACTGGACTTAGCATTGATTTCTATGTCCTTTCCTAGCACCTGGCCAAAATTATGATACATAGTTATGGAATGAAAATGTAATGCCATCTTAAGAAAGTCATTTAGGGCTCTGGGAATGTGACTTCATGGTACAGTGATTGCCTAGCATGCATGAAACTCTAGGTTAAATTCTTCAATACCACATAAACAGAAAAAGAAACACTGGAAGTGCTGCTGTGCCTCAAGTGGTAGAGTGCTAGCCTTGAGCAAAAAAAAAAAATGCTCAGGATAATTCCCTAGCCCCAGGGACTAGTTTAAGCCACAGGACTGGCAAAAATAAATAAATAAATAAAACAAAGACAACATTTAGTTAATAAAGGCAAAATAAATAAGCCATAATTGGAATATATAATTGCTCCTTTCATATTGATACCTGTCAAAAGTCTCTAATTCATGTACTTTACCTATATTAGGATACTTTGTTGAAAAAAAAGATTTGTTCATTAGGTCACAGCAATTAATGCCAGGAATGTGGTTAGATGTCAGGTGAAGATTAATTCTGGAAATTCAAAGATTCCAGGATTTGAGTGATCACTGCTAATCACAATCAAAAGGGTAGTCTAAGTGAGATTTGGAAATCTTTTTGGTCAGGCGTGACACCAAATAGGCAAAGGCTAATTAACAGTTGTGACAGAAGAGAACGAATAACTCTAGATGGAAGGAATAAATATTAGTAACTAAGGTATACCAGAAACTGTCCTAAGGAACCATTTTTGGTTATTGAAGAACTAATTATCAACTAGGCTTATTCCTCATTGCCTTTAACATTCTAAATCTCTTAGGCTAATTCTTAATCTCTGTATGATATATGTCTCTCCTTCTATATTGTTCTTTCAAGTAATCATTATTAAAGGGATCGGATCCAATGAAGAATGAATCAGAGACCCTGCAGGTGCATCTGAAAATGTTCATATCCTGTGTCAAATGTTAGAACATCTTTGAATCTAGTACATAAACAGTCTGAGCAGTCAGTCTAGTGGATATCATTGGAGAAATTCAGAAGGTCACATTTTTTCCAGCAAATCTTATCCCTTATAATAAATGACAGCATGCTGTGTCAGCCTCCTATTAATATGACAAAGTACTTTATAAAATCAACTTAAAAGAAGAAAAGATTAATCTTGGCTTCTGATTTTATACATTTCAGTTTATGTTTCTTATCCTCATTGCTTTGGATTGGTGGTGGCACTGTACCCCATGTCAGGAACATTAGATGGAGCATGTGTTCATAGAAGCCAGCAAGTAAAGAAGATGAGGAATAGGAGTGGGAGAGGAAGAAAGAGGAGGAGGGGGAGAGGGAGAGGAAGAGTGAGAGGGAGAAGAAAAAATAGGAGACAGAAGAAAAAGAAGGAAGAGGAGGAAAGGACTTTGATCTTAATGTCCTCTTTGATCACAATTTCTCAGTGACCAAATCTCTACAACTGTGCCCACTTGAAAATGTTCACCACCTCTTCATGGCAACATAGTGAAAGCTAATTATTAATCCCAATCCTTTATGATTTCAGATTTAATTTCTAGAGTGGTGGGTAAATATTTCCATACAATTGTGGTAACTTCTGTTCCTAAATATTTACTTGAATTAATCAGAGGAACTATTTGCCTTGGAGTTGGTTTGGTTATACAATTGTTGGAGAGATGAATGACATATTTAGAATGCAAATACACTTTATTTAATAGATGAAGAAGCTTCAAGAGATGTCATTTTGTGATTTTCAAAAATGACTATTTTGATGGAGTTCCAGGAAGATGGTGGAGGAAAAGCTGGAGGCTAAACAAGCTCTTGCATAGAAAGCAGTTTTAGTGTTCCAGTGAACAGTTCTAAAGCCAGAGAATCACACCAAGTGTGCCATCACAGTGCAGAGAGTTAGGCCAGAGAGGGAAAATCCAGGCAAGGAGACAGATCTGAGCATTTGCCAGCTGCTGCAGCTGTGGTGGCAGTGGCCATAGCCGCCATACCTGCAACACAGAGAGTCCAGGACAAAGGCGTCAGAAGTGGCAGGTGAGTGGATTCTACTTACCACCAGCAAGAAACAGCAAGGAGCAGACATCTTCATCCTGCACTTTGCAGACCAGAGATGATCCAGGAACTAAGACTCCGGTGTGAGTAGAAGCCTGACATCCTCACTCTTTCTCAGGGAGCAGAGGAGGGAAGGCTACCCCTCCCCCCCAATACCAGAGATCTCCATCTTTGATACTGACAAAGGCCCAGCTGAGCAGCTAGCCCCAAAGCAGGCCTTGAAAGAAAACAAAAGTCATTTAGCAGGTCACAGGAACCTAACCTTACCTGCCAGGCTCAGCTCCACCCAGGGAAAAGTCACCCAGCTCGAGCCACCAGCCCCAGAAATGGCTTTCTTCACTGGGTAATCAGAGCCAGAGGCTGCCCCTCCCTACAGCACCCTTGACAATCAATTGAAATTCAGTAAACATAAACCCTGAGAATGGCTCCAGGGCTCTGTGAGTTTCTCAGAAGCTAGCTCCTCAGGGAAAAGCAGCTGTTTGCTGAAAGGCCTTAACTCTACCCAGAACCTAGCCTCATCACAGCATCTCCAAACTAGAGGAAACAGCCATCTTCCTCTTTTGTGATGCTCAAAGCAGATCTCCCTCCCATTGACCTATCTTGGGAGGAGGATCACAAAATCCTGGGTAAAGCAGAGCATTTTTCTGCCTGCTCAAACAAACTGACTTACGAAACCAATCAAGCCACAGGAAAATCAAACACCACAAGCAGACCAGAGACTCCAACAAGAGACTGGTTATGGACAAAAGGGAGATACAGGATCTTCTCATCTCCCCCCCCCCCAAAAAAAAAATCAAAGAACTCTTTTTTTGTACCTTTTATTAAAAAAATTTTCTAAAACTTTTTTTTTAATTTTTAATTTTTAACTTAAAAAATTTTTTGTTTTCTATTAACTTTTTTGTCTTCCTCTTATAATTTTTATTTAGGGGGATATGTGTATATACTTTTTTTCCCTTTTCCTTTTTTCTCTTTTTTAAATTTTTTTCTTTAGTTCTACTGACCATTTGATCCTTTTTTTCTTTCCTTCTCATTCTTTTCACTTTTTCTTTTCTCTCATTCTTCTTTGCATGACTTAATTGCTGTTCTGCTCATCCTCAGATATACCTGTAGTCGATTATTAGACCTTAGCCCCATTGTGTACACACTTAATCCAGAAATTTATTACTCAATTTAAAACCTCTTAGACTTAAATTCCTTAATAGCAGTACTACCTCTTTATGCCTATATAATATTTTAAGCATTTTTATTTTTAAGTTTTTCACATCTCCTTTCTATCCCTCCCCTTCTCTTATTTTATCAACGTTCTTCTCTGCATATTACGTTTTCATTTTTGCATGAATTTTAAGTGTTGCACTTTTTAATTTTTAATTTTTGTTTTTCCATTTTTTCTTCTTTTTTCTTTCTCTTTCTTCTCTTTTTCTCTCTCTCTACTATCGTTCTATCCAACCTATTTCGCTTTGAGATTAGGATTTAGTTAACTCTCCCTCTGCCTTTCCGCATCCCTCTATGCCTATTTTCACCTACATCGCTCCCTAAACCTAATAATGTCTGTTTGTCAAATTCAAGAAATAAAGCGAGAAATGGATCAGAAATTGAAAGAGCACAAGGATGAACTATCAAAAGAGATACAGGATATGAAACAAGAGTTGGATGCAAAAATAGAAGCTGCACAAACCTCAGTAAGAAGTGAGATAAACGCCAAATTAGAGGTAATGCATACCTCATTGAGAGGTGAGATCAGTACTATGAGAACCAACATTGAATCCATAAAGGGATCCATTTCCTACATGCAAACCACAATAGAAGCCACAGTCAACAGAGTGAGTGAAATGGTAGGTAGAGTGTCAGATACAGAAGACAGAATACACCAACTGGACCAAAAAGTGACAGATATGGAAAAATCACTCAAATTAAACCAAAGGGAAATTCAAGAGCAAGCAGATAATGCCAAGAAACTTAACCTTCGTATAATCGGAGTGGACGAAGGTGAGGAATTCCAGAGCAAGGGAATGCAACACCTATTCAACAAGATAATCAATGAAAATTTTCCCCACCTCAAAAACAAGCATCTTAACTACATTACAAAAGCTTATAGAACACCCAACAAGCAAGATCCCAGGAGAAACACTTCTAGACACATTATAGTAAAAATGATAGATCTGAATAATAAGGAAACAATCCTGCATGCAGCAAAAATGAAGAAGGAGCTATACTACAATGGGAAAAAAATAGAATCACTGCAGATCTCTCCACACAAACAATGAATGCAAGAAAAGCCTGGGAAAGCACCATACGAGACCTGAGAGCCAATAACTCCCAACCCAGACTAATATACCCGGCAAAGCTAGCATTTACATTCGATGGAGAACTGAAAACTTTTAATAGCAAAAAAAAAAACTAAATGAATACATAAACATTAAGTCAGCATTACAAAGAATTCTAAGAGGGGGGATACAACCTGAAGAAAGCAACCAGGAACTGGGACCTGCCCCAAACAGGCGTTACTCAAAGTCTAACTGAGCAAGCACAGGAGGAAAGGAAAGAAGAAAAACTTAGGAAAATGGAATGGCAGGGACAACAATGCATCTCTCTATACTTTCTCTTAATATAAATGGGCTGAATTCGCCAATTAAAAGAAAATGAACTGAGGACTGGATCAGAAAACAAGACCCATCCATCTGTTGCCTTCAGGAGACCCACCTCTCAGCCAAACATACAAACAAACTCAGAGTGAAGGGGTGGAAAAGTATCTACCAATCAAATGCTCCCAGTAAGAAAGCAGGTGTAGCTATCCTGATATCTGACAAAATAAACTTTTCATTAAAATCAGTACAGAAAGACAAGGACGGACACAACATATTAATAAAGGGAATAATCCAAGAGGAGGATATAACCATCATCAACTTATATGCCCCAAATATTGGTGCACCCAGATATGTCAAACAAATGCTCTCAAACTTACGGAATAAAATAGATCCCAATACGATAATACTAGGAGACTTTAACAAGCCACTCTCACCAAAGGACAGGTCTACCAACCAGAGGATTGGCAAAGAAGCTACCGAATTAAGTGAGGCCATACTTCAAGCAGAATTAACTGACATCTACCGAGTATTTCACCCTAAACAACAAAGTACACATTCTTCTCAGCAACTCATGGAACTTTCTCCAAAATAGACCATATCATAGTTCATGCAAGGAACTTAAGCAAATACAAAGGGATCGACATAATCCCCTGTATCCTATCTGACCACAGTGGGATCAAGCTAGCTCTCAATAACAAAGCATACCACAGAAATTTCTCTAATACATGGAAATTGAACAGCACACTCCTTAACAATGCCTGGGTAACAGAAGAGATCAGAGAAGAAATAAAGCATTTCCTACAACTCAATGAAAATGAAAACACCTCACAAAGAAACTTGTGGGACACAGCAAAAGCAGTCCTGAGGGGCAAATTTATTGCCCTCAGTGCCCACATCAAGAGAATGGAGACAGACCAAGTAAATAATCTCATGTTGCAATTAAAACAGCTAGAAAAACAAGAAAAAATGGGACCTAAAGCTACTAGACGAAGCCAGATAACCAAATTAAGAGCAGAGATTAACCAATTAGAAAATCAGAAAACCATAATCAAAATAAACCAAACAAAAAGCTGGTTCTTTGAAAAAATAAACAAAATTGATGGCCCGTTGGCAAGATTAATTAAAAAAAGAAGAGAGGAAACCCATATTAATAGGCTTAGGGATGCCACAGGAAACATCACAACACATCCCCAAGATATCTAAACAATTCTAACAGACTACTTTCAAAAGCTGTACTCTCTAAAGGAAGAAAATCTGGCAGAAATGGATGCATTTTTAGAGAAATACAAGTTATCCAAACTGAGCAAAGAAGAAGTTAACCAATTAAACAAGCCAATATCCTATAATGAGATACAGGAAGCTATCAAAAGTCTTCCAACAAAAAAAGCCCAGGACCATATGGATTCACAGCAGAATTCTATAAGACCTTTAAACAAGAACTAATACCCATACTCCTCAAGCTCTTCAGAGAAACAGAAGGAGGGAGCTATCCCAAACTCATTCTACGAAACCAATATCACACTCATCCTCAAACCAGGCAAAGACCCAACCAAAAAGGAGAATTACAGGCCAATTTCCTTGATGAACACAGATGCAAATATCCTTAACAATATTCTAGCTAACAGAATCCAGAAACACATAAAAAAAATAATACACTATGACCAGGTAGGCTTCATCCCAGAGACACAGGGATGGTTTAACATACGTAAGTCAATAAATGTAATCCAACATATCAACAGAGCCAAGGTCAAGAATCACATGATTATCGCGACAGATGCAGAAAAGGCCTTTGACAAAATTCAACATTCATTCATGCTAAAAGCTCTGGAGAAAATAAAAGCCATTTATGACAGACCAATAGCCAATATTTTACTTAATGGGGAAAAGCTACAACCAATTCTCCTAAAATCAGGAACAAGGCAAGGATGCCCACTGTCTCCACTTCTCTTCAATATAGTCCTAGAACCCTTAGCCAGGGCAATAAGGCAAGAAAAAGACATTAAAGGGATCCGCATAGGGAAAGAAGAAGTTAAACTATCCCGTTTTGTAAACGACATGATACTATACCTCCACGATCCCAAAAACTCCATCCCTAAACTGTTAGAAATCATAAATCACTTCGGCAAAATAGCAGGATACAAAATAAACCCACAAAAATCAGTTGCCTTCCTATACACTGATAATGTACAGGAAGAGAGGGAAATAAAGGGAGCAACCCCATTCACAATAACCTCCCAAAAAATAAAATATTTAGGATTTAACCTAACCAAAGATGTAAAAGAACTATTTAATGAGAACTATAAAAAGTTAAAGAAGGAAATTGCAGAAGACACTAGGAAATGGAAAGACCTCCCATGCTCCTGGATAGGCCGAATTAATATAGTAAAGATGGTAATACTTCCAAAACTAATATACAAATTCAATGCAATTCCTATTAAAATCCCAATGATGTACATCACTGAAATACAGAAAACAGTCCAAAAATTCATATGGAACAACAAAAGACCTAGAATAGCCAAAACAATTCTAGGGGATAAAGACAATATGGGAGGGCTATCCATGCCGAACTTCAAACTCTACTACAGAGCTATAATAACAAAGACAGCATGGTACTGGCACAAAAACAGACCCGAAGACCAATGGAACAAAATAGAAGATCCAGAAATAAATCCACAGGCCGACAGCCAGCTGATATTCGACAAAGGAGCCAAAGACATACAATGGAAGAAACACAGCCTCTTCAACCGCTGGTGCTGGGAAAACTGGGCAGCCACATGCAGAAAACTAAAAGTGGACTCCAGCCTATCACCATGCACCAACATCAACTCAAAATGGATTAAAGACCTTAACATTAAACCTGAATCTCTGAAACTACTGCAGGACAGAGTAGGAGAGACACTTGAACTAATAGGCACAGGAAGGAACTTCCTGAACAGAGTCCCAGGGTCACAACAAGTTGGAGAGAGACTCAACAAATGGGACTACCTTAAAATAAAAAGCTTCTGCACAGCTAAATCTATCGCAACTAAGCTAGAAAGACAACCAATGAATTGGGAAAAAATATTAACCAGCAATATATCAGACAAGGGGTTAACATCTTGTATATACAGGGAACTCAAGAAACTAATCCCTCCCAAACCTAACAAATCAATTACTGAATGGGCAAGGGAACTAAAGAGGGACTTCTCAAATGAAGAAATAAAAATGGTAAAGAAATACATGAGGAAATGTTCATCATCCCTGGTGGTGAAAGAAATGCAAATAAAGGCAACCCTGAGATACCACCTTATCCCAATCAGAATGTCCCACATCCACAAATCAGCCAACGACAAATGCTGGAGGGGATGAGGAGAAAGAGGAACCCTATTACACTGTTGGTGGGAATGTACACTTATACAACCACTTTGGAAAGCAGTCTGGAGGGTCCTTAGAAAGCTAAAGATTGACCTCCCTTACGACCCAGTCATACCACTTCTAGGCATCTACCCTGAACAACAGGAACCAATATACAAGGACACGTGCACCTCCATGTTTATTGCAGCACTGTTCACAATAGCTAGGATATGGAAACAACCTAGATGCCCCACCACAGATGAATGGATCCAAAAATTGTGGTATCTATACACAATGGAATATTATGCAGCCATTTTGAAATGACAAAATAATGGCATTTGCAGGGAAATGGATGGAGCTAGAAGGAATCATGTTGAGCGAGGTTAGCCAAGAATGAAGAGACAAACGGTACATGGTCTCCCTGATAAGTGGATGCTAAATCCAAAATGTTAGGTGATTTGACAAAACTAACAGGACTTAAGAATCAAAGAACTCCCACTCATCTGGTTGAACCACTACTAAATATCCCCATGTTGCTGATCACATATATGGTATATAACATGTGAACACCGTTATATATTACAGACTGTGATAGACAATTTGCTCCAGGAAAGTTAGAATGAACTTGTGACTTTAAATGAGCATCATTATTCCACAATACTGTGAAATTCCGGAAATTATGTAATCACTTAATCACAATCAAAAAAAAAAAAAAAAGAACCTCGGGGAAGGGAGGGAGGGAGTGGATGGTAGGGGGAAAACAATGGAGGGGGTAACAATGTTCAAGAGGAAGTGTATGCATTACCTCACTCATGTAACTGTAACCCTCTGTATAGTATCTTTACAATTAAAAAAAAAAAAAGCTTACTAAAAGATCAGCCCTTTAAAGAACAGTACCATTTTTAAGGCACTCTAGATAATTCAAGTCCTTCATCCCCCCACAACCATTAATGCCATTCACAAATCATTGCCAAGTGAATTTTCAGTTCTTTTTGATGTTTCAAATGGCTTAGGAGTAACATCAACAATAATTCAAGTTGTTGAGAATATTTAATTTAGAATACGCAAACAAATCAGATTCAACTCCATAGTGTAACCTTTAGGAAAAATGAACTGAGGAATATGGCATGTCCTTTTTAATTTAATATTAGACATTATGGCAAAATGCTGGAAACAGACTCTGCAAGAAGGAAACAGAATTCTTTGATAAGATATATTAAAGATTACCTAGGGACAAGTAATTTTACCTACATTTTGTATTATATGACAACATATTTTTGTCTGCTAATCATAGTCTCAAAAAGATTTTTAATTATTGTATGAAAAATGAATCATCATGAATGAATGAAATCAGGGAGTAAATGGCTCAGGAGCTGGATGGTTCTTTTAAATATTCTCATTATTTTGAATGATCTGGTATTTTTGTATGTGTGGAATTACGAATGTATTTTATATCTGGGCAGGAAAGTTTGATTATTAGATCATTGTCTGATACTCAATGTCAGGAACCTAACCTGAGTCAGAGTGGTAAATATGTGTGTATGTATGTGTGTGTGTGTGTGTGTGTGTGTGTGTGTGTGTGTGTGTGTGTGTGTACGCGCACGCGTGCGCATGTATGCCTGCAAATCTGTATTTAGAAGGAAGAATCTTATTTCTCTCAAGGTATATACTTAATTGTATTAATTATACTACATTAATGACAGCAGATAAAGGTAATTAACATTTTGTGCCATATGTTTGTGTTTCTATAATTGCATGAACAAACTAAAAAGTTATGTTTGGGGTATGATTTTTGTAGAAGGTCAGCAGAAAATATAAACATTTGGAATCTTGAGAAAGGTACAATGGCAATTGTTTCAGTGTAGATCAGTTTTAGACAACACTTGAAAGGATATGTAATCCTATATGAAAATGCAACATTTATTGATTTTCCAAAGCTACACTATTCTATAAATTTGTAGGAAATTTAAATTATGGAAACATAAAAGTAATGTGATTGTTTATTGCATACAGTTTTACACTTTAGTTTGGTCAAATCAAACTACCATTTATTTCTACTGTATAGGAAGGAAAACCCTAAATATTAGAGTTTGTGCCATATTTGACATTGGGAAGGTCTGTCTGTATCAATGTTCATTTCTTTTGTTTCTGCTTTCCTATTCATAGCTCTGTTTCTCATAGTATTCTAAGGACTTTTTCTTTCTCCCAATTTGGGCTTGAACATACCTCATGTTCTCAGTTTGTTTGTTAACAATAATCAGTCTACCATTTGAACCATGTCTCCAGCCCAGAAATTTTTATGGTTAACTGGATAGTAACTCATGAATTTTCCTACTAGCCTGAAAAGCATTATCCCCCATGTCTCATCCTTCTTAATAACTAGGATTGTAGAGATGAGTCATGGACCCCAAGAGTCAATGACTTTTCATGTCTTATAGATTCCACATTTGTTATTAATTGTAATAATACACTACCACAGATTGGGTAGCATTAACACTGTAAATACATTGCATCTGAGTTGGTGGAACTAAAACTCCAAGATCAGAGTTGGCTTCTTCGGAGTCCTCTTTCCTTGGAATATTCAAGGCCTTCTGCTTCTCTTGGAGGAGACTTCAACTTAAATGCTACCTTTGAGATTCTGTTTCCAAATGCAGTCACTTTCTAAGGCAATGGATTTTTTATCTTTAGTGTGATTTCAGTGGGACAGTATCCAACACATAACATATTAGTTAATGGATAGGAGAAAAGCTCTGATAGGAAATTATTTGGTTTGGGCATGGAAGTTATGGTATATTTTTTAAAAAATACCAAAAGAGGTAAAGGTTTTATTAGAGCTTGTAAAAAGAGTGTGAAATCTTGACCTTAGACATGCCAAATTCTTGCCCTGTCACACACTTAAATGCCTAGCAGTACTGGAAGATTGAACCCAAAACTCTATACTTGTGAAACAGCACCTCTACTACTGCCATAACTACAGAATGTAATTTGATTGCTTATTTTGAGGTAGTATCACCATGCCTGGGCCTGCTTGAACAAGCAAAACACATTGCACCCAGCAAATGGTTAGAGTTTCTGAAACTTCTTTTTTTGTCTGGGCTTGCCTGGAACTGGAATTCTCTAATCTATGTTTTCCAAGCAGATAATATTACAGGTTTGAGCCACTTTATCCAGTAAAAATATACAATTTCAAAATATCTTGATATTGCCTCTATTTGTGCTTAACATATTTAGCTAACCATTTTCTCCCTCTTTTGTTTAGTACTCTGAGTTGAAAACATTGGCTTTCTTGATATACTTGGCTTCGTTTTCAATGGAATCCTATCACAATGAAAAAAAGTCCTAAAAGTTTATGTTAAAAATCATGGAAAGGAAGGTTTCGGGTTGGAAAATAAAACACTGATCCTTAAGTTATAAATGCAGTATATTTACAGGGTTAGTCAATGCTTTCTGAAGTATGAGAAGAGAAGGAAGGCAGAAATGTGAACAATGTCATGTCTCTGTAGAAATTCTGTAGTTGTCACTTCATGCTATTTTCCTTCCTTAAAGCTTGCTTTATTAAAAGCCTCTGGGTGAATATTGGTTGGACTGATTGGTAACCTTACCTAGGAAATGAAGCTGATTTTAGAAGGCAGATTGTGTGGTAAATAAAGGAATGATGAGAATGAGCACAGATATTGTCACAGAATGAGCTGACCAGTTTCAGCTTCCGAACAGAATAACAAAGCAAAGTTTCAAGTCTAATTATCCACATTGGGATATATCTAGAGAGAGAGAATATAGAATCTATACAGAATGTATAGATATAGATAGATAAGTAGATAGATAGATAGATATATACATATACATATACATACATACATGAAAAAGTAAATCTCCAGTAGAATATAAAGAAACTTGGCATGACAAATATTAAACTATATCAAACTGATTGCAGGAAAGGTACAGTAAATATCAATAGTTTAGCATAGATTTTGCATACATTTTGTAAAGGCTAAACATTCTTTCTTTATTATAAACTTTACAAATATCCTTATTATGTTTTAAGTTTTTTTTCTGTGAAAATACCATAAAGAGGGGTTACAATTACATGGGCAAGGTAATGAGTATATTTCTTATCAAACATTGTTGCCTCCTCCTTTGTTTCCCCTTACCATCCCTACCTATCTCCCCTACCCCGCTCCCCACTCCCGTGCCAAAGTTGTAAAGTTCGTTTTTCTACATAACATCTTGTACATCTCATTGTTGCAATAGGTCCATCTGTATCCCTATTTAAACAATTTGTTTGTTCCCTTTCCCCCCCCACACACACAAATTATACCATCATCAAATACAATGGAAACAGGGTTACTTTTTTATATATTGTAGTAAGAGCATCTACACAATGCTGGAAATTGGAATTACACAAAATATGCAACATGGTTAGGCACTGGTAGTTCAAGGATGTAATCTTAGCTAGTTAAGAGATTGAGATCTGAAGATCACAGTTCAAAGCCAGCCTGAGTAGGAAACTTCATTAGATTCTCATCTCCAACTAACCACCAGGGGAAATGGAGTTCAGTTCAGATTGTATGTCGAGCTCTGGCCTAGAACACAAAAGCACCATCCAGGTCCTGAGTTTAAGCCCTAGGACTAACAAAAACAAAAACACAAAATACAATATGGAGTTAGATATTTTATAATGAAGCACATTTTAATATATTCTACATTGTTAGAAAGACTAGACTTCTGTGTTAGCTTTATAACCTACCATAATAAGTGATATTGTCCATTTATTATGCAGCTTACTCAGATTTACAAGTTCGAGGGTTTCAGGGTATGTTCAGTTGGTTTTATTGCTTTGGTGGCCTTTGACAAGACAATGTGAAGGTGGAGAATATGTCAAAGAGAAAAGTTTTTGATTTAGAATGATTAAAGATAAAAGAAGAAAGAAGATGAGAGTCTATGTTCTCATGGGTTTCACTCTGAAGAACTTAATCTCCAGAGGAAATATTCAGGTATTCTCAGGAAATAGTAAATCATTTTTCTTTAACACAGGTCTTTCTGGGGCATTCTAAATTCAAATGGCAACATCTTCACCAATGATGATGACTTGTCCATGGGTGGAAGCAACTAGACATTACTATAAATTCAAGTCAGATCTCAGCAGACAATATTTTATGGAATTCCTATTAAAATATTTCCTTGCAGACTGACTGGGTCTTTATACTACACGTGTTTGTATGTGTGTATGTGTGTATTTGAATAAACATATAGCAAATGTTGGCAATGAAGATGGATATGCGTTTCTTTTATCAAAGAAACAAACTTATGAAGTGGTAGCCTTTATATATAAAACCTTAATAGTAACAATAAAATTAATATTATTACTATTATTATTTTTTGACGGCTGTAGGGCTTGAACTCTGGGTCTGGGCACTGTCCCTCAGCTCTGCAGCTCAAGGCTACCACTCTACTACTTGAGCAACAGTACCACTTCACATTTTCTGAACCTTTAGTTGGAGATAAGGGTCTCACAGACTTTCCTGCCCTGGCTGGCTTTGAACAGAGAACCTCAATTCTCAGCCTCCTTAGTAGTTAGGATTACAGGTGTGAGCCACTGGCACCCGGCAGTAAAGTTATTTTGAAAAAGAAAAAATCCCACAATTGTATACTTTAAAAAATCACAATCTGGCAAGTGTATCTCTAATGTTGTTATGTCAAGTAGGCAGCAATCATTTTTAGATCTCACAATGTCCTGTCCAATGCCAGATAATATTTCATTAATTTACTTAAATTTTTCATAACAAAGTTCATTATGAATGCCCAACAGCACAATTTTCTAGTGAGTATAAAGAATTCTTCAACATATTTATTTCAACAAACAGCATTTTGCGCTTGGTTGGTTTGTTTTTGTTTTTAATTTTGCCAGCACTGGGGGCTTGAAATCAGGGCCTCGGCACTCTCCCTAAACTTCTCTTGCTCTAGGCTAGCACACTACCAATTGAGCCACAGCACCACTTTCAGTTTTTCTGCTTACATCATACTGAGGAATCAAATCAAGTGCATCATGCATGCTAGGCCAGCATTCTACCACTAACCACATTCCCGGTCATTGGGTCCTGGTATATTTCCCCTTCTAGATTAATAGAAACATTCCAGGTTCCGAACTTGAAGCTGATCTTTGCCATCCAACAACATCACATTCTTGTGAATAGCACTAGCTGGCCTCATGAGCATAGCAGCCAGCTGGAACTCAGCTATCTGATGGCCTTGGCCTCCAACAATGCAATCATTTCTGTACACAGACTGAAAACTGTTATAGGAAATATTGATTTATTCCATTCTATTCTCAGCTACTTGCCATTCTCAGCTTTGTATGTTTTAAATTCTGTTAAACATTTATTACTATTTCCTGCCATTCTCAAAAGTAACATATATGTTTTACTTTAAAGTTCATTCAAACATGCAAAAATGTTAATGTAGTTGCTATCCACCAGTGGCTCATGTTTTAAAACCTAGCTACTTTAGAGGTCAAAAAGTGAGGATTCAGGTTTAAATCATCCCATGCAGAAAAATCTGAGATATTTCTCCAATTAAGAAAACAAAATTGAGGGGCTGGGAAGGTGGCTCAGTGGTAGAGCGCTTGCTTTGCATGCCTGAGGCACTGGGTTCGATTCCTCAGCACCACATAAGCAAAAAGAAAAAAGCCAGAAGTGGCACTGTGGCTCAAGTGGTAGAGCGCTAGCCTTGAGCTGAAGAGCTGAGGGACAGCGCCCAGGCCCTTAGTTCAGACCCCACAACCGGACCCAAAAAAAAAAAAAGAAACCAAAATCGAGAAGTGGAGATGTGGCTCAAGTGGTAGAGTATCAGCTTTGAGCAAAAAGACTAAGCAAGAATAATAGGTCGACTTCTAACTCTATTATTTACTCATGGAACACACACACACACACACACACACACAGTCAACATTCTCCTAGACTCCCCTTCTTGAGCAGTATTCAATGCCATTAACTGAATGCAAGTTTTCTCCAAATTCTTATGGTAGGGATTAAACTACTTTTGTATTTATGATAATGTATTTTTTGTACTTTTTGTTTTGCAATTTTTTGTACTAATGTGAGATAACAGTGTTTTGTGAAGACTAAACAGAAATCAATGTTTTGGTAAATAGGTAGGTGACAAGTAGACTGAAAGATGCAGATAATACCACTTGAAATTTTATTTCTCCAAATTTAAATATATATACATACGTATGTATTTATAATTTCTGCCAAGATTTTATTTCCATTAACAATGATCTATTTGTTCCATTACATAAATTTAACATATTGTGTGCTTCATAGTAGATTAATATTTATAGAATTTCTTTCATTTGGAGACCAGGTTCTGCAGTGTAGACCAAGCTTTCCTCAACTCCTTATTCTCCTGAGTATTGGCTGGCATTACTATGTGGTTGCATAGTACCATGCCCAGCTATATTATTTATATTTTGTCCAGTAGAATATTACTGTGAACAGCTTTAAGCCATATATCTTCATAAGTATGAATGAATTTCTTGCAGAAAATATAATAAATAAAGATACTGAGTGAAGCCAATTATGGTAGGCATGCCTGTAATCTCAGCACCCAGGAGGATTGTATGTTTAATAGCAGCCTGAGCTACACAGCAAATCCCTTTTAAAACAAAAAAACAACAACAACTGGTGAACTTGAAAGAGGGAAAGTATTATTAAGTGGGATGATAGGAACATACAAAATTTAGTGTGCGTGTGTGTGTGTGTGTGTGTGTGTGTGTGTGTGTGTGTGTGCTTGTGTTGGTCCTAGGGCTTGAACTAAGGGTCTGGGCACTGTTCCTGAGGTTTATGCTCAAGTCTATCACTCTACCACTTGAACCAAACTCCACCTCAAGCTTTTTTAGAGCTCATTGGAGATGAGTCTGCTCCAATTTCCTGTCCAGACTTAGAACCTTTTGTAAGTAAGATTACAGGAGTGAGTCTGTAGTAGTTGTTGTATTACTGTTAAGTAATATAGTGAACATCATGCCAGTTTATACTCCTTCCAGCAGTGTTTGAGTGTTGAACACACACGTAAAATAAAACCCTCTCCATGTTTGATGACACTCAGATCTCATAGTCCCGTGAGATAAGTATTGTTATGCTCACTTTACCTGTGAAGAATTTGAGATCCAGAGAGTTTAGTTAATTTTGAGTCCCCAGCTAGTATACAGTGGAGCCTGTATTCAAGCCCAACTAGGTCTGTTTATTTCAGAAAACATAGAGTTATCATGTGTTTTAGACAACATGTGTTCTAGCCAACATGTGTTCTAGCAAGTACTGCTCATTGCAAGTACAGTTCTGTTCCTGACATATTACCTTTCTCTCTCTTTAACTGTTTGCACCCCCTTTCATAAGCTAGGGAAAGCACAAGTGATGAGAAGAGCCATTTTTTGAAGGGGAAATTGATGATGGGGTTTGAACTTGGTATCACATACATATTAGTCTGATCTTCCATTTGGGTTATGCCTCCAGCACTATATTTCTGTTTTTTCTTTTGTATTATTATTATCAAGGTGAGTTACACAGAGGTTACAGTCATATAAGTCAGGTCAGGATACATTTCTTTTTTGAAATGTCACTCCTTCCCTTTCTCTTTTAATTTTTCTCTCTCACTGGTTTGGTTTTATTAACTTCCTCGTCCTCCTCGTCCTCCTCGTCCTCCTCGTCCTCCTCCTCCTTCTCCTCCTCCTTCTTTTTTATTGTTATTATTATTATTACTATTAATTGTTGTTGTGCTGTAGAGGAGTTAGTTACATTTGTGTGGTAATGACTACATTTCTTTTGTCTTTGTTTTTATTTTACTCAGTAATGAAGCTTGAACCCAGTGCCTGGACACTGTCTCTGAGCGATTTTGCTGAAGAATTGCACTCATATTGAGCCACAGCTCTACTTCCCTGAGTGCATTTCTTTTTGGACAATGTCACCCTTTCCCTTCACCTCTTCCAGTTTTCCAGTCCTTCCCCACAAACAAGTTGCACAGGTCATTTTAAATATGGTACCAATTGAATACCACTGTTGCACATGTTCAACCTTTGTCCCTCCTTTTCTAGAATCCCTTTAGCTTCTCAACGAGAAATAAATTCTAAAAATAAAAATGAAAGAAAATAAAAAAAATATCATCTTGTTTCTTTTTCCTGTTCACTGGTTGTTTTGAGATAGAATGGGTTTGTGTGTGTGTGTGTGTGTGTGTGTGTGTGTGTGTGTGTGTGTGTGTGTGTGTGTGTGTGTGTTTGAATACTGGGGCTTGAACTCAGGGAGCTGACCTTTAGCTTTTTTACTCAAGGGTAACAGTCTACGACTTGAACCAAACTTCCACTTCTTCATTTTGAATGGTTAAGTGAAGATCAAAGTTTCACAGGTTTTTCCTACCTGGTCTAGCTTCAGTTCACTTTCCTCAGATCTCAGATTTCTAAATAGCTAGAGATACAGATGTGAGCCACTGGTGGTGCTTGGCTTACCTTCTTTTTGTTAAGTAATTGAAATGTAAAAGAAAGTTGCAACCGTAGTAAAAAAAAGAAATCAATCTAACTTCCCAAGCTTCATTAATTTTTAATATTTTTTCACATTAGATATGTGCAGAAAAACATGTTTGTAAATGCTCCTGAAATTTGGTTTTCATCTGGGATTTTTCCTCATGATGAACTTCATTTTATATAGCTTTTTACCTACTAAATATTGATAAGAATATGTCCAGAGGGCATTAATGACCTTTTGTTGGCTTTCATAAGGAAATGGTGCAAACTAACACGTGATAAATTTGTGTGCAGGACCCCAATAATATATCCACATTCTTAGCCAGAAGTCAGTAGTGCCTGTTACAAATCATCTAGATCTGACAAAATCCTGACTCGGGCTTTGTTACCACCTTCTTGTATGACTCTCCGGTGACCATGACAGAGCCCTGCTGGGCCCTCTCAGGACACAGCCAAGGTCATGTCAGGCATGGCACCTACGGTGTGATGAGAGACTGGTGACTGCTTCCTATGATGAAACGACACAGGAAATGTTAGGTTCTTAAGCTGTTATCAGTCCCGAGGGTTCCTCATTGAGTATTCAATCTTAAATTTAAGGAGACATCACACTCTCTCTTCCTTGTGCCATTTGTGGACCTGTTACAGTTTCTTCTGCTTTTGTCATCTTCTGTGGAAAGAAATCATCTGAGCTCTATAAGCCATTTTGTTTATTCTAGGCCGTTAGGATAAGTCTGGCTTTTATACTTAGACAAAAAGAAATGTAGTGATAAAAAATAGCAAACTTAACATTTTTTTCTGGTCTATTTATTACCAAAATATGTTTTCAAATTCTACCAATAATTAGTAAGAGATTCTTAATTAGCAGTCACTTTCTCAAACTCCTAAGTTCCTCAGTGAGCTGTGAGAGAGAAACCACAGTGAGTGCCAGGGGTCCTCCAGTCTAACTTCTTGCCCAGGGAGGAGGGCCTTTATGCTAGGCCTCCAAATTGAACAAAGAATAATTCTTCTACCTCAGATTACATGTCCAGGCTATACATACCAAAGAAAGCTAAGGACAAGAGATTTGTCTGACTTGGGAACAACGCAGATCACAAACATGAATTCTACATAAACAGAAATGAAAAGAAATTTTTCTTTATTCATATAATACAATAAAAAGGGCTACTTTTCTCATTATCACTTAATTGTGGTTAAGTCCTAAAAAAAACACTTGACATGAACTCAAGTTCTGTTGCTATCAGCTTGAGATTTTATGAAGAAAACTTTTTTAATTTTTATATTTCTAAAAATCTAATTATAAAGATGCTGTACAGAGGGGTTTACATTTACATGATTAAGTTACATTTCTCATTGAACATTGTTACCTACTCCAGTGATTTTCACCCTCTGTCCCTTCCCTCCACTCCCCCCCCTTACATTGTAAAGTTAATTTCTGCCATAGTGTCTTGTGAGTATCATTGTTGCAATGGGTCACCTTTTGTACTTCTTTCAGCATTTTTTAATTTCCCTTCCCTTCTCCCAATCAGATAAAGGCATATACAGGATGCAGGGTACCAGAATCAAAGACAGGAATTTCCATGGATAAAACCAATAGGAAAAGAAAAATGACATAAAGAAGAAAGAACTAGCTGCAGTACGTTGGCTACATCAAGATTGACAGCTAAACAAAAGAAGACCTGCTGTTTCTATGTCTTGGCGTAATTTCAATTAATACCATGTTGTATGGTCATATATATGCCCATAACTCCTCAGCTATTATGATCCACTTTCAGGAGTAACAGTCTAGTACTAATCATTGCAAATGAGGGAAATCATAGAGCTCATGTTTCTTTGGGTCTGGCTTGCTTCACTTAATATGATTTTTTTCCAAGTCTTTCTTGCTTACAAAAGGGATGATATTTTTTCCGATAGAAGCATAAAATTCCATTGTGTAAATATACCACATTTTCTTGATCCATTCATCTATTGAGGGATAACTGGGTTGGATCTATATCTTGGCTATGATAAACCATGATGCAATGAACATAGCTATGCTGGTAACTTATTGTGCCCTAGTTTGAGATCATTTGGGTAAATGCTGAGGAGAGAGATTGTTGGATCTTAGGGGAGTTCTATGTTTAGTCTTTTGAAGAACCTCCATACTGCCTTCCAGAGTGGTTGAACCAGCTTACATTCCTACCATCAATGTAGTATTGTTCCTATTTAGCCACATCTACCCTAGCATCTATTATTACTTGTTCTCTTGATAATAGCCATTCTAACTGGGGTGAGTGGAATCTAAATGTGATTTTGCTTTTGATTTGCATTTCTTTTATGACCAGTGATGCTGAGCATCCCCCTTCTCTTTCCGAGAGGCCACACTATTACAGGTTTCTAGTGTCTCAACAGAGGCAGAGAAACTTGTAATATTGTGTGCTTTTTATTGTACATTCAGTTCACTTGGAGCTTCCAATGACTCCTATAACTTACACTAAAGGCTTATACTATTTCCCTTACTGAAAAAAAACTGAATTTCAAAAAGCATAGAAAAAAACCTTTGTCAGGGGTCCCAGTGAATACTAAGGAAGATTCTTTACTGGGAAATTTTATTTGGTTGCTTGTTCGTTTTAACACATGTTGAATTTGGGGCTCCGCACCAACTCTTCAAGAGACTAGAAACTATGTTGCCTCATTGGATTTTGCCTCAAAAGTTACAAAATATTTTGACATATTTTTGGTTTGATGTTTTGGGCTTTTGGAGTGTTAGTGGGCCATTACTCAGGCTTGAACTGAGGGACTGGAGCTCTTGCTTATGTTATTTTATTCAATGCGGCCACTGTGACACTTCTGGCTTTTTGCTACTTAATTGAAGATAAGAATCTTGGGTTGGCATCAAACTGTAATCCTCAGATCCCACCCTCGTGAGCAGCTAAGATTACAAGAATAAGCCTGGATATATTGTGCTCCCTATGAAAACTAAACAAGGGCACATCATTCTGAAGCATGTGTGTATGGTTATGTATTTCAAAATTAATTAGAAAAATGTAGCCCTTTATGTGTGTGTGTGTGTGTGTGTATACACACACATAATATAAATATACACTCAATATAAATGTGCAGAGGGAAATGAGGGTGTAGCTGCTGGTTTTGAGAAAAGATTTCACCTAGGGCTTTTCACACACTGAGCTATGCTGCACAGAATGCTTGAGAGTAAAGGTGAGGTAAATGATGTCATCATCCCATTCATCTACATCCCTTGCTAACATGTGCATATACTGTGGTGTTGACATGATTATTTTGTGTATGAGAGCCAGTACTGGGGCTTGAATTCAGGACCTACATACTGTCCCTTAGCTTTTGTATGTGATACTAGCACTCTACCATTTGAACCACAGCTCAGCTTTCTTTTAATTTAATCTTACAGGAGGTAAGAGTCTTTTTTGCTCAGTTGTCTTTGAACTGAGTTCTTCATATCTCAGCGTTCTGAGTAGCTAGTTTTACAGGCCTGAGCTTCCAGTGCCTAGCTTTTCATTACTACTTTCACAAGCTACATGCTCACACACATTTCATTCAAAAATCTCACTGTTTAACCCCTGCTTTCACTATATTTGATGTCGGTATAATTTTTGGAGGAGATGGGGATAAACAAGTCGTTTAAGAATACAGGTGGGCCTGTTGCTACAATGAGAAGTACCAATTGTCATGTCGAAAATGAACTTTACAACTTTGGTGTGGGGGGGGGATTGGGGGGGCGGGGGAAGACTGGGAAGGGATGTGAAGGGTAAACAAAGGAGGAGGCTACAATGCTTGATAAGAAATGTACTCATTATCTTGCCCATGTAATTGTAACCCCTCTGTACAGTATGTTCACTAAAAATAAAAACAAAAAACCAAAAATCTCACTGTTCAGGCTGACTGACAAGTTGTGAGGAAAGATGGTTGAATGAATAAGTTACCAAATAGGCCTCTAGCCCTATTAACATCATTCTAGTCAGTGACTTAGCTTTCAGTGAGTGAGTACGTATTTCCACTTTCACTCTGCCTTTTTTAACTGGAACTCAGTGAAATGTTTTTGATGCATCTTTTAAATGTTATCTCCCAAACAGAAGATATTATTTGAATGTATTTGATAATATTTTAGATGCAGGTGGTCTTGTGTGTCTGGATGTCTGTGGGCAGAGGCCATCCAGCTGGGCTTCAGGCCCAGAGCTGATGCTTCCTGTCTGCTGGTTGCAGAGAGGAAGGTTTTCTTCCTGGCCAGTCTTTGAATTGAGATCCGTTCATTTTAGATTTCTAAGTATCTAGGATAAAAAGCATGAACCACCACCAACTGGCTTGTTTTAGAAGCATTGCTTTTCATTCATCCCTTTTTTTCCTGGAAGTTTGATCTAGACAGGCTGCTTGTGCCTCATGATAAGGTGATTTGAATAATACCCTTTGCCTCTGACATTTCTGAAACTCATTTCCTCAGTTACAGGCTAATGAATTTGTTCTAAAGTCAATAGCATTGTCCTTCTGAGATGTTAGGTAGCTTAATTAAATCTCTTACCCTTTGCTTTGGCAATGCAATCAGGATGTTTCTGTAAAACCCTACTTCTTGAGAGTATTATAGTTAGAAGGTATCATGTGTACACTTTCATATACTCTCTAGTTTTATAAACTTATGTTACAAGATTGGGTGGAAGAATGATGACTGTTGAATTAATTTGATAACCACTCTAGAGTTTTTAAGCCTTAATGGTAATTAACTCAAAGGGGGATTAAAAATATTCAGAGTAGTGGAATGTGGCTACTATTCATTTCATGTATGTGGATAGATGATAAGAATTCTTGTGATTAATAAAATAAATCTTCAAATTTCCAGTGGTAGACTGCTATGTTAACTGGGAGGAGACAGTGGTGATGCCAGGACTTTGAAAGCTGGTAATGAAGCAAAATATCCAGGAGAACATTTGCTAAGGATATAATTCCAAGGTTCATACCAAATATATTGAACTAGAATGCTAAATGATGAATGACAGCACCAAAATTTATTTGTTGGCTTCTTTGTTTTGTGAAGTCCTTGGATTTGGACCTGGGGCCTGGGTGCTGTCCCTTAGTTTTTTCCTCAAGGCCAGTGCTCTACCAGTTGAATCACAGCTTCATGTCCATATTTTTGGTGGTTAATTGGAGATCAGTCTTACCAAATTTCCTTTGGGCTTGCTTCAGTACAGCCCAAATATCTCAGATATCAGCCTCCTGAGTAACTAGGATTCCAGTTATGAGACACCAGAGACCCATATGTTTGACTACTGTTTTAGCACTTTGGTTCCAGTGGGTCACGTCAGATTTAAACTAAAATCATAACTTTTCTTCTTGTAACCCGCAGCATCCAATATATATCTAATTTATTCCTATCTTCATTTCTGATCTCTCTTTTCTTCATTGTACCCTTCCATTCTTATTTCACAAGCAAGCATGTCAGTGCTGTTTTCCTTTTCTGAAGCAAGTCAGGTCCATTCCCATCAATGGGGGATGTACTTACTGTTCTTACTGCCTGGAAAACCTGCTCCTAGGGCTGGGAAGATGGCTCAGTGGTAGAGCGCTTGCCTTGCATGCATGAGGCCCTGGTCTCGATTCCTCAGCACCACATGAGCAAAAAGAAAAAAGCTGGAAGTGGCACTGTGGCTCAAGTGGTAAAGCCTTGAGCTGAAGAGCTGAGGGACAGAGCCCAGGCCCAGAGTTCAGGCCCCATGACCGGACCCAAAAAAAGAAAGAAAGAAAACCTGCTCCTAGATTATTGCCTGGATGATGGCTCTCATATCAACTATCCCCTCTTTAGGGATGTCTCTCCCCATCCCCAATGTGAAGTTGTTGCCACAAAACCACCAATTTCATGTCTCTGATTTATAGAAAGTATCATTATGATTTCTGGTTTTCTTTTCAGCATGAAATTGGTGAGGAGAGAGCCACATTCACTTCTGTTTCTCCAATACCTGTAATAGTGCCTAGTCCTTAGTGCTCAGGAGCCTTACATGGAGATTATCCTTCTCCAGCTCAATTTATCCTAGCTTCTGGTCAGGACACCTTCTCAAGCTGAAGTCTGATGGCTAGTAATCATTCCCTCTTATTCTTTGTGCCTTTTGGTGGTGTTGAGTCTACTTCAGGGAAAAATCAGTGTTTGACACTTATTTGCTGCTATGGCAAAGGTGACTGTGACATCATAGAAGTTATGGCTATTGTTTTGTAAAGCTGTGTGAGGACACCCAACCCCACACAATTTCCCCAATATATGTGTCTCCTTTGCTCAGGAGTGCCTTCAAAAATTCAGCAACCAAACTGTCACCCAGTTCCTGATACACTCAGAGTATGTTTCCATTTCCTTTAAAAAAAAAAGAAAAAGAAAAATTAAAGAATGCCTTTGATGATTTTCATTGAATTACTAAAACAGAGTATATAATTTTATGTATTTGTAAATATTTGCCCATCTCTCTTGAGCCCTTGCTATATTTCTATGTGTTTGCAGCTTGGGAAGGGAAATATGGTTTAATTCAGTATAGTCAGAAACTATAGTTCAGAAGGCTCTTTTTAGACGCTTTTTGAGGGAATGCCAACTTTCCATCTGATGTTCTACAGATGGCCATCTTGGTACAGGAACTGAGTAGACTGTCATAAGATAAGAGGCTTGTCCTGATTTCTACTGACTTTCCTCTGGGGTCAGGGAGTGTGATCCCACTGCATATGTGTCTCTTTGCTACACTGAAGGGCCCAGGCCTCCTCAGAAAATCTAAGGCCAAGGGGGGAAGACAGATTAAAAGTCAGAACCCAGCTTCCCACATCACTGGGATTACAGGATTGAGTCTCATGGACTCAACTCATAGCTGCTTTTTTATACATACTGTAGTCAGTTTCATTATATTCACCTCACAGACAGATATATACAAATATATGTATATAATTATTCATCTATTTATAATCAGTGTTATATCTAGAAACGCACAAATATATATTCATATAATTATAATCAAATTATATTCCTACTTTCCCCAATAATATTTTACATTAATGTTTTGTGAAAAAATACTAGACTAAAAATTTAAATGCCTTTGTAGTTTGAAAAATCATATTCACTCTTATATATTATATAATATACTATATATAACATAACGAATATAACACATATTAACATATAACTAATTTAATTGTGTTTTTTTTTCTTCCTGATTTTCTGTTTTTTCATCTATGTAAACTTTCTTTCTGGGCCTGGGAAGGTGGCTCAGTGGTAGAGAGCTTGCCTTGCATGCCTGAGGCCCTGGGTTCGATTCCTCAGCACCACATAAGCAAAAAGAATAAAGCCAGAAGTGGTGCTGTGGCTCAAGTGGTGAAGCACTAGCCTTGAGCTGAAGAGCTGAGGGACAGTGCCCAGGCCCAGAGTTCAGGCTCCACAACAGGACCCAAAAAAAACCCAACTTTTTTTCTTCTACTGATGATGGCTTTTACTTTCCAGTATACATATTTTCTATATATTTTTCAAATATTTTCAGCCCTAAGTAGGTTTTTTATATTACTGGAGTCAAATTTTTCTTCCATATTTACCCAAAGCACAATGAAGATGTATACAGATTTGAACTCACTGTTGGAAGAGCGTCCCACATACCACTATAAGTATTGTGGCATTTGTCCCAATTGACAGATTTCTCGGACATCTGATCTGCTGTCCTAGACCTTTTGTAGCCACCTTATCACCCCATGCAGTCATGACCTGCTTCCTTGCCACTCCCCGTGCATTTAACAGTTCCCATTATATACAGTAGGCTCTCTTGTACAGCCCCCTGTCACTCTGTGTTTCCCCCCCACAGAACATATATGCATGATGTTTCAGATTGTAGGTTTAAAAAGAAACATATTTAGGATTCATGAATTTTAGAATATATCAAAAATATTGACATTTTAAGCTGGGCGCTGGTGGCTCACACCTGTAATCCTAGCTACTCAGGAGGCTGAGATCTGAGGATCGTGGTTCAAAGCCAGCCCGGGCAGGAGAGACCGTGAGACTCCTATCTCCAATAAACCACCAGAAAACCGGAAGTGGCACTGTAGCTCAAGTGGTAGAGCACTCGCCTTGAGCTGAAGAGCTGAGGGACAGGGCCCAGGCCCAGAGTTCAAGCCCCATGACCGACAAAAACAAAAAAACAAAAAAAAATTGACATTTTAATAAAGTTAGAAAAATAAATAGAATGAACCTTTAACAACAATCAGGACAAAGAGAAAAATAAAGATTTTCCCAGGAAGGGGGAAAGGAATCTCTAAATCTAGATTGGCCTCTAAGTTGCCTTCAGGCAGAAATTCTGCCTCAGAGTCCTCAAAGTGATCTACTTCCTCATTAAAGACAGAATTTTCTTCCTGAGTCCAGGGAGGGACAGATTCTAATTTTTCAATTGGAAATTGGATCCCTTGCAGGAGGACAGATTGGTCTGGGTATTCTTTGAGGAAAGATTACTTTTCCTCAACTAAATCTAGATTTTGGACCTCACTTATTGGTTTTACTGAACATAGACTGGGGTCATTTTCCATTATCACACATTTACCCTGCACACCAAGACGTGTTTTTTTGGCTGGTTTGGAGCTGATCTAGCTGGATTGTGAACATCAATGGAAGACATTCTGGATCGTCTTCTTCCTTGGTGGTATGTGCAGGTACACCTGCATCACATGTGGAATTCAGAACCAGTGGGATGTTCACAGGACTCAAAACCTGCTTGGGCCTTTCTACAAATTGAAAAAAAAAAACTCTATGTTCACATGCTTTCTGGAGATCAGTGATGGCTTCTGATCTCCATCAGTCCCCATAGACTACATCACTGAAGGGTTATTTATCTGTAGTTCTGCAGGAGCTGCTCTACGCTGATGCAAACCTGAGAATGGAAATAGGTACAGGATTCTTAGAGTAGACTCTAGAAGTTAAGGTGTGACTAAACTTCCATGAGGATCTAATGGGGGAAGTTGTAGAACTTGAGTTTGGACTGAGCACTGATGGGAAGGTAGGGTGTTTCTGAGTGGATACTTCCAAGTTCTTTCAAAAAGAGAACATATTACCCACAAAAAATATCCATAAAAGGACATTTTGCCAAGCTGGAGAGTACTAAGGGCTGTTGGCCAATCAGGCCCATCTCTAGAGACCCAGGTTCCATCCCTACTCACAAGCTCTGAAGCATTGAAACAAGGACTTCTTCCTCTTTTTCTGGGTCTCATGGGTCATGTGCTCCTCCAGATGGTCCAGAAGAATATGTAAGCGGAAGAACAGGTCTGAAGAGGGCATGTTGAGCTTGACATACTGTGTAAGTTCTTTTAGGGTGTCATGGTTCTTGGGTTCATAGAAGTCATCAGGGTAGAAGTCCATCCACATAAGGAGGATGGAATAAACGATGCTGTGGGCAGATTGGTGACAAGGAAAATGACAGTCCACCCTCCCCATCCTGAGCCTTGGACTAGAGCTTCTTTCTGCAGGACTTGCAGGTTGGGAAATGGGAAGAGACTTCTGCAAGCAGGATGCTCCTCAAAACACACTTCTAGAAATTTCTTAAGTATAATCCTCTAAAATTCTTCCTGTGATAGGAAAAGAAAGTTGTTTCCCCGCTGAACCTGATTTGCTATACACAGCCCTCCCTGTCTTCCATGAGAGTCCAAAACCACAACCACATCCACAACTGTGTAATCTGCTATGCACTGAAGTGCCAAGACTCAGCCCCCTGGTGAAAATCACAACTTCTGTGCAAAGAAGAAAGTTGGCTTTGATTCAGAAACCTCAAAGATACCCAGTTTTCAAGGACAGAACTTCTCTTTGTGCCAACATCCACTTACTTCTTCGCTTGTTCATCTACCAGTTATCGTAGTAGGATCTGTACCAATGGGAGGAGAGAAGGAAGTTAACTCAATGCTTCTCCTTTTCTGAACTAACAGGACAAACATGGGACTGGCTAAGACCCACATGGTAATGTAAACATGACAGAAAAAAAGTGGAGATATGTTTATACAATTTCATGCAAATTCTGTGAGGATGCTTATATGCATCTGTCCAAATAAATGCACAATGACTCATGCCTCTAATCCGACTAATCACAGTTTGAATGCAGTCTAGTTTGTAAAATTCCAAAGACACTAATCTTCAATTAACCAGCCAAAGGCCAGAACTGGACCTGGGGCTCAAATGGTAGAGTGTTACAAATGGGACAGCACTCAAGCCCCCAATTCAAGTTTAAGTTGCATCCTTTCTTCTGTCTATATTCCTTCAAAGGCCTCCAAGATAGTGATTTTCTAGGTGAGGGTGGACGTTGGATGCCACTGGCTCATTCCTTTAATCCTGGTCTCTCAGCAAACAAATTGCTAAGGCTCCACGAGCTTCTGAGGCAAATGAAATGTTCTGGCAACCCAGTCCTAAGGAATTAGCCAGAAAGTGTACTTCTTTGTCTCAAGCCAAGCTCCTTGATCAGACTTCAGTGAAACAGTCTCAGAGAGGTGCCAAGTATTCCAATACTCTGCCAGGGGGTCTCATCAACCCTGAGTTTGAAAGAGGAACACTCACTTTTTTTTGTCGGTCATGGGGCTTGAACTCTGGGCTTGGGTGATATCCCTTAGCTCTTCAGTTAAAGGCTATCACTCACCCACTTGAGCCACCGCGCCACTTCCGGTTTTCTAGTGGTTTATTGGACATGAGTCTCATGGACTTTCCTGTCCAGGCTGGCTTTGAACTATGATCCTCAGATCTCAGCCTCCTGAGTAGCTAGAATTATAGGTGTGAGCCACTGGCACCTGGCTTAGGAACATTCACTTTTTAAACAAAATATCCAGCAACTGCTCCATTATCCCTCACTCTCTATAGTGGTAGAGGAAGTTTCCAACATAGAAGGGATCACCTTTCTGGTAGTCAGGGACCAGGTCCATTATCAGCATTTCCAGCAAGCCTGAGTCCAGGATCCATATGTTATAAGGCACATTCAGGGTTTGGGCTGATTCATTGTCACACTGTGGTGGTAAAAAGAATGGATCTTTGAAACATGGAAGTGGGAGTACCCTTCAAATTGAGTAATTGTAATAGAGTGGATTGAAAAGTACACAGTAAATATTTTCTCAGTATACACATATAAAAGCACACAAGAAGAAGGCTCTAATGTAGGCTGGATGAGATTAGATAGATTTCCTGTCATAGTTATACCTTGCCTGAGTTGCCTTGTGATTCCCTTGGTTTCTTCTTATAAAAAGGCCTGAGACATTGGATTCATGGTTTGGCACTGATCCAAAGTCTGCAGCATCGAGTGAGGCACTCATACTTCTCATGCTTGAGAGCTGAGTCTCTTGAACTTTGAAAACAACACAGGAACATCTTTCTTGATTCTGCACCACAGGCCAAGTGAGCTGGCTTGAGCTGAATGTCAGTTACAGTTGCTTGTCTCTCAGAGTTCCATATTCTATTCCATTGTGAGGGATGTAGTGTCATTTCTCAGAGCCCAATGATCTAAGCTGTTTGGTCACATAAGGCCATCCAAAAGACAAACTGGAGATTGAAATCTCCCCTCTCTATCACTATATCCACATGTGGACATTGTGAATTCCCAACATCCTCAGCTAGGCCTAGGTACTGGCATGGTCTCAGCCTCAAGGAGCCCTTCCTAGGTCAGATCCAGGCCTTATTTGGCACTATTTCTCTCATAATGCACAAATCATTTTGCCTCTCAGGGCCCTCTCAGCCTGCCATGCGCTTCTTGCATCTATTTTTGATATCTACTTCCTAGGACATTGTAAGGTTTTTGTTTCCTAATCTTCTGTTTGCTCTTGATGCCCCTGTGTGCTGTCATCTGGAAAAAAGGCAAGTACTTAGAGGTGGGAAAATCAAACAAGTATTGAAAAACAAACATTACACTTATAGTCAGACATTTTTACAAGTGTTCATTCTTGTAAGATAAAAGACTATTTTTGATAATTTTGTCATATTTTATGACAGAGGGGAAGGGGAGAAGAGAAGAGGTGCTGCATTGTCTTCTCATAATTCAATGATTATTATTTAAAAATAGTATAGTTGAAGGAATGTACTATTTAAAAATAAATGCTGTGCTCCTGTTCTTTTTATAAGCTAGTCGTTTATAAAGCATTCCTCACTAAAGTCTTGTCATCTGTGTCCCATGAACTATCCTCCTCCTTCAAAATAATCAAGGAAAACCCTTCACAAATAAGTGGACTGTTGTCCAACCCCTGGGTAAGAATTTAAGGTACAACATTGCCTGCAATTTTGTTCGTGTACGTGTGTGTAAGAGTGTGTGTGTATGTGGGTGAATGTGTGTCTGTGCATATGTGTGTTTTAGGGCTTGAACGCAGGGGCAATATGACAATCCCAAGTGTCTTTCCCTTGAGTGTAGTGCTCTACCAAATTGTGCTACCGTTTCACTGCAAGTTTTCTGTACTGAACTGGAGAAGAGAGACTCATAAAATTCCCTGTTCAGGCTGTCTGAACTAAATCTCAGGTCTCTACCTCCTGTTAGCTAGAGTGATAATTATGAGCTTCCAGATCCTAGTAAGAAAGCATTGTTATTGGAGGCAGTGGGGTTGCAAGTTTCAGTCCACCTTCACCACACTCTATATTATTAAACAGCAACAATAAAACCATATATCAAAATACAATAATAAGAAGTAATTAGAATAAAATTTAGTGATATAGTCTGCTGGCATCACTTTCAGGAAACCTTGGTCTTAATGATTTAGCATCACAAAACCAAACAAAATGAGATAATTACAGTAGACTCTACGAATTTTAATTCCATCTTAAAATAATTTCAAAACATTATAAGAAAAAGAAAGCATTCATACTTATAAGGAGAATATAAAAAAGATAAAATATGGCAGATTATGAAATGGAAAATTCTACACCGCAAGAAAATTATTGTCATGGTGAATATATGGTGGTATTGTCACAGTGAATATATGATAATGTTCTTCAGAGCAGCAATGGATAAATATATATTTACTACACATAGTCTAGCTTGTCTCAATCTCTATAAACTTTCAATCTTCTAGTACACATTATCAATGTATTCATGTTTATGGTATATTCTAAAATAACTAGCACAGTCAGGAGGTTACCAAAATACATTAGCTTCAATGTTTTAGGAGATAAACCTGCTAATTGTATTGACTTCTATATGTTAAACATGTAGTGTGTTATCATTGTACTCTCGAAGTATGTACAAACACTACTTCAAAGTGAAATTGAATACAACAAGGTTTTGAAGGCAAATGCCTGTAAAGCTACCTATTTGGGACATCAGTTCAAGACCAGTGTAGTTTTACCTGCAATGCTCCCCAACCACTGGCTCTGCGTGATGGAATACATCTATCATCCCAGGTCCATTGGGAGCTGAGAGCTGGAGGATTTCAATTTCATGCCATAGGCAAGAACTTCCACATGGCTCCATCTCAACCAAAGAAGGTTCAACACTGGCTAGCACCTATCACCCCCACCTAAGTGAAAATAAAAATAAGAGCAATGTAGTATAAGAAACAAACAATATCAAAACATGCCAATGCAAACCATCATGAACAACACACACCTAGTGTTTGTTTCTCATACCTGTAATCCTAACTATAGCTAGGATTATATATGTGAGCCAGAGGCATCAAGCATTTCATCGTTTTAAAAATGACTATTTGAAGCCAGGTGCCAGTGGCTCATTCCTGTAATCCCAGCTACTCAGGATGCTGAGATCTGAGGATCACAGTTCAGGAAGAAAAAAACCCCATAAGACTCTTACCTCCAATTAACAACTCAGAAGTAAGAAGTGTCTCTGTGGCTCAATTGGTAGAGTGCTAACTATATTGAGCACAGAGTCTCACAGACAGTGCCCAGGTCCTGAGTTCAAGCCCCACAACTGACAAAAAAAATAAACATTTAAATGTCTAAATTTTTTGTGAATTAAAATGATGGCGTTCGTACACAATTCTACAGACAACTACATATTTCATTGTATTTGTGGTTAGAAAAAGTAGCAGCACTTGAATAATGGATATTTTTTCATTAATTAGGGCATACTGATCTCTAATTAGAGGAAATTGCTGGACTCATACATAGTATTTTTTGGTTGGTTTTTGTTTTGTTTATAGAACAGGATGAGAAACCTTATTTCTGCCAATGACCATTTGGATATGTATAACATCATCCACATGCCATGCAGAATTAACAGTAAAGACATGACACAGTCAACTGGCAATAAACTTATTTGTATTTATGCCATGTTCCCAATGATTTGTTTAGCTTATATGTCCCTATGGCCTATAGTTTCCTATTCCTGCCTTCCTCAAAATACAGCATGTTCCACCAATTCAGATTTGAGCCAAGCAATATGTAGTATTAGTGCCAAGAGTTAAGGAAAGTTGTAACACAACCAGGGAAGCATGAAACCAACACTTTAGTAGCTGGACACTGGGGACTCAGGCCTAGAATCCTAGCTACTCAGGAGGCTGATGATCTTAGTTCAAAGCCGGATGGAGTGAGAAAATCTGTGAGACTCTTCTCTCCAATTAACAACCAAAAAACCATAAAGCGAGCTGGGGCTCCAGAGGTAGAGTAGCCTTGATTACAAAAAACTCAGGGGCAGCACCCAATCCAGAGTTCAAGCTGAAGGTCAGGAACAAAAACAAAAACAATCAACAACAACAAAAAAAAAACAAACTGGGAAAAAGCTCAGGAAAGAATGGCATTGTCTACAAGACAAATGCACACATTACATGAATTGTGAAATGGTAAACTCATTGTACACACCTTAGTAACAATTACATTTAAAAAAGAATGTGAGAAATCCCAAAGCCATGGGGCCTTATGATGTGCATCTGCTTTCCAGAATTTCAAAGTCCCATCATCTAAGCTGGTAGCACATAAGTTGTAGCTCAAGGTGATGAGAAAATAAGAAGCCAGAGATCCTTTCAGATTGTCCTACCAATTCTTCTATTACTTTAAGCAAAAAACAAAACAAAACAAAACAAAGCAAAGCAAACAAAGTAGACTTTAAGGTTAAACTAAGCTGCTATTAAAGATTCCAGGCAGAATTATACGGTGCCTGCTTCAAGGCGAGAGTGAGGCCAAGCCCACAGCAGAGCTGGCCCTCACTCACTTCCAAGGGTCTCCAGAGAGGCATGACTACCACCTGTCCAACACTGCTGCCCTCCCCGCCCCCAGAGTTTACCTACAAGTCCCTGCCTTTCTTCTTGAAATTCTTCAGCCACTGGTTGTCTCATTTCTCATTGTCTGTTTAGGTGGGATTTGAGACTCCTTCCTCTCTTCATCCTGCCACCAGATCCCAGGAGCCAAACTCCGTGCCTCACAGACACTCCCCAGAATCCCATTGCCTTTGCAGCAGCTGCTTCTTGAGCCACTGGGCTACTCCCTCCTTCCTCCCTTCACCAGCCTCTGCCAGGGCCTCCCATCCTCTCCCTACCACCCCCACCCCCAATCCCAACTTGGCCTCCCCCATGGCCTCCCCTCCGCTCCACAAATCTCCCAGCCCCAACGCCAGCAGGATCACTGATCTGGGGATACAACTGTGGGCCAGGCCCAGCAGAATCAAAGATGCCACAGTGTGCAGCTGGCTGAGAACTGGAGGCAACACAGGTCTCTGATCAGTGTCTTTCACTTCACTTACACAATTATTAATTGTATTGATTTTGTATTTAAGTTTAGATTTCATAACTTCTTATTAAGCCTTTGCAGAATAGCTGGTAGAAATATAGTCCCCAAATTCGGATTGTCTCTAGTTTAATTCTTTTGGGATTCAGAGATGTTTAAGTAGTTATAAGCATCATGAACTCTCATTTTCATAGCAGAGTGCTATTCAGAAAATAATTGCTTATGCATCTGTTATCAATTATTTACAAGACTTGAAACTTTTAAAGTTTCAAATATTACAAGAAGATCTTTGATTCATGTTGAATGGATGTGAGTATGTTGAGCTGTTGCATACATTCTTGTGTGTGTGTGTGTGTGTGTGTGTGTGTGTGTTTCTGTGTGTGTGTGGGGGGGGTGCATGTGTATCATTGAAATCAAGGATAAGGATGTTGAGCCCTGGTCTGAACTTGTTTTCTTTTTCTGAGATATACATTATGGTGTTCCTTTGTTGGTGGTAGGCTCTGATTGCTTGCCTTTGCCTGATGTGCACAGTCCAGCTGAATTTTTCAATTAAAGTTTCTTATTTAGTATTGAGCATATAGGGCTCTGATTTTGCTTTGTCTTTAGTCTGCCATCTAGGATCTTCTTTTCCTCTTTAAAAATTTACATTCAATATAAATTTTACCTCCTGACTGATTTTCCCTTTAATTTGCATTTTGAAATAAGTATTATAAGAACTTTGATCTCTGTACTCATGAAGAAAAACCATTTTGAATTCTGTTTAATGTAACAACACCTGGACACATTTGTTAACACCAAGATCTTAAAATTTCTTTTGTAGTTTTAGTTTAAAATGCCCCCTCCATGTTTACAGCATGAGGAGACAAACAATTCCTGGTAACAATGATAACAGTTTTATTCATTAAAATATCAGATAATTCATAATTTTGAATATGTCTAGTGGCAAATGAATACATTTGGTAAATAGATTTGCTTGATAGATCCGTGCACAAAAATACCACTCCTAAAGGCTGAGAAGGTGGATCGGTGGTAGACAGCTTATCTTGAATGCACGAGACCTTGCGTTTGATTCCGCAGCACCACCTAAGCAGGAAAGCTAGAAGTGGTACTGTGGCTCAAGTGGTAGAGCAGTAGTCTTGAGCTGGAGGGCTGAAGGACAGCGACCAGGCCCAGAGTTCACCACCAAAAACAAATTAAATAAATAAATAAAACTCATATCAAGTACATTAATTTCAAAGGTTGATTACCATTTTGGTTAGGGGCAAGGTGCCAAGATATAGCAGACCTCTGTTGCAAAGCTTTAAGAAGGATCTCAACACCTGACAAGTACTAAAGACAAGAAGGAAAAAAATTAGCTCTGCCAACAACATATAGAATCACCACTCAAAGAGAAACCGGTACTAAGAATGAAATGCTTTTCATAAAATTTCTTAAGAGATTCTGGCTCTATATCAATTATTATATAAGTTAACCTTCAAAAACTCCATCAATGGGCCTGAGTCTTAAGGGCACCTACAAAAACTGGAGGAGAGAATCATCAACCCAGATTTTTAATTTTGTAAGTCAGGTAATGAGTTCATTTCTGGTTTGACAATCTCATCTCTTCCTTTGCTCTCTGTCTCTGATTTTCCCTCCTGTCCCTGTCCACAGTGGTATAGCTCATTGTGAACATAATATCTACAGAGTACAACTGCTGCATTTGTTTCCCTGTTCTCCTTGAATATCTCTAGCTCCCTCAATGCCCATAAATGGGTAAACTAGAACAGAAAAATCCCTCTTGTTTCCAATTCCTGGAATTCATTTCAATATAAACATCAGTAGTGTTATGAGAGTGTCAGGCTCTGTACATACATCCTGAACACTTATACTTCCTGCACTCAGTCATAACTTCCACCAGATCCTAAGGTCCACAAAGTAATTCTCTTCACTTTCCACAAATGAAGAAGCTGAGATTCAGAAAGATTAAGTAACTTACTGGAAATACTGGGCTGAGCATAGTGGCTCACTCTTTTTTTTTTTTTTTTTTGTCGGTTGTGGGGCTTGAACTCTGGGCCTGAGTGCTGTCCCTCAGCTCTTCAGCTCAAGGCGAACGCTCTACCACTTGAGCTACAGCGCCACTTCCGGTTTTCTGGTGGTTTATTGGAGATAGGAGTCTCACGGTCTTTCCTGCCCGGGCTGGCTTTGAACTGTGATCCTCAGATCTCATCCTCCTGAGTAGCTAGGATTAAGGCGTGAGCCACCAGTGCCCGGCTAGTGGCTCACTCTTAAACCTTACCTACTCCAGAGAGTAAGATCTGAAGATCATAGTCTGAATCCAATCCAGGTTGACATATCCATTACATGTTTATCTCTAGTTAATCAGAAGAAATTGAGAATTGTGTGTTTCAACTGGTAGAGCTAGAACACCACCAGACTTGAATTGGAAATCACAGCATCAATATTGTGATTTTTAAGAACCAATGCTGTCCCATACATAATCTCAGACCCCCCCCCCCCACACACACACATCTTAAAATAGATGTTAGTACTAAAATCCAAATAGGTTTTTTTTTATTTTTATAAGTTTTATTTTTAGCTTTAATGAGGTTTGACTTGATAGTTTCTACTGATGAGCCACAACTTAGAACTTTGTTATAATTTTACCATGTCTGTATTCAGAGAAACATTCTCTGAATTTCTCCATTTCCAGCAATAAGTTTTCTCTTCTTGGTCCAGTTTCTTCTTTTGGGACTCAGTCTTAGACTTTTCTGTCTTGCATTGTCTGTAAGTTCATTGATCCAGTAGATCTCAGCCATCCTAATACCTGCACAGAACCTGCCTTGGGAAAAGTGTTCTAAGCTCACCATGCAGTGGAGGTTGTTATTACTCACCCATAATAATTTTTTCTTCAGAAATGGGAACTTGTTAGGTCCAGGAATTCAGGGGAAGCACTCACTGTGTGCTATTTCATACTTTTTTGTCGGGGGGAGGGGTGATCCAGTCGTGGGGCCTGAACTCTGGGCCTGGGCACTGTCTTCAGCTCAAGGCTCGCACTCTACCACTTGAGCCACAGCGCCACTTCCGGCTTTTTTTTTCTTTTTGCTTATGTGGTGCTGAGGAATCGAGCCCAGGGCCTCATGCATGCAAGGCAAGCGCTCTACCACTGAGCCACCTTCCCAGCCTGATTTCATACTTTTTTGATTTAATGTTAGCTTCCACCTATTGTCTACTTTAAGCATTCATTGTGTGAAGAGAAATATTGCCCCTAAGAGACAGAAGTACTGTACTAACTGTTGCTTTCAAAACACAGGAGGGAAAGAAGTTCTGAAGGAGCCATATAGCTTAGAAACTGAGTTCTTAGAAACTCAAACTGCCTTTTATCTTACCTTCAACATAGAAAGTCAGAGATTGCAGTGGCTTGTATGCTCCATTTATATTCCTGTGCAGGGGCTCCCTTCCCCTTTGCCCTTCTGACTGTTTACATCAGTGGCAGGTGGGAAGACATAACAAGAACACCTAAAATTAGGGCCTGGGATTAAAAACTCCATTTTGTGATTATAAACATTGCACCACTTCCTGAATTGAATCTGAGGGGCAGAAGAAAGTTAGGTTAGGAATTTGTATAACTACTTCTAAGTTTGCTATCTAAAATCATCCCTTCCCACCCCTCAGAATCCTATTTTCCAACTGTGTAGACACCCTTACACTCTGTTCTCCTGGAGCATTTGAGTGTGGGGCATCATCTGCTTCTTATGTGTACTGCTTTTAAAATGGAGAGTTTCTCCTAGGCTCAAAATGATTTCATTGATGAGGACACTGTGCAATAAGCTAAACTGGGTTTGTTCATGTGTTCATACCCGAGGTAGAACTAGTAAGGGCTAAGTAGTAGTCAGGGCTCACTTGCTGCTAGTGGTATTGCTCTGAGGAATTACTGTCAATGTTGCCCACAGTACCTAGTCCAAGGCCTCTCAGAAAGGCTACAGACACAAACCGCTTGAGTCTCTGTGTGAGCTAATCATCATTGGCCAACTATGTTCCATGTTTGTGAGACATTCACTTCTGTGAGCATATGCATATAAGGGCCCAAGAGTAGACTTACTTAGAAGGAAGATCCTAGAATGCAAAACTTCTACTGGGACAATGGAAACCCATGGTTTGGCACGCTTAATGTTTTAACCTGTGCACTGAACTAACAGGAGAAAATGACACACTAAGAAACTTGCCAATTATGCCAAATAAAGAACTATGGTGAAGGTCAGAGAAAGGACATTGATTTCATGATAGTCATGATAAGACAACACCTTAGCATGCCTTCCGAATACTAATCCATACTCACCTACTGTTTTATTTACCCACGTCATTAAGTCTGAGTTGTACGTAGGAGTCCTCAGGGCCTTCAGAACAGGAAGATCTAGGCTAGAGCCTAAGATTGGTCTGCCATTTTGGACATAACATAACTAGTCAGATGCAAGCCCTTAGTAGTGTCCTACAAATATGTGCATTCATCCTACTACATTTGATAAGTATCCCCTCACAAAATTATCTTTGGTTGGGTCACTTTCTTACATAGCAGCTGTCTGGTAGCTCCACTGTGACTTCACTTTATTCTGCTGAGCCAGAAATGGAGGAGTGACTGACCACAACACATTTGCATCTTTCTCAATGAGAAGTGAATGGCATGGGAGTAGTTAAGATGCTTCCCATGTTCTCAGTGAGCTAGTACCACCTTGGACTCCAGCTCAAATCTTGATAAACAGATATAGAAGTTACATATAGCTTGCTGTGCCAGATTCACAGCTACAGAGGTAAATGAGAAAGTGGAAGGCCTTGGTGTGATATGAAGCAGAATTCAAAGGATATGGGGATGAAGTGAGCTACCTGGAGGGAAAAGGAGAGGCAGCTGAAGCTGAAGCTGAAGAGCATCTAGAGAGAGAAGATAGAGCAAGTTTGAGGCCACCTGGACATCAAAGTAACCCATCTGAGGTACAAGAGTCTGGCTGTCCAGAGCCACAGAGAGAAGTTGGAAGAGCAGTAGCAAGTGCTCTTTCCCATTGCTAGGGAGCTCCCAGAATGCCAGAGTAAGAATTGGTAGCTTCCCAGAGCACTGTTGCTGAGCACATCTCAGATCCCTTGCTATCATAATTGACATTGAAGAGGAGCAGCAAGAGTTGTATGAGGTGATTGCAGCTCACTATATGGAGCCTGTTCTGCAGCATTGTGGAGTGTGGTCTCTCAGGATGTTTAGGGCAAAGATCCTATAACTGGTGTCAAAGAATGCAGTCTACTTGGAGTAGACATTTATAGATGGCACGTGCCTGAACACAACAAGCTGATAATTAGCTGCTAGAGGTAGTTTCCCTAAAGATCTAACAGACAAAACTGGAGAGGCAAACCCAGAGCTCTGCACCACATCAGTCCACCATGAAAATTGCTTCTACCATAGTACTGGCTACCCAGTTTGCACACTCATGACCTTTTTACCCTGATTGTGCCCCACAATCCCTCACAACTTTTGCTCTTTCACTTTGTCTATGCTTCCTTGTCCCTGCTAAACACTTCTGGATGCCTGTATTAGCTACCCCAACCCCTGCAAAGCTGTTGCTGCTACCCAATTTCCTGACACTGCAACTCAGCAATTACAGTCACAGTTACCCTTTCCCTGGTATCCTAGTCTCTACTACTCTTTTCTGTTACCCATAATTCATAACACCATGGTTCCAGCTACCTGATCCCTGACAACCCTCTCTCTGATACCCCATTCCCAAAGAAAGGGTAGATTGGGCACAGGCAGTAGACTTGGGTACTCCTCTTGCAGGCACATTGGGCCAAGTTATTCCTCAAGTATTTAACACGAGGGACTAACTGGTGGTGGAAAGTAAAGAGGTTACTCAGAGGTGACTGAAATACAAGGACATCACTTATAACTTCTTGCTAGGAAAAGAAGGCCCTAAGGTGAAAGTTTATGAGAAAAGAAAATTTTACAAAGAATATTGATGATGATGCAAAAGGTTTAGCTTAGTCTCTTCTACTAGTGGTCTGAATTATTTTTTGACATAGATATGTAACTACTTTGCATTTTAAAAATTATACGAAAATGCACATTTATGTGGTACTTATATTAATTTTTGGAATAGTTGTATAGGATCACGTTAATGATATTCAAGATTTTATGCTCTATGATATGCTCATGAGGCTGCCTTTGGCAATATAAATTGAGATCTCTAACAACAAATGAAATCTCATTGTCAAATACTACAAGGAGATTATGGATGCTAGTACCAAAATGAAAGCTGTAACAATAAAACTGAATAAAGCTGCAAGTTTGAAGGAAGGGAATCAGTGGTAAGAGCTATTATAAAAGAGAAATTCTTCACCATGGAATCTTGGAAGGATAGAATGTGTTTGTTGAATTAATAGCTTTTAAAACCTTCTTAGAAAGCAAAACATTGGTTTTTATTGTTGCTATTTGGAACCTCTTTAATGAATGGTTTAACAAAAAATTATCAAAACAACTTTGAAAATTCAATGATGTGAATTATCAGATTAACATTATACTCAAAGTTGCCTTCAGATGCAGGCAGGCTGCATTCCTTTTCTATTAAATTAATGGACTAAGCTTCCTTTTGAATGGTTGGACAGTCCATGACACTTGTTCCAAAACAAGAAAAGATACTGGAGGGAAAAAAAAGAGGAAGGAGATTCAAGACTGCTGAAATTAGCATATTTCCTATTTGGACTTTAATGGGATTTTTCTACAAAGAATAAGATTTTGATCTTACCATAATAATGTCAAAAATGATGTGTTATAGGATAGCTTGTAAATGTAATATTTAATACTGTTGGATTACTTGAAGACAAAGGTTTATAGAAAACTTTAAATTTCAGAAAAACTGTAATGTTCCAATAAACACATAGAAGAAATATAATTTAAAAATTCACTGTTCAAAGCAAACCCTGGCAGGAAAATCTGAGAGATGCTTGTCTAGAAACAGGAAGTGACACTGTGACTCAAGTGGTAAGGGCTCTCCTTGATCTGAAGAACTTAGGGATATGTTAACACCCAGGTCCTGAGTTCAAACCCCATGACTGACGAGAAGAAATTTTAAAGAATTAAAGCATTAGGCCTGGGAAGGAGACTCAGTGGTAGAGTGTTTGTCTTGCATGCATGAGGTCCTAGGTTCAATTCCTCAGCACCAAACAAGCAGAAAAAAGTGGAAATTGCACTATGGCTCAAGTGATAGAGCACTAGCCTTGAGCTGAACAGCTCAGGAACAGCACCCAGACTCAGAGTTCAGGCCCCCCTACTACCACCAACAACAACAAAAATTTAAAGCATCCAACAACCTGAAGATGTCCAGAATAATGAATGGGGCATTATCCGTTTACATGACTTAGTGACTTAAAACCTAGTTTACCAGGGGAGGTGGTGGGCAATTTGTGTGTTTTCTAAAACCTGCAAAATTATTTTGTATTTTCCCAAGGAGGGAGAAATGAGGGGATGGGGGAAGAGGGGACGTGTTTGGTGACTTTGCCTTTTGGTTCAGTGATTTTTCTGGGGACAAATTCAGAGAAATACTGTTTGCAATCCTAGTTGCATGGGGACTGAAGAAGCCAGGCCCTGGAAGTGGTTTTGTCCTGTCCTTGGCCTGGTTCCAACAACCAATGGATAATCCAAGTCCACTTCAGGACCAAGATGCCTTGAAGACTACTGATCCACTGGACAGGCAGACCTAACCACAGCCAAAAAAGGCAAAAAATGCAATGCCGAGGGCAGCATTGGAAATCTACACCAGGCAGAGATTTTTTTATATTTTTTATTGTAAAAATACTGCACAGAGGGTTTACAGTTACATGAGTAGGGTAATGAGTACATTTCCTATCGAGCACTGTTACCTCCTCCTTTGTTTTTCCCCTAGCCTTTCCCTCCCCACCTCTCCAACTCCTCCCTCCTTGACCCCTGCCCGACACTGTAAATTCATTTTTGACACAGTGTCCTCTACATCTCATCATCACAATGGGTCAACCTGCATCCCCATTTAAGCATTCTGCTATATCCCTTCCACTCCCCAAATTACAAAAATGTATATGCAAAATGCAGAACATTTGAATCAAATACAGTGAAAACAGGGATTATACCATGGGGGGGGGGGATGAACCTACAAAAGAATCACATAATACATTATAAGTATATTAAAAACAAAAGCAAGAAAGAAAAAAACCACTGTGTCTCTGACTTGGGGTACATTTCGCTTAACATCATTTTATATGGTCATATGTACACAGCCTTTGATCTTCTCTGCTTGTCCTAGACATGTACTAGTCCTTGAAAACAAGGGAAACCATGGACCTATGTTTCTTTGGGCTTGGCTTACTTCACTTAATTTAATTTTTACCAAGTCTTTCTATTTCCTAACAAATGGGGCAATGTCATTCTTTCTAATGGAGGCATAGAATTCCATAGTGTGTGTAGGTCTGTATATATATATATATATATATATATATATATATATATATAGATATAGATATAGATATAGATATATATATACATATATATACATATATATAGATATATATCACATTTTCTTGATCCATTCATCTACTGAGGAGCATCAGAGTTGATTCCATATCATAGGTATGGTGACTAATTCTGCAATAAACATGGTTGCACTGGCAGCTTTGGTATGACCTTGTTTGTGATCATTTGGGTAAATGCCCTAAAGTGAGATTGCTGGATCATAGGAGAGCTCTATGTGGAGTCTTTTGAACAACTTCCATACTGCTTTCCAAAGTGGTTAAACAAGTTTACAATCCCAGCAACAATGCAGTAGGGTTCCCTTTTAACCACATCCCCTCCAACATCTGTTGTTATTACATTTCTTGATTATTGCCATTCTAACTAGAGTGAGGTGCAATCTCAATGTTGTCTTGATTTGCATTTCTTTTATGGCCAGAGAACTTGAGCATTTCTTTATGTGTCTAATGGCCATTTTTATTTTCTCTTCAGAGAAGTCTCTCTTTAAGTCTTTAGCCCACTTAGTTATCAAGCAGTTGTTTCTTTGAAGATTTATTGTTGGGGGATTTATTTTTTTTGAGTCCTAAGTATATTTTAGATATAAGACCTTTTGTCATGAAGATCTTCTCCCAGTATGTGAGCTTTCTATTGATCTTGCTACCTATGACCTTTGCCTTGCAGAAGATCTGATGTTTCATGCAATCCCATTTGTCCAAACTTTCTTTGATTTCTTTTGTTTCTGGTTCTCTATTAAGAAAATTTCAGTCTGTGCTTAAAAAAAGCCCTAGAGTTATTCCTATCCTTCATGTAATGTTTTCATGGTGTCTTCTTTTATTTTGAGGTCTTTGATCCATTCGGAGTTGATTCTCGTGCAGGGTGATATATACAGAATCTAGCTTTAGTTTTCTACAGGTGTTTAACCAATTTTTCCCACACCATTTACTCAAAAGGCTGTCTCTCTTCCATTCTGTTTTTTTAGCTCCCTTGTGAAAGAGTAAGTGGCTATAGGTCAGTGGACTCATTTCTGAGTCTTCAGTCCTATTCCATTGGTCCTCAGGTCCGTTCTTGTGTCAGTACCAAGCTGTTCTTTTACTATGGCTTTTTAGTATAGTTTGAAATTTGGAACTGATATTGTTACAGTACTGTTCTTTCTGTTAAGGATTGACAAACCTACAGTCAGTATTATACTTAATGGTGAAAAGTTACAGCCATTTCTTATAAATACAGGAGTGAGATTAAAAATATCTACTCTCTCCACTCCTCTTCAACTTAGTATTAGAATGCTAGCTGGGGCAATAAGACAGGATGCAAACTTAAAGGGGATCCAAATAGAGAAAGATGAAGTAAAACTCTCCCTCTTTGCAGATGACATGATCTTGTATTTAAAGAACTCCATGACTCCACTCCCAAGTTACTTGAGCTGATCAGAAATTTTGGCAAACTAGCAGAGTATAAAATTAACCCTCGGAAATCAATGACTTTCCTGTATTCCAATAACAATAAGAGTGTGACTGAAATTAGGAAAGCAACCCCTTTTTAATAGCCGCACAAAAAAATAAAATACCTAGGAGTTAACTTAAGAGGTGAAGGACCTCTGTGATGGAAACTTTAAAAACCTGAAAAAGAAAATGAAAGCAGAACTAGGGAAGTGGGAAACCTCCCATGCTCATGAATTGGGAGGATTAACATCATGAAAATGGCAATACTGCCAAAAGCTATATCCAAATTCAATGTGATACCTATCAATATCCCAATCTCACTCTTGAATGAAATAGAAGAAGCAATCCAAAAATTATTATGGAAGAATAAAAGACCCCGAATAGCACAGAGGGTTTTTTGTGATTCTCATTTTGTATTACCACTTTGATTCTACAAAGTCATCTATGGATTTTAACTTCCTTCCCTCCCTTTGGATAAAGCTCACAATAACCCTGCCTCTAGCTCCTCTTAGGTCTGAAAAATTGTTCCTAGATAGTGAATTACTTAATTGTATTTTGAACGTATAAAACATGCATATAAAAATAGCACATTTTGATCTCATGATAAAAGAGCCTTTTCCCCTCTCAAATTTATTTCCTGAAAGGCAGTTTTAGAGAGAATCTGTTTTCATTTTTAGATGAAAGGCTTGTAGGAAACTATGTTCATAATCTGGCTCCTCCTCCTGCACCTCAAAACCTAAAACACAAATTTCACAACCCATTTACAAGAAACAACACAAAAACCAAACACTGAGAATGCTCAGATGCAGAACGTTTTACAAAACCCAGAATATAACTTTGCTGTCTGAAGGAGAGGCTCTCTGAATAAATTAACAAACAAACCCAAAAGAGCAGCCAGGAGTATCAGACGTTAGTGTTCCTGGCTACTACTCCATCAACCAGGAGCATGGAAGGGCTTCCTAAGCCTGCTGGAGAGTGCGTGGAGAAAAGTTTCCTTGCCAGTCTGAATACAACAGTTGGCATCACCCCTCCTGGGCCTGTCTTTCTTGACTTCTCCCCACAGCGGAGCAGAATCGTCCCTTGCTCCATGAAGGATAAATACTGTACAAGCTGATCCACAGAGTGGCTTCTATTTAGTCTGCACTCCTTCCTAGGTGGGCGGTCCCTGCCCCACGGTGTGTGTGTGCTCCCAGGGGCTGATCCTCATAGCCCATGCCCACGGGGCAGGCAGGTGCTAGATGTGAGTCATTCACACAGAAGCTACTGGGTTGCTGCCCTAGCCCAACAGCAGGTGTACCCTGATCTTCTCCCACAGTCCCAGGCGAGGTGCCCACAAGGGTCCGATTTGGACAGACTGCCACTAGGATCCTACTTCACCAGAGGGATCAGCATGCCAGATGAAGTGGCTGCCACCTGAATTACTTCTTATTTTATGGAGCAGTTTTAAACAAAGTGATACATATTACTGTATGATATATAATGCTATATACTTGAGTCTCTAGTCCAAAATCATTGAACTTGATACTAACAAAAATGGATTTTATTGTTTGTATTTATAAGGCCATTTTGGCAAACTGAAATAAAAACACAACAAAACTCTTATCCATAACACATGATTAAATCTCAGAATTTGAAAAAAATTGTATGTAAGTAGTGCAAATGAAGTTATACTAGAATAGTAAAACACACACAAAATATTTATTAGTTACATTCAAAAGTAAAATAAGTAATTACAGAAAGAATTACTACTAGATAAAAAAATATTACAATGGTTTAACAGGTTGAAGTGATATAGGTTAAATATTTGGTTTTTATAAAAGTTATTTAAATTTCCCAGTTCTGTTTATCTCAGTGAAGGAAAATGTTAGAAAGTAGAAATTATATGTGGCACCTCTTGCTTCCAGTACCACAAAGGGGAGTGGCACTTAATAATGGGAGTCCTGGGATGACACCCACACCCAGCCCATGTAGACCCATCAGAGGTCCCTGTGGTGACCCTGAGGGGGCCCAGGACATCACATTGCTGCTGCAGCAGGTGCAGCACTTGTTGTAGTGGGCTGCGGCCAACAAGGCTCCATCAGTGACCAGATCAAGCAAACCAGCCTCAGGGGCCAAAGCCAGGAGGGAAGGCAAGGCAGACCCCAAGTCCTGCCTTCCATCTGTGTGGACTACACTGCCAAGGCCAGACCCATTTCTCTGCTTTGGAGCACAACAAGGGTAGGGAGTGAGCCTCCAAAAGGAGCATCCCCAGAATGGCACCCAGATCTGGGCACATGCGGACCAAAAGGATGAAGGAGGAGGCTACACAGCAAACCCAAAGGGCTTCAGGCCCCTGGTGCATTGAAAGTCCAGACTCCTCTGACACTGATGGGCATATGCAGGGATGGGCCCATACCCGAGTCCACAGGGACCAGAAAATGGAAGTCTGTGGGGATGCTGAAGGGGCTCCAGGGTGTTGAGCTGAGCAGCTGTCACAAGCCTGCTGGCAGAGGGGCCAGCACACAACTCCATTCTCCAGACCATCTTAAAGACTGATGAGGTGAAAGCAGGGGTTATACCGTGCAGGAGGGACATACAAAGCAACAAAGAAATCATCTTATAAATATGTTAGAAATAATCGAGTGAAAGAAAAACATTTGTATTTGCTGTTGGTATAATTGTGGAGGGGAAGGGCAAAAACAAATCATTTAAATAAGGATACAGGTGGACTAATTGCAACAATGAGAAGTACAAGTCGTTATGTCAAAAAATGAACTTTACAACTTTGGTGGTGGGGGGAGGAGGATGGGAAAGGGCTTGATAAGAAATGTACTCATTGCCCATGTAATTGTAACCCCTCTGTATGGTGTTTTCACAATAAATAAATAAATAAATGACTGATAAGGTGAACCACAGCTGGGCTGCTTGGCCTCAAAGGGTTGGACTGCCCGCCCAGCCTTCCTTCTCCCATGGACTGTACAGTGTACAAACATGATGTCCCCCCACCCCACACCCATGAGGGCAGGAAGTGAGCTCGGAACGGAGTCTCCCTGGGATGGCACTCTCACCTAAGACCACTGCAGACCAGTACCAGCACAGCTGGAGGAGGAGAAGGCAGCAGTGGATTCAACTCCAGCCTCACAACTGCCAGCTCCTGGGTGAAATGGAGCGACTGAGACTGGGAAGGGAGGTGGGAAGGATGGGCGGGGCTCATCTGGCAATGCTGGGGAGCATGCACACACATCCTCTCACTGCACATCCACCACAAGGAAGGGGACCCCACTTCTCAACGGGTGACCTGAGGAGGCACCCACACCTACAGGGACTACAGAAATTGAGGTTCATGTGGTGACTTGGAAAGGGCTCCAGGGTACAGCCTTGCTGCTGCACTGAACAACTGGCAAAAAGAAAAAGAAAAAGAAAAACATCCACTAAAACTTCTCATCAATGATAATGTATTATACTTTAAAAACAGTTTTAATTCCCTCTTGTATATTTTTGCATGGAGCCCTCTGAATTAACCAAAAATCTCCAGGATTTCCTCATGCACAGTAATACTAATAAATATAGCTTTTATTCTTTTTTTAATTAAGGGAGGTTGCATTTAGTTCCTTCCCATGTTTAATTCATGAAAAAGAAATCCTGAAGTATATCTGTCAAACACCAAACTCATGATTTCTTCTGAACGCCTCACTGAAGAAAGAGAATAAGATGACCGAACAACAGGTATCACCCATATTGTCACCGTGCTAGCTCTCTCTCTGATTAAAAATAATCCTGTCATGCACATGCAGATCACTTATGCAAAGTTTTTTCCAACAATTCTTGTAGTTATATTACATTTATCTTTCTCCTTCTGTCTCCTCTCCTGCTTCTTTTCCACAGGGTCCTGTTTCCCTCTTACATCCCTTTTCCTTTCAACTTTCTCCCTGTCCCATCCTCTTCTTCCTCCTGCTATGCCCTTCCTCCTCTCTTACACCTTTCTCCTCCTTTCCTTTCCTCTTTCTCCTACACTTTCACTTTCTTCTACTTCTTCTTTATGATCCTGGGGGTTGGGCTCAGTGCCTTGTGCTCACTATGCAGATGCTCTGCTGCTCACTACAGGCCTCCAGTCTAGACTTCATCTCAATGACCATCTATTTCTGATTTGTTTTTAAATAGCAAACCAACAAAGACTTTTGATTCAGGATTTAATTTATTGTACATATTCTGTGCCATAAATATGTGCTACTTAATACATTGTGGCTAATAGGTTTTGATTATGCCTTGGGGTTCAGATAAACTCATCAGAAACAATGTGTTTGAAGGCAATCTAATGTGATCCTATGTTACTCCCAAATTAATGAAATGGTTACTTTGTATCTTGCACAAGTACTTCTATATTGTTCCCAGATTAATGAACTGTCACTTTGTGGTAGCACCCACAGTAACACTAATCCAAGGATTGCTGGGGATCAGAAGATTAAGTCCAGACAGGAAAATCCATGTGATATGTATCTCTAATTAACTGCTAAAAAGCCAGAAGAAGACCTGTGGCTAAGTGGTTTAGTGCCATCCTTGCACTGAATAAGATGATGACAGGACCCAGGCCTGAGTTGAAGACCTGTGGTGGGTGCACGCACACACACACACACACACACACACACACACACACACACACACACACACACACTTTCCCAACTAGAGCAAGTAGAATATCTGTTTTTCTGATGAGATCTCTGAGTTTCTGTCCCATGTGTTTGTATATTTTTGAAAGCTGTATCATCAACTTACCTAATTTTAATAAATGACACCTTGTTCACTATTATTTACTCCTGGTTTGAAAATATTTTAAGACACATTTTTATGTAGAAAATTGAGTTTGTTCCCCAAATTGTGACTGTCTTGGTTTGTAAAAATGAAAGAATTGTGCCTTTAATTCATTAGTTCACAAATTAGAAAAGTAACCATAACCCTAGAACCAATTGCCTTTGGATTCTAAAAGCCACACAAATATATTAGTTTTTACTTATCCTATCTTTGATTCAACTCATCTTTCTCAAAATAGTTTTTAGTTTTACTTAAATATCCTGCCATTTTTCTAACCCGAACCCTAACTGGAACATTCAGGCTAACCCTCACACTAATCATACCCTAATCCTTCTATTATGAACAGTTTCCTATTTCACATTCATCCTACTTGTAACTTTACTTGTTTTTCAAAAATTTGCTTTCAATTTTACCCTAAATTTTCCATTTCCCTAATGCTAACATTAAGCCCATCGAGAACAGAAACCTAACTTTCACCCTAATGATAGTCCAATTCTAATGTTTAAGAAAAATATTCTAGTTTTTATTCACTCTAGTGAATGCTCCAGTTTGCACTATGGAAATGAATTTCAATTTGCCCTAATTCCCACAAATTTCCTGACTCTACATCTGAAGTTATGTTGTTCCCTAACATGAATCATTATATTATGTGTCCTCAAATTCTCACATCAGGAAAAATATGGTAGTTTCCCTTGATCTTACCTGTTCATGAACCCCTGTACCCTAAAACAGTTTCAGATTTACTCATCATCTAGTCCATTACTTAACACTAACTCTCAACTGAAACCTAGCTGGAAAACTCTCATTAATCATTACAAGAATGATCACTGCGAAATAAATATAATGATAATGCTCTAGTTACTATTCAATCTCACATTTTTTGCTTCCACTTGTTAGTGAAAACTCAATTTCATACTAAAAATATTCCTATTCATAACACTAATCATAATCAGAACAAAATACTGACCCTAATCTTAATATAAATTATATGTCAATACTAACACTAACACAAGTAAACTAATTTTCACTCATCCTGACTTGATTCAAATAAGCCTTCCAAACATAGGTTACAATTTTTTCCCAATATCTTAGTCATTTTCTAACCCTAAACTTAACCTTAACTGGAACATTGAGAATAACTATAAGCCTAATTGTAAGTAGATTCTAATATAGCAATGCTCTAGTTCACATTCATTCTAACTTTTACCAGGCTTATTCTAAAATTTACCTTCAATTTGAGCCTCATTCTTTTTCTCCTTCACTCTAACCCTAATCATGGCTGTAATCCTAACCATAAACTTGACCCTAATGGTATCCCAATTATAAAATTTATGAAAATCCCTCATTTTGTGTCATCCTAACTGAAATTGACTTGTAATTCTTGAAATAAATTGCAGGTTTTCCTAAACCCTACAGATTTCTCACTCTTAACTCTGAATCTATCTTGTTCCATAACAGGAATCATAATACCCTTTTGATCTCAAATCCTGATATTATGAAATAGAATGTATTTCCACTATTGTAACATTTCCTGAATTCCTAGAACCTAAAATAAGTTCAGATTTATTTAACATTTAACCCATTCCTTTTTTTTTTCTTTTTGTTGGTCGTGGGGCTTGATCTCTGGGCCTGGGCATGATCCCTGAGCTCTAGGCATGGGCACGATCCCTGAGTTCTTTAGCTCAAGGTGTGCACTTTATCACTTGAGCCACAGCACAACTTTCAGGTTTTCTGGTGGTTAATTGGAGATCAGAGTCTCACAGATGCTCCTGCCTGGCCTGGCTTTGAACTGCAATCCTCAGAAATCACCTTCCAGGAATGGGAGTCCAGGGAAACCGTAACCACTCAACTAAGTGATTTGAGAATAAACACTGAACACAAATTAAGGAAGTAAAGAAGTTCATACAAGATCTAAAACAAAGCCCCAACAAAGAAATTGAAGCCATCAAAGCCAAACACTTATAAGGAAAAGAAATGGAAAACAAAGTAGAAAGACCATGCAGAAGATCGAATCTCGTGGATTGAAGACAGCCTAGATATTATAGAGAAAGAACAGCCTAGATATTATAGAGAAAGAACATTCAACCATCCAAGACAAATCCAAGAAATATGGTAGATCTATTCAACATTTTGAAGACACCATCAGAAGGCCTAATCTGAGGATAATGGTTGTAGAGTAGCACCTAGAGACAGAAGTTAATGGTCTAAGAAATTTGTTTAATAGAATCTTAGCAGAGAACTTCCCAAACATGCAAAAAGATAGGCCTATTCAGACACAAGAAGCTTTTAGAACTCCAAATAGACCAGACCAAAACAGGACATCCCACCATCACGTTATAATCTGCACAGGATCAATTCAGACCAAGGAAAAGATCCTTAAAGCTGTCAAGGAGAAAAGATCAATCACCTATAAAGGGAAACTAATTAGAATCACCTCAGATTTCTCAGCAGAGACAATCAAAGCAAGAAGATCCTGGAATGATGTATGTCATGCCCTAAAGACAAACAACTATCAACCAAGAATACTGTATCCAGCTAAACTCTCCTTCATAACCTCAGGTCAAATAAAAACCTTCCATAGCGGGCTGGGAAGGTGGCTCAGTGGTAGAGCGCTTGGCTTGCATGCATGAGGCCCTGGGTTCGATTCCTCAGCACCACATAAGCAAAAAAAAAAAAAAAGCCGGAAGTGGTGCTGTGGCTCAAGTGGTAGAGTGCTAGCTTTGAGCTGAAGAGCTGAGGGACAGCACCCAGGCCCAGAGTTCAGGCCCCACGACCGGACCCCCCCCCAAAAAAAAAACCTTCCATACCAAAGAAAAACTGAAACAATACATCTCCACCAAACCAGCCCTACAAAAGTTTTTTAAACATGTCCTATACATAGAAGACCACAATAAAGGCCAAGAAACCTCACCCAAACTGAGAATCCAAGAACCATAGGAAGAACCTAGTTGCTGCAGCCCCCAAGAAGGTGGATAAAATGACAGGAACTCCCAAATACCTCTCAGTCCTGTCTCTCAACATTAACGGACTTAATTGTCCAATTAAGCGACATAGACTGTCTAGTTGGATTAAAAAGCAAGATCCTTCTATCTGCTGCCTTCAGCAGTCACATCTTGCCCATAAAAGCAAACACATTTTCAATGTGAAAGGCTGGAACAAAATCTACCAAGCAAATGGCCCCCATAAACAGACGGGAGTTGCAATACTAATATCAGATAAAATAGACTGCAAATTAAAATTAGTGAGAAGAAATAAAGAAGGTCGCTACATACTAATTAAGGGATCTCTCCTTCAGGAGGATATTACAATTCTAAATCTCCATAGCCAAACAACAGAGCACACAAATTTATCCAAGAAACACTACTTTAACTCAAATCCCACATAGATCCAAAGACATTAATTGTTGGGGACTTTAACACACCACTCTCTCCACTAGATAGATCAATTCTGCAAAAACTCAATAGAGAAACTGCAGATCTGAACAACTGCATAGCTCAACCAGATTTAACAGACATCTACCGAATATTTCACTCAGCAGCATCAGAATACACCTGGGTTTACATGGGACTCAGTGTCAAGTGAGCCTAGACCACTTGGCTAACTTCCCCATGTACCATGCATATTGTATGCAGTGTGATGTCAGTGGACCACATTTGCAGGGTGTGAAAAGTCTGACATTCTTAATGCATATCTGTAATGTAGTGCAGCAGAAACTAGGAAAATATTGCTTGGCATTCTGGTTTGGTTTGAGAATAAGACTTACAAAGCTAAATATTGTGGTGCATGCCTATAATCTCAGCACTCAAGAAACTGAAACAAGAAGATCACATGGAATATACAGAGACACTGTGTTCAAACAAAAGGAGGGTAGACAATAATGGAAAGGGTAACACTGATCAACATGCATTGTCCACATGAAATAAAATGAAAATCTCTTTAAAACTATTTAAAGAGATAGTATTTATTATTTATTTTACAATTATTATTTATTTTTATTATTTGCTTATTTGTTACAAATAAACTGCTGATGGCTCACACTTGCAATTCAAGATAGTCAGGAAGCTGAGACATGATGATCCCAATTGACTTTTGGGGGATGTTAACTTGAGGTAAAACTCTCATGGACTTTCTGGCCCAGGCCATTTGAATCTTGACCCTCAGATCTCAGACTTCTAAGTAATTAAGGTTACAGGGGTGAACCTCCAGCTCCAGGCTTCCAAGTGACTCTTATCTCCAAATAACCACAAAAATGCCAAATGTGGCTCAAGTGATTGAACACCAGGCTTCAGTGAAAAAAATCTCAAGGGACAGTACCCAGGCCTCAAGTTCAATTCCCATGAACAACAACAACAGAAATGAAAGAATCATCAATAGAATATGCAATCACTGTTGTTGTTGGTACCCTGTGCTTACATGGTAAATATCAGTAATTTTTCAATGATCTCTTTGTGCATCAAACTATTAAAATCATCTTTGCCATACATCCTGACTCCACATGAGGCAAAAAGATCTAACAAAGATGAAATAAAGATCCTGTGATCATTACTCAGACCAGTTCTCCCCACATTCTGGTGGCTGTTGGTGACTGTGGGAAGAGGCTTTTTTTCTGAACAGACAATGTCCACAGATGCACAGTGAGGTCCCTCAAAAGCTAGCAGAAGGCATGCACCTATTCCCATCCTCAATCACTGTAAGCGTGGTGGGACTCATTTCTGAGAAGCTTTCACACTACTGCTGTGTGTAGAATACAGTCATCAAACTGAAAATGAGTTAATATTGATACTAGAGCTAACTCTCAGCATCTATTATTGCATCCCAGAAGGAGGTGATGCACAGAGATATGTGCATGTGTGTGTGGAAGTACACACCTGTGTGAACAGCAGTATTGGGATTTAAACTCAGAGTCTCACACTCTCACTTGGCTTTTTCACTCAAGTATAGCACTTGGTGCTATACTTCTTAGGCCAAAGTTTCACTGACTTGTTTTTTTTTTTTTTGTTAGTTAACTGGAAATATGAGTCTTGGAACTATTCTGCCCAGATTTTTCTGCAAACCCTAGATCTGAGCCTTCTGAGTATTTAGAATTATAGGTGTGAGACACTTGTTGCCAGCTCCAACTACTATCCAAGGAGACAAATGGCTTTATTGATACAGCTGGTTGGCCTTGGTTTATGATTAGTGGAGATTGGAGTTGGAACTCCAGCCTTTCCTAGGGTCTGAGTTGGTAATTCTAGGCATCTTGTCACCACTCCTCAGACAGAATTGCCTTTAGCCTTTAGCCATCTTGTCACAGAATTGAGAGGTAACTGCCAAGTCTCCTGGAATTCAGGGCCAATGCAAGGGATATCTGTTGGTTCTGAGTAACCAGGGCTGCCGTTTCCATGGCGTTTCAGGCTTCCAGATTTGCCTGCTAGATCACTGTGCTTCCTATGCTTCCAGCACCTTTCACTCACAAGGACTAGGGCAGGCCCAGGACTCTTCTTTGAGGTGCCATGTTTGTTTATTGGGTGAAGAATATGAATGTAAGAATAAGCAAACTCACTCAATCCAGGGCATAGAAAGCTGTTCACAGGCTTTCAGGATTTCAGCTTGACCATTCTGGGGTTGACTCCCACTGCCTCTACCTTGAAACATCCTCTTCAGAACCTAGATCAAGAGGGTCCATAAGGGGCCTGCATTGCATCTCAACACTGCCTAGCTGCTTTCCTGATAAGCTGCTCCTCCTGCACTCCTCCTGCTATGTGTGATGAAGGGGGCCAGAAAATCTATACCAAAATAATCCTGCTATAGCATGTGGGGTCAAAGTTCATAGGGCATAGAAATATTTTCCTGGGTTTTCATACTCAGGAAAATGAGTGATTATTCTCTTTTTTGATTGGTTTTGTTTTTCATTATTTCTGGATGCTGTATATGTAAACACAGACTGGTTCAAATGTGCTCTTTGAACAATGTCTTAATTTGATAAGCAGACATCTCACAATAAGTCAAATACCCAATAGCCCCATTTGTGAAAGGTCTTCTCTTCTCCAAAACCTTCAAGAAGATGCCAGAAAGACAAGAAGATATTTCTGTAACCCTTCTCTTTGATCCATGTGTGAACACAAAGTGTGGATCCAAAGTGTGGATCAAAGTGTGGTAGAGCAACAGTCTTGACCAAAAAAGCTCAGGGAGAGCACCTAGACCCTGAGTTCAAGCCCTTGGAACAAAACAAAAGCAAAAGAAAACAATCCACAATATGTATGAGATATATGGATATACCTGTATTATACCATAACTATGCTGTAAAAATAAACCTATTAGAAAATTTAAATTTGTTTTCTTTTGTAGCTCAGTACCAGAAGCTCAGGACTATAATACTACTTACTCAAGAGACACTTCTCATCAATTCACCAGGAAAAAGCTGGGAGTGAAAGTGTTGCTCAAGTGGCAGAGTGCCCGCCACAAAACTAAAAGCTAAAACAAAAGCTTGAGCCCTGTATTTAAACAGAATACTGGACCAAAACATTTCTTTTGTGTCCCTGTCTACCTTCTATCTTTCTAGAGTGAACTGAATCAATACTGTTTCATTTTTACCAGAGAAAAAAATGGCTCTGAAAATGGTGCTGGGAAAACTAGATATTCACCTTGAGAAGATTGAAACTCAGTTGCTATCTCTTACGCCATACCACCTACACACACACACACACACACACACACACACACATTAATTCAATTTAATCAAAAGATCAGTGCTAGAGAACCTGCTATTGATTACATGTAACACTCAGATTAGCCCCTTCCAAGTCAAATCTCTGGGGCTAGGGAGTGAACTCCAGGCCAGACACACAATAGGCAATGCTCTAACATTTGAACTGTGCCTCTATCCCTTTTTTATTTAATATTTTTGAGAGGGTCTTACTACCTTGATTCAAAGTGCCATTGAATGTATAATATCCTTGCACTGTTCCCCAAGAGCCCAAATTACAGCATCTGCCAACATTTCCAGTTTTTCTCATTTTTTTCCCTACCTTCCACACACATAATCTAACTTCAGAAGATACGTTTCTCAGGTATTTGTTCTGATGAAAAACTGACTACTTGCCGGGTGCTAGTGGCTCACGCCTCTAATCCTAGCTACTCAGGAGGCTGAGATCTAAGGATCACAGTTCAAAGCCAGCCCGGCAGAAAAGTCAGTGAGACTCTTATCTCAAATTAACCACTAGAAAACCGGAAGTGGTGCTGTGGCTCAAGCAGTAGAATGTTCGCCTTGAGGTGAAGAGCACGGGATAGTGCCCAAGTCCAGAGTTCAAGCCCCACGACTGACAAAAAGCAAACAAAAAACCTGACTACATGCAACCCAGTTAATATGCAGCAATCCCTTGTATTTGATGCACTGACATTTTATAATCTAAAAAGAAAACAAAAAATTCCACTTAAAGTTCTATGAGGGCAGAGTGAGAAAGGTGAGGGGCCCTGGGATTAGACATGTGGAACTCCTGACCTAAGTGGGAGAGTAAGCACCTTCCCCACATCAGGACCTTCATGACACCAAATCTGCACCTTTGGGCCTCTGTCAGTGTCCACAATGACTACCCCACTCGTATCTGCCACCATTTTCAACTTGAGAGAAGCTTTATGCAAGGTTTGGTTGACAAGATGCTCAATGACAGAGCTCCCAGAGAAGGGGCTGCTTGCTGGACAGGAAGGCAGTGGTCTCTCCTGCTGCTGAGCTGAGGTGTTTCCCTTGGAGGCACTTGGCCAACACCCTGCCCAGCATCAAGTTCCACCAGAGCTAGGTCATCAGCAACCTGAAGGGTGAGCCAGTCCCAGTCTTGTACTCTAGGGACAGCAGCTTCAGAGACTGCTCTTTCTCACAGGTGCTGAGCAGCTGCTGCCCAATCAGAAGCAGACCAAAAGAGGCAGGTCAACTCCAGTGGCTATAAGACCTAGCTGTTCCTCCAATTTGAAGAAAACACCTATAGAGACAAGTGTCACTTCATGCACAGCATCCACAAGCTCCACAGTCTAGCCTGCCATCCCAAGTGCAAGATCTAGCTGGGTTGCACCTTCCATGTCACCAACCTTTGCCTCTATGAGCCCTGCTGCCACTTCATCCACAAAACCAAGGAACGCAGAGCCCTGGCCAGGACCTTTCTGCAGACCTTCCCTATCTCCAGCATAGCTTTAGCTTTGCTGGATTTTCCAGTGCCAATGAGACTGCTGCCACCACTGGATTGCTAGATAGCCCCACGTCCATCATCCCAACACCCATCCTGATTGCCGATGACCTCCTGGGCTCACCCAACCTTCCTGATGGCACCAATAACCCCTTCACCTTCTAGAGCCAGGTATTTGTTCTTTACCTCTTTCATGGGGCTGCCTTTCATGTCTACCCCACCACCTTCCTATTCTGATCCATGTCTGAGTTCTCTCACATGTTTGATTCTCATGCCACCCCTCAGGATTCTCTCTTGGGTCAAGGCTACCTGTGCAGTGCAGCAGGAGCCATGCTGGGTCAGATTCCCTCATCTTGGACAATTCAGGAGACCTGCCCATTTTGAGCAAACTTTCCATCTCATATGACTAAAGCACCAGGGTAAGGAGGGACACCCCCAATCCATTCCTTCTACTCCCCTTCCTCCTGCACCACATCCTAGATCCAATTAATCACCAAAAATCCTGGAAGTGACCTGTATCTCAAGTGGTACAGTACTAGCTTCATGCTAAATGAAGCTCAAGGATAGCTCCTATCCTGAATTCAAGCACCAAGACCACCACAGAACATCAACAATAAAAAGATGAGTGATTTGGAAATGGAAAAAGGCCTTTATAGTCAAGTAGATCCACTGAAATGGAAAAAAATAACCCTGTCCTATAACTAAAGGACTCAATATTGTACTTTATTTTACTTTTTATCAGTTGTGGAGCTTTAGTCATGGCCTGGGCAACGTCCCAGAACTTTTTTGCTCAAGACTAGCACTCTACTTCTTTAAGCAACAGCTATACATCTGGTTTAGGGGGTGGTTAATTAGAGTAAGAATATCACAGACTTTCTTGCTCAGGCTGGCTTTGAACTATGATACTCAGATCTCAGACTCCTAGAAGCTAGGATAACAATTATGAGTCACCAGTGCCCAGCTAGGACTTAATATTTCTAAAAGAGGGCTGGGAAGTTGGCTCAGTGGTAGAGCGCTTGCCTTGCATGCCTGTGGCCCTGGGTTCGATTCCTCAGCACCACATAAGCAAAAAGAAAAAAGCCGGAAGTGGCGCTATGGCTCAAGTGGTAGCGCACTAGCCTTGAGCTGAAGAGCTGAGGGACAGCGCCCAGGCCCAGAGTTCGGGCCCCAAGACTGGACCCAAAAAAAAAAAATTCTTAAAGAGCAGTACTTTTCAAATTGCCTTTGCATTCAAAATGCCCCCTTACAAGATTGTGACCTAGGTTTAAATTAATTGCAAAATTCATTCTAAAATGTGTACGGGACTATAAGAAATCCTAAACAAACTAATTGGATACTGCAAAAACAAGAGGAAGTTAAGTAGGGGAGGATGACTCACATCTGTGATCTTTGCTACTCAGAAAGAAGAGATCTGAGGATGGTAATTCAAAACCAACCTGAGGAAGAAAAACCTTTCCAAAAATTATTTCCAAAAAAAAAAAACAACAACAAATATCCAAAATTGGAGCTATGGACATGAGAAAAAACTGTTCAAGGACAGTATTGACATGTACTTTTCTTTTTTCCTGTATATGTTTTTCCTTAGTTTAAAATTGCCATTGTCAAATTTTTTTTTTTAAAGTTGTACTTTTTTATTTTTTTTTTATTTTTTTTTTATTTTTTTTTTATTTTTATTTTTATTTTTATTTTTTTTGTCGGTCGTGGGGCTTGAACTCTGGGCCTGGGCGCTTGTCCCTCAGCTCTTCAGCTCAAGGCGAGCGCTCTACCACTTGAGCTACAGCGCCACTTCCGCCATTGTCAAAATTTTGTTTCTCTGATATATTTATCTTTCATGCCACCAATGGAATTTGAACTCAGGACCTTGCTCTCTTGCTTATTTTTTTGTTCAACGCTTGTACATAGAACTTTAGCTACACCTCTAGTTCCTGACTTTTACTGATTCATTGAATAAGGGTCTTTAAGATTTGTCTGCAGGAGCTGCTTTGAACCTCCATCTTTAGAATATGCCACTTTAGAAGCTAGAGTTAGTGAGATGGTCCGTGACACCTGGCAAGTCATTTTCCATTTATGCAAGTCTTCTTTCTCCTAATTATGATGTATTTTATGTCAGTGTTCATATTTCTTATGTACTTTTTCCAAAATTTTTATTGTGATTGATTGCATAATTTCACAAATTTCAAAGTATTTGGGGATAGTGATGCTTAGTTAAAGTTACAAACACATTCTAACACTCATGGGGCAAATTGCCTATCATGGTCCATAAAGTTTATGAGTTCTATGGGCTTTGACTATACAGTTATTTCTTCCATATCGAGTGATATTTACATTCCTTTCTTTTTGCAGAGTGTCAGCTGTTCTCTCTTTCCCACTCATTTCCTCCCTCCCAACGCTGCCTTTAAGTTGCTTGGTTTGTTTTGATCAATGTCCAATGCAGCTGATGGGTCTCACTGTTGTATGTTTTCCCGTTTCCCTCTAGTTCTGTGTCCTCCTCCTAGTTTCCCTCTGATGTGCACATATATAACATATGTGGTCAGCGGCATGGGGTCATTTAGTAATGATTGGACTAGATGAGTGGGAGTCTTTTGTTTCTCGTCTTGTTTACTTTGTTGTATTACCTTATGTTCTGGATTTAACATCCACTTATCAGGGAGACCATGTGCCATTTGTCTCTTTCTTCTTGGTTTACCTCACTCAACATGATTTCTTCTAGTTCTATCCATTTCCCTGTGAATGCCATTATTTTGTTCTTTCTAATGGCAGCATAATTTTCCATTGTATATAAATACAATTTTTTGATCCATTCATCTGTAGTGAGAGCATCTGGGTTGTTTCCATATCCTGGCTATTTTGAACAGTGCTGCAATAAACATGGAGGTGCACGTGTCCTTGTATCATGGTTCCTGTTGTTCAGGATAGATGCCTAGGAGTAGTATGGCTGGCTCATAGGAGAGGTCAATATTTAGCTTTCTGAGACCCTCCAAACTGCCTTCCAAAGTGGTTTGTATAAGTGTACATTCCCACCAGCAGTGCAATAGGGTTCCTCCTTCTCTGCATCCCCTCCAGCATTTGTCGTTGGCTGACTTTAGGATGTGGGCCATTCTGACTGGGGTAAGGTGGTATCTCAAGGTTGTCTTTATTTGCATATCCTTTATAACCAGGAATGGTGAACATTTCCTCATGTGTTTCTTTGCCATTTTTATCTCTACTTCTGAGAAGTCTCTCTTTAGTTCCCTTGTACATTTAGTAATTTATTTGTTGGGTTTGGGAGGGATTAGTTTCTTGAGTTCCCTGTACATACTGGATATTATCTCCTTGTCTGTTATATTGCTGCTAAATATTTTTTCCCGTTAGTTTGTTTTCTTTCTAGTTTGGTTGCTATAGCTTTAGCTGTGCAGAAGCTTTTTTATTTTAAGGTAGTCCCATTTGTTGAGTCTTTCCCAATTTGTTGTGACCCTGGAACTCTGTTCAGGAAGTTCCTGCCTGTGCCTATAAGTTCAAGTGTCTCTCCTACTCTGTCCTGCAGTAGTTTCAGGGATTCAGGTTTTATGTTAATCCATTTTGAGTTGATGTTAGTGCATGGTGACAGGCTGGAGTCCACTTTTAGTTTTCTGCATGTGGCCGCCCAGTTTTCCCAGCACCAGCACCAGTAGTTGTAGAGGCTGTGCTTCTTCCACTGTATGTCTTTGGCTCCTTTGTCAAATATCAGCTGACTATAGGCATGTAGTTTTATTTCTGGATCTTCTATTCTATTCCCTTGGTCTTCGGGGGTCTGGTTTTTTTTTGGGGGGGGGGTCTGGTCGTGGTGCCTGAACTCTGGGCCTGGATGCTGTCCCTCAGCTCTCCAGCTCAAGGATAGCGCTCTACCACTTGAGCCATAGCACCACTTCTGGCTTTTTTCTTTTTGCTTATGTGGTGCTGAGGAATCGAACCGAGGGCCTCAGGCATTCAAGGCAAGTGCTCTACCACTGAGCCACCTTCCCAGCCCCTCAGGGGTCTGTTTTTGTGAAAGTACCATGCTGTCTTTGTCATTATGGCTCTATAGTACAGTTTGAAGTCTGGCATTGAGATCCCTCGCATGTTGTCTTTTTTGCCTAGAATTATTTTGGCTATTCTAGTTCTTTTGATGTTCCATATGAATTTTTGGACTGTTTTCTGTATTTCAGCAATGTACATCATTGGGATTTTAATAGGAATTGCATTAAATTTGTATATTAATTTTGGCATTTTCACAACATTAAGTCTGCCTGTCCAAGAACATGGAAGGTCTTTCCACTTTCTGGTGTCCTCTATAATTTCTTTCTTTAAGTTTTTACAGTTTTCATTAAATAGTTCTTTTGCATCTTTGGTTAGACTAATTCCTAAATATTTTATTTGGGGGGGGAGTATTGTGAATGAGGCCGTTTCCTTGATTTCCCTTCCTGCTTCTACATTGTTTGTGTACAGAAAGGCAACTGATTTTTGTGGGTTGATTTTGTATCCTGCTACTTTGCTGAATTTGTTTATAAGTTGTAAGACCTTGAGTGTGAAGTTTTTGGGATCATTGAGGTATAGTATCCTGTCATCTGCCCAAAGAGATAATTTAACTTCTTCCTTCCCTATGCGGATCCCTTTAATGTCTTTTTCTTGACTTATTGCTCTGGTTAAGGTTTCCAGAAGTATATTGAAGAAGAGTGGAGAAAGTGGGAATCCTTGCCTTGTTCCTGATTTTAGGAAAATTGGTTGTTTTTCCCATTAAGTATAATATTGGCTGTTGGTCTGTCGTATATGGCTTTTATTGTTTTAAGGAATGTTCCTTCTATTCCTATTTTTCCCAGAGCTTTTAACATGAATATTGTCTCTTATCAGAAGCTTTTTTTCTGCATCAATGGAGATAATCATGTGGCTCTTGACCTTGGGTCTGTTGGTATAATGGATTACATTTATTAAATTATGTAGGTTAAACCATCCATGCATCTCTGAGATGAAGCCTACTTGGCCATGATGTATGTTTTTTTATATGTTTCTGGATTCTGTTGGATAGAATTTTGTTAATGATCTTTGTGTCTGTGTTCATCAAGAAGATTGGTCTGTAGTTTTTTGTTGTTGCTGTTGTTGTTGGGTCTTTGCTTGGGTTAGGGATGAGTGTGATATTGGCATCGTAGAATGAGTTTTGGATAGCTCCCTCTTTTTCTATTTCATGGAAGAGGCTGAGGAGTATGGGTTTTAGTTCCTCTTTAAAAGTCTTACAGAATTCCGTAGTGAATGCATCTTGTCCTGGGCTTTTCCTTGTTGGAAAACTTCTGATTGCTTCCTTTATCTCATTGTAAGATATTGGCTTTTTTAATTGATTGGTTCTTTGCTCAGTTTGGGTAACTTGTATTTCTCTAAAAATGCATCCATTTCTTTTTTTTTAATTTTTTATTGTGAAAATACTGTACAGAGGGGTTACAATTACATGGGCAAGATAATGAGTACATTTCTTATCAAGCATTGTAGCCTCCTCCTTTGTTTCCCCTTCCCATCCCTTCCCATCCTCCCCCCACCCCCCGACCCCTCGCTTAAATCATCTTATCTGGTCATATGTACATAGCTTTTGACCTTTTCTGCTTGTCCCAGACATATACTAGTTATTGCAAATAAGGGAAAATATAGGACCTATGTTTCTTTGGCCTGGCTTAATTCAATTAATATAAGTTTTTCCAAGTTTTTGCATTTCCTAACAAATGGGGTGATGTCATTCTTTCTGATGGAGACATAGAATTCCATCTATATCTATATCTATCTATCTATCTATCTATATCACATAAAAATGCATCCATTGCTGATAGGTTTTCTTTCTTTAGAGAGTATGGATTCTGGATATAGTTCTTTAGAATTGCTTGGATGTCTTGGGTATTTGTTGTGATTTTTCCCGTGGCATCCCTGATCTTGTTAATTTGGGTTTCCTCTCTTAATTAATCTTGCCAAAGATCCATCAATTTTATGTATTTTTTTCAAAAAAAACAGCTTTTTGTTTTATTAATTTTATTTATAATTTTCTTAATCTCTATCTCGTTAATTTCAGCTCTTAATTTGGTAATCTGGTTCCATCTAGTAACTTTAGGTTCCACTTTTTTCATATTTTTCTAGTAGTTTACAACATGGGATTATTTACTTAGTCCATCTCTATTTTCTTGATGTGGACACTGAGGGGAATAAATTTGCTCCCTCAGGAATGCTTTTGCTGTGTCCCACAGGTTTCTTGATGTGTATTCATTTTCATTGAATTGTGGGATCCTATGTATCTTGTTAAATATTTTCTCCCCAAACTAGGTTTTTGATGTTCTTTAGGGTGAAATTTTCTTAGATGTTTGCATGAAGCACAATGGATATGTATTGATACTTGAATTCACTGTTGGAAGAGAGTCCCATGTACCACTACATTTACTCTGGCATTTGTCCCAATTGACAGATTATGAGCTTGAGGATCAAGGAGGAACACCTTTCTAGGATGTCTGGTCTGCTATGTCCTAGAGCTAGTGTAGGGACCCTATCACCATATAGAGACATGGCCTGGACTTTTGCCACTGCCTATGCATTTAATAGTTGCCTCTATATTCAGTAGATTCTCTTGTACAGCTACAGGTGTTTCAACCCACTCAGGACCCATGTGCCTGGGTCATCAGATTATAGGAAGAAAAAAATCCACAGTATATAGGATTCAAGAATTGTACAACATAAATATTGACATTTTAATAGAGTTAGAAGAGTAAATAAAATAAACATTTTACATCAATCATGACAAAAAGTAAAATAGATATTTTCCCAGGGAGGGAAGAAGGAACCTATAACACTAGATCTTCCTATAAGTTGCCTATAAGCAGAAATGCTAGGTCAAGGTAGTCAAAGGAATCTACCACCTCATTACAGGAAGGCTTTTCTTCCTGAGTTGAGGGAGGGACATATTCTAATTTCTCCATTGGAGATTGGTTTTCCTGCAGCAGATATTCTGTGAGGACAGACTCCCTTTCCTCAACTGAATTAAGCTTTCAGACATCACTTATTGGTGCTTCTGAACACAGACTGGGGAAATTTTCCTCAAACCCCACAAGTGCTGGTTTATCTTGCATGCCAAGACATGTCCTGATTTGACTCACCTGGAGCTGATCTAGGCAGACTGTGAAAGTCAAGTGAATAAATTCTGGATCTTCTTCCACTGGAGTATCTGCAGGTTCATCTGCGTCATGTGTAGGGTTCAGAACAAGTGAGACATCCACAGGACTCGAAATCTGCTTGGTCTTTTCTGCAAATAGCCTTATCTGCTCTACATTCACATTCTTTCTGGAGTCCAGTGATGACTCCAGATCTCCATCATCACCATTGGTGACGTCACTGAGGGTTCTTTATTTCGAATTCAGGGAAAGCTGCTCTATGGTGATCGAAACCTGAGAATGGAAATAGGTAAAGGATCCTTGTCTATAAGTTCAGGTGTAATTAAACTGCCATGAGGTTTTAATGAAGAAAGCTATTGAACTTGAATTTGGACTGAACAGTGGTGAGAAGGTAGGGTGTTTCTAATCAGAGCCGATGCCTGAATATTTTCAAAAAAGAACAGGCATTACCTGGCAGAGAATATCCATAAAAAGGACATTTGTCTAGCTGGGTTGTACTAAGGGCTCCTGGCCAAACACCATCCTGAAAAGCCCATCCCTAGGGGCCTAGTTTCGATCACTACTCACAAAGTCTTGGCACCCTAGGAACACCCTAGCCCTTTCTCTGATTACATTATTTCACAGGCCTCCAGGATTCCTACTGAAAACTTATTTACAAATGGTAAATGTGATTTCCTGGAGCCTCAGCTAGGTGAGAGCTACTGGCTCATGCCTGTAATCCTGGTTTGTCAGTAAACAGATTTCTAAAGCTCCAGTAGCTTCTGAGGGAAATGAAATGTCCTGGCTGGCCAGTCCTAAGAAATTAGCCATGGTGTGTTCTTCTTTGTCTTATGCCAAGCTCTTGTGAGAAGACCCCAGTGAAACAAACAGTCTCAGATTGGAGCCAGTACTCCCAAGACTCATCCATGAGGGCTGGCTGAGCAGCCCTGGATTGAAAGAGGAGCACTCACTTTTTAAACATAATAGTCAGCACTTGCTCCATTTTCCCACAGTCTATAGTTGTATAGGAAGTTTTGAATAAAGAAGAGATCTCCTTTCTGGTGGAGAGGGATTAGGTTCATCACAAGCATCTCCAGGCCTGCCTCCAAGCTCCATACTTTACAGGGTATATCCTAGGTTGGAGCCGACTCCTTTTCACACTATGGTGGTAAAAAGAATGGATCTTTCAAACATGGAATTGGGAGCACACTTCAAATTGAGTAACTGGGGGCTGGGAAGGTGGCTCAGTGGTAGAGCGCTTGCCTTGCATGCTCGAGGCCCTGGGTTCAATTCCTCAGCACCACATAAGCAAAAAGAAAAAAGCCGGAAGTGGAGCTGTGGCTCAAGTGGTAGAGCGCTAGCCTTGAGCTGAAGAGCTGAGGGACAGCACCCAGGCCCAGAGTTCAGGCCCCACGACCGGACCCAAAAAAAAAAAAAAAACCAAATTGAGTAACTGTAATAGACTGGATTGAAAACTACATAGAAAGAATTATTTCAATATAGACACTTAAAAGCACACAGGAAGATGATTCTAGTCTGAGTAGGAGGAAATCAAATAGGTTTCCTATCATGATTACACCTCGCCTGAGTTGCTCTGTATTTCTCTTGGTTTCTACTTGGACAAAGGCCTGAGAAACTAGATTTGGGTTCTTGGCACTGATCCAATGTCTGCAGCTTTGAGTGACGCACTCACACCTCTCTTGCCTGAGACCCGAGTCTCCTGACGTTTTTGGGGGGGAGGGGCAGGCTGTCGTAGGGCCTGAACTCTGGGCCTGGGCGCTGTCCCTCAGCTCTTCAGCTCAAGGCTAGTGCTCTACCATTTGAGCCACAGCACCACTTACAGCTTTTTTCTTTTTGCTTATGTGGTGCTGAAGAATTGAACCCAGGGCCTCACGCATGCAAGGCAAGCACTCTTCCACTGAGCCACCTTCCCAGCCCCAAGTCTCCTGACTTTTGAACACAGAATAAGAACATCTTTCTTGTTCCAGAGCCACAGGCCAAGTGAGCTCACTTGAGCAAACTTTCACAGTTTGCTATCACAGTTCCATGTTCTAATCCACTGTGAGGAAGGCAAGGTCACCTCTCAGGTTCCAATAATCTAAGCTGCTTGCTCACGTAAGACCTTCCCCAAAATAAACGAGTCTGAAATCACCACTTCCACATCACAATTTACACATATGGACATAGTAAACAGCATATCTTGTTTGTCGAATCCCCTAGGTACTGGCATGGTCTCAGCTTCAAGGATCCATTCCTAGGTCAGATCCATGCCTTATTAGTCACTATTCCTATCACCCGGCACAAGTCATTTTACTTCTCAGGGCACTCTCAGCCTGCTATGTGCTTCCTGCACATGTTTTTTTACATCTATATCTTAGGACATTATTTTGTTTCTGTATCCTAATCTTCTGTTTGCCCTTAAGGGCAGTCATCAGCAAAATATGCAAGTACCTAGAGGTGGGAAGATCAAAGAAGTATTGGTAAACAAACATTACACACATAGATATTTTTACAGGTGTCCATTCTTGTAAGATAAAAGACTTTTTTTATTCTGTTGTCAAGGGAAGTGGAGAAGGGAAAAGGTGCTGCATTTGTTTTTATTGTTATGATGACTATTATTTTAAGAATACTACAGCATTTAAGGAATGTTATATATAAAGCTAGATAGAAAACTGCTATTTGGTTTTTTTTACAAGCTATTTGTTTATACAGTACTTGCCTCTGAAGTCTTGGCTTCTGTGTGCCATGATCTATCCTTTTCCTTCAAGAAATACAAAAATGAATTTCACAAATTGCCGAGTTGTTGTCCAATCTCTGGATGTCAATGTAAGATACAGTGTTGCTTTAGAGAGAGAGAGAGAAAGAGAGCATGTGTGTGTGTGTGTGTGTGTGTGTGTGTGTGTGTGTGTGTGTGCATGCTCACACACACATGAATGTTTTAGGCTTGTGCTCACGGTTACCTTGAGTATCTTCTGCTCAAAACTAGTGCTCTACTACGTGAGCCACAACTCCACTTCCATCTTATTGTAATTAATTGGAGATGAGAGACTCACAGAGTTTCTTTCCCAGTCTGGATTGGAACTGAATCTTCAGTTTCAATGTCCTGTGTAGCTGGGATTATAGGTAAGAGCCACCAGAATCTGCTGAGAGATCACGAAGGTTGCAAGTTTCAGTCCAGCTTCACAAAACACTATATCCAGCAACTCTAAATCCCTACATGATGGAATATGATGGAATGAGGATAAATTAGGGGTATAGTATACTAGCATAACTTACATGATGCCCTGGTCTCAATATCTACCATCACAAAACCAAGCAAAATGAGGTAATTTCAAAAAAATCCATCTTATAATAATTTAATTCTGAAAATAATTAAAAAGGAAAAACATTCGTATTTATAGGGGATAGTGGATGGCAGAATAAGAAAAGGAAAATTGTATACTGCAGGAAAATTATTTTCTGGTATTGTCATGGTGGATATATGGTAATGCTTTACAAAGCAGCAATAAATAAAGATATATCTACTACCTGTAATCTAACATGTCTCTATCCCTATCCACTTCCAATCCTTTAGTGAACATTATCAATTTATGGATGTTTATGGTATATTCCAAAATAACAAGTAGAGTCATGGTGTTACCAAATTACATTGGTAATCAAAGTTTTAAGAGATGAAAGTGCTATCCCTGCAGTACTATTTTTTGTTGGTGGTTGTAGTGGTCACGGAGCCTGAACTCTTGATCTGGGCCTGTCCCTCAGTTCTTCAGTTCAAGGCTAGCACTATACCACTTGAGCCATGGCTCCACTTCCAACTTTTTTTCTGCTTATGAGGTGCTGAAGAATTGAACCCGAGGCCTCATTCATGCAAGGCAAGCACTCTACCACTGAGCCACTTTCCCAGCCCTGAAGGTGCTAATTATATTGAACTGATTATTATATACTCAAGGACTGTATTATCACTATACACCCTAAGTATGTACAATCACTACTTCAAATTTAAGCAGAACACATCAAGGTTTTGAAGACATATGCCTGTAAAGCTATCTACTTGGCAAGTTGACATTAGTTCAAGACCAGTATAGTTATACCTACACAAAGCTCCTTCTCATTCACCTGCTATGTGTGGTGGCACACATCTGTCATCTCAGGTACATGGGAGGCTGAGAGTATGAGGATTTTAATCCCAGGCCAGCCCAGGAAAAAGTTCCTTGTGACTCCACAAACTACTCAGACAAAGAAAGAAGTGGTGCTGTGGCTTAAGTGATATTTCCACAAAAAAATTCTCATAAATGTGTATATATATTAAAAAGGTGGGACTGTAGAGGAGGCTCAGATAATGGTAGACAGAATGGTAGGCAGAAAAATCAAAGGCAAATAATTTCAAAGTACAGGACAACTATGTATAAGCAGGACATAAAGAACCTCAATGACAGAGTTGACCAATAGTAGATTGTGGCTCTTTAGAGGAAAAGAAAACAGCAGAGAGGATTTTTCTATCGAAATATATGTATTTCTGAATCACTATAGTGAAACTCCTTGCTGGGTGCAGGTGGCTCACGCCTGTAATCCTAGCTACTCAGGAGGCTCAGATCTGAGGATCACGGTTCAAAGCCAGCCCAAATACTTCTTCAAATAGTTTTTTCCAGGCAGGAACATCCGTCAGATTCTTATCTCCAATAAATGACTAGAAAACCTGAAGTGGCACTGTGACTTAAGCAGTAGAGCACTTGCCATGAGCTGAAGAGCATAGGGACAGACAGTGCCCAGGCCCAGAGTTCAAGCCCTACAACCAAACAAAAACAAAAACAAACAAACAACAACAAAAAAAAACGTAGTGAAACTCCTTGGTGCAGTTCATACATACACAGAAATGCCAGGAAAGAAAAACAGGCTCAGATGTGAAGGTGGGCACAAGTGGGAAAGGTAGGGAATTGAATCTCATGGGAGAAGAATTATAGAGGAGCTGATGTTGATTGGGATATATTTTATGTATGTGTGGAAATTTGACAGTGAAATCCTTTTGTGGCTAATGTTTGGTAATAAAAATTGAATTATTTAATCTAGCAGCAATGGCTCAATTCTAGCTACTTAGGAGGCTGAAGTTCTGCAGAAACAAGTTTCAAATCCAGACAGAAAATATTATTGGAAACACAGTCTTTAAAATAATAGGCAAAATCTAGCTTGCATATGTGTTTCTATCATAGCTGGATCAGCTGAGAAAGCAAGGTAAGAAAGAGCAAGGCTCTGATGTCAAAAACCAGTACTTGAAGGGGAAAAGAGGCATTTTATAAGTCATAAGAATTGTCTGTATTCAGTGGATATAAGTTCACATCAAATTCATAATTTAAATTTTTATCCAGTATTATGAGCTCTATTTTATATTGTAGATACCACTTACAAAACAAAAATGTGATGTATGTATGTATCTCTCTCTATATATATTTATTTATCTATGTATCTATTTGTCTATCTATCTATCTTCTACCTATATGACTGCCTGAGTGTCTTCTATTTTGCCAGTTCTTGAATTCAGGGCATGAACTCACATTCCTTAGGATTAGCTTGATTGCTCATGGCTGGCAAACAACTGAGCCAGGCCTCCATTCTGTCTTTTGGTTAGTTTATTACAGATGGAGTCTGTGGACTTGTTTTTAGGATAGGAGTGGCTTCAAACAATTATTCTCCAGTTCTCAGTAGAAAACCAGCTAGGCTTATAGGCATGGGTGAATGGTAGAAGGCAAAAGGCTTTCTTTCAATGAGGTCTAGTTTGTTTATTATATTTGTCAATAATATTGTTGGTATGTTTTTTGAAAAAAGTAATGTCCTAATGCAATATCATAGTGGTGGAGCACTAGTCTTGAGCAGAAAGTTCAGGGAAAGACCTTAGCCCTTGGTTCAAGCCTCAGGACACACACACACACACACACACACACACACACACACACACACAGCCTAAAAGGTATAAAAACTATGCCAACTTCTCAGGACCCAAGGCTTTTTTTACATAGCTGCCAACTTTGGCTCAAATACACAGGCATCCAAAGAAAACTTTATTTTTATCTATTCTGCATTCGTGGTGATTTCTTCGAATAACCAATTCAAGGTTCTAAAACCCACAACATAAAAGATCTCATTGAGATAAACAGATGGACACACAACTGTAATCCTTTCACTCAGAAGGTTTTGGCAGGAGGATTGGAGTATGACGCAAATGTGGTTGACACACCAAGACCTAAGGTAAAACACATCAAAAATGAACGCATGAATAAATAAAGTATCAGTCCCATGAACCCCTGCCTTATCTTCTTTACTCCTTAAGTCCAGGACTATGGTGTTCACCACATCACAACCTGTTTAGTTATTTTAAGAAAATGATGGATGCCGGGCACTGGTGGCTCACGCCTGTAATCCTAGCTACTCAGGAGGCTGAGATCTGAGGATCGCGGTTCAAAGCCAGCCCGGGCAGGAGAGACAGTGAGGCTCCTATCTCCAATAAAAGCCACCAGAAAACTAGAAGTGGCGCTGTGGCTCAAGTGGTAGAGCGCTCGCCTTGAGCTGAAGAGCTGAGGGACAGCGCCCAGGCCCAGAGTTCAAGCCCCATGACCGACAAAATAAAAGAAAGAAACAGATGGTTTTCCCTGATGTAAAGGGTCAGAAAAGGGTAAATGGTGTTCAGAGTCCTTTGGTGGAAACGAAGTCCTTAGCACAAAATGCAGGGAGGTTCTTATTGGTCTGTTCCAATGTAAACACACCAGATGGGCTCCTAACCTCAGGCCCCTGGACAGCAATGTCTCTGTGCAATACTAGGGTGAAGGCAGTTCCAGACACTAGAGGAAGAGCTGATTCTATGTGAGGATGAAATTCAGCAGGGTCAAGCTTGCTTCTCAATACACACACCACCACTACCCTTACCACCATTACCACTACCACCACCACACAAAAGAGTCTTTAGCATTCTGGCCATCTGCCTCTCCCCAAAACTTATGCTATTATACAAGTTATTCCAAGACAAACTCATCAGTGTTGAAGGGATTGAGTTGCCACTGTTCTTTCTACACCTTCCATTGTTTCGTGTTTCAAACTAGAAAGGTCTAAGATGACCACATAACTGCCTAAGTTGAAATGATATTTGCATGGAAACCTAGCTATGTAATGGTGGACAAGTTGCATAACTTCAATCCTCAGGGTTTTTTTAATCTGCAAATGGGAATAGGGGTTAGTATAGGGGTACATGCCTGTTTACCTATTTATGGACAGAAGGAGAATAGCAGTCCACAGCCAAACCAATGTGAAAGAAAATGGGAAAAAGCAAAAGGACTGGAAGCGTGGCTACAGTGGTAATGTCGAGGTGCTGCCCTAACTTGTGGAGAGCCCTGAACATAATACCACTGGAATTCACCAAAGCAAATTGAAATACTCGGAATGCCTGATAAAATGTCTGTAAGAAATAATGAAAATATAAACATGTGTCACACATCCCCTCACCCCCTAGTCCCCATATCCTATGCAGGACAGAGCTGAAAGCTCAGTAAAGACTTGGTGCTAAGGATATAGGCCTGGGATGGGCCTAGTGTGGCCAGAGTTGCTCTGACAGGTACCGTTACCAAGCAAGAATGAATAGGCTGTCCTTCCTCACACATGTGTTCATTGCCTTCTCCAGGCTATGGGATGAACATGTCTGAAAGCACACTTAAAAACGTGCTATGCAGCTGGGAATATGGCTTAGTGATAGAATGCTTGCCTAGCATGCATGAAAGTCTGGGTTCGATTCCCCAGTACCATTATAAACAAAACAAACAAAAGAAAGCTAGAAATTGCACTGTGGCTCAAGTAGTAGAATGCTAGCCTTGAGCAAAAATAGGCTCAGGAACAGTGCCCAGGCCCTGAATTCAAGCCCCAGGGTTGGCAAAACAAAAAACAATAATAATAAAAAAAAAAAAAACTTGGTACTGCCGTGTGCCAGTGCCTCACGCCTATAATCCTAGCTACTCAAGATGCTGAAATCTGAGGATTGTGGTTCAAAGACAGCCTGGGAAGGAAAGTCTAGGGGACATTTATCTCCAATTAGCCACCAGAAAACTGGATGTGGCACTGTGGCTCAGATGGTAGAGTGTGTGCCTTGAGCTGAAGAGCTCAGGGACAGCACCCAGGCCCTGAATTCCAACCCCAGAACTGACAAATTAATTAAGTAACATTTTTCCACACATATCCTGAGCTCCCAACCCCACAAGTACTGAACATAATATGACCAAAATGCAAGCTTAAAGTGCAGTGAAGACTCATAGGCCTGGGTAGGAACCTAGAGTCACCAAAGTTGTTCTGGTTGGCACCAACGTACCAAGCAGGAAGGGACTGGATGTCCTTTCTCACATACACCTTCACCTCCTTCTCCAGGCCGCAGAATGAACAAGAAAGTATAGATGAAAATTTGATGCAGACTTGGAGAAAGGCGAATGACCTGGGCAAGATATGAGTTTGCGAGAGCAAGTTCTGATGGGGTCTTTCTAGACCATCCCACATTGGGCCATATACCATGAAGCTCTGTTAAAGATACCAAGCTTCCATACTCTCCACATTTTATCCTACAGTCAGAAGAAGACAACGTGCATCAAAATCTTGATGGCCAGGCTAAGAGCTGAGGTGCTTGCCTAGCTTATGAGAGGTCATGGGACACAATACCACTGGAATTTACCAAAAAGAAATAGAAATAATTTTGAATGCCTAATAAAATGTGTATCAAACCTATATGATGAAAACAAAAAATCTTTTTGTGTTGGTCCTGGGGCTTGAACTCAGCCTAGGTGCTTTTCTGGAAGTTTTGTTTCCCTTTTGGGGGGAGGGGGGGAAGGAAGGGGATGGTTGGTGAATATTGAAGAAAAAGGACTTTTCTGCCTGGACTGGGTTCAAACTGCAATCTTCAGAGCTTCGCCTCTTGAGTAGCTAGGAAAGCAGCCTCTTGAGTAGCTAGGAAAGCAGACATGAACCACTAGCACCTGGCAGAAATGTTTTCCACAGATCCCCTTATGCCCTCACTCACTATCTTCTCCAAAGCAAGATTTGTGAGGTCCAGCCAAACCATACTACATTAGGCCTTATACCCAGATCCTACACTCATAATTCCAGGCTTCTGAACCCTTTGCATTTTCTCAACACCCAGCACCTGAAGTCAAAGGAAGTCTCTGTAGAACAAGGGTTCAGCATCCTGGAGCCTCTTTTATGCTGAGAGTGATCTGGAGTATGGCTGAGAACAAAAAGAAAAAGCCATCTAGAGCACACTTTCTGCTCTCACCTTCTGATACACCGCCCAGCTTCTAATGAGACAAATCTCAGGTCAGGCCTGACACAGTGATGGTAAGGGACATGACTCAGTGTAAAGGTGCCTACCTAGCTTGAAGGAGGCCATGGAACACAGTATCATTTTCATGTTCTTAACTCTAGACAAAATACTTTCATATGCCTAGTACAATGGGAATAAAACCTAGACACTGGAAAATGAATGTCTTATACAATTTCCCCAACCGCTAGGCTTTGCTAAGGACATGAACACTCTGAACAGGCTGATAATAGATGCAGATTCTGAGTTAATCAGACTAGGAATTGGCCAGAACATGAAGCAGGCCTGGACAATGAACATGGCCCAGACCTGAGAAGGTCCAGAGTTGAAGCAGGCCAGGTGCAGACCCAGACTCAAAGCAACCAGGTCTCCAAGCAGCCAGGACTCAGAGCAGCTCAGACTCAGAGCAGGCATAGAAAAGATGTGGACATACTGGCTGGGAAGGTGGCTCAGTGGTAGAGTGCTTACCTTGCACGCATGAAGCCCTGGGTTCAATTCCTCAGCACCAAATAAGCAAAAAGAAAAAAGTGGGAAGTTGTGCTGTGGCTCAAGTAGTAGAGTGCTAGCCTTGAGCTGAAGAGCTGAGGGACAGGGCCTAGGCCCAGAGTTCAGGCCCCACAACTGGACCCCCCCCCCAAAAAAAAAGAAAAAAAAAGAAAATATATGGGCATAGGCTGGACTACAAGGAGGCCCAGGAACAGGTCTGGAATTGGAACCAGTATAGGCTCAGAGTGGGCACAGAGTCTGAGGAGCCTAGACTAGGAACAGGCTTGGACTCAGACTCAAAGGACACCTGGACTCAGAGTAAGCACAAGAAACGGACTTTGACTTGGACTATGTGCTGCAGACTTAAAGGAGGCCCAGGCTAGAAATATGCCTGTAACCAGAACTGGTGCAGATTTGAGAGCAGGCCCAGACTACAAAAGGCCTGGGCTCGGACTCTAAGGAGGTTTGGACTCCAGGGAGGGCCAGACTCGGCACAGGGTTGTATTCACTAAAAACAAAATGAAATCACTTAGTAGGACTAATGAAATGTGCATATGTGTATAAGACCTATATGCTTGATATGTGCAATTAATAATTTAGAGGAATAATTTAGAAGTAACTTGTATTGAAGCTCTTCTACTTTCATCCTTGCTATGACCTCTTCCAAAAACAAAAATCTCTCCTCACATTCCCAGGCTCTGCAACCCCTTCCTAGCCCAGCCCTGAATTAGCTGTGTGTATCAAGCTGGACACCTACATCTCTTGAGCCTCAGTTTTTCTGAGAAAAAGGAAATGAGACCAGCTTCTACTCTGACATCAAATGCCCAATTCAAAAGGTCCCTCCTCTGAGAAGCTTCTCTGCTCCTCAGGAACGACAAGCATGGGACCAGAGATTGCCTGCCTCTGGCTGTGTCTACATTGGGTATGCTAGAAGACCAAGGTGGACTCTTTTTCTTAACACTGGGTACGTGTTTGCTGAATTTATGAAATTTTGCTACTATGCACATTCATCTTTACACCTTAGAAATCACCCCAGATATTCTTTCCTCTGGGATCCCTCCAAGGGCAGGGAGTACCCTATTGGGGTATCACCTGCCTGAACACAGAGCATCCTAGAGGGGCATCACCTGCCTGAATACAGAGTACCCTATGGGGATATCACCTGCCAGAACAATTCATTACTACCCTCCAGACACATTTGTCTTCATGGGCAGCCTGGATACCAAGGGTACCACCTACAAGTACAAGGTGGCACTGCTGTGAAGGCCCGGGAATTGCAGAACTGCCAGGTAAGATGTTGAATCACTGCTGCAATGACTGTCAGAGCCAAACCTAAAGCTGCAGGACCAGCAGAGGAATCCCTGTGTTTCCCAGGCTACTACCAAACCATCAACTGTAATTCTTGTTCTTCACTGTGTCGTTTAGGTCATCACATTAAAATCTCAGAATCCCTAACCCAGAGAATTAGTAATCACTTTGTGTTGATTAGAACAATATCAACTGTAAATGACAGAAAACACAAAACTGAGCAAAAGAAAAGGTAATGTACTTCTACCTGAGAATGAGAAGCTAAGGTGCAGCTTCAGGCTCAGCTGTATCCAGGTGTGCAGGCAGCATTGTTGCAGTGCCCTGCATGTTCAGTGTCTAATGTCTTCTGCTTTCTCTCCAGTCCATGGAAGGGGGGGTGGGCTCAACCTGTCTAGGTCTTGTGGTCTCTTCTTGGGCCAGTCAAGATTCAGGACTCTGGGATGCTCTGTCCAAACCAGTATCCTTCCTGTCCCTGGAAGATGAAGAACTCTATAAAGAAATTGTTGCAGGTGCCTCCCAGAGGAGAAAGATAAAGCCCACTATTAGCCACCTTCAGAACAATGAGCTACCTTTTCTCAGCTTATCCTGAAATGAAAATAGCTTTGTTGCACAGGGCTTTCCCTCCTTATGAGCACATCTAGGGATACCTAATGTGTCAGGCTCCTGTGTTAGATGCTCATCTCAGCCTGGTTATTATGATTCCCTTCCTTGCAAAAACACTACACACACACACACACACACACACACACACACACACACACACACACACACACACACACGCCTTTCAAGTCCAAACTCTGTTGGGTTCATGCATGGCTTCAGGACTAGCTTCACAGTCATAGATGCCATAGTCATAGATAGAACAAATATCTCCTTCAGTCACCTACCTTGGTTTACTTCTCTCTCATTCTTCCTGCAAAATTCATGCCAATTTAAAGTATGCTATATAAGGCCTTCCTTTTGTTTACATTAAGAAGCATCTTCTCTTATTCTAGGCCATGACCGGGTATTTGATAATTTAGGTTGCTAATTACTCAATCCTAGCAAAACAGTTTCATGAGGGGATCTTTAGGAACCTCTTCAGAAGATTATAGCCCTTACATGTCCTCTTAAGGCCTTGAAAGCCATGCTTCCATGAGCTTCATCCCTAGGCCTTCCCAACCATCGAAACTTCTTCCCCTTCCTCACCAGTTCCTAGGGACAAGCACTTAGGGGTCCTAGCACAAGAGGCAGGTGACTCTCTAGTCTCTACAAACGATTGGATTCGGTATGCCTGAGACGACTGAGTCCTAGCCACAGGTACCCCTCATTCCAGAGGCACAAAATTAACATCTCACCAACTCTGACAAATTTCCTTATATCGGTGGGAGAGTCTCCTCAATCTCTCTCTCTCCCCTCCTACACAGGTTCTCGCACACTCTGCTTCCATTTCTTTTCATGCATGTCCACACCTGAACCCCTGTAATTTTCTGTCAGCACAGGATGCCATCTGGGAAATTCACTCCTGTGTATGTCACCAGACAGAGGTAAGGTTTAGTGAAGCTCCCCTTTAAATATAGTAACTCTTCACTTAGGGTTCTTGACTTCGATCACAGAATTTCTGGACAAGTCAAAAATCTTGGCAGAGCTTTGTTAAGTAAACAACAAGGAAACAGACAGACAAAAAAGCAAACAGAAGGGTAGGGGCACACTCTAGCAAAGTGTGAGTGGTCTCATAGGGATACAAAGCACAGAGACACACACACAAGGAGACACCCAGAAAGACACACAGGTCCTTGAGCTGTTGAGTATTTATAGGGGAAAGGCAGGGGGTCTGGCTTTGAGTTATGCAAAGCTGGGTGCTTTGTCTTTGCTTTTACTACACCTGGTGTTATACTCGGAGTTTCCAGGAAAGAATGCATCCTGCCATATAGCAGATCCTTATCCTTGAAACAAGGAGACACCCTGCTGTCTGCATTTTGGGGCATCCTGTCAGGCAGTTGTGAATTCTTGGGTGAGAAATGCATCCCTCAGGAAAGAATGCATTCAGTTGCCTCTCTTTGAAGCAAAGATAGCATTTCTAAGATTTTAGGTGCCATATTTCAGAGTTGTCAACAAAAGGCCTCAGTTTCCATAAGTTATCCTGCTTCATGTAAACCTCTCTAAGTTCTCCCTGGCCACCTACCTTGGCAGCCCCTACCCACGTTGTCCAGCGCCTGGCCTCCTTTCCCCATGTCCTTTAGAAGCCCGACCCCTAAGAGAGGCTGCTACTGGGATGCAGGGGTGATATCAGGTTTGTGTGGATAAACCTGAATGGAATAGTCTCCCATAGGTCAGGTTGTTCTCGGGGAGGCGTGGTGCCACAGAGAGTTGGAGATGCCTCAGGTCCTGGAACTGCAAGTCCTTCTCCGTGGGGGAGTGCTGGCTTTCTCTCTCCATAGTGTCTTGGTCCGATAAGGCACTGCAGGCCTCGCAGGCCTCTGCCACCCTCTCCTACCACCACAGGGCCTCGGAGAGCGGAAGCAGGGAGCAGACTGCCCCCACTTTCTGGCACAGTGGCCCTGAGCAGGGAGGGAGAGGCGCAGGCCACCTTTCCTGCTGACACAGGGACTTGGAGCTGGGCACAGGCAGCCCTCACTTGCTGGCACAGCAGGCCAAAGTGGGGAGAGGACGTGGGCCATCCTTGCCTCCCTGCACAGAGGCCCGAAAACGGGGAGCAGGGCGCAGGCCATACTCACCTACCGGTACAGGAGTGGGAGCCACCCTCACCTGACACCACTAGGGCACGGGGAGAGGGCCCCCCTCACTGCTGAGACCCAGGGTCAAGGGCAAGGGCAAGGGTCAGGACTAGGTGGGAGCACGTGGCGGCCAAGGATAGGGGAGCGCTTGCGAGGGGCAGGGTGGCATGTGTGAGCACTGTGAGGAGCGGTACATGCAGGTGGCACTGGGCAGCCAGGAGGCAGCAAGAGCCACAAGGTGAGGAGTGGGGCTGGGGAGGGACAGAGAACATGGGGGCATGTGTGCAGGGGATGGGGGTATGGGATGGGCGGGACTAAGGGAGAGAGCCGAGCTGTGAAGGGACAGTGCTGTGAGGAAAGTAGCACTTGAGGAGGGAGGGGCGTGGCGTGAGAGCAGTGGGCCTGGTGTGATGTCAACACATCTCACAGTTTGTTATTGGGCTGTCCTTAAATCCCTTACTCCACCTATATCCATTTTTCTTCCAAAACAGCTCTAGTAACTGTGGATGTCCTTTTTTCCTCACCACCATCCTTTTCTCCAGCTCCCTACAGATGAGTTGTACCAGAACACAACTAAGCATTCTTTTTTTCTTGACCTCTTCCACAGCTATTATGTGAATGCAGAACTGTTTCCAAAGTTCTACTTTGAAACCTTCAATATCCTAGAACCACCTCCTTAACTGTCACCATTTAGATCCTCGGTATAAGAAGCGAGGTTTGTGGATTTCTGTGACCTCTGAGTATTGACTTTCTCAGCTGTCCTTTTGACTGTTTTCTGTATATATGGACTACCCTAACCCCTAACCCGCTCTACAGCCTCAAGACTTCCACTAAAGAAGGGATCCCAGCTTCTTTTTGATTTCTATAGTACAAATCACTAGCAACTTATGTGTTTTAATTATTCCCATTAAGCTATACACTCTTCACTCCTTTTGAGAGAAATAACTTTATTTTTGTATTGTGCCTAGTTCATTAACATTCACTACCATTACGTTTTGAATAAGAAATGTCCTCCACAGGCTCATGTGTTGAATATTTGCTCTCCAGATGGCAGTGCTATTTTCAAGGATTCTAGAAACTTGGAGAGATGGGGCCTAGCTGAAAAAAATAATTCAATGAGGGGCACATGACTAGGCCTTGAACTCAGAGTTTAGGTGCTGTCCCTTAGCTTTTTCACACAAGCCTTGCACACTACCACTTCAACTCCACATCCAGCTTTTGTTTCAGTTGTCAATTGAAGGTAAGTCACATGTCTTTTTCTGCCCTGTCTGACTTTTAACTATCAAAGCCTCCCGAGTAGCTAGGATTACAAGCATGAGCCACAAATGCCCTGCACAAGCCTCATCTCTCCAAAGATTCTGCCCCACAACATTGCTATGCAATGGACAAAGCTCTGGTCACAGGACCTTTGGAACATTTCAAAACATGTTAATAATAACTCATGGTATAACTTAAGATTTAAATTATTATATAGTTTTAAAATTATGTCTTTTTCCTCATTGTAGAATCTCCTACAAGACTCAGCAGATCCAATGACAGGAAAGGAAATGAATTTGTCAGTCTCTGAAAGTTTATAATATATTCATTAACTTCCAAACTTCATGTAAACCAGAAGTTATGCTGTTTCCTGCCTAAAAAGAGAAACTTATCAGCATAGTAAAATTAAACATTTATAGTAAAAGGATATATTATTAATTTGCTAATGGAGCAAATCTTCACCCACCTACCTATCCTTCTCATCAAAGGGAAAGAAAATGGTGACATGGGAAACTAACCTGTAAGTTCTTATTACTTAACATACAATGATGGACAGTTAACCTGGTCTTTACAGCTCATGTCTGTAATCCTAGCTACTCAGGAGGCTGAGATCTGAGGATCATTGTTCAAAGCCAGCCTGGACAGAAAAGTTTGTGAGACTCTTATCTCCAATAAACTACTCAGAAAAAGCCAGAAGTAGCACTGTGTCTCAAGTGCTAGAACATTAATTGTGAGTACAAAGAAGCTCAGGGATAGCACCCAAGCCCTGAGTTCAAGCCCCAGGACCACCAAATACATACATACATACATATATACATACATAAATAGATAGAAATAAATGAAATCAGAGACAGACATTATGGGACTATAAGCCAACTCCAACCTTGTTGTTTGTAAATAAATTTAATTGGAACACAGACAATTACATTCGTTCATCCATTCACATACTTTCTGTGACATCCTATGTGTTATTAGGGCAAAGCTGAGTAATAGCTACAACGACAATGCCCCACAAACTCTAACCTTGTACAGAGAAAGTTTGCTAACCCCTGTCCTACATCATACAGGCATCAATAACCAAAAATTGGCTGAGAACAGGCACCTAAGAGAAATGTTCAGAATATATGAAAGGAAAACATGAAAAGTAAGTTAAAGGAAGATATCAAACGTAAACTCCACCTAATCCATTAATTATGAAATAATTAAGAAATTAAAAGTAAAACTAATGCTTACTGAGTGCATACTCCTCTGCCAGACTGGGAAAGGTGAATGTTCCTTTCCCTGGTCTGCTGGGCACCAGTGGCTTGTACTTGTAATCTTAATTATTCAGGAAAATTAGATCTGAAGATTTAGGTTCAAAACCAGCATAGCAGGAAAATCTTTGATACTCTTATCTCCAATTATCCATGGAAAAACAGGAAGCGGAGTTGTTTGCACCCAAAGTGGGGGGGGGGGGGGGAAGCAGCATTAAGGAACATTTTGGTGATTAGAAAATTCTGTGAGATCTAGCCACTGTTCATGTGGCAGATTGCCAACAGACTTGGATATACACAAGTCTTGAATCCGGTTCATCAGTTAGAAACATTATATTGTCCCATAAGAGAAACGTCATTGCTGGATGACATTTCAAAAGAACAAGCAGATAGCCTTCTCTAGAGGAGAGATCAGATTTTCCAATGATCCATTTGCATTGACTTCTATGGCAGCCTGCATCCAATCTGTGATGCCTGAGAGGACCTGGGTCTCAAGGAGCAATGATTCCACAGGTTGTGGAATATTTTCATGGTTATTTCACTTGTGTTCACATACATATCTCAATATTTATCCAATTATCATTATATACCAATGATTTCTCAGTAAGATGGTTTAAAATATACAGATATATGAAGATAGCACAAACAGAAAGACACATAGATGAACATGTTTTGGGAACCAACCCAGAATTGTGGGAATGATGGAATAAAGCTAAACACAATGTTTGCATTGTAAGGTAGGAATTATAACCAACATCAGATTTCTCTGTGATGATAATAGGTCCCTTGATCCTACTGTTGAGGCTTTCACAGTGGGCTAAACCTTCCCAAAAGTCACTGCTTGTAAATATAGTGAAATGCCCCAAATCCCTGCGTTTACTGATTTATTTTTGACTCCCTTAGCACACTCATCTGCTCTGAGCACTGTCCTACCTGAGACTTGCACTACAGAGCTTATTCTATAGCAGAAGGACATGCAAATATCAGCTCCCTCTAAAAAAAATAGAATGGTAGAAAGACAGCCTCTTCAGTAAATGGTGCTGGCAAAATTGGTTAACTACTTGTAGAAAACTAAAGCTAGATCCTTATATATCACCCTGCACCAGAATCAACTCCAAATGGATCAAAGACCTCGGAGTCAAAGCAGACACTCTGAAAACATTACAGGATGGATAGGAGAAACCCTAGGTCTCCTTGGCACAGGCCGAAATTTTCTTAATAGAGACCCAGAAACAACAAATCAAAGAAAGGTTGGACAAATGGGATTGCATGAAATTGCAGAGCTTCTGCATGGCAAAGTACATAGCTAGTAAGATCAATAGAAAGCCCACAGATTGGGAAAAGATCTTCACTAGCCATACAATGGAAAAGGGTCTCATATCTAAAATATACCTTGAACTCAAAAAATTAAATCCCCCAACAACAAATCTTCAATGAAACAACTGTCCAAAAAATAAGTGGGCTGAAGACTTAAAGAGAAACTTCTCTGAAGAGGAAAGAAGGATGGCCAATAGACACATGAAGAAATGCTCAACCTCCCTAGCCATAAAAGAAATGCAAATCAAAACAACATTGAGTTACCACCTCAGTCTAGTTAGAATGGCTAAAATCAAGAACTCTAATAACAACAGATGCTGGAGGGGATGTGGTGGGATTGTTGGTGGGAGTGTAAACTTGTTCAACCACTTTGGAAAGCAGTATGGAGGTTCTTCAAAAGACTCCATATAGGGCTGGGAAGGTGGCTCAGTGATGTAGCGCTTGCCTTGCATGCATGAGCCCCTGGGTTCGATTCCTCAGAACCACATAACCAAAAAGAAAAAAGCCGAAAGTGGTGCTGTGGCTCAAGCAGTAGAGTGCTAGCCTTGAGCTGAAGAGCTGAGGGACAGTGCCCAGGCCCAGAGTTCAGGACCCACCACCGGACCCCAAAAAAAAAAAGGTTCCACATAGAGCCCCTCTATCACCCAGCAATTCCACTTTTGGGCATTTATCCAAATGTTTACAAACAAGACCACAGTAAAGCTACCAGCACGACTATGTTTATTGCAGCAATATTTACTATAGGTAAGATATGGAACCAACCCAGATGCCCCTCAGTAGATGAATGGATCAAGAAAATGTGGTATATATACACAATAGAATTCTATGCCTCCATCAGAAAGAATGACATTGCCCCATTTGTTAGGAAATGGAAAAACTTGGAAAAAATTATATTAAGTGAAGTAAGCCAGGCCCAAAGAAACATAGGTCCCATGGTTTCCCTTATTTGCAATATCTATTATATGTCTGAGCCAAGCAGAAAAGGTCAGATAAGGTGATGTTAGGGAAAAGAACCCTAAGATATGTATTTAGATGTTTTTTTTTCTTTCATGCGATTGTTTCTAACACATTTATAAGATTATTTCTTTGTTGCTATGTATGTCCCTCCCCCACAGTATAACCCCTGCTTTCACTGTATTTGATGTTGGTATATTTTGTGAAGGGGAAGGGGAAAAACAAATCATTTAAATAGGGGTACAGATGGACCCATTGCAACAATGAGATGTACAAGTCGTTATGTTGAAAACGAACTTTACAACTTTGGTAGTGGGGGAGAGGGACAGGGAGGATTGGGTGTGGGGCAGGGGAAGGATGGGAAGGGATGGGAAGGGGAAACAAAGGAGGAGGCTACAATGCTTGATAAGAAATGTACTCATTATCTTGCCCATGTAATTGTAACCCCTCTGTACAGTATTTTTACAATAAAAAAAATATCAGCTCCTTCTGCTGATAAAAACTCCATTTAGTGTTCAGGACTGTAATCTGAGAAATGTCTATGGGGTTTGTGCTAAGATGGACTTCCCTTATGGCAGCATTACAAGGTAATTTATGAAAACTAAGAGATACTAAGTATACGACTGGGTGTGAGTGAGGAGACAGTAGGTCTTGTGAAATTTCCTGGCCAGAATGCTCTGTGTTTGCAAGTGTGCAGTGTGAAGTGCAGCTGGTGGGATCTGGAGGAGGCTTGGTGTAGCCTGAGTGGTCCCTGAGACTCTCCTGTGCAGCCTCTGGATTTGGCTTCAGTAGTTACTACATGAACTGGCTCTACCAGTGTCCAGGAAAAAGGTCTGAGTGGCTCTTATACATTAGTGGTGATAGCAGTGACAAAAACTATGTTGACTCTGTGAAAGGTCAATTCACCATCTCCAGAGACAATTCAAGGAGCACGCTGTTTCTGCAGATGGACAGTCTGAGAAGATAGGACATAGCTTTGTACTACTGTATGAGACACAGGGGACCCAAGTGTGACCTCAGGCATTAACCTCCCTGATGGTTGCTCAAGAGCAGCAAGTGTACTCAGCACCAGCATGGGATGCTCTGTGCCACCACGGGGATGCTCATCACACATTGATTTTCAGGATCTGCAGGTACAGAGAGAGGAGAAGCTATGGCCATCTGTCAGCATCTGGTGCTTCCTCTCTGTGTATCATTTTCCCACAGGAGATTGTCACAGCAGATTCTGATGTTCTGTTTTTGTGCTTACTGTGGATGTCTCTTTATTAAAAAGGGATTTGTTTGCCTTTATATTTGTTACAGTACTAGAGTTGAGTACTGCCCCTTAGATTTTTAACTCGAGTCTGGCACTCTACCATTGTAGTCACAACTCACCTCTATCTTTTTGCTAGTTAAGTGGAGATTAGGTTCTTGGATTTGTCTGCCCAGGGATAGTTTCAAACTGATTCTCAGACGTCAGCCTCCTGAGCAGCTAGGGTTACAAGTATGAGCCACAGGAACACAGCTAAAAAGGCTATTAAAAAAAATCTTCAGACTTTCATAGTAAGAGAAATAATGAGATGCAGAAAAAAATGCCTGTTACCCAACTAGAATCCAAAGGAAATAAATTTTTTAAATAAAGAGAAGATGAAGATGACAAAGGGAAAGATAGGGAAGGTGAAAACCCTGGGGACTCAATATGGCCAAATCATATATTACAAGCAGCCAGGCACCAGTGGCTCATGCCTGTAATCCTAGCTACTCAGGAGGCTGAGATCTGAGGATCATGGTTCAAAGCTAGCCTAGGCAGGAAAGTCCAGGAGACTCTTATCTCCAGTAAACCACTAGAAAACTGGACATGGTGCTCTGACTCAGAAAACCAAGTACCTCTCCATCCCTTCTTCCCTTCCTCCCTCCCTCCCTTTCCCTCCTCTCTCCAACCCTCTCTCAACCCCTCCCTCCCCCTCTCTCTTCTCTCTCTTCTCTTTCAGTTTCATTTTTCTCTATTTTGGATGTTCGTGGGGCATGAACTTGGGGCCTGGACACCATCCCTGAGCTCTTATGTTCAAGGCTAGCACTTTGCTGCTTTAAGCCTCAACCCCACTTCTGCTTTTCATTTAGTCAATTGAAGAAAAGAGTTTTAGGGACTTTCCTGCCTGGGCTGGCTTTGAACCACAATCCTCAGATCTCGGCTTCCTAAGTAGTTAGAATTGCAGGCATGAGCCTCCTGTGCTTGGCTCCCTCTCTCTTATTAGCACTGAGAAACAAACAATTCCTAAACTCCGGCATGTTAGCAGCAAAAGAGAAGCAGAAACCATGGGACCTATGTTTCTTTGGGCCTGGCTTACTTCACTGGATATAATTTTTTTCCAATTCTTTCCATTTCCTAATGATTGGTGAGATTCCATTCTTTCTGATGGAGGCATAGAATTCCATTACACACACACACACACACACACACACACACACACACACACACACACACACACACATACACAGAGCACATTTTTCCAATCCATTCATCTACTGAGGAGCATCTGGGTTGGTTCCATATCTTGACTATGGTAAATAATGCTGCCATAAACATAGTTGCTTAGAAAGCTGAGATCTGAGGATGGTTGTTCAAAGACAGCCCTGGCAGGAAAGTCTGTGAAACTGTTATTGTCTATTAACCGGCAAAAGCAGAGCAGTGGCTCAAGTGGTATATTGCTAGCCTTGAGCAATAAAGCTTCAGTAATGAGTTCAAGCTTAAAATGGTACAAGTAAAGTACAAGTGAAGGAGAAGTGGAAGGATGAGAGGAGGGGAGAGAAAAGTAAAAAGGAGGAGGTAAATGCAAACAATTGCACTAAAATATAGCTCAATAATGATACAATAATAAAATGATGATACAAATTTTTATAGCATAATATGAAAAGGAAAGGCAAAGCCAATGCTGGTGCTCATGTCTATAATCCTAGCAACTGAGGAGCTTGAGATAAGAGGATCATGGTTTAAAGCCACCCTGGGCAGAAAAATCAGTGAATTTTTTTTATCAGTTGTGAGGCTTTAACTCAGGGCCTTGTGCTCTTTTGAAATGTATTTCAAACTACTTAATTAGAGATGCTGTCATAGCGGCATCACACCTCACCTCCAAATATTTCCTTCCTTCAGAAGCCTAGCAACTCATCTGCAGCTGACCCTTGAGAATTATCTAGGTTCCACCTGTATTCTATGCATGCCATCCTGGCATCACAGAGGCACCTCCAGAGCCACCAACAGCAACTTACTTCAGGAAATAAGGCCCTGGTTCTATCCCCACACTTGCTGCAAATTATAGAGCTCCTCATTGTTGTAATAAATTTCATATGAAAAGGATTGCCACAGATAAAGTAAGATTGAACAGCATTAGACAGTTCATGTGAACATGGCTTTTGTGCCACAGCATCCCAGTGCTATAGCCTTAGGTAGTGCGACAGATAACAAACATTTTCCCAAGACACTTCCTGTCCCTCCAGAGTGGCTACTGATTTTAGCAGGGCCTTAGTCGCACTGCCTTTGTTTTCCCTAGATTTCTAGAGTGATTTCCTAGATTCTTGCTGAATAATTGAAGAATTTACAAAGTGAATATCTGTCTTCAATAGGGATTGGCACATTAAGAGACACTCAAGCTGTTATTGACACCTGTCAAGCTGTTATTGACACCTGAAATCCTGTTTTATTTTTGCCTCCCCCATGAAGTAGTTGAAAGTAAAATCGCAGTACCAGCTTTGGCTGCATTAAAATTGAACATTAGACATGGAATAATAGAGTGTTCCATCATATTGCAATTTAAGTAAAAGTATATACAATTTAAAGTCAGCCTTCAGTTATCCTAAACCATATTTCACATGTTTAATACACACATATAAGTACCAGCTATACACATATAGACAATAGAAATATAGACTAAAGTTCCATCATCACTGACATCCTACTTGATGACCTTTATACAGGGTTTCATAAAGTCTCTGCTAAAGAATACCAGCCTGGGCTGAGAAATTGGCTCAGTGGTAGAGTGCTTGCCTTGCATGCATGAGGCCCTGGGTTCGATTCCTCAGCACCACATAAGCAGAAAAAAGCTGGAAGTGGTGCTGTGGCTCAAGTGGTAAGGTGCTTACCTTTTGGTGAAGAGCTGAGGGAGAGTGCTCAGGCCTAGAGTTCAGGACAACCAAAAAGAAGAAGAAGAAGAAGGAGAAAGAAGAAGAAGAAGAAGAAGAAGAAGAAGAAGAAGAAGAAGAAGAAGAAGAAGAAGAAGAAGAAGAAGAAGAAGAAGAAGAAGAAGAAGAAGAAGAAGAAGAAGAAGAAGAAGGAGAAGAAGAAGAAGAAGAAGAAGAAGAAGAAGAAGAAGAAGAAGAAGAAGAAGAAGAAGAAGAAGAAGAAGAAGAAGAAGAAGAAGAAGAAGAAGAAGAAGAAGAAGAAGAAGAAGAAGAAGAAGAAGAAGAAGAAGAAGAAGAAGAAGAAGAAGAAGAAGAAGAAGAAGAAGAAGAAGAAGAAGAAGAAGAAGAAGAAGAAGAAGAAGAAGAAGAAGAAAGAAGAACAGCAGCCTGATACCATGATCAGGATACCACTATCCAAGCCAAGTTTAACTACATTTCTGTGTCCTTAGTCTCCTTCCTTAAAGACTAATGCTGTAAATCTCCACATAATCTCTAGCATTGGTAGAGCCTTGGTTTTTTTTTTTCATTTGGTTTTGATGTTTTGCAACAGTGTTACTATGCAGCCTAGACTGGCAACGTGCTGACAATATCCTGCCTCTGCTTCTAGCAGCTGAGATAACAGTCACACCATCATGCACAGCTAAATCTATTCAATTTTAAACTCTAGCTTTTTTAGCAATGTGATCTTGAGTTTCTTAACTTTGAACTTCAGTTCCTTCACTTAATAACCAGGAATGACAGAATTTGGTATTGGCATAAGAATGAAATAAGACAATGGGTGAACAAATGCAGCAATGGTACTCAATAGACACTATGCTGAAGATGCAGTATTCAACTTGCGGGTGGGGATTGGAAGGAAAAATTGGGAGTAGGGCAAAGGATGACATTGTCCAAAAAGAAATGTATGCTTAACTTATGTAACTGTAATCCCTCTATATATCAACTGTATAATGAAAATTTAAAAATAAAAATATATTAAAATGAAATAATATAAAGTTTAAGAAGGTGCTTCAAAAACAAAGTCTCAATTAACGTTAAGCTCTAGTAAGTATTCTTCATGAAGTATAGAGATGTCCTATTTAAATTTGATTAGTCCATGTAAGGCACAGTGAGACACAAGGATTGGGAAGCTCTAAGTGTCAAGCAGGACTTGGGGAAAGTATGTGGAATCCTCTCTTATCTGAAAAAACTATAACATTAACCAATGGGACTGGAGGGATGCTTTCAGTGCTAGATTGCTCCCTGATTTCCAAATCCAAGATTATAAAATATGGTAATAGACAAAAAAAAATTGCAAGTTAATGACTAAACAAACTTAATTCTATGTGAAAGACAGAAAATAGTGTCTCTGAGCTCAAGCAATGCAGATTTCTAGTTCTTTTCTCATGGCATGAAGAAATCAAGCTAACCTTGGATTTCTGAACACTTTGCTTTCCCAGCTAATCTAGTCCTGATGCACTGGAGACTTGTGAACCTGGCTTTGTTAGTCATGACAACAGCTCAATTGTAGGCACAGTACATGATAAGCATACTGGATACTCAGGAAAGATATAATAAGATGAGAAAAGGGAATTGTAGAATGATAGCTAAAAGAAGCTCAAAGTCCAGGAGACTGTTATCTCCAATAAACTACTTAGAAATAGCTGGAGGTGACACTGTGTGACCTGCAGCTATGACAAGATCATACTAGAGAAGCACATTGTTGGCAGGTTTGGGGCCATGGAGCAGCTCAGCAAGAATGCTGGGTGGGTTGGGAGGCATTAGAGCAGCAAGAATGGTCTGTCCCTTGGGTGTGTTCAGAGAGCCTGAGGTCTGTAGCTGTGCCACTGTAGCACTACATAGGGCATGGTGAAGGCTGGCCACTGGAGTCTGAATCAGACAGATTCTGCGAGGGGCTCAAGCATGGTACTTATTCATCTTGGACAGCCCTTGTCTTAACTATGACCTGCCATGTACACCGGAGTTCTGGACCAAAACTAATAGTAAAGGCTTTCAACCAAAGAAGCACATAGGCAGTGTGAATGACTGGAAGGAGTATGCATGTGGACCAGAAGTGAGACATGGGAGCAAGATGGGGGATTCTAAGATAACCTCACTGAGCAACACATCTAGTCAGCCATCAGGCTCATAGCACTGACCCGAGTGCCACTGGCAGCTTGATGCAGCTGGAATAGGCCAGGCTATGGGGAGCATCAATGCTGTTTCAAACCTACAACTTGCCACTTAGGCTTGGCGAAATGATGGGAACCATTGGTGTGGCCACGAGCCTCAGTGACATACTGTCAACTGACCAGAGCAAGTCTCTTCATGGCCATGGTTCTTCTCCTGGGGAAAGGGTTCCCAGTAAATGGCAGAGAGTGGTAGTGTCTTAATGAGTTCCCATTGTTGTGACAGAAGATCTGATACAGACAAATTAAAGCAGGACAGGCTTATTTTGCCTATAATTTCAGGATTTTTCAGTACATGTAAGTTTTTATAACACAAAACCTTCTCACATACTGAGTGATTCCTTGGAAGTAGATGGAGGAGAGAATGAGAATGACAACATACCGATGTACCTGGCATTCTCCTTTTAGGATATTTATTCTCTCAGGCTCCCAGAATGGGTTGGTAATGTTCATCTACATTGAGTGAAGATCTATCCACACTGTTAATCCTCCTTGCAATAACATAACCCAAGGAGTGCTTTCCTAATCTCCTAACTACTTCTTAATCCACTCATGCTAATACTCAACATATCCATCACAAGTCCACCTTTATTAACTTGGAACTTAATAGTTCTTCATAACCCTAAGATTCCACCTTTGCTCTTGTAGGTTTTTGTCCATCCATTTCCCAGAATTCCCCATGGCTGTAAACAATCTAAAACTCTTCAAAATTTTAAGACTAAATTTTCTTATGAGATTCTAGGAAAACTCTTAGGCATGAGTCACTATGAAGTGAAAAACAACTCATATACACTAGAGGTAAAATGGCACAGATTATAGATTTCCACTCAATCAGAAAGGAAAATTCCCACCTTATGGTATTTTTACTTGCAGGCCACAGGACATTTCCCTTTTTTGTTTTTTTTTGTCAGTCGTGGGGCCTGAACTCTGGGCCTGGGCACTGTCCTCAGCTCTTCAGCTCAAGGCTAGCAGTCTACCACTTGTACCACAGCTTCACTTCTGGCTTTTTCTGCTTATGTAGTGCTGAGAAATCAAACCCAGGGCCTCATGCATGCAAAGCAAGCACTGTACTACTGAGCCACCTTCCCAGCCTCAGGCATTCTCCTTAACAGGCATTTCATATTCCTGACATGACCAATACCCTGAGGCCTCCACTACAGGTTAGATTTCATCCTCACAGCATCACACATCACCCTCTGAGGAGCAACCATTGGGGATTTCATCCAGGACACATGGACTCTGCTTTTTTTTTTTTTTCTTGGAGATGGGGACAACACTTTTCTGCCTTGGTAGGCTTTGATTCAGCTCCCAGCATGTGCCACTGCTGCCAAGCTCTCAAATTCTTCTTAAAACCACTACTTTCTAGGGTGTTTTTTGTTCAGTTTAATTTATAAATTTATTTTTTATTTGTTGCAGTTTAAAAAACTTTATTATACTACACACTCTATTAGTAAATATACCAAATTTCATTTTCTCAAATGGTGAATGGAGTGCAAGATGGTCATCGCATGTTTCTTCATTACTAAGCATAGGATCAGATTGAGGGATGGCTTTAGTGTATTCCTATTGAGTGACCACATAAGTGTGGAAGCCTACCATTGTCCTGTCATCATATGTCAGAGGAAGGTCCACTTTAGATTGGAAGAAAATGTTTCAAGGTAGTGCTCTCTGCTCTTATCCACTTCTGCTGCTGTAATAGTGTATCAGGATGCTTATCAAGCAGGAAGAGAAAAGATATTTCAAAGGAAACTGCTTTTAAAGTCCACTTCTAGGCACACTGATTTTCATTCCATGGAGCCTGTCATCTTGCTTAAATCTGGGTCCTACAAGGTACCACTTACATGTATTTTTAAATGTTTGTCTACAAATGCTTTTTCCAGGGTGTTACAAGTTAACATTATGTGCAAAGTGCACATAATTGCTCTCATGAAATAGCCTCTATTATACACCAAGAGTTGTGCATTAGTAACCTCTAATGCATTTCTTAGCCTTTTCTAATTGACAATTGATAGTAACCACAACCATGGCATAGTGGGTCACACCTGTAAACCTAGGAAGTAGATGTGTGGTTTGAAGCCATCCTGGGCAAAAACTTTGTGAGACACCAACTAATCCATATCAAATGATGAGTGCCACTTTCAGCTTTTTCTGCTTATGTGGTTTGTGCTGAGGAATCGAATCTAGGGCTTCATGCATGCAAGTCAAGCACTTACCACTGAGCCACCTTCCCCACCGAGTTTTATTTATTTTTTAATTTCCAAAATAGCTCCAGAAGTGGAGCTATGGATCCAATGGCAGAATGCTACTCCTCAACAAAAAGAGCTCAGGGACACAGCTTATTAAGTAAAAAATAAAAAGTTTTCAGTTTCCTTAGAAACAGAGCAGAGTTTATAGAAAAATTAAATGCAATAAGTTGTTTTTCTGAAAGCAGACAGTCAGGATGAATTTGCTACTTCTCCTCTGACTCCATCTCAGCTAAAATCTTGACTAAGACACTAAGGACTAACCTCTAACAAAAGTTTTATGCCCATGGTTCTGTAATGCTAGCTGCTGAGATCTGAGCACCATGGTTCAAAGTCAGCCCAGGAAAGTTCATGAGGCTGTCACCTCCAATAAATCACCAAAATGCAGAAAGTGATGTTATGACTCAAGTGGCAGAGCACTATCCTTGAACCAAATTGCTCAGGGACAGTGCCCAGCCCTGAGTTTCATCACTATGATCAGTAAATAAAACATAGAGAATATAGGGAATTATACAAAATGCCAGATTCTACCAAATAATAAAGAAGAGATGAACTCCCTGTCCTGCTGCCCAGAAGCTAGAAACTGCAGTGTTCCCAGGCAGGATGCACATGTGCACACCTTTGATTGCATAGTTACAATAGCAGAGCATGAGTTATTCTAACTCCTGAAAAATGCCTTTGGCTTGGCCTTTAGCTGGTTGTTTTGCAGTTGGAATCTCCTAGACTTTTCTGCCTAGCCTGCTTTTGAACTGTTATTCTCCAGCTCTCAGCATGCTCACTAAATAAGATGATAGCATGATCCATCATGGGATGACACATTGCTGAGGAACTTCTTTGAAACAATGGAGATGAAAATCCCCATAAATGATTGTAATTTAATGTGCAATATTGAGTGGTGGTTAGTCTGTTCAGGCAGGTGTACAACAGCCATCAGCAGGTCTGAGCTCAGCGCTCCTGGTATTCAGCACTGATCATTTTTTAATTGTGCTAACCCTTTGTATTATTGCAAGTGTTCTTTATTTTATGTTCAAGAATCTTATAACAAACAAGACTTGAAAATATCTTTTTCTGTTTTCCATTCAGGTGTGGGTTGGGGAGCGGGGGAGGGGAAAGGATTGAGAAGGAAGGTGGCCTGAGAAGGCACTGGGGACTGGCAGGGCATCAGGGCCTGAGCTAGTTCCCCAGTTCCTTCTGAATAAAGTGAGGCTGCATTGTTGGACAGTCAGTAGGGACAGGACACACTAGTGGGAGTCCATACTGGCTCTCTCCAGGACTGCAGTGTCCTGGTCCCTCCTGCCTGCTTGCAAGTGCCCTGGATGTGGCCCTCTCATGGGCCCTGGTGGGTGAATGTCCTTAGGTTGCCCCGATGGCTTCCTGTTCCCAGATTTGCCATGATTCGCAGCTGCCCCTCCTCACTCTGGTTCCAATCCCAGCACTATCTGCCTCCTACCAGCACCTCCCCACTCATGCCTCATGCCTGCAAGGCAAGCATTCTACCACTGCTGACTCATTATTTTTTCTTGTTCAAAACACCATTGCTAGGAGGGATGAGTGACAATGTTGTCAGACAACTTGTATTTATATACTGTCTTGTAGAATGGAAAATTCTTTGTACAACCACCTAAAGATAACAATAACAATAATAATAATAAATGTTTAAAAAACACCATTGCTTCTGTCCTGCACTGATAGAAAAATATCCTACTTCCTTTACCTGCACTTCTGATAAATGATTTTTATCAAGATTTCTGATTTACTAGAGACAGCTTACATTTGACCATTTATGTCAGTCACACCACACCGAGGTGACTCTCAGGTCAGGGAAGGAGCCCTGAGCCCGGCTTATCACCCCATCCAATTCTACTGACTTTAATCAAGTGCACTATTCCCTACCTGGTAACATTCCTAATGAACCTCATGATCATTTACAACATCCTTCTGGACTTCCTGGATATGAGAAGCCACAGGTCAGGTGAGTCCTAGGTCTGTGGGAGCAAGTCTCCTGCTGAGCCCTGAATTCTGAGCTCCAGGACTGTTCTTCCTTTAACTGGAAACTTCTTTATTTAACGTAAGCCACTTTTGATTTATGAATTTGTCATTTTTCTATTTTTACAAAATAGAATTTTTGAAGTAAGTCTTGATTTATGAATATAAGGTGGCATTTGCTATTGTACAGAGAATAAATATAGTTAATGTAAGCCTTCGTTATAAAGGAAGCTATTTGTTATTTGTGGGGGCTCTGGGAAGAATGTTTTTCCAGTCCCAAGTCTTGAATTCTGAGCCTAGGCACTGTCCCTGAGCCTGTTTGTGCTCAAGGGTAGCACTCTACCACTTGAGGCACATTGAAGCACTTGAGCCACTACACAGTTTTTTCTGAGTAGCTTATTGTAGATAAGTGACTCCTACCCAGGTTGGCTTAAAACTGCAATCCTCAGATCTCAGCTTCATGAGTATCGATGATTACAGATGTGAGTAACTGGCACCCAGCTGGTAATCGAATATTTTTAAAAATTGTATATTCCCAGAGACAGTCATGATGGTTTATTGCTTGCTGTTTTGGAGGTCTGAACTCACATTAGAGATATTGAGAACTCAGTAGTCTGTCTAGCAAACCTAATATATTGGCATCTGTCACATGATAGCTTGCTATTATTAAAGTTCCATCTTTGTGTTTGAGAAGCTGAGATGTGAAGAATAAGGGTGAAAGCCAGCCTAGGCAGGAAATCTGTGATACTCATCTCCAGTAACTTGCCCAAAAAAATCCAGAAGTGGAGCTGTGGCTCCAGTGGCAGAGTGCAAAAAAAAAGAAGCTCAAAGACAACACAGGCCCTGAATTCAAGTGTCAGTATTCAATTCTCAGGACTGGGGCACACACACATACACATACACACACACACACACACACACACACACACACACACACACACACACACACAAAGAGCTGGTCATCGGTGGCTCCTGCCTGTAATCCTAACTACTCAGGATGTTGCAATCTGAGGATCATGCTTCAAAGCCAGCCCCTGCAGGAAAGTCAGTGAGACTTTTGTCTCCAATAAACCACTCAGAAAACTGGAAATGGCAGTGTGGTTCAAGTGGTACAGCGGTAGCCTTGAACTGAAATTCTCAGGGACAGGGTCCAGGCCCAGAGTGTTTTTCCATGACTGACAAAAGAAAAAGAAAAAGAAAGAGCAAGAAATAAATAAAAAGAAAATGCAAGGATTTGGGGAAACAAGAACAACAACAACAAAACCCACAGGACTTCTATCTTGGGTAGAAATCTGACCACCTAGGGAAACATACTAGTGAAATGTTGACCCTGACCCCACACTAAGTCATGGATCTTGGAATAATAGCTGTTTCTAAGGAAAACAGGACCCTGCACAAAAGCATGAACTATAGTATAGTATATTCAGGAAGGATTCCAATGGTGTAACTCCTTTGAACACCTGAATAGCATGACAAGGGTGGAAGGATAATGTCAAGGAAAATGGGGTAGACCAGTGAAGAAAGGAAAGGTAGATGAATGCAGCCATGATAGTCAATGTAAATGTGTGAAAATGGAACTAGACAAACAGGTGATGGGGGCTGGGGAAGGGATGACAAGAATGATAAAACGGGTGACATCTATCACATGCATTGCACTCATGATCTAAAGTATGGACATGAAAATCCTTTGTACATCAACTTCATAAAATACTATTTGTAAATGTAATGACACATTGCACTCACAAACATATGTTGAATTGAAATTCTTTGTACAATTACTTAAGTATTTCTATAATAACAAATTCCTTATTAAGCTGGGCATTGGTGTTTCATGCCTGTAATGGTAGCTACTCTGCATGCTGAGCTCTGATGTTTCCGGTCTCACATTCTTCCTCTCTGCTTTGACAGTATAATATCATCATTATTTATGATAGCGTACTTTAAAAAAAAATTTTTTTTTGGTCCTGGGGCTTGAACTCTGTGCTTAGGCACTGTCCTTGTGCTCTTCAGCTCAAGGTGAGCACTCTACCGCTTGAGCCACAGCACCACTTCCGGTTTTCTAGTGGTTTATTGGAGATCAAGTCTCACTGACTTTCCTGCCAGGGCTGGTTTGAACAACAATCCTCAGATCTCAGTCTCCTGAGTAGCTTGTATTACAGGCATGAGCCACCAGCTCCTGGCTCACTGTAATAATCTTGAACACACATTTTACTCCGTGTTTTACATTGCCTAATAATATTCTCACATTGATAGCCTGTGAAGCTGCTGTGGGTTTGGTATTATTCTTGCAGTGTAAAATAACTACACTCATTACCTGCAAAGACTTAATCTCTGATAATGCTGAAAATTATTACCCCCAGAACCATATTCATCTCTATACCTTGATATTCCTAAAGTCACATGAATGATCTGAATTAATTCAACCATTCATCACCTACTTATTAGCATGGAATGTCTGTTCATATGTACTCGCTATCATGAAAATTACTTTCACTACTTTTCATTTTTCTCTGTACCCCATTCTAACCCTATCACCCTGACTTCTCCTACATTAGTTCACCTCACCTATCCAAGCAGCCTTTAACATACAGAAAACAGGTCAATACTAATTGTTTTTCAAGTCCTTTCATTATAATACATGCATGGAACTTATTTCCTTTTAGGTTTTATTTGAAGCAAACCTAATTGTGACTCTCCTAATCATTATCTGAGAAGGGAGTCTGACAGAACAACCTAGCATGTGCACGCTCCCAGAGGACCCTCTAGCGGGAAGCAGCGCTCACTACACCCTGGGCCCTATGATGCCCACGCGCTGAGCGTGCCCTCTGGCGGGAAACAGCGCTCACTGCACCCAGGCTCTGAGCACCACAGTAGTTTCAGCTCCAGCCCGTGGAATGGCCTGGCCCTGGAGGCCTGGGCTGCTCTCAGGACAGTCCTTCTCCACTAAGAGTCATCCTCATCATCCCTTAATAAAAGGGCAAAGGAGAGGAGGAGGGTGCAGCGGAAGGAGGTGGACAGGAGGGACGTAGAAGCTGCGTGCACCGCGGTCTGGTGTGGGTGCGGTGGCCCAGCCCCTGCCTCCGATTTCATCTATGCAGCTTTTCCCATGACAGTTAACGAGATACCGAATCGGTTATTTCTTGAAAGATTGTCCCCAAGCCGCTCTGCCTTTCCCTCAACGAAGGCGGCTTGACGATGTGTGGGTGCCCAGCACACTTGGGGGCCATTCCATCTCCTGATACTGTTCGCTGTCCCGCTCTGCTGCTAGGTGCTGCGGTCCGAACCCTGGTTCCCATGACCCACGAACGCCCCCGGAGCCGGTCCACACAGAGCCCCGGAAGGACCCAGTTCTCTGCCCAGCGGCTCCCCCTGCGGGTCCTGTCGACCACACCCAGCACCGGCCACTGACAACCCTGACTAGGGGACCGAATCCGGACCCTGACCTCCGGCAACGCGGGGGCGGGGGGTTGGGGGGGGTTGAGGGGGGGCAGGGCTGCGCATGTGCAGTGGGGCTTACCGGGCAGTGGAGGATCCGTCACCTCTAACCAGGTGTTTCCATAAGGCATGGTGTGGTGGACTCACCGGATCCAGCTCCTGGGACGGTGCCACCAAGGCCTTGGCCAGAGTTGTGCCTGCTGCTCAGCGCTTCTGATTCTCTACCACAAGTTTAGAACAGGATCCGTGCCCAGACATGAGCCAGCCAAGTTCACGTCCCCGCTACCCCGAGCCCAGAGGCCACCCTTCCCCTCAAGCACCAGGCTGGGCTCCGCACCCCGGTGCCGCCAATGTGCAAGCGAGAGCACGATGGCGTGAGGCTTTATTCACTACAGGTCCATGCAACCTGCGGGATCCCAGGCTTTTCAGCGAATTGGCTTCTCCTTGGGTCAGTAGATGCGGCTTGGTCGCACAGATTGGCTCACCGGGAATGCAGACCCAGATGTGAGGGAATGCCCAGATGTGAGGGGGCCCAATCACCATGGAGACCAGAACCCGCGAGCATTACCATTGAATGGAATCCCTGGGCTTCAGGAACTAGTGTTGAAGGAAATACACAAAAGCCCCACCGGGGCCTCAGTTTATGTATAGCCAGCTTGTTATTCATGCAGCATTTATACCACCTACTGAAGTTTGGAAAAATTGTAAGGTAATTTTTAATGTGATTCTGTGTTTCAGAGAAAATCTAAGCTTTTGTGGTGGTGGTGGTGGTGGTGCAATATAACTTCCTGGTATATTTAAGTTTGGGATATATAGGAAATAAAAATTAGGTTGTCTAGTGCCCGGTCAGATAGTAAATGTTGTCATTCTTCACGCTGACAAATAGATTCATTTTTGGACAGGAACATGAAAGGGTACATGTTAAAATATGTATTTTTCATAAATCTGCATGGATTGTGTAGAACATCAAAGCTGTTTTTAAAGGAGAGATTCGTGGATGTATTTGTGCTGTGCTTTCATTTCTTTGTAAATGAAGTAATGACTGATAATACACTTGTTGACCTTTTCATGCCTTCATATATATGTACACATATATAGAAATAGATGTCTGGTTTTTTGGTTTTCCAGTGTTTGGAAAGGAACTGATGGCAAAATTAATATTAAGTATACTTTGCCAGATAACCATGCAGACAGCAAGGTACAGAGAACAAAGAAAGGTTTATTGGTGGGGAAAGAGTGCCTGCAAGACTCCTTCTCCCAAGGGAGGAATGAGAAGAAGCACCGGTTATTTTTTGGGGTGACCTATATAACCTAGGAGGTGTAGGAGGTGCTAGAAGGTGCTAGGAGGTGGAGACCCTGGTGTCCACATGTGGGCCAGGGACTTCATCATGTCAGACTAGGATTTATGCCTCCTATCCACCTAGTAGATAAGGGTCCTGCAACTGCCCAAACCTGAAGTTCACCCTAAGGGTTCTTGTTGCCTTATATGGTGGTATCGGTCCCAGAGAAGTGCCATCCCAAGGTAAAGGGGGTTGGAAGTTGATTATGTACTGCCTTTACTATGTGGGCCTAGCGTTGCTTAGGAAGGGAGCATGTTAAGCTGTGGAGAAGGGAGGGAATGGACTAAAGCTATGGGAAGGGACTCATTTTGCTAACAGGACCTTAGTTAGATTCTCTACTGATGAGCTATACCTCCACCTTAAAAACAATTATCATTGTAGACATCCCATACTTCAAGGTCAACCTAAAGCATGAGTGGCAAAGCCAAACACAAGCATGTCAATTAAATAAAAACAGATTTTGGTTTGCTTTGTCATAACTCATGAACTACTAAGTATTGTATCACTATATTTAGAAATTCTTTACTATCTTATTGGCACTTGAAATTTTTCTAAGTAGTCATTGATTTTGAAAATCACAGCATGCTTAGTAGGGGTCAATTAATGGTCCTGTTGAGGAGGTCATGTTGAGGAAAGACCCACAGCCTTTTCAGTGTGCTCTTGCAGCTGGTCCTTGAGAGGGAGAAAAGGACTGTAGCTAGAGCCAGGAGAAGGCATGTAAGGCCCTTTCACAGTGAAAAGGAATGAGACAAAAGCCAGGTGGGATTCAGATTTCTCTACCTGTCTGTCTTCTTGTGACCTGATGTCAGAGTCTGCACTAGCATGGATCCTCTGGCCTGTGTTTTATTGCAAAGGCAATGAGTGAAGAAAAGTCATGTGATTTGAAGTTAAGAGGGATTTTGGGTCAGCCTTACTCAGACTTATGTACTATTGTTGATCAGGTGTGATATAATGGCGGGCTGACTTTTTCTCTTTTTTTTGGGGGGGGGCCGGTTGTGGGGCCTGAACTCTGGGCCTGGGCGCTGTCCCTCAGCTCTTCAGCTCAAGGCTAGCGCTCTAACACTTTAGCCACAGCACCACTTCCGTCTTTTTTCATTTTGCTTATGTGGTGCTGAGGAATGGAACCCAGGGCCTCAGGCATGCAAGGCAAGCGCTCTACCACTGAGCCATCTTCCCAGCCCTTATTTGTTCTATTTATTTCTCTCCTTCCTCATCAATCCCCAAACCATGTCTGTGGCAGTATTTGTTGTATATATTTTGATATCCTATTATTAGGTGTATACAGTTTGTGTATACAAACTGTATGTGTAACATTTCATTAGTATGTCTTTATCTCAAACCTAGGCATCATGCATGCATTACTAATGCTGTGCATTCAATGATGTCATATCTTCAACTTATAGTGTAATTCTTTCTCTGTTGGAAATGTACTGTATTTTCTAGTAATTCCTTTCCAGAACATGTTAAATGTTTATGCCAGAAGCAATAAGGTTAGAGAGATTTTCCTTATCCTTACCTTTTCTCTCCATCGGTATTCTCAAGAGATAAAATTTCACGAAATCATATGACAATAAATTAATTTGAAATCATATGTCACCACTATGTGAAGATCATTGCTATTATTTAGGCATATGAAATGTCAGTTTTTAGGTAACTGAAGTGGCTTTTCATACCTCAATCTATAACCCATATTGCCCCCTCTTTCCCTTTATTTCCTCCATTTCTTATTCTCTGTGAAGTGTGAGGGGAGGTTGGCTAAGGGGGAGAGGGAACTGCTTATTTTCTGGCTCTGCTACCTAGCTTGGTACCAATACCACTGCTTTGAATAATCTGTGGAGAGTGTCAGGCAGCCCAGAAGACAAATCAAATCTTGGACTGAGTTCTGTGGTTGCACCTCTGTGGAACTCTGTTGCATTCCTACAGTGCCCTGCCTTTTACCCCACCTTTGGACCCACAAGAATTCTCTGGCTTATTTCCTGTCAGACAACTGGAATTCCTAACCTGGGTAGTTGCAGAAAATGGACAGTAGGTGGCGAGTGCTCACCATAACATTGCCTAGAGAGGGAGAAGAACGTTGGTGATGGCTGGACTCTGGCATATCAGTGATTATCCTGGCACCATACCTTGGTTGCACCGTGTTCTGCCTGACTGAAGCACACAGGACAGTACTGATATCTGCCAGTTTTCACTCTTGCATAATATAATACTAATTCACACTGAGGAAATCTGTAGTAGAGCTGCGACCTCAATCATTTAGATACTGTAGCTTCTCAGTTCCAAATGTACATTTTGCTGTAAACATAATTAGTCTCTGAGCTGGGTGCTTATGGCTTAAGCCTATAATCCTAGGTACTGAGATGGCTGAGAGACATCGGAGGATCATGATTCAAAGCCACCATTGGCGGGAGACACCCATAATTGGTGCTGTGGCTCAAAACTGGTAGAAAACTAGTCGTATAAAAATAAAACGTTCTGTGATAGTGCCCCAGACGCTTAGGTGTAGCCACACAGTAAAGAAAGAGATAAAGACAGATTGTCCCTTGGAGGAATTAACAATGTGTCCTTTATGAGGGTTAGCATCTGTTTGTAATTTTTACAGAAGCATAAGTTAAAAGGTTTACAAGCCGGGCGCTGCTGGCTCAGGCCTGTAATCCTAGCTACTCAGGATGCTGAGATCTGAGGATCGCAGTTCAAAGCCAGCCCGGGCAGGAGAGACCTTGAGACGCCTATCTCCAATAAACCACCAGAAAACCGGAAGTGGCGCTGTAGCTCAAGTGGTAGAGCGCTCGCCTTGAGCTGAAGAGCTGAGGGACAGCTCCCAGGCCCAGAGTTCAAGTCCCACGACCGACACAAAAAAAAAGATTTACAATACAATAGTTTAGCTGGAGTTAAAATGGAGTATTGGCCTTCACCATTCAAAATAGAATTAACCAATCACATTCAAAACTCAAACCAATATTTTCTCATTTTCTCTCCTGTTTAGTCACAGATTGCATTTTCTTTTCTATTTCTAATTCCTTGAGCCAAAACTCTTGTCTTTCTCATACAATACCTTAGAATCTTATAATTCAAACTTTGGTCTCATGGTGCCTGCAATGATTATTTTTAATCTCAATTCCTACAGTGCCCCACCCCCACCCTTCCTTGATTCATTCATTTCATGAGAGGAAACTGGAATTCACAACCATGGTATTTTCAGAAAGTGGACACTAGATGGAGTTTGCTCACTGTCGTTCTATTGTTCTGAGCGAGGGCAGGGAAAGGAAGGAATACCCATCACACTTGGCCGGTAGTGAGAGCTTCTTGATTTTACTGGCACCATAAAGTGCCGTCTCATGTGATTCTGCCAGCCTTGTGGTCCTGCATTACACAGTACTAATCAGCCCTGAGGAAACCTTCAACAGACCTGAAACTACAGTTGTTATAGATACATAGCACAGCTTTCCAGTTCCAAATCAAAGACAATTTCCCCTGTACAAAATGAGCCCCATTAGCCTTATGCTGCTGGCTCATCTCTGTAACCCACAGCTACTTAGAAGGCTGAGAGAAATCTAAGGGTCGTTTCCAAGCTGGCCTAACAGGGTAGTCTTTTAGTCTACTGTGAGATTAAGGATTCCCCAGGAAACCACATGTGGAGCTGTTGCCCAAAAATGTATACTAGTAGCTGCCTTGGGGAAAAAATAAAATAGTGAAAATGTAAATATCAACACCCAGGCACTGAGCTCAATCCTCACATCCAAAAAAAAAAAAAAAAGGTAAGGAAGAAAAGAAGAAATAAAGAATTCATTTCAATTTTTTGTTTTGTATGAATCATTTCCATGTGATATTTCTTGTATTTTTCAAGTCTATTAATATATTCTGTATAGAACACTACCTTAAGATTGCTTTCTTGCAGTGTTCTTATCTTACACACTCATTAACTTAGGCCTTGGCCTTTGCAAAAGGTAGTTCTCTGAGAGGCTTCCTGCCTAGATTTCCTGATAACAGTCCTTCTCTTCTTGGAATTCCAGTTTCTTCTAAAAGGTCCTAAGCAACACTGCACCTAAGTCGTTGCCATGACTACATTTACAAAACAAAAGTTATCTCAGTTTCCTGTGGAACTCTGCCTCCCTACTAGGCCAACACCCACCCTCTATCTTCCCTTCTGGGTGTGGGTGGGGCAAGCTGACTAAATGGCTCCTGTATTTCCTGGGAGGCTATTTTTTTTTGTGGGGGGGAGGTTCCGGTCATGGGACCTGAACTCTGGGCCTGGATGCTGTCCCTCAGCTCTTCAACTCAAGGCTAGCACTGTACCACTTGAGCCACAGCGCCACTCCAAGCTTTTTTCTTTTTGCTTATGTGGTGCTGAGGAATCTAACCCAGGGCCTCAGGCATGCAAGGCAAGAGCTCTACCAATGAGCCGCCTTCCCAGCCCATGGAAGGCTATTTTTTTAATGTGGCTCCCCAGTTATCTGTTATTATGGCATTGAGAAGCTGGGTTGTGAAAAGACGCGCAAGACTACAATTAGTATGGAAAGTCTAGCGCCAGTGGAAGCTTACATGTATGCTTTCTAGAGTGGCTGGAGCACCAATACTGAAAAGAAGATTACAACCTGTCTGGAGAACTAGGACAATGATTACATGATTGGTGAGTAAACTTGCTTCCCATTCCATTTTCACCACGGTTTTTCACTCTAATAATCCAATCTGTGGCCTTCTTATTCCCTTATTTTCTCCACCCCACCCCACACCCAACAGCAAGGGACAATCCCCCTCTATTCTCTTTTCTCTGTCTTCTCTAGAATCACTTGCAATATAAACAAATGTCCTCACCTACTCAGGTAAACTTTTTATATAGGTATCAGAATAAAATTTCTTGAACTATATAGACTTTTATTCACTTGATTTCCCTTAAGTAAATTAAAATAACTGGCTGTTGACAGGGCACATCTGGATATTTCTATCGGTCCCATAGAGATAATCTGTTACATTTTAGGACATGGTAGATTATATTTGCTATTTCCCCAAATGGACTTTACAAAAGCCATCCGTGGCCCCAAAGATGTTTCTGGACCTCTCATCATGTGTGACTAAATAGGCCTCAGTGAATTAAGCTGAGAAAGCTGCAAAACAAAGCAGATCACTTCAGTTATGGAATATTAAGAGAATAAAAGTAGCTTTATACCACTGGATCTTTAGTGAGAAGATAGAATAAAAAGAAGAAAAAAATATTGGAGGATGCAATATAAACCAATTGAAACGTATCCAACCGATGATCTGGCTTTGAAGTGGCTATTTACTAGTGTGGTCATAGACCATCGTGTCCAGAAGGATAAATCAATGTGTTTTGAAAGATCCTAAACCAAATATACTTGTAATAATGACCAAAAGCGTTAGGACAGTTACGTTTCTGTCCTCCTAATTCCAGCTTTAATCCTAACATGTCCGGTTGTTATAATACCTTCACAGTCATGCCACTTATGGATATTACATCTTATGTCTTCTCTGCAATATCTTAAATGCTCAGAGAAGTTACACCTTCTGACAAAAGGACAGTATGTGTGTCACACACATGGGGGCACACACACTCTGTTTGCCCGGAGTGCTGTGTAGCTTACCATGTCCAGTTATAGTTTAGGTCTAGCATCCACATAGGAGGGAAAACACGTGCCGTGCCGTTGGTCGGTCGGTCGGTCGGTCGGTCTGTCTTTCCACCGGTCTGTCTTCCCCTGGCATCACCTGTTCTAGGTCCTTCTCCGCCGCCGGCAGCCCCCCCCCCTCCCCCGCGTGCTCCTAGTCCATCGATCTACTTCCCTGTAACTGACATAATCTTATTCTTATTCTTTGGGGAACAGATGAATAAACTTTTACCTTGTGGATATTGTACACACACCGTAACGTGTGTGTGTGTGTGTGTGTGTGTGTGTGTGTGTGTGTGTGTGTTGACGGAATAGAGTGTTTGCCATGCCTGACTCCCTGGCTCTGCCTCTCTACCCGTCTGTGATGCGATGTGTGTGCTGGGGCACTTGTGCCTGCGTATGTTCCCAGTGCGAACTCCAAAGAGAAGTACGCCCGCCGGGCCTGTGGGTTTTAACCGTGCTTCGCCCCCGGGAGATAGGATCGCCCCTCTGATGCCTCCACTCTGTTTGGGCCGGGGCTCCTCGTCTCTCCCTGTCTTTCCTCCTAGGGTTCCCTACCTGCCTTCCCCCCAGCCCCGCAAACACACACTGTGCAACGCCACGCTCAGGTCCAGGTCCTCCACCACAGGCATGTGAGTGATGATGCCTCTACCCTCCAATGCCTGTGTGTAGGGTTTAGATTCATCGCCTCATGCCCCGAATCCTGCTTCAGAGAGAGTGGCAGAGCCTATTAGAAAAGGCTAGCTGTCTGGACAGGCTAGAGTACGAACCGGTGAGAAGGTCGTTCCGTCCGGTGTGGTGCCCGGGGATAAGCGACACACGGGTGCCACCTCCCCTTCCTTCCCCAATCAGCCAGCGGCTCTCGTTTGGCTTTCCTGTCATTCAGTGATGGATGAGTGGACTCACGCTTCCCATTGCACTGTCACCGTGGTTTTCCAGACCTGTGTGCGTGACGTACCTACTCTCTGTGTGTTAGAAGAAACCTCTCTCTGGTCTTCCCCCTGCCCTTTCCCTGCCTGTGAAGGGTGGCGGGTGGGGGCGGGGGGAGGGAGTGTTTTGTGGGGAGGGCGAGTGGCGGACTTTCACAAGTGAGCGGGGTGCCTCCCGAGGGCTCCTCTCTTGCTGGAGCCGACCCATCTTTGGGAGTTTTTTTTTTTTTCCTTTCTGGTTTCCACCTGGGGGAAAAAGAAAACAAAACGTACAAACAACCCCCCCCCCAAAAAAACAAAGACGGGCAGGCAGATGGTGGGACCGGGGAGGCTGTTCTGTCGGACTTTGCGCCCGCAGGCGAGCGCGGGGTAGGGCCATGCATTCCCGCTCTCTCTTCCGTGTCCGGTCTGTGCGGGGGTGGCAGCTTTGTCGGGTCGACCAGTAGTTTTGTCTGGGCCCTAGGCCTTGTCCTCCTCCCCTCCCTGGACTCTGGTCTTTGAGGGCGAAAAAAGGAGAGTATGAGGGAGGTCTCGGGAGTCGGGGGAGAGGGTCCCTGGGTGAGCGGATAGGTGGTGGGGCCGGTCCCGGCCCGGACTCTGACCCCCCCCTCCCCGGAGTCACCTCCGAGTGAGCGCTTGGCGCATGCCGGGTGCGAGGGCCTGGGTCGCCGGCCCTGTGTGGCCTCCCTCCACGGCCCCGGCGGCCGGAGGACAGACCTCTCCGGTGGGAGGAGCCGTGGGCACGGCCGAGGCGAGCCTCGGGGCCGGGACCTACCTACCATCTGCAGGGACTTGCCCGGTGGGCCCTGCGTAGGGGAAAACTCGAGGCGGAGGGAGCACCTCGGGAGTTGGGGACCCGAGCCTGGGAGTCCCGGGTGTGTGCGTGCTGGCTCTGTTGGGGACGTGTTGGGGACCTGGTTTTGGCACGGAGACATGAGGATTTTGTACCTGCAGGAGGGTGCTGGCATGCTGTGTCCCGGTGGCTGTCAGCAGGTCTTTGAGGGCTCTCTCGGATGCTGTGTGCCGGGCCTTTCCAATCTCTTCCCGGTCCGGGTCCCCCTGTCCTTCCCCCTGCACCCTGGGCTCCCGCTGCCCTGAGCAGGCCCTGTGCCCCTGTGGTGGCTTGTGGGTGTGGTGGTGGTTGGTTGGTGGTTGGCAGCTGAGTGAGTCTCGTCATATTTGATCTCTCCCCCGCTCCCGGTGCCGGATTCTGGCCCTTGCCTCGGCACGCCGAGGAGGAGAGTGGTTGGTTGCCTGGGGTGCGTAGGTAGACCCGCGCGGTGTGCTTCCCTCGCCGTGGCTGGCTTGAGGAAGAAAAGGGGGGGGGCGAGTCCTGCCTTGCCTGGGCGTGTGCAGCATCCCCGTTCTGCCGTTGGGCACGCCCGATCTCCGTGGCTCCTTTTCTTTTTTCTTTCTCCTATTGCCCCTAGCTCTCCAACTCTCCCGACCTGCCGCTTCCCGATGGCAGGCCTGGTCGGCCGCTGAGCTGCGCTACTCCCAAGCGCTGTCCGTGGCTTTTTTTTTCTTTTTTTTCTTTTCTCCCTTTCTAGCTTCTTCGGTCCTGTGCCCAGCAGAGGTGTCCTGGTTATCCCGAGTGCCAGGGACGTTTAAGCCCGTGGTATTTTTTCATTTCTTTTTTTCGTTTTTTTTTCTTTTTACCTCGCTCGTTACTCACGAAAGGGTGTCTATCCTGCTACGCTTTTATCCCAGGCTGTTGGCCCCTCTCAGGAGCCAAGCTTCCTGGGCCACCGCATCCAGAGTGCCATGTGGCTGTCTTCTCCACCCCCTCGGTGTGATTGATGTGGTGATGTTGCGATCTCCTTCGGGCCCGGGCCTAAGCTGCGCCAGGCGAGGGACGGACATTCATGGTGAATGGGAACGCTCTTCTCGTTCTGCCCGTGGGCCCCTGCCCTCACTGTCCCACCGTGCAGGTGCCGGTGGTATGCGGGGAGGCAGGGGTGCGGCAACCGGGTCCGGCTGCGCTCTCCCTGCCCTCTCCGTGAGGTCGGGGACTTGTACACACTGGAGGAGGGGGTCGCCCTGATCTTGCTCCTCTCTTCCCGTGACTCGTTATCGGCACGGGGGTCGGCTCTCTCCGCAGAGAGGGAGGGTCGGTGCTCCGTGCTTGCCCATGCTGTGTGGTGTGAAAAGCCGAGCCTCGCGCTCTGCCCTCTTGCGGTGCTCCCGGAACGCTCCCGGTCGGTTCTCTCAGGTGCCTGAGGCTGAGTGGCTGTGTCGTTCCCGATCCTGGCATTGTCCGCTGCCTTGTGCCAGCCTGCTGCCCGTGGTGTGTTCCGGCCGTCCTTGGGTTCGTGGGGCTTGTGTGAGTGAGAAGTTACCATTGAGGTTGACATCTCTGCTGGGGGGGTCGAGGCGGTTCCCCAGAGGAGCGCTCTTCCCTTTTTGCGCTGGGTGGTGGCTTCCCAGCATGAGCTGCCGCCCTGGTCCTGGCTTGTCTTCCCTGCCGTGTCACCTGGCTTTTATTGCACCGGGGGACCTTAGATGTTGCAGTGGGAGGCGAGCCGGGCCTGTGCGGGCTTTCTGCCCGTGTGCGCGACTTTGCTCTGGCCCCGCACGGCAAGGCCGACTGACCAGGGTTGGTGTTGCTGCTGCTGCAGAACCCCCCTGCCCCACCCTTCCCTGCCCCCGTGGTGGGAAGGATGGACGCCTCTGATGTGTGCTGGTCCCGGCGGGGTTCCCGTCGGGGTTGGGTGCGGGCCACCCTCAGAGTGAGGAGAGGTTCTCTAGCGATCCTCGTTCGGGAAGCGGCGTGCGCTGCTGGGTTGGTGGGGGCCCGCACCCGATGGGCTCCCGCGGCCCTGCCGCTCCCTGTCCCACTTTTGAGCGTTAGTGGGTGCCCACGTCAGTAACTGCGTGCCTGCGCCTCCCCCCTCCGAGCTGGGGGAGGGTCCCGCGGGGCCTCTCCCTGGCCGTCGTCTGGTGTGGTGAGTGGAGGACGTTCCCGATCCGTCCCCGCCCCTGCCTCGCGTGCGGTGTGTCGAATGGCGGAGCCTGGAGCCCATGCCGGGTCACGATGCGAGGGCGTGTGGTGTGTGGCTTCCCGGCCTCGTGCTTGGGGTGCCGTGGGGTTTTTGGGGTCTCGTCCCCCTCCCCTTCCGGCCCCTGGCAACGCTGTTCCCGAGCGTCTGTGTGGGCCGCCGCCCGTTGGTGATGATGGTGCTGTGCGGGCGCTGGGCCCCGCGGTGTTCCGGGGCCGCTGTGCCCGTGGTGGTGTGCCGCTCAGGGGGGTTCTGGCCCTCCGGAGCCGAGGATCCCGGTGTGTATGGGCCCTTGCTCACGCGGCCGAAAAAGAGGCGGTCGATGATGGGTCCTGTGCCTGGCAGTGTGGATGGATGCGGTGGGGCCCTGCTGGCACAGGCAGCTCCGCGGACGTTCATGGGGTCTTTGAGGTGTGTGCGAGCTGCCTGTTCCCTCTCGGGCCTCTTTTGGGGGGGCCCGCCGCTGCCACGGTGGGGGTTTCTGGTCCGCTGGTGGGCCGGCTCGGTGTCCCAGGCATTGCGAGGGACCGCCCCGGAGTTGGGGGTGGTGAGATCCCGCGTTCGTTTACCTGGCGTGTCGGCTGTGC